>NC_062574.1:38044557-38677265 GCF_022837055.1 Prionailurus viverrinus
CAACAGTAACCTTAAAAAAAGGTATGTGTGTTCAATACCCCCACAGGACGGATCCGAGACCTGCCTTCAGGCAGGAGGACGTCTCCTCACCACGCAGGACCACCTTGAGAGTTCTAGGCACCCCACCTGTGTGTCCACCCGCTGACTGGGATACAAACGAGACTGTAGCTGGTACCAGGGGGGCCAGAATCACCCCTCTGCGTCCTCACACTGTCTTCTCAGAGGCTCTGCTCACTTCCGTCTGTGTTTTTTCTTCTGCTCTTTCCTTTGTTGTGCTCTTTGGTCCTTCTTCATCCTTGAGTCCACCACTTTGAAATGACCTCTGACCCCAGCTGGCCGGCGCACTTTGCGGCCCACACCTTTTTTGGCTACGACATAGGTGACTTGGCGTTTCTCCCTGCCGAGCCCAGCCTTCTTGTAGAGGCTGTAAATGGAAGGAACAGGTTCAAGGCTTCCTGCTACTTTTCAACCCCACGTACCTTTGTGGGTGATCCCTCTCCCTCACCTCCTAAGCTGAGCCACTTTCTCTCGTTCAGAGATGTCCACAGTGTTCACCACAGCCTCTGCCTTCTTCTTGGTTTGCTCCAGCTTCTTTAGCATCTGTCGGGTGGGGGCGGGGGGGTAGGTGCTCAGTGAGACCTTTTCCCAGCTCCCTTCCCTGCACTCAGGCAGCCCCACTATTTACCCTCCTACCCTCCGTTTCTTTCTGGCTTTGGCCTCAGCAACTTTCTTGATGGGACGCGCATTGATTTCCCGCCAGCGTCTGCGGTAGTGTTCCACCTCCTTCTTGTCAATGGGCAGCTGCCGTACCCTGTGCTGCTTTTCCTCCTGCACAAACCACTCCGGAAGCTCTCCCTCCTCCTCGTTAAACGTATACCTAAGCAGAAAGAGAACAGCAGCCCTGAGGACCCCTCCAGGCTTCCTAAAGCAGAAATCACCCCCTTACCCACCCCCCAGTCAGGGCCACTTCTCATGACTTTCTGGCCCTCTTACCTGCTGAAGGAATCATCTATGAGGTCTCGTTTAGCCTTTTTGGAAGAAGCAATGATAGCACCTAGGGCAAGGCCTTCAGGGTCTAGTATCCTACGTTTCACTAGAGAGAAAAAGGGACAATGTCAAAGCCTCCTTCCCAACACGGAAACTTCCAACGTCGCCTCCCATTCCATAAGGCGTGGAGCTCACTTGGGTCCTCGATGGGCACAATCTCAAACCCGTCTTCATCTGACTTGGGCCCACGGCTTCGCTTCTTTCCATGCTTTGGTTCCCAACTGCAGAAGGGGGACAATCATGTACTGTTCTGCCATTCCCCAGACCCACTCCTGCCTCACGCCTCAACCACGCTTCCTATTTAAGACTTGAACTTCCAAAAACACCCTCCCAGGCCATACCGCACACCACTTAAATCAGAACCGTTGGTACTTCTTAAAACTCACGGTCTACAGCCAAAGGTGAAAACCCCGAACGTGGAGAAACGGTCACAACCACTGCTTTTTCATCCCTTCTCCCGTCACCTGCAGGCACTCACCTCTCCCCATCCTCGCTGCTGCTGCTATCGCTGTCTGAGCTGCCATCTCTTTCTTCCCCGCCAGGCCCACTGGTGGCCTCTGCCTCTGACGGAGCCCCTGCCCCTGCTGGATCCTTCTCCTGGCACGGGGGAGGTTTTTCCTCGGTCTTCAAACTGGAAGGAGGTGGCAGCTGCTGCCGCCCCTTCCGACGGCTCTCATACAACAGCTGCGCTTGACTGATCTCCAGGGCCTCATCCGCATCATCCTCAAGCCCACTGAAGCCATCCTGTGATTGAGAAGGGGAATATTCAAGCCGCCTTTCTCCCAGGGAATGCTCATTCCCTATCTTTCTGGGCTGCCAACCTCTTCTTACCTTAGAGAACCACAGACTGGCTTGTTCTTCCCGCAGTACCGTCCTTTCCTCCAGTGGTACCAGCAGCGGATTCTCCTCTTCTTCCTCTTTGTCACCATCTTCTACTTCAGCAAATCGTACACTGCAGACCCAAGGAGAATGGGTGGAGGATGGGTGCCCCGGAGGACCTGCTCCCTGACACCCTCTGGCAATCCGTACGACCAGCTGTGCTTCAAAACTCACACTGAGGGGGTCAGTACTCCCTCCTGCACGGGCACCGCCGCCCTTACCGCTTTTGGTCCTTTAGACGCGGAGATCCTCCAACTCCCGCCAGCTCCTCTGGATCCAAGTCACTGTCCAGAGATGTGTCGTCATCCTCGACATCTGATACATAGATGTCATCCCTTGGCACATCAGACAGAAATGTGTCCGCAGCACTCATATCCCCTTGTGTTACCTCCTCTAACAACTAGAGTTTGACAGAAACAAAGAGATCAAGGGTACTCCTAAGGAACATACTACTGCTTCCCCCCGCCCGGCTGTGTTATCAGCAGAGCTTGAAAATACGCTGTGGCAAATACAGAGAAGTGGCAGGACTAAATGTTTAACACCTCCCATTCCAGACCAGGCCACTATCCCACGCGCTGCGCTGTCTTCCAATAGTACCAGAAATAAATTTTAAAAAATACCCCAAAGCCTATATATAACATCAAATGTTAAAATAGTCTGAAACGCTGGTTATTCTTTAAAAATTACTCTCAGAAAGCACATCGCCTTCTGAAAATAAATCTACGAGTTTTGTTTCCACGGAATAAAAGAGCCCAGGCAACATACATCTAACAAGAATGATTTCAGTTACAAACTCAACCTCAAAATCCATTTTCCTAATAACAAAGCTAGCTGTTCTTGCGAGTTTACCACATTAGCAGTGATTATACCTAAACCCTCTTTCGATTCGTCCCCAAAACCCTGGTCAGTAGGTTCTATTATTCCTTCACAGATAAGGAAACTAAGGCAAAGAACTACTCTGGCAGTCTGCTCCAGAACCACCGTGCTCTCTCCCTCCTGCACTTGTACCAAAGATGACCCGGTTTCCCTTCCCACAAGGGCCACAAAAGTTCACTGTGCTTGTTGATGCTGCTTTTATGATGGAAAAGCAGGTTCTCCAGTATTTGGCAGAAAGCACCACCTAGCAGCCTATGGCGTCAAGGTGCTAACTCGGTCTTGGTGAATGGAAGAAGGCTGCCCTCCTCCGAAGGAAACCATCATGCGTCCTGGTATCCCAGTTACCCTGGCTGCATCTACTAGCACCTAAGCTTACTGCAAAGAGTGTCTCTTAGTTCTAATATTCTAGTTCTATGAGAATAAATGCACATCCTACTCATAAACGTTCCTGGGCTTATCATTTTAAATGTCCTTAAACGTTACTTATTTTTTTTTATCGTGCAAGCAGGGGAGGGGCAGAGAGAGAATGTGAAGTGGGCTCTGAGCTGTCAGCACAGAGCCTGATGCGGGGCTCAAACTCACAAAGCCCAAGATCATGACCTGAGCCCAAGTTGGACGTTCAACCGACCGAGCCACCCAGGTGCCCCTAATCTCGTCATTTTAGTCGTATGTTTCTTCCTGGCTTTTCAGGCACAAAGCTCTAGGTTCTTTCCCCCGTCTCCTCTCCCCAAAAATGAGGCCCCTCTCATTTTATGGGTGAACACAGCAAACGTGAGCCATGAACATTCAGCACACTTAAAACAGACATTCAGTGCCCCCCACGTCCAAATACCTAATGAGATCCATCGGTCTCCTCAGTGTGCCCTAACCTCACCCTCACCTGGTGACCCCGGATGGTGCGCAGGGAGAACATGCCAGTCTCCCCCTCATCTGCAATAGAAACCCCAGGAAGGTCCATCTTCAGCTCCACACGCTCCCGCTGTTTTCTCTGCTCACGCAGCAGCTTCTTTTTCTTCCTGAGGGGACGGACAATTGAGGAATCCTGCCTGCCCAGCTCTAAAGGTTCCCCATCTGTGCCTTCACCCCCTCCTCCAGCTTCACACACCGAGGCGCTCCGCAGCGGGGCTCCCCAAGCGCCTCCCCACTCCCCTCACCTCTTTAATTCCGCCACCTCCTGGGCCTTCATCTCCGCCAGGGTCCGGTCGAGTTGCTCCTCCTCTTCTTCCTCCTTCGAGGGCTGCCGCACAGTCCCGGCTGCTGACTCTTCATCAGCCTCCTCCTCTTCCTCTCCCGAGCTGAGACTGACCACGGGGTCCAAGCACTTATTTTCTCAACACACTTCCCCACCAACTTTGCTTATTTTCTCAACATGCTTCCCCACCAACACACAGTCAACACCTACCCTGGTCTAATTCCCTCCTCACCTGATGTCCATTGCCTTCGCCTGCTCTTTCAGCTTCTTGGCCACGTGCCGCCGAAGCTTCGTTCTCCAGTTCAGTAGGGACCTGCCCCAGAAATACCGTTTACTGACCCTGCCGTTTCCCTCTTTGTCCCTGCCCCCTTTTTAGCCCCGCCCTCCCAATCTCTAGCACAGCAGCATCCTGTTCCCAGAAATCCGATGCTAGCTGAATTCCTCAAATGCCTTGAGGAAGAAACCGCTGCTGCGTCTTCAAAGGCCTTTCCCTGCCTTTGGGGCCCCTGGCACCTATGCCCGCCCCTGCCACACACCTAAGTTCCTTGCGCCCTAGCACTTTGATGTCCTGACAGCAGGCCCGCACATCCTCAGTGGTGGCTGGATGCTGTGCCAACTCTTCATCATCTAGCAAGATCTGTTTGGGAGTAAGGAAAGGAATCGGGAGATTTGGGGCTCACGTTTCTGAGGCTTCCTTCCACCCCTCAAATCTCAGGACTCACTTCGCTGGCTTTGGAGAGGAAGTCAACAGGGTTGGCAGCTCGGAGAAAGTCGGTGACTGAAGTTCGGTGATAAAGGGTGAGGTCGCCCTCAGCATAGCCTTCAGCCTTAGGGAGGGAAATAAAGTTAAAAAGGCCCTTCTAAGCTAAGAACCACCAGGCCCAACCTCCCCTGAGTTCCAGAACCTGAGAGTGGTCCCATTCCCCAAACACACCTTTGGCTTCTTCTTAGTCACCAATTCGGTAACAGTCTTGGCCTGAACTTCAATCTCCTTGAAGGCAAATTTGGGGTCAAAGAATTTACTGTCAACCTTGTCAGGAGCCAGGAATCCTAAGACGATACGATATATAAGCAAGTGTGCTTTGGCAGCTAAGAAACCGAGTCACGAGAACAAAAATGCGATGCCCACCCTGGCAGACTACAAAGATCTCCGCAGATTCATGGCGGGAGGCTTGGGGCTTAGTGGCCTGGACACGGCGAAAGAGCTGCTGGAAGATCCACAGTAGGGGCTGATAGTCACGAGAGCGAAAAACCTTTGTGATAAACCAGCCACCGCGGGCCAGAAAATCACAAGCCAAACGCAGAGCCATCAGTGTCAAGTGGGCTGTGGGAAAGAGACAATTAGCTGAGGACCTCTGCAGCCTGAGAGGGCTTGCCCACCTCCGCTCTCCTCTCCAGGCCCCCCACTCTTGGCACCTTGTGAATAGGCATCGTGGACCCAGCTAGCCCCAACATTGGGGGCCCCATCATTGAGTACAACATCAACTTTCCAGGTCTTCAGCTCCTTCTTCAGGGCCTACAGAGAAGAAGAGGGACTAGAGCAACAGGAACACAGAAATGGCCATGAACGGGGTCTCTGGTCCAGTGATTTGTCTACCCAGTCACTTGCTGAATGCCCACAATGGGCCCAATACTGTGCCAGGCACAGGAGACACAATGATAAAAATATATAATAGTAACATAATAACAACAACAACAACACACCTTCAAGGGAGTTACATTCTACTAGGAAGCCTACTGGAAAAGATTTCAATGATATCTCTGCACTTCCAATTCTAAACACCTCATTCCTGATTAAAATAAAACCTGCAGTGGAGACTAAGCATATCACAAGCCTCGTCATACAGAATGTGCAGACACTGCTCAAGGCATGTTACACAGAAAAAAGCTTGCGTTCAGGGGATCTGGGTAGTGAGAAGTCAGATGTGGCTGCGTGCATGTAAACCAGAGAGAGAGAGAGAGAGAGAGAGAGAGAGACAGAGAGATTCCTATTACCTGCCTACAGCGTTCTGTTGTGATGTCCTCCTGGAGTGTCACCACATTGGGAAGAGGCTTGATTGGAACCAGGTCCACTCCTGGAAGAAATCAGGTCAAAGAATTCCAAAAGCCTGCCTCAAGCAGGGAGAAAGAAAACGGAGAACACAATCAGTATCTCACACTCCCACCCCTTTAAACCCTCAGGAGGGCCACCTGTTACTCACCCACAATAAGGCTGGATACAGGCATAAACTTAGCAGCCACCTGCAACCTATTAAAGAATAATAACGATTGGGGCGCCTGGGTGGTGCAGTCGGTTAAGCGTCCGACTTCAGCTCAGGTCACGATCTTGCGGTCTGTGAGTTCGAGCCCCGCGTCGGGCTCTGGGCTGATGGCTCAGAGCCTGGAGCCTGCTTCAGATTCTGTCTCCCTCTCTCTCTGCCCCTCCCCCCTTCATGCTCTGTCTCTATCTCAAAAATAAATACACGTTAAAAAAAATTAGTAAAAAAAAGAATAATAACGATTAAAATAATCCAAGACCGTTCCTTTTCCTCTCTTGACAATGTGAACTCTCACCATGCGTATTAGAACCGCTATCAGGTGCACTGGCCAGAGCATGTAAAATACACGTTTCAAACTTCTCTGCGACCTACGTCTACAATAGAGAAGTTTGAGGCTGATATTGTTACCGCATTCCTCCCTCCCCCAATGCAACTCTCAGTCATCCAAGGCCGGAAACCAAAGAACAGCCATGAAGAGCCACAGGTACCGGCTGTTACTCACCATCCCCCTGGCGCAGCACACAGGTCCAGCAAGGCTCGGGCTTTCTGCAGGAACTGAAAGCGGCGATTTAACTGGATCAGCTTGAAAGCAGAGCGGGAGCGGTAACCTGGGGGCACCGACAAAACGTTAAACTCGGCGGGGCGTTTTCCCAGGAGTTCTGCGGTCTCACAACCCACCACCCCGTCTTCTAAACTCAAACTCAATATTCGGAAAGGGGCGAATCGAAAAGGTCATTCGTTCGCTCTCTCCCTTGGTGGCAACGGCGCGGGCCTTGACTCACCGGTCTCCTTCGCCAGATGATAGAACTTGTCCCTCCGGCTCTTCCCGACTTTGCCTTTCTTGCCCATGGTGGAACGGGGTGTGTGGGAGTAGTGTCACTCAATCTGGAAACAAGGTAGAAATCGAAAAGCCTCTTCCCGAAGCGCTACAGTCCACTTCGGTGCGGCAAACACCTACCCCCACCACCTTTTTCACTACTCGGGTAGCGGCACACGAGGGCAGCACACGTACTTCCGCTTCCGCTTGCGTCGCTTGCGTCCCCGGCTCCAAGTGTCCGCCATTTTGAGCGTGGCCTCAAGTACTGTAAGTTGGAAGTTGGGGCCAGAGGAACAGATTACCTGAATTAAAACTGAGTTCCTAGGGAGCAAAATTTAGGAATTCTGTGGCCTCTTCATCCCTTTCCAAAGCACCTGACCTCGCGTAGCCACCTTCCCATCATGGCCTCTGTTTTTGTAAACTTCTCGCCGCACAACCCGCCCATTGACCCGGAACTCTTCTCTGCCAGGGTTGTCGGGCCCCTAACCCCTGCTTCTGCGCCTGCGCGCCAAGGCGGCTCAGATGCCGGCAGTCTCTGCGGGAGAGGGAAGATGGCGCTTGACGGACCGGAGCAGGTATGGCGGCTGCGGCTGCCGGGCGGGGACTGGGGGCTCGATGCGAAGAAGGCGTGATCCGAGGTGGACTGCCAGCTGGGGGCAAGAGGGTCGGGTGAGTCGGGGTTGGGCGGACCAATCCAGAGGGGGCCCTGCCTGGGACTGGATCTGCTGTGTCAGTGCCGCCCCCGGCGGGTAAGGGCCGGGAGAGGAAGACAAGACCCCGTGGAAGCCAGAGTGGGTGAGGGGAAGGGTGGGAACGGAAACCGGCCCGTCCGCGAGTCGCAGGAGGCAGGGCCCCCGATCCTCCTGGTGGCTCCGCTTGTAAGTAATGATACCTCGGGTTTCTATAGCGCTTGATTCGTTACAAAGCACTCCCGTGTATGTTGTCTCTTGATCCTCCTGAAAGTCTTAGGAGGTAGGCGGCATTCTTAGTCTGCTTTTAGTTTAGTCATGGGGAGTGGAGGGTTCTAAAGAGATGGACTGAGAAATTCGAACCCAAATCATTCCTCCAGAGTCCGGGCTGGAAATGGGATTTTCCCTTGGATTTTTAGCCTTTTCAATAATTACACTGTGTCTTCAGATGGAGCTGGAAGAGGGAAAAGCAGGCAGTGGACTCCGCCAATATTATCTGTCCAAGATTGAAGAATTGCAGGTGAGGACGGACTCCAGAGGTCCAGAGGCATCCCCCTTCTAGGTAGAAAGGGGATGAAGGATTGATGGAGCATGTGTCTACCAATCCATATCATTCCCCTGGGAGCGCAGTGGAAGAAATAACTAGTCAACCATAACAAGTATACAAGTTGTCTCTGGTTTCTCTTCACTCCCACCCCTTTGAAAGTCATCAATATTCAGTTTATTATACATCGCGAAGAGTCAAATTTTAACCTAAAAGGTTCCTTTTAGCCAAAGATCGTTCTTTTTAGAAGAAGCCTGAACGAGTGGGTTTCTTATATAAGAGAAGACATAAGCTCAGAAAAGATTTAGCACACTGGGGTTGGGGCAGGGTGAGAGGAGGAGGGCAGACAATTGCCCAGTCTGTATAATGCTGATTCCATGGGACTGAATGAAAATTGGGCAACCCAGAGCTCTAGCCTACAGATCGAGCAAGAACTACAGCAATAAGGAAATTATTGAAGGATAATATTGAAGGAAAATGTTGAAGGACAACCACAAGGACAGTTTCTGAACTCTTGGTACTTTTGCAGCTATCAGGTTTATCATTTTTGAAGTGCTTTTACAGGTGATCTCGTTTGTTCTTCATGATGGTCCTGAAGAGAGGCAGGATAGGTGATGTTATCCATGTGTACTTACAGTTTGGTAACAGACCTTTTAAATGGCTTTCTTTAGCCTTATCTACCTATTGGCAGCAGTGGGGTTAGAATTTAGCCTTCTGACCCAATGATCTTTTCACTCTATCATGTTATTGACCCATGAGAAATTAACTAGGACAGCCAGCTGTAACATTTCTCCATTTGGGCTTATTATTCCTGGACCAGCATTAGGACAACTAGCCTGTTTTGAGGCCTGCCCTTGGTCCCAGGGGGAATCTTGGAAGAAAGGATAGCGTCATTAGGATCATGTTAGACAATCTGTAACGTTCAGGTGCCTTGTACTCTTCTGTCACTCAGCTCATACCAGCCTTGAGGATCTTGGCCAAGAGTTGAATCTTCTAATATTTTCTGTTCTATGTTTCTTATCCTCCACAGCTGATTGTGAATGACAAGAGCCAGAATCTCCGGAGGCTGCAGGCACAGAGGAATGAGCTCAATGCGAAAGGTGAGGAGGAAAAGATGGGAAGACTATATGGGCATTTTGTCCGAGGTCTGATTGTTCAGATTTCCCTAAATTGAGACTTCACATGTGGTGCTTATTGTTTTCTCCTAGAGTCCAAGGTCATGCTTTGCACTGTTATATGGTTGTTCATGCGCATGCCTCTCCTGAGCTCCATTGTAACTCCCTTGAAGACCTAAGTTTTGACTTTCTGTGGTCTTTCTTCCAAAACTTTAAAATGGTGCTTAATTCACGCATACTGAATTGACTCACGGGAGAGGGGACACCAAAGCAGCTGAGTGACCCCTGACTCTTTCCCATCCAGTTCGCCTACTGCGGGAAGAGCTACAGCTGCTGCAGGAACAGGGCTCCTATGTAGGGGAAGTAGTCCGGGCCATGGATAAGAAGAAAGTGTTGGTTAAGGTAAAGGCACCATGGCCCCCAGGAAGCAGCCCAATGCCCAGGGCGTTCCCATACCTTTGTGTGTAGCCTTGCCGGGACACCTGTTACTGTTCTTTTAGGACTCCTAGGTCTTCCTGGGCAAGGTGGGTGGTTTAGTGGCCGTCAGGAAAGGTCACGAGCGCTCGTTTCTTTAGGTGCATCCCGAAGGCAAGTTTGTCGTAGATGTGGACAAGAACATCGACATCAACGATGTGAGTATGGCGTGTGGGGGTTTGGGGTCAGCTCTCCCCACAACACTTGCTGACGTCTCTCCTCCCGCCCAGGTGACACCCAATTGCCGAGTGGCTCTAAGAAACGACAGCTACACTCTGCACAAGATATTGCCCAACAAGGTGGACCCCCTGGTGTCACTGATGATGGTGGAGAAAGTGCCAGATTCAACCTATGAGATGATCGGTGGACTGGACAAGCAGATAAAGGAGATCAAAGAAGTGATCGAGCTGCCTGTCAAGCATCCTGAGCTCTTTGAAGCGCTGGGCATTGCACAGCCCAAGGTGAGAAGCGAGGCTTCTGTGGGAGGGCCCTGCTGTTACTGTTCGTCCTGTCCCGGCCAGAGTGAGCACAGGGCTCAGGACAGACTGGACCCCGCTTAAGCTGGCCCTCCCCGTGGAAGAGGGGCTGGGGGAGAGGGTTGCCGCAGCAGCACTGAGGTGGTTCAGAAAGAAGCTTTACGAGGGACCTTGGCATTCGGTACTTACGGTCCTAGCATCTAGTGTGAGACCTAGGCCAGAGCGAGCGCTCAGGAAATGTTCACGGAGTGTGGTGTGGGGGCTGGCTTCTGCCCTGAGTTCTCCCGTTTCTCTCTAGGGGGTGCTGCTATATGGGCCCCCAGGCACTGGGAAGACACTGTTGGCCCGGGCTGTGGCTCATCATACAGACTGTACCTTTATTCGTGTCTCTGGCTCTGAATTGGTACAGAAATTCATCGGGGAAGGTAACTGACTAGACACCTGAAAACGAAGAAGCGAGTGGGGGGAAGTGAGGGTAGGGGACTCATTGCCTCCTTAACGCCCGCCTGGCCTCTGCACAGGGGCAAGAATGGTGAGGGAGCTGTTTGTCATGGCACGAGAACATGCTCCTTCTATCATCTTCATGGATGAAATCGACTCCATTGGCTCCTCACGGCTGGAGGGGGGTTCCGGAGGGGACAGTGAGGTGCAGCGCACAATGCTGGAGCTGCTCAACCAGCTGGATGGCTTTGAGGCCACCAAGAATATCAAGGTGAGGTGGTGTCCAAGGAAAGGCCCTGGGTGAGGTGAGCCCGAGGAAGGGCTCGGTTGATGCCACCACGCCGCTTTCTCCACTCAGGTTATCATGGCTACTAACAGGATTGACATCCTGGACTCGGCGCTGCTCCGCCCTGGGCGCATCGACAGGAAAATTGAATTCCCACCCCCCAATGAGGAGGTTTGTGACGGGCAGTGCCGGGAGCGGCTCCGGCTGTGGGGGGGGGGGGGGTGGGCCACGGGGCTCAGGCTTTTCCTCTCTCTTCTCTAGGCCCGGCTGGACATTTTGAAGATTCATTCTCGGAAAATGAACCTGACCCGGGGGATCAACCTGCGGAAGATTGCTGAGCTCATGCCTGGAGCGTCAGGGGCTGAAGTAAAGGTAATCGGAGAGCCCGAGTTGAAAGGGGCAGAGGCAGAAAGGTCCGAGTTCGAGGGCATACGGCAACAGTGCCTGGCTTCCTTTCTCTGCTCAGGGCGTGTGCACCGAAGCCGGCATGTATGCCCTGCGGGAGCGGCGAGTCCACGTCACGCAGGAGGACTTTGAGATGGCAGTGGCCAAGGTACAGGCCTCTACCTTCCGGCCTTTGTGGACGGGGTCTCTGGAGCAGTGGGAAGAGAGCGTGTGTCGGCTCAGTTTGTAACCCAATGCTTTCTCCCTCCAGGTCATGCAGAAGGACAGCGAGAAGAACATGTCTATCAAGAAGCTATGGAAGTGAAGCGGTGGTCTTTTGTGTGGCTCCTTCAAATAAAGCTCTGCAGGACAAGCTCTTAAGGACTTCGGTCTGTTAATGCGTGGCCACACCATTCAATGACCAAGTCTGGGTATCACCGATAAACAAGGATTTATTTGGAAATTTCCAAACCTGCCAGAAGTGGCACTTGCCAAGCCCTGGGGTCCGCCCTCCCTACCGAGTTCCAAAGGGCAACAAGGGTTCTCCCCACCTCCCCCTCCACCGCTCACGCACACCCGTACCTCAGGCCATGCCAGAGAACTGGAGTCCCCTCCAAGGAGGCCCTACCACCCTGGGCCCAAGAGCTGGGGTGGCCGCCCTCTGGCATCCCAGGAGATGATGGCGGCCAGAGCCGCTTGCATAGATTGAGGAAAGAAAATAAGGAAGGAGGCACCAAACAGGGCTCCCTGAAAACCCCAACTTACCCCTGTACAAAAAAAGTGGCTCCCGCATAGAAAAACCTGCTTCCCAAATAGTGCAAATACCCAAAGGAAAGGAAAAAACCAGCAGCAAGACTGCGCTGGTAGGAATGGCAAAGAACTTTGGTTTAGAAAGGCCAGGAAGAGTGTGAGCTGTGCCCCTCTTCCTCACCCAGCTCCTCGGAGCCAGCACTGATGCTAGCTCCGAGGGGGTCTGTAAACAAGCAAAGCTGGCGGGCCTGGTTCTGAAGTCTCCACTGCAATGTCAAACTACAGCCTCCAGCGGACCTACTTGGGCCTGCCTGCCCGCAGGGAGCAGAGGAGGCATCTGTTCTGAACCCATTTAAAGCCAAAGTGTAAAGTAAATATAAGGCTTCGGGGACCAAGCAACAAGGAATCCTATCACTACATTTACGAAACTACAGCCGGGGAACACAGGGTGACAGCAGACACCCTTCACCCCATCCTTAGCCTATGGGTCTGTGGCCCCAGAGGGTGGTCCCCTTCCAGGTGGAGGTGGGGGGGGGAGGTCCCTGAGCAGTTAGGTCAGGCGGATTCCCAGCACCTGTTCCAGTTCTTGCCTTCGCTGCTGCACCTGGAGAAAGGAGAGACCGGCGGCTCAGGCCTCTGCCACTTGCAGCCTCAAGAGGGCACACAGGGCAGAGCCTCACCTTGGCAAAGATGTGCCTCCCCACTGCTTCCTGGGCCCAGGGCTGGTGGTAGAAAGCAGCTCGTCTCTCTTCCTCAGGATTCCCAATCACATCAGTGATGATCTGCAGAGAGCCAGGAGGAGAGCTGTATGCGGTGCCATTCCCACCCCTGCGAGCAGAAGTAGGGACGGGGAGGGGGTAAAAGTCCCCCCAGGGCTTAGCATGGGATCAAGCTCAGGAGGAGGACCACACCTTCAGATCTCGGCGCTGAGATCGGAGCCACTCCTGGATGAAGTCCTGAGGGTCAGTGCTAAAGCTGAGCATGAAATCCCTCTGGGTCTTCAGCTGGTTGATGGACTCAATGGTCTCATGGATCTGGAGAAAGGAGTCCGTGTGTCAGGCTGGTCCCCACTCTTAGCATGTCCTGTTTCCAGGCCTAACCCCAAAGGACTCAGAGCAAGATCCCTTCCCAAGGTGCTACATGTACAGAAATGTCCCCCAACACAGCCTACCCACCCTCATCTTGGGTCCCTGAGGAGGCTGGGAAGGCAGAGGGCCCACCTTGACATCAAGGGAGGCAATCTCCTGTTGATTGGTGGTGGAGGCCAGAAAATTGCTCATCTGGGCCTTGAGTGGGTCGTCTACCTCCACATCAATGTCATAACACGCTGTCTTCTTCTGGTCATTAGGGTCTACGCTGTAGGCAGGACACAGGAGGGGAGGGGTCAGCATACAGCTACGTTCATCCCACCCACCAGGGCCAAACCTGCACGTGCTCAGGTAGCAAGAAACCAAACCTGCTGCTTTTCTTTGGTTTTACATCAAGCCGAAAGTAAACGGTTTTTGTTCTTAAGGTATAAGGCTTTTTGTTTCTAATGTATTATTTATTTTTGAGAGCGTGAGAAAGAGCGTGTGAGCAGGGGAGGGGCAGAGAAAGAGAGGGAGACAGGATCCAAAGCAGGCTCTGCACCTCTGTCCGTGAATTCATGAAATCATGACCTACGCCAAAGGCGGACGCTTAACCCACTGAGCCACCCAGGCGCCCCGAGGTAAGTGGCTCTTCAAAGAGCCTTCCCATTCCCCCCCCTTCCATTTACCTAATGACGTGGTTGATGACAATGGGGTCTGGATGCTGCAGCAATCCAGCCAGCTTCATGGGAATCTCCGAGAAACGAAGTCGGCCACAACTGAAGATCTAGGGAGAGTACCAAAGGCCTGGTGATGCCTTGGAGGGCACAGAGGGAAATGGGCCATCCCAGGGTCAGTGTGGAGAATGTGGCCAAGAACAAGCCCCGCAGGGAGGTGAAGCAGTGGGCAGGGCAAGGGCCACGAGACCGGGGGGGGGGGGGGGGGGGGATGGCCGCCAGCTCACCTGGCGGAAGTAACGGTTGCAATTGATGTACTCCCGCTCATGCCCGTCCTGCAGCTGGTTGTGTTTGATATAAAGCCACAGGGCCTGCATGATGGCGGCCCTGGTCTGTGTGTGCACCCCTAGCAGCCTTGCCAGTCGGGGGTCCAACTTGTACTGGGGAGGCTGGAGATAGACAGAGGGGAGTCAGGGGGGTGTGGTCTTGTGAGAAACCAAAGTGGAAGGATCGGGCAGGACAGAAAGGGTTTACCACAGGAACCCGGCTCTCCTCCCCCAGATGACTCCCTGGGGCCCCAGACATTCATCACCTGATGATCCAGCATGAGCAGGAGGGTGCACTTGACGTTGAGGTCTCCAGGCCGTTTCACCTGGAAGCCATCAGTCTCCTGGGTGGTGGGCATCCGGTGCCACTGGCAGGGAGGAGGGGAGCAGACCTCATCACCAAGGGAGTGGGGCCGGAGCACACACACCTCGCCCTCTACAGGACCGACGCCACTTCTCTGCCCACCCAGCATGTCAGCCTGTGCTCCCCACACCCCAGGGCCACTCTTACCTCCACCAGGTGGTTGTCAGGCCCGTACAGTTCCTTGTCCAGCTCAATGACGAGGCTCTTAAAGAATGAAGAAAACTTCCTCTTCTGTTTGCTAGGCTGGGGAACAGTAATGGGTGTGAGTTGGGGGTGCTGCTGACCTCTCAACCTAACCTAGGCTAAGCCCCCAAAAAAGTACTATTTCCATCCTGCATCTCAGGGTAGTGAGACTCTTGGGCCCCGAAGGAAGCAAGGAGACAGGGCAAAATGAGGCGCCGGATGCAGGGAAAGGACTCTGGGTGCACCCCGCTGGCAGCCAACGAGGACTGAATTAGAAAGGGGTACCCCTTCTTCAAGACACTTCACTGCCACCCGCAGGATAGCTCTTGTAACCACCATACAAATCTTCAAGCTCTGGCTTGGAGCTGTGACCCAGCAGTGCCCTCTCCCTCAGGCAGGACTTCACTCTTAAGCCCACACAGGCCACCTCCCCTCCAGACACCACCTCTCCCAACTCACATCATCCAGCAGTTTTCCCTCCACTCGGAGTTCCCAGGAAGCCACCTTGTCCCCTGCTGGGGTTCCCCCGGGGGTCCCTGCGTTTCCTGCATTATCACCTTCTGCTTTGCTGGGACTGAATGTATTAGAAATATAGATCCGCAGCTTTCGTTTTTGCTAAAGAGAGAAAGACAACCAGCTAGAGGTGGGCCAACACGTTGGAAAACAATGCTACCCAATCTTTGTCTGAACCCACTCGACATCAATACTGAATGCTGTCTAGGGGCCAGGTACCTTGTTAGGTACCGGAAATCGGGAGTAGGAAATCCCAGTCCCAGACTTCAGAGAACTCACAACTACGGAGGAGAGAAAGGCACTACTGACAACTCCAACACAGTGCAATTGGTGGTGTTGACAGGTGCGCACAGGGTGCCATCGGGCAAGTTGGAAGCTTCCAGCACACATTTTACACGAAACTCAAACACTGGCCCCAAAGTATTCTGGCCTCTGGAAAGCTTTTACCACTCAGGGGATTATTCTAGATTATTATCTTTAAACCAGGGGAGTGTGTGCATGGAGGTAGGAACTATGCTTATCCATCTCTAGTCTTGCCCTGCAAACTTCTGACTGTGATCCGTAAGGTTTACATCTTAAATGACTCAGGAGGCACATACATATATCAATATCTGAAACAAAACATCATTAAACAATACTTTTACTACTACGGTAAGTATTATACTACTGTGAAGTATTATAATTTCTACTATTTTATATTTTGTTAAAAACAGGCTGGGCCTGGGGCACCTGGGTGGCTCAGTTGGTTAAAGTTTCTGACTTCGGCTCAGGTCATGGTCCCACAGTTGACAAGTTCAAGCCCTGGATCAGGCTGTGTGCTCATACCTCAGGGCCCGCAGCCTGCTTCGGATTCTGTGTCTCCGTCTCTCTCTGCCCCTCCCCCACTCACACTCTGTCCCTCATTTCTCTCAAAAACGAATAAAAACATTAAAAAATTGAAAAAAAAAAAACAACATGCTGGCCCCACCACATTAAATTGAGTTCATGTTCCACTAATGGGCTGCATCCTGCAGCATGAGAAATCACAGACCCATGCTTGGCAGACCCAGGCCGGAACACAACATCAGGGGGAGGCAGAGAAGTCTGGGAAGGCCCAGGACTGGCCGGGGCTGCACACACCGTCAGAGGCTTTTTGATGGCCTCTTGGATCTCCATCCGCTTCCGGGCAATGGTCTGGTCCAGCTTCCGCTCAAAAGCCAAAAGATCCATATACGCCTGAGACTCTGGGACAAGTTCCCGAATCTAGAAGAAGAGAGGAATTCATTAGTTTGTTTCAGCTGCAGCTCTGGCTCCTTGCTCCGCTATCCCAGAGTTGGGGGAACCTGACTGTACCCGCAGCCTGCCAGCCACTGGGTAAGGCCTCCTAGGCCCCCACCCAACATACTCACTCGCTGAGGTAGAACCTTATCTGCCATCTTCCTCCTCTTTAACCTGGGGAGGACAGAAACCCATTTAAGGGGTCAATGGTCCAAAACACCTCCCCCTCCCTTCCCCCTCCAGTCCCTAGGACCCTCCCCCAGAAGAACCAGGAGTCACCCTCAGTCATTAGAGCGCTTAGGACAGAAGGAACTGCTCTGTTACCACCAGAGCTGTGCCGGGCAGAGCAGGAGAAACAAGATGGTCTTACCCCCGGCGCTGGGCCGGCATTGGATGCTGGGCCTGGGGCACCAGCAGGCGTTTTCGGAACGGGTCCATCATGGTGGGTGGCATACCAGGTCGAAGTGGAGCAGCTGTGCCAAATGGGGAGCCGGCAGGGGGCCCCACCTGCAAGCCAGCCATGGGCATCCGGCTCCCTGGTGACATACCGGGCCGCTGGAAGAAGCAAGCCAATGGGGGTGCATAGGTCAGCGGCAGAGCCCCACGGGGCCCATAGCCCATTCCCTCCATCCCTCTCCTGGGCTGGGTCTGGCCCTGAGCAGCACACCGCAGAGCCCCGCTTGGAGGACAGGAACAAAGGGGAGCAGGTGCCCAAGAGCAGAAATGTAAACCACACCTGCCCCGCCCCCTTCAACCACCCTGGCGTCAGTGCCAGCAAATGAGGCCTGCCAGAGTCTGGGGTGGGAAGGAGAGTCCTGCCTGCGAGGGAAGGGCCCGCAGGAGTGTTTTGGGGCCCACTGCCACCTTCCAACCCGAGCGCACGACACCCTGCTCCCTGGAACCAGCCGGCTCTAAGACACTCCCGACACCATCGCGTGATCCCACCAAGCACTCCTATCTACTTCCTTCCCCAGCTGGAGACAGAAGCATGGCCTGGGGGCAGTGTCACAGCCAGGTGGAAGGGTGCACTGTGATATGAGCAGGCAAGGCCCCAACATCCATCTCCTGGCACCAGCCTAGTGGTGTGACTAAAGGGAGGAAGACAGTCCAATGGGCTGGCGAGCCTGTCAGGCAGGGGCACCCTAGGTGAGCAAGCCACAACAGGATGGGCCGGAGCATGTCCCAACCGGTACGGGTGGCCTCGGGTACAGTACAGAGACCATCTGGTCACCATATGGCCCCTATTCACAACCCAGAACTGGACCCTTCTCTCCACCTCCCTACTGCCCTGTTCCCTACCCCTATGCCGAGTGACCCCAAGAGGAAAGCTGTGGCTCCTGTGTGGCCTATCAGAGAGCGGCTGGCACCCGGGCTCTGTCCGCGGTCCGTGCACCACCTGGCGGCTGGGGCTGTTGGGTGCTTAACTCAGCCCTCACGATCCCAAACTGGAGAACGGAGGGAAGATTATGCAAGATCAGTCATAGGGTCACCAGGAGCCCGGGTTACAGAAACGGCTTCTGTAGAAGTCTGCAGAAGGATTTCCCACTGAGGTCCAGCTCCCCAACATTTCTGGGAGTAACCCTGCCCCCCCCCCCCCCCCCGCCTCCCCCTCTATAGCTGCTGCCTGCAAGGCCTGTTTGGCAGCTCTGCTTTGCACACACTGTCCCTGGCAGCTTCGCAGGGCTGGCCCCAGGGCCTAGATTATGCAACCAGCACAACTACCCCACCAAGCCACGCTAGGTGGGGACTTGCACCAAATCAGAGAACCTCCTACCCCCAGCCCGGTATCATGGAGATGAGAATATTCCCCCCACTTTTTCATCTAGCGCCAAACTCATGTTCTCAGCACAGAGGGTCAGACTCCTGACCAGAGGGAGAGATGAAGAAAAGTGACCCAGAGATGTAGGGAAGGGCAAAGGGGGAGTAGGGTGGGAAAAGCCATCTGGGGGAATGGAGTTGAACGTGGGGGACTCTGGGGCTTCAGGAGGCCTGCCGCGAAGAGATTTGTCCAAGCTGCTGAAAGGCAAAGGACAGCCTGTTTCTCGGCCTTAATGAGCCATGGCCAGAGATTACAGGAAACAAACTCAGTGTGGCCACAGCTGTAAACCCAGGCTCCAGACACGCTAGACATATTTTCCCCACCCTGAACATGAGCCAGAGGGCAAGAACAGCTGGAGCAGTGGGACCCGCACAGAGTGAGACAGGGCCCTGAGGTCCCCAAGAAGCCACTCACTAGGACTTCTACAAAACCTCCTCGGCACCACCCATCCCTCCTAGGCAGGTGCTCTTGTAGCAGGAAGTCCCCAGTCAAGGCTGCAGGGGCAGGGCCTGGAATAGGCCCCTCCCAGACATCTGCTCCAAACTTCCCAGGCGCAGGGCCCCCAGCTCACCCCAGGCCCCAGGCTTCTCCCAAGAGGGAGAAGAGGCCCAGGGGAAGGTTGCTTAGTCCCAGCTTAGTCTTGCCAAGCTCCACACCTGCTCTTTGAAGCACCAGTAACTCCTCTTCAAAATAAAAACCCCAAGAGTTTAAAAAAAAAAAAAAAAATACAAAGCCCAGGTCAGGCCTCTCAGGCTCTATAAGTCCCTCGCCTGCAGTTGAGCGAGGTAGGCCTGGCTCAGTGCCCTGAACCTCGGAAGTGTGCAACAACGTCCTCTCCCTAGCCCAGCAGCAGCCCACGACCTAAGTGTGATTCTACCTCCACCACCCAGGACAGCAGCGGCGCGTGGCCGGGCCTGATGCTGCTGTCTCCAGAGAGCACACACACAGCCCTGCCTCAAAGCCTGTGGCCCTGGCGCTCCTGGTGGCCGGGCCTAGGAGAAGAGAACATACCCCTCCCTAACTAGAAAATATTTTGAACTCTGGAGTGAACCCAACAATCTGTGTTTCTTTGGGTTTTGTTTTTCCTTAAGCTCCTCCGTTGAGTATGATCCACAGCTAGAACTCCTTCCACTGTGTGGAGGGAGATGGGTCGTCACTTCCCTTCTTTCATTGGCTCCCCTACTTGCCCAACTCGGGCCCTGAAACCCTTGCTCTTCTAGCTCACCCCACGTGCTCTGACAGGAACCCCTTTGCTCCTGAGATCTCAAGTCCCATCTCCTGAAGTCACACAACTGGACTTGGAAAGAGGCCAAGCAAGATCTTCCTCAAACTTAGCCAAAGTGAACTGGGTCCGCCCTCTCCCTTTCTACCTCTAATGCCCCTCCCCAGAAGAAGAGGAGGTGATGAAAAGCTGGTGGGCTAGAAAGCCTGGGGAAGCAGAGGCTCAGTGCCTTCCCCTTGGTTCCCAACCCTAGCAGCCTGGGACTACCCAGCCAGCCAGCCAGCCAAACCTTGCCACTGGCCCTAGTCCACTCCCTACGTATGGTTGTGGAATTCATTTTCTCAGGGGCATTCCCCAGGCCACAGTGCCCATGGGTTTGCAGCAAAGGAACTGGAGAGGCTCCTATCTGTTCCTTAGATCCTTCTCAGGCCAAAGGCCCACAAGGAGGCTCCAAGGCCAGCCCTCAGCTAGGTAGCCCAGGGGCTGGAATGGAATGGCTGATGCAGGGACCCCTCAGCAACACCTTGGAGCCACGAATCCCCAAGTGGGAAAGCAAGATGGGAGTGGTTGGGACCAGGTCTATCTCTGTCAATACCCAGACCCTTTTTCTTTACAGGGAGGAGTGAGAATGAGGAGTTAGAGGGAAAAATCACTCCTCAGTTAAGAATCTCTTTCGAAAGCGAGGGCCCAAGGCTCATGGGTAGGGGAGGAATGCATATCCTACTCCATGAGGATCCATTTTTGGAGGCTCTACCTGGAGATAACAGAGTAAGCCCCAGCTTCCTTGGGAGATTAGCAAAGAAGCCAGTGCCAAATGCTGGGGCACACAGGTTGGGTGGAATATGGCCATGTTAGAACTTAAAGTCTAAATAAAAGTGGAGAGGGAGTGGGGAAAAGGACAGGCACAATTCCTAAGCATTCTGGGGTAACCAGAAACAATGCACTTGGCGGGGACTGATGAGCAGGATCCTCATACTGTATGAGTTCCTCATACACTGACCCTAAGGATGAAGTCTCTGCTTCTCAATGGCCTTTGAAGCTGCAACCTGAGAAGCTCTCTCTTTGAAGCCAAACTCCAAAGGAGTCAGGACAGAACTCTTTGAACAACTCTCACAGGCTCCTCCAGCCCCAGACCATCAGGGCTCAGTGGAGCCTCTCTGCTCCTGCAGACTAATCAACTCCTGGACACTATGACACCAGGCAGGAAGCCAAAAAGAGAGTCTGCCCAGAATGGGCTGGGTTTTCCGCCTTCCTCAGGCCCCGCCACCACCATCTGTGGTCGAACCCAGAACCATCCCATGCAAGGGCTCCTGGGCCTGACCAGGAGTAGACCCTGCCTGGCATAGATTGGAATCCTCTTCCTCTATCTTCTACCTCCCATGCCTGGGAAGCCAGGCCCTTCTTCCTCCTCATCAGCAGCTGGGAACCATCTCAGACTCGCTAGAACTCTGCCAGTTCCCAACTAGAAAAAAAAAACAAAACAGCGCAGACTTGGAGTGGGACCAAGGCCAATGCAGGGTAACCCTGGTTTCTCAGTGAGGGCCCTTTTGCAAAACTTTCTCAGCACTTCCCAGAACCCCCTACCCTAGGATCTACACCAGCATTCTCAACCCAGTCGCCTACAACTCACTAGCTCCAACTCCTCCATCTCTCAGTTACTCAGAATCCCGGTTCCAAGAAAGCCTCCAGGCCCTTCCAACCGCTTCAAACCCTCCACCCCAGAATCGTTCTTACCCTCTCCCCCAACTGCCCCACCACCCGGCCTTGCCCTCCTCCCTGTCCCGTGCACTCCGCACGCTGGGCCCCTGTGCCCTCGGTCCGTCGGCTGCCCCGGGGCCCTCACTCGAGGCCCCAGTAGCTCCATGCCCCGGGCGTGCTCGCGGCGCCGCCTGCCCATCCGCGCTCCTCACCTGGTACTGCGCCGCGGGGCCCGCGGGGCCCATGGGGCGGAAGGCGGCGGCCCCGGGACCCCCCACACCTCCAGCCGGTCCTGGCCCCCTGAGCGCCGGTCCGGGCAGCATGCCGGGTCCCGCTGGCGGAGGCGGCGCCCCCAGAGCCGCGGCAACTGCGCCGCCGCCAGGACTCAGCGGAGGCAGCGGGAACCCGCCCGCGACACGGCCCGACATCGCTCCGTCCCGTCCGGCGGTGTCGCGATCCGGGCTCCGGGCTCCGTGTCGAGTCCGCTCCGCGATCCGTGATCCGGGACTTTCCGATCTAAATTCCGGGTTCTGGGGTTTGTTGATCCGGGTTCCGGGATTTCCTAGTCCAAGACCTCGAGTTCCCCACAGACCCGGTTTGGGGCAGGGCCGATCCTGATTCCGGTCCTGCCCGGGGAATTCCGGATCCGGGATCTGCTGCAGGCCCGCCTGCCGCCCGCGGCCTCCGGAGGTTTGGCCGACAGAGTCCAGTTACCCAGAGGCGGCAACTAACTCCCTGCCCCGCCCAAACAAGCCCAGCGCTAGGCCCCACCTATACCCAGCGGCCCAATGCCAGGATGCCTCCTCAAATCCCGCCCATCGCGAGACCCGCCCCTGACGGGCACCGCCCCTAACCGTCAGCCCCAGAGCCACGCCCACACCCCTTGGACCAGCCCTTGGCCGGAGAGGCGGGGGCGAAAAGCTGCGCAGGAAGCGCTGTGCAAGGCGCGGGGTCAGAGGTCGAAGGTCACTTAGGGCTTCAACAGAGAATGGGTAGTTGCTGAGAGCTCCCAGGTGTAGCCGACTCCCCGAGATACCTAGTTACTCTCTCTGAAAATAGTTTTCTCGAGTCGCCTTCCTACATTTTCAGCATTAAAGACAACACAGAGCTGTTCTCTGGGGCAGAAGAGCCTCCAACTTTTGACTTTGTTTAAAAGCCCATCCTGGTGGCTCAGAGCTGCCAAGGGATATCAGCTGCCCCAGACCCGATCCAGCTGTGTGAAGGGTTGACTTGGCCAAGATCCGAGGTTTTTTGCATATTTTTAACGTGCTCTGCCTCACTTTAAGGAAGCCTAGTACTTTACTCCAGAGGAAATGTTTCTAGTGGGTGGAAATTTGCATTATGAGAAACCTCCCTGTAGTTAAATAAGGTTTTTTTCTCCAGGATTTATAGTACTTAATTGAAAAAAATGCAGTACCTTTTCAGAAGCCACTGTCCTGTATCATAAAGTATTCAAAATAAAGTGCTTCAGCTGTGTCAGAGAGCCTACCTTCTGGTCGTCTGGGATTTTCTCCCCATGATCTAGACCAGTGCTGCTTAAACTTCAATGAGCAAAAGAAACATCTGGGGCTCTTGTTCAAAATGCAGATTATGATTCAGTAGGTTTGGGGTCTGAGACAGGGCTTAAGCTTCAGCATTTCTAACAAGCTCCAAAAGCAATGCTGTTGCTACTCAGACAACAGTTTTGAGCAGCCAAGATAGATTTTCACTATATAAATTCTCTGCTTTGTTTTCACCCCTAACAAAGTCTTGCACCATAGCACCCAGTTCATAGTACAGTTCTTCACCCTTCATAGTACAGTTCTCTTCCCTTCATAGTACAGTTCTCCACCCTTTTTAGAAATCAGTTCTGCTCACCTGTACTTGCTGGTATCCTTCCTCCAGTGATGAACCCTACTTTGCTGTTGCTTTCCTGCCTCTGGGTCTTCTCAGAGATCATGCTCCTCCTTCCGCCTTTGGGTTCACTGCCAGTCTCGGAACAGGCCACTGAAATTGTTACAGTCATTGAATCAGGGCCCCTCTCCACCCCTGTAAAGTGCGTAAAGAATTCATGATAATGTAATTAGTACCCATTTCAAGACTTTCAAGCTTGTTCCAAGGAGTTTGAGGGAGCAGTAGGGGCAAATCCCCTGGGGAGCTATTCCAAACTATCCCTTCTAGCCACCCCCACTAAACAACACACGTACACAATCCAATGGCTTCCAGTATTATATTTTAAGAATAAGGTTCCCAGGGGTGACTGGGTGGCTCAGTTGGTTAAGCAACAGACTTCAGCTTAGGCATTATCTCTTGGCTCAAGAGTTCGAGCCCTGCATCAGGCTCTGCATTAAGGGTGTGGAGCCTGCTTAGAATTCTCCCTCCCTCCCTCCCTCCCTCTCTCCCTCCCTCTCTCTCTCTCTCTCTCTCTCTCGCTCTCGCTCTCGCTCTCGCTCTCTCTCTCCCCCCCTCCCCCCCGCCCTCTCTCTGCCCCTTTCCCATGCACACTTGCATGCTCTCTCTCTCAAAATAAACTTAAAAAAATAAGCCTCCCAGTATTATACACCTGAAACTAATAGAACACTGTATGTTAATTATACTGGAATTTAAATTTACAGAAAAATAATAGAATAAGCCTGCCAAGTAATTCTGATACAACCTGCCTTGTAGAGAACCTTTACACTAGAAAACAGACAAGCTAATAAGTGCATTTAAAAAAGAGATAAGGGGCAGCTGCCTGGCTTAGTCAGTAGAGCATACGACTCTCGATCTTGGGTCATGAGTTCGAGCCCTGTACTGGGTGTAAAGATAACTTAAAAAATAAAATCGGAGAGTAGAGCACAATCGGTGGCTCAGTGGGTTGAGCATCCAACTCTTGATTTTGGCTTCGGTCATGATCCAGGGTCATGGGATCCTTACTGAGCGTGGAGCCTGCTTGGGATAGTCTCTCTCTCTCTCTCTCTCTCTCTCTCTCTCTCTCTCTCAAAAAAAAAAAAAAAAATCTTGTAATGGGGGCACCTGGGTGGCTCAGTCAGTTAAGCATCCAACTTCAGCTCAGGTCATGATCCCATGGTTTGTGAGTTCCAGCCCCACGTCAGGCTCTGTGCTGACAGCTCAGAGCCTAGAGCCTACTTCGGATTCTGTGTCTCCCTCTCTCTCTCTGCCCCTCCCCCGTTCTCTTCCTCCCTCCCTCTCTCTCTCAAAAATAAACATTAAAAATTTTTAAAAATCTTTTAGTGTTTTTATTTATTTTTGAGAGAGAGGAGAGCATGAGTGGGGCAGGGGCAGAGAGACAGGAGGTCAGAGGATCAGAAGCAGGCTCTGCGCTGACAGCAGAGACCCCAATGCAGGGCTCAAACTCCCCAACCGTGAGATCATGACCCGAGCTGAAGTCAGACACTTAACCGACTGAGCCACCCAGGTATCCCTCTCTCCCTAAAAATTTTAGAAAGAAAAAAATAAAATCTTGGGGCACCTGGGTGGCTCAGGCGATTAAGCATCCAACTCTTGATTTCGGTGCAGGTCATGATCTCATGGTTTGTGGGGTGGAACCCTGTGTTGGGCTCTGCACTGACAGCACAGAGCCTGCTTGGGATTCTCTCTCTTCCCCCCCCCCCCCCCCCGCCGCTCTCTCTGCCCCTCCCTCCCTCTGTCTCTCTCTGTCTCTCTCTCTCTCAAATAAATAAAAATAACTAAAAATAAAATCTTAATAAAATTTTTTTTAATTTAAAAAAGATAAAACAGTTAAATGTAATTCAGGTCCTCGTTTTCCCCTTGATTAAAACCCTCCCCAGCTTCCCATTGCTCTTAGGTTGAATATCATACTCCCCCCTCATGACATGTAAGATTCTGCAAGGCCTGGCTCCTGCTTACCTCCTTGGGCTCATTTTAAACCATTGCCTTTGGTTCTCTAAGAGTGAGTCCAGAGGTTCTCCTGGCAATTTCTCAAACTGCTAAGCCCCTTCCAACCTCAGAGCCTCTCTACTTCCAGCCCTTTGTTATCTTTTCCATACTCTCCCCTTACTTTATTTCTCACCAAGCCATTATCACAATATGTAATTGCTTGCCTAGGTGTGAACTGGCTTACTGTCTGATCTGGCTCCTTCGCTAAAATACAAATTCTTTGAAGGTGGGAATTCTTTCTCTTTTTTCTTTGTTATTGAGATTCACATAATGTAAAATTAACCATTTGAAAGCAAACGATTCATTGGCGTTTAGCACATTCACAGTGTTGTACAACCACCACCTCTATCTAGTTCTAAACATTTTCATCCAAAAGAAAATTCCATACCCATTAAGCAGTTGTTTATTCTCCTCTCCTATCCCCTGGTACACACCAATCTGCATTGTCTCTATGGATTCACCTGTTCTGATTATTTCATATAAATGGAATTATATAACATGTGACTTTTGTGTCTGGCTTTTTAAATTTGGCATAATGTCTTCAAGGTTCATGCATGTTGTAGTATGTGCCAGCACTTCATTTCTTTTTATGGCTGAATAATATTCCGTTGTATGTATATGCCATCATCTGCTTACCCATTTATCTATTGATAGACATTTGGGTTCTTTCCATCTCTCAGTTATCGTAAGTAATGCCGCTGTGAATGTGCATGTACACGTATTTAAGTACCTGTTTTCAATAATTTGGGGTATATATTGTGTTACTTTTAACCACTGTCGTAACCTAATCAATACATGTGTTTAAACAAGTGAATGATCTTTTAGTGAGAGAGAATGATAAACAATACCAACAATGAGTTAATTGCTATGATAAAACATCCTCAAGGTGTTAGGGGGAAAATAGGATATCTAAGTTATGGTAAGGATAAAGAAGATTTCCTATTCATTAAGCAGAGAATAGCTGACACTTATTAAGTACCACATGTATTACTTCTTTTATTTAAAAAAAAATTTTTTTTAACGTTTATTTATTTTTGAGACAGAGAGAGACAGAGCATGAACAGGGGAGGGGCAGAGGGAGAGGGAGACACAGAATCTGAAGCAGGCTCCAGGCTCTGAGCTGTCAGCACAGAGCCCAACGCGGGGCTTGAACTCACGGCCCGGCCCGTGAGATCATGACCTGAGCCGAAGTCGGACGCTTAACCGACTGAGCCACCCAGGCGCCCCCGTATTACTTCTTTTAACCTTCACTGTGCATATGAGGTAAATACTCATTTTACCTCTATTTTAGAAATCAAGGCAGAGAGATTCAGTTACTTCCCCTACTCTCACTGTGATGGTTTTAGGATTCAAACCTGGTTCTGAGCTGGCTCTGGAATCCAAAATCCAGGCACTTAACGCTATGTATGACTTCTTGTTCGTAGCTGTTATTTCTCTGTTATTACCTCTGGTCTGTTATCACATGCAAAGAAAGTTTTCAAACTGAAAAGCCAGTGCTATGGGGACTCAAAGAAAAGAGGCTAATTGGTAGGACCTGATTAATTAGAAGCATTTTGATTTGAAGGAGATACTACTGATGGTCACCCAATAGGCAAACGGGATTTGACGCATCACTAGGGGCAATTCAAGACCTTGTGAAAGCACTAAGTTAATGCTCAAGAATCAAGAGAGATGGGGGGAGGGGAGACCATTCCCACACCACCCTCATAGGACCTAATGTTGTAGCCAGTTACAGGACTTGCAGTCCTGGAGGCAGCATTCCCATGCCTTTATTCCCTTGACTTGGAATGCCTTTTTTCTCTTCCTCTCTTCTTCCCTTGATACTTACTCTGCTCCCTGACCACTTTTCAGAATTTCATTCTGAAACATTCTATGGTTTCAGAAGAGGTACTTTCCTATAACCTCTGACCCTATTGCATCTACAGGCACTCAAAGACTTAATGGAACTAAAGTATTTAATTTATTAAAGTATTTTAAAAGTATTTAATAAACCCAAACCAGAGGGACAATTCCCAGTGGGTCTATGCTTCCTGACCCAGCTGTTTGGTGGGCAAAATAGCTGCCAAAGAGTTCATAGGAGAAAGGCCCTTGGAGCGAGATGGCCCAGTACTTGTGCTACAGCAGGCCAGCAAAGATCACTCCTTGGTTTGATGGCCCACAGGAGGTTAGAATTTCAGAAGAAGAAGTATGGGTAGACAGGTCATGGTGGGAAACACTTAGCACAATGGCAGCACTACTGGGGATGTACCAGGAGCCTGGCCGAGGTGGCATCCCAAGCAGCTGACACATCCATTTTCCATTTGTGGTGGTGAGGCAGGCCTGGGGCACCGCACAGTCAGAGCAGCAGAAGTGCTGGATGGCAAAGAAACACTCAGTGAGCAGCTTCTATGTGCCAGTCACTGACATCTTCTAGTAAAGAAGGTAAATGCATAAACAGATCATTTCTCCACATGACAATTGCGAACATAAAGGTATTCATAAGGTACCATGGGGAAATCTTTAATGAAGGAAACAGATTAGTGAAGACTTCTTGGGGGATGTTATGTAAAAAAGGCTATGAATGAGTTAGGCAAAGATAATGGAATAAGGCTAAAAGGCATGAAACAGCCCAGGGTGAAGAGAATCCGATTTTGCCGGATCATCAAGTGTACAAAAGTTCCTCCTCTATGTACACAATGAAGTCACAGATACATATTTTCATAGTTCACAGTCTAGCAGGTAAAACTCAAGAACAGTGTCTTCCAATAGTGGGAGTATATACCAGGATTCAAGAAGTGAGTTTCAGGTCTACAGCCCAGGTGACACTCTGGAAATCTCTGGAGCTAAGGCCTGGGGCATGATTCTACCATTTGTTCTCTCCCCATTCAAGGTAGACGTTTATGGTGCATTGAGAGACCTGGGTGGCACTGTAGTCTGAGTCCTCTTCCTGGTCACTTCCCAGACCCCCTCAGAGGCGACCTCCTGGCTCTTGAGTTTGGACCCAGAACTACTGGTATGACTGAAAAACAGACCAGTAAGACAGAGGGAAGATAAGGCAAAGGTCTCCCCTGGGATCTCTGACTTCTCCCTCCCTTCTGGTCCTCTGCAGTTCGATCCTTAGCTCTTTTCTCTATACATGACTTACCCAGACATACTCATCTATTCCCATCCCTTCAATTACTGCCTACTTTCTGATGAGCCTAAATATCTAACTCCAATCACCACCCCTCTCCTGAGATTCAGATCCGTATTTCCAATTCACTGCTAGACGCTCCATAGGTCATGTAAACCCATCTGTCCAAAATCAAGGTCTCATTGTCCTCCCTCCCAGTCTCCTCTCCTGTATCTATCCTGATACAGAGCATGAGGACATGGCAGAGGGCCTTGATGAGACATTCAAACTGGTCTTGTAGGCAGATGAAAGCCAAAGATGGGGTGACCCAACCAGATGCCCAGGACACCTGTAATCAAAAGCAAAGAGGTGAGGGGTGCCTGGGTGGCTCAGTCCGTTAAGCGTTTGACTTCAGCTCAGGTCATGATCTCACAGCTTGTAGGTTCGACCCCCATGTCGGGCTCTGTGCTGACAGCTCAGAGCCTGGAGCCTGCTTTGGATTCTGTGTGTGTGTCTCTCTCTCTCTACTCTTCCCCCACTTACACTCTCTCTCTCTCAAAAAATAAAATAAAAAACATTAAAAATTTTAAAAAAATAAAAAAAAAAAAAGCAAAGAGGTGAATAAAGAAAGTCTTAAGGACCTTCACTGTGCTCTCTTGAAGTCATCTTTCACTTCTCCCTTTCTTGCTCCCCTTCAGTCATCAAGTTCTGTTGATTTTCCCTCCTAAATCTTTTTTGGATCTATCCTACCCACCTAGGTCAGGTCCTCAGCATCTCTTCCATAACCCACCTAACTAGTTTCTCTGCTAAAAGGCCATCCTACCCTATCCCTCCTGGCAATTTTATCCCAAGGCAGCAAATATGATCACATCTCTCCATTTTCCCATATTTGTGTGCCCTCCATTACATTTAGCAGTAGGCTTTAAACCCACTGGGGTCCTTCGGGTTTCTTAGAGCTGTTGTGGCAACCTGAGAGTGAGAGGGAGGGCGGCACTGGGAGATCCTCTCTTGTGTCACCCCCACCTCTCCTCCCTGCTTCAACAAGGAGTTCAGCTTTTACTGTCTTATATATTGAGTGACCTTGCAAGATTCTTTGGCAGAAAGGTTTCCACAGCTCTAAAATATTTAAAAGGCAAGGGTTTGGGGCGCCTGGGTGGCTCAGTTGGTTGAGCGTCCGACTTCGGCTCAGGTCATGATCTCACGGTCTGTGGGTTTGAGCCCCGTGTTGGGCTTTGTGCTGAGGCTCAGAGCCTGTGCTCAGAGCCTGGAGCCTGCTTCGGATTCTGTGTCTCCCTCTCTCTCTGACCCTCCCCTGTTCATGCTCTGTCTCTCTCTGTCTCAAAAATAAGTAAATATTAAAAAAAAATTTTTTTAAAGGCAAGGGCTTGCAGAAGAGTCTGTATCTAAACTTTTCAGCATGGGATAATTGGCTCTTACTCTGTCCTCCTCTTACCTCTATAGCTTTATTTTCCACCAACATCCCAACTGAACTTAACCTTCCCTGAATACACCAAGCTCTTTCACGCTGATTCTTGTGCCTATGACGTCACTAGAATGTAAGCTCCTCCAAGGCTGGGGCTTTGTTTCCTGCTGTGTCCCCACTACCTAGAACAATACCTGGAACAAAGTTAAGTACTCAATTCACATTGATTAAATGAATAAGTGTTCCTCCCCAGTTCTCTGCTATTCAAGTGTCTGTTTATTCTTCAAAGCCAACTCAAATGTCACCGCCTCTGGAATTTCCATGACTTTCTATCCCCACCTTCTAACTGCCATCATCAATTTGTTGTTTTCTGTTTTCCTTAACACTCAGCCAAAATTTCTGTAAGAGTACTCATCGTATTGTGCTGTGGCTTTTGTTTAGGGTTCTGCCTCCACCACACACCCCTCCAGTGTGAACTCTAAGAGGACAAGGACAGTGCAGAAACAATGCCTGCTCAGGAAATAGCTCTGATAAAAGTTACCTCCGCTTCCCCACCCCAGAACTCTGTTCCAAGTCAGTCCTGATCAGGAGTTACCCCATCAGGGCAGAAGGTTAAAACCAGCTTAGATCTTAACAGTTAACTTTGGTTTCCAAATCTTTCTCAAGCTTTATGCTCTTGCTTTCTTAGACTTTACTGATTAGTGACCTTCCACCTGGATTCTTGGATTTTTCTTTGTTTACTCTTAGCTCAGATCTTATCCTCACCTTGACTCTGATGGGCTGGTCAAGGTTGATTCACTTAGTACTAACTACTGATTTTAACCCTTAATTTATCTGCTCTTCTAATTCTGGTTAAGACTGTACTGATCCTAGGGCGCCTGGGTGGCTCAGTCGGTTGAGCATCCGACTTCAGTTCAGGTCACGATCTCGCAGTTGACGAGTTTGAGCCCCCGTGTTGGGCTCCGTGCTGACGGCTCAAAGCCTGGAGCCTGCTTCGAATTCTGTGTCTCCCTCTCTCTCTGCCCCTCCCCCGCTCATGCTCTGTCTGTCTCAAAAATAAACATTAAAAAAAAAAAAAAAAAAGACTGTACTGATCCCACCTAACCATTTAGCTTCTATAAACAAGGTGCCTCTGAGTTGGGCATTGACAGCTCCAGGAGTAAAAAACAGGTAAGGGAGAAAAAGAGTCTTGAGGGATCAGGAAAGTAGCAGATCTGGGGAGCCCAGAAACCAAGTAAAGCAGTTAAAAGGGAGGTGCCACTTCAGAAGACCCTCTAGCTGCAGTTTCTCTTGCTTTTGTCAGGTTCAAACTCACTACTACTATAACCCACTCCCACAGTCATAACTTCGACCCAAGCCAAAGCAATTATCCATTTGAAGGAATGACTTCTCAACTTCCCTAGGAAAGCACCATCCACATAAAGAAATGGGTCACCTGGAGCAAGCCCATTTGCCAAGATTCAATTCACTGGCCAATTTATAAAATTACCGTAAATTTTTAAAAACCATTTTTATATGATACAGCTATTTTTATTAGATGGGATTATATTAGCAGCCTTTAAAATACTAAAATTTAAGATTTCCACTGAAGAAATCAAAGTTAAGGTTGATACACCATTCAGGAATTGGGAAAAGGACATTAAAAATACAAGCATATGACAAAATAGAAAACGACGTTCAAAGGCACCTCCTAAAAACAAGGAGCTGAAAAAAATCCCACTAAGCATAAGCACAGAGATTTTGGTTTCTAGCAAGCGGTGATTATGATGTTGATTTGGTATCACTATTATGTAGAAATATTTAACATAAGTGAGCAAAACCATTCGAAGCCATAAAAGAGAAATGCGGGTAGCCTGGAGGGGTTACTCTGATAGGTCTTCTAAACTAGCCTCAAATAAAGCCTGGCAGTTTTAGTGGGGAGTCGTCAGGAAAGGCCTTTCCTGTGATCACAAAAGGAAGACAGACTATAATTTATCAAACACCAATGTAGTGTCAAAAACAATGGTAGGCACTTTCAAATACATAAACTAAATGTCATTCCTTTTAACAGAAGAACTAGAAGTTATGTAACTTTCCCATAGTGTCAAAGTTAGTTAAGACATCGTAGAGGAATTCATAGACCGGTTTGTCTGGCCCCAAAGCTTCTATTCCAGGTAACATTCTCCCCCAAAATGTCAGTATGGAAGACGACAAAGCATTGGTACAACTAGGGTACGAGGAAGGCAGCTGCCCTTCTTGGACAAGAAGTCACTCATAATCTAAAAGAAATAAACCTTCTTTTTTAAAATTTTTTTTTTCAACGTTTATTTATTTTTGGGACAGAGAGAGACAGAGCATGAACGGGGGAGGGGCAGAGAGAGAGGGAGACACAGAATCGGAAACAGGCTCCAGGCTCCGAGCCATCAGCCCAGAGCCTGACGCGGGGCTCGAACTCCTGGACCGCGAGATTGTGACCTGGCTGAAGTCGGACGCTTAACCGACTGCGCCACCCAGGCGCCCCAGAAATAAACCCTCTTCCACAAAAGAGGTAATAGTAGCGCCTCCTCAAAGGAGTTACAGTAAATGAGATAGGGAATGCACGTAATTGGTCCCCTGAAAACTCCCAAATCCTCAAATTTCACTGCACCAAGGAGCTCAGCCCATGGCTCACGGTCAGCCGAGGACTGTGGGAGACAAGGACACAACAGGATGCCCATGAGAATGGCCCGACCTGGGCGCCGGAAAAGCGTTCTGAGAAACAACCCTCCGAAGATGTTTGCCACGAAAGCGGTGGAAAGGGGTCCGGGGTGGAGAGACACAACGGAGGATTTACTCACCCCCATTTTTATGGCTATTGATAGCTGCTGGGCTGGGGAGCAAGAGCGCAGGCACCTTTGGTAGGAAGTGAGGAAGGGAATGCTCGTTTACTCAAGCGTGTTACTTGTATGTGGAGAAACGGGGGTGTACGAAAAAAGTATTTTTGATACTGGCAAAAAGTCCCGTGGAACCAATTTGCCAGGCCACCCAGGAAGAGCCGAGACCGACGCCAGCTAGATTTTTGAGCAACTGAGAAACCGACACCCAACGCCAACCTGCGCGGCCCAACATGGGAACGCAGCTGCGCGCGCAGCCAGCTTCCGCGCGCGACTTCGCACATGCTCAGGCCGCGTCACACAACGAATAGGCACAGGGGTGGACAATCCTTTGTTTTTCTAACAGAGCCACTATTTCCTACAACAACCCTTACTCTTTTGTGTTCACTTTGTTTTGCTTAGTACCTATTATCTTGAATCAAACATGAGCTCTCTACCAAGCGAGACACAGGCTTCTCTACCTTCATTTTCCCTTGCAACCCCCTCCTGTGAGTTCAGCTTCCTGGTCCGCTCCATTGGCCTCGACCAACCCTTGCTAAGCTTCTGGCTAAACGTCACGAGTTTCTGGGCAGATCAGGAAATCCTCCGGCCAGAAGCTCGCGCGCGCGCCCCCGCCTGGCGCTGCCTACCAAACGGTCTGAGCGCGTGGCAAGTTTCTGAGAACAGCGCGGGCGAGGCAGCGGAGCGGTTTAGCTATCCCAGGAGTGACAGGAGCGGCGAGCGGCGAGGAGCGGCCCTCCGTGAGGATTTAGGTCTTGCTTTGTGTGCTTAGGTTCATGCCGGTGTCTCCTCCTGGCTTTTTCCGTCAGGTCTGCAGAGGCCTGACCTCGTGTGACGGGCTTCGCCTTGTCACGCGGCAGTGGGCCGGAAACCCAGAGGGGCACTCGCTGGAGTGGTTTTTCCACATACCTTTCACGTTTTAAATACCATCCGCCTCTGAAGCCCTTCCCGGCCTGTCGGGCCGAGAGCGTGAGAGCCACACTGTGTGCAGGCCAGACGGGAGACTCCTTCCGAGCGGGAACGGGCGTTGCACTCCGCGTCCGAGCGCCGGGCTCGGTCCTGCCCTCGAGTCTTTGTAGCTGTTGTGTCGGGTCGAGGTGTGGATGCCCTGCCCTCCCGGGGCCGACAGTCCGGCACGGGAGGTAGACCCGCCGGCCTGACAAGCGAGGTGTCAGGGAGGTGCGCGTCCCGAAAGCAGTAGCGTGGGGCTGGCGGGCAGCGGCCTGGGCACTATGGGGGGAGGACACGGGGGTGCTCGTGCTGAGCCCTGATCACGAACGTACGCTCACCTGGGGGGAGTGTTCCGCGAGGAGGAAGCGAATTCCAGGGAATTCGAGGGAGAAGACCATGCAGAGGGTGGGATGTGACTCCCGGATGTATGAGAAACTGCAGGACACCCTGGGAGCGCCCCAGATTCGGACCGGAAGGCCAGGTGCGCTCCACAGCCAAAGCCATCCCAAGGGCATGTCGGCGTGTGCCGTCCTCCCCTCATCTGCCTATGTATGCCCTCCCTGCAACCCTTCAGTGGCTGGATTAGAGGCCTAGGATTTCAGACACTTTATTTTTAAAAAATTTTTTTTTCAACGTTTATTTATTTTTGGGACAGAGAGAGACAGAGCATGAACGGGGGAGGGGCAGAGAGAGAGGGAGACACAGAATCGGAAACAGGCTCCAGGCTCTGAGCCATCAGCCCAGAGCCCGATGCGGGGCTCGAACTCACGGACCGCGAGATCGTGACCTGGCTGAAGTCGGACACTTAACCGACTGCGCCACCCAGGCGCCCCTGGATTTCAGACACTTTAAACCTTTCATTTGGCATATAATACTACAAAGCAAGTAAGCCCAAGGAGTTAAAAAAGATTTAAAAATTCATTTCCTCTTAGGGATGCTGCTTGCTTTCTAAGAAAATGAACGAATAAGGGGCACCTGGGTGGCTCAGTCGGTTGAGCGTCAGACGTCAACTCAGGTCATGATCTCATAGTTTGTGAGTTCGAGCCCCACGTCAGGCTCTGTGCTGACAGCTCAGACCTTGGAGCCTCCTTCACATTCTGTGTCTCCCCGCCTCTCGGCCCCTCCCCTGCTCATGCTCTGTCTCTCTCTGTCTCTCAATCATAATTAAACGTTAAAAAAATTAAAAGAAAATGAATGAATAAAAAACGTAACGTTTCAGTACCTGATCGTAACATGCTAGGTGAAAACAAGGATGAACTTTTTTTTTTTAACGTTTATTTTTGAGAGAGAGACAGAGCACAAGCAGGAGAGGTTCAGAGACAGGGAGACACAGAATTCAAGGCAGGCTCCAGGCTCTGAGCTGTCAGCACAGAGCCTGACATGGGGCTCAAACTCATCAGCTGTGAGATCATGACCTGAGCAGAAGTCCCACACTTAAATCGACTGAGCAACCCAGGCTCCCCCAAGGATGAACTCTTACAGCTGTGAGGATAGTTGGGCGGGGAGAGGGCACTTGGAACAACATAGAACAAACAAAGTATTGTCAGTATCCCAGAATGAAAACAACAAGAATCAGCACAACCCTGCCCCCCCCCCCTCCATTTTCTTATATCTATGTGGCATGTACTAGTGGCAACCACAAGGGAAAACCACCTAGGTTGGTTTATAGAGATCAAAGATGGGAGATCTTTTTTAGCCAAGGCTCTAGGAGAATATAATCTATAAGATTAATTCACAGCAAGATTAGGTTTGCAGAGAAAGGTACCATCAGCAAGCTAAGGAGAGATGAATGAAACAGGAGCTCTTGGATTAACCACTATGCAGGATGGTTTGTGGCACAGTGGCCCCATCAAAGCACAGATAATCTAGAGTCACTGAATATAAAGAAGCAGTGAAGTAGTAAGAATTGCCCAGCAGTAAAGATGCCTGGGTTTGAATGCTGGCTGCACCTCTTAATTAGTTGTGTGATTTGGGGTGAGTTACTTTACCTCTTCCAGTCTCCATCTCCTCATCTGTAAAAGTGGCAATTATCGTAAGATTGCTATGAGATAACTAAAGTAAACCAGTCAGTGTAGTGCCTGGAACATAGTACTGTATATGGTTACTAAATGTTAGAAGCTACTAGACAAGATGTGGTTGAGAAAAGAGTCAATGAAGTGAGATACAGATCCGTAGTAAGTGCCTAGCTTGGAATGGGTGTTAGGAAGAGAGCACCTCAACGAATTCAACAGTAAATTGGGATTCTACAGTGTCCAACGTGACTGATATTTTTAAAAAATTAGGGGCGCCTGGGTGGCGCAGTCGGTTAAGCGTCCGACTTCAGCCAGGTCACGATCTCGCGGTCCGGGAGTTCGAGCCCCGCGTCAGGCTCTGGGCTGATGGCTCAGAGCCTGGAGCCTGTTTCCGATTCTGTGTCTCCCTCTCTCTCTGCCCCTCCCCCGTTCATGCTCTGTCTCTCTCTGTCCCAAAAATAAATAAACATTGAAAAAAAATTAAAAAAAAATTATATAGCTAAATGAATGTTATGCATGCCCTTCAAACAGTGGGGAATGCCATTTTCCTCTATCCTCCCCTTGATGCTTTTAAAAGTAGATATGAATAATTGATATATTCTAAATATTATGCGATGTGAAAAAATATGTAGAACACTGCTATTTTATTAATCTGTAACATACGCTTTTAAGTAAAACAAGTATGTTTACTATGCAAACATAACCTCTAACCCCCATTTTCAACCAGACAGAGATCCCCCTGAATATCCTCTATATAAAAATTCTGCAGTCACTAATGCCTTCAGGCCCTCTTGGATCTCCCTTAGATTACCGCAGTCACCTTCTACCAGATCTCGTGGCCATCAGTCTTTTCGTCCATCTTTCTTTTTCCACACACTGCCAGTGTTGTCATTTTGAAAAATAAAGCTGATTATTTCACCCCCCTGCTTTAAAAGCTCTGTAAATTCCTGCTTACTGACCCAATTGTATACCTACTTCTTTATCCCACAATCCTTTTTCCTGTATGCTACCCATACTGAACTTATTGAATTTTCTCAAATAAGTCTGACCTGACCTCCTCTCTGTATCACCTCATCCCTTAATAAACTTCCAGTCATAATAGAAAATGCAGTTCAAAGGAGACCTGAGAAACCTCAGCTCCTTCAGAGAGAGGTAAAGATTCCCTCCTCAAGGCTCCTGGATCAATTTATCATTATCAGTAGCAGTGGCACAATCACCATCATTCACTAACATATTGAAGTCTTATGTGCCAGGAGTTGGGATAAACACTTGGCTTGAATTTAGTCATTTAATTCTCACTTTACTGTCACCCCCCCCCCATTTTTATAGTAACACTTGGAATAATATTGTTATTTTTATTTACATTTGTCTTTCCCACTAACTTCCAGGGATTCCTATTGTCATGGGATAAATCCTGGTAACTTCTATACCTTTCAAAGAGCCTGGAATATTGTAGGTGCTCAATAATTGTTTGCTGAAATAATGTATGAATATAAGCAATTCCACTCAGGGCTTTTGTACTTTTTCAAACAGCTGTTATTACTTAAAACTCTTATTTTGAAATTCCTTCAAAGTCTGGGGTACTTAGGAATGTCTTCAGTTGATAGGAGATCTTCCTTGGAAAGAGATGTTAAGGCACTCAGAGCTAAATCTGGTGAATAAGGTGTCTGAGTCATATCATTTATTCCTCAAAGAATAACAAAATAGTTTAATAGACTGATTTTTCTTGTGTAGCTTACAAGCCAGCTCTAAATCATTTCAAAAAAAAAAGTTTTGAATAATGGTGTCATTACTGGAATAAATTTATAGCCTCCCACAGTATTCGAAGAGTAACATTCACTTGGAAATATAAATTTTGATATGCCTGTTATCTTATGCATGTATAAAAAAGACCAAAAAAACCCCACACCTTATATGCTCTTTCAGACCAGAATATAAGTGAAGGTACACCTGTATAAAACCCAACGTATGAAAATTCAAATACTACAGAATTAGAGGGTAGTCATCCACTTCGTGGGGTATCCATAACATGCCAGGCGCTGTGCTAGGAGGTGGAGATGCAAGATAAATATAGTCTCTTGTCCTCAGGGAATTTCTAGCATAGTAATGAATTCATCATTAAAAATAATTCACTAAAGTGAATTGCATTTTAACATGTAGCTTCAGAAATCACATTTGGTGTAAAGGGAGGTGCAGACAATCTGCTGTAAGTGAGGGGTTGTGAAGAGGGACAGGATTAGTTAAGAAACCTTTCTTAGAATAAATTAGCTTCAGTGGGGGGCTTTAAAAGAAAAAAAACTTGGTACAGATCGGTGGAGAAAAGAGAGGTGGACAATTAGGACTTAACTCAGCCAACGAAATAATCCAAAGGTTGCTTGGTGAACATGGAGGCAGAGCAGAAAGAGATGGATTATCTTGAGGGATATCTCATAGAGGTCATGAACGGAGCCCTGATGAAACATTTCTCCCTTACATCCGAGAACAGGACTCCTGTGACCATGTTTTTTAGATTCATGGTCATTTCCCACTGGACAGTGCTAGATAAACATTGATTACATCTCTCCAAACTTCGTTTTTCATGTTTCCATGCTAATAGCCTTCTACTGACTCAAGTAGATGGAGACAAATATGTAAACAGATAACTGCAACACAAACATATACAGGAATCTCACTTAATCTAATATCCCCTACTATTTTCCTATGTCCTTTAATTTTTTTTGTATATTTTTAAGAAGTTTTTATTTATTTTGAGACAGAGACAGCACGAGTGGGGAGGGGCAAAGAGAGGGAGAGATAATCCCAAGCAGGCTCTGCATCACCAGCACAGAGCCTAACATGGGACTCGAACCCACAAACCGCGAGATCCTGACCTGAGCCGAAACCAGAAGTTGGAAGCTCAACTGAGCCACCCACGCCACGTGCCCCTTGCTACGTCCTTTTAGTACACCCACACCATACCACTGTTACTCTTGCTATAATTTCTCCAGACTATTCAAGGTGTCAGGAAAGGGTTTGATCTTTAGCAATACCAAAGAAATAGTTCTCTCTATCCTTTTTATTTTCTTTGGTCACTTTTCTCCAGCACTGTTTTCTCTTTTCTCTCCAGCTTTTGGCCCTTTTCACAAGGATGGAAATGCTACTGTTTTGTGTCTGGGCCCTGCTGGCTTTGAACCCTGGCCCAGGTAAGGCTATTTGGGATAGTTTCTTTAGTCAGTATGTGTCAAAGTGCAGGTGGCTGGTCAGTAAGAGTATAAGAAGTACTGAATGTGGCAAAAATATGCTATTCATTTGTCTGGACCCTTGGGAGAGATTCCTATTTTTGGATCATTAGGACACAGAATCTGTAGGTGTCTCTAGCTTATAATTGGGGAACCCAAATTGAGGAACAGGATAACAAACCATCAGAGAAAACTCTCCCCTAAGAAATATGCCTTCTCTCTTTGGCCCCCTGCCAGCCCAGGACTGTCCTAGTTTTCTGTTCTTAAGAATATTTTTACTTCTTTGTTGCCACCTTTTGTGTCATGAAGTTGCAATAGCGTCTTGATAGGAGAGGACCCATAGCTTAATTGTGAGGAGCGAGTGCTCTAGACGGCAAGAAAGGAACTGGAGCCTTAGCGGGTAACACTGCTACATGAGTTGTGTATTCCTAGAAGGGCCCGGTGTTTGGTAGACGAAACAGATGGTGGACATGGCGTAGCTAAAGGGGACCTGTGGGGAAGCTTCCAGGAGACTGTGCCTCTCACCTACATAAGGCATCTGAAAGTTTTACCTGATGTCTCTCTCATTGCACCTGAGATTTCCCTAACAGACTAAACTCTTAAGCATCCAAAAACATGTTGCCTTAGTACCAAAGCAAAAAAGGAATAGTCTTATTTTGAGAAGAGGTGAAAAATTCTGGGAAATGAATGACCCTAGGAGTCACCTTTAGGCTAGTGGGTTTCGTAATTCAGTGTGCATAAGGATCATCAGGAGTGCTTGTTCTGTTCACTGCGTATTTCCACATCCCACCTTCACAAGTTCTTAATCATTCAGTCTGAGGTGGAGCTAGAGTCTCTAGTTTTACAAGCATTCCAGGTAATTCTGGTGAAGGCAATTCTTAGACCATAATTTCAGAGAAACACTGATTTGAGGTGTAAGCACAGAGCTCTTTTCTCTAGGGCCTACTAAGCCCTTGAGGGCCCTCAGCAGCCAGTCCTGGGAGCTTCTAAGACATCTGGAAGCTTAGGAAGCGAATGGTTTCCTTGGCATGAGTTTTAACAACTCTAGTTTCCAAGGTGACACTAATGGAGAAACCAAGATTACTAGAAAGATAATGAATGCAGGGAATGGTGGAATCAGGGTTCTACCTGTTCATTAAGGGTCTTTTTCTTGTCTGGTTCTTTGTAACTTTTTCTTCAGGGTAGGTTTCCTATTTATAACCTACAAATTGATAGACTAGGCCTTCTTGATAGACTAGGGTCTTGTGGTCCTCACCAAAGTCTTTGGCATATGTGTGTGGTTGATCATTTCAGGAGCAACTGAAGAGATATTTGAGGTTTCCATTTGGCCAGATCAGGCCCTGGTAAAGCTTGGACAGTCCCTAATGATCAACTGCAGCACTACCTGTCCAGACCCAGGACCCGGTGGAATTGAAACTTACTTAAAGAAAACCCAGGTGGACAAAGGACCTCAGTGGAAGGAGTTTCTTCTGGAGGATGTCACAGAGAATTCTGTTCTGCAGTGCTTCTTCTCTTGTGCAGGGATCCAAAAGGACACAAGCCTTGACATCACTGTGTATCGTGAGTAGGGCTGAGGAGGAAGGGAAGACTGGGGGAACATGACTATGTCTTTAGGGAAAAATTAGAGATTTCTTTTGGGGGAGACAGTTTGGGCCCTTAGTAGAGATTTCTGTTATACTGCAGGAATTCTAGAGCCAATTACTTCTATTTCCCTTTGGTGAAGGATTTTAAATTAGGAGCAGACCACAGAGGGCATCCAGACATCGTGCTTGAGAATATGTTCAGGTATAGGAGGCATATACTAATAATGCCAGCTTATAAATGATCAGAAAAGTATACAACTTGTGGTAAATTATTTGGCACAAGTTCTTAGAATAAATAGGGACTGGAAAAAGGAGGGTCTCTGTCTCCATGGAAAAGGAGGCTCTTGAGCTTCACTCCTGCAGAATGGTAAGGATTTGAAGTGAAGGGCATGGGTGAGGAAGATCTTTCAGGTGGGCAAATAGCATTGGCAAGGATATGGCCATAAGAGTAAGTGTGATCTCTTTGGGGTAAAAGCTTGGTAGACTAGGGTGTAGTTTTTGTGTGATGCTAAGGAGCTCCTCAGAAGCTGCTCATGCCTCTGAAGCACCTCTGGTAAGAGATAAAAGTTCTCCAGAATGGCAGCAACAGTCAACGCAAGGGACCTGCCCCTCAACAGTCACATTTCTTGGCTATGACTTTAGCCACCTTTGACGGGCAGAAGAGCCAGAAGACTGACTTGTCTTATGTAGGGCAGGGTTGGCAGAAAGCTGACACAGTTGATCGGATGGTTTAAGAGTAACGGTCACCTTGTATCACCAGCTTTCTGTCCTATACCATTTCTTTCTGGAGAGGTGAGTAGCCTTCTCTCATCAAGCCCACCTTTTTCTCTTAAAGAGCCACCCGAGCAGGTGATCCTGGAGCTGCAGCCTGCATGGGTAGCCATGGATGAAGCCTTCACAGTGAAGTGCCACGTGCCCAGTGTAGCACCCCTGGAGAACCTCACCCTTACCCTTCTCCAGGGTAACCAGGAACTACACAGAAAGGACTTTATGAACTTGGCTGTGGCCTCCCAAAGAGCTGAGATCACCATCAATGTCAAAGCCCAAAGGGAAGATGATAGGTGCAATTTCTCCTGCCGTGCAGAACTGGACTTGAGTTCACATGGTGGAGGGCTCTTTCACAGTAGCTCAGCCATCAAGGTACTCCGGATCTTTGGTGAGTCAGTGCCCAGGTATGGAAGGATCCTGAGGCTCAGTTTCTTTATCTTACCTTGGCCTTTTGGGACTAAGTTTCCACAGAGTTTAGGATTAGGGTGTGAGAGTAATTGAGCCCCATCTTTACCTGGGCTGTAATCTTACCCTGGGGGACAGAGAGCTTTAAGCCACACTCCCTTCCTAAATTGTGGGGTCCTATATAGCACATGATTTATCATGGCTTTTCTCCTTTCTTTCCTTTTCTTCATTTTTTGGCAGAATTCTCTGAGAGTCCCCAAATCTGGGTCTCCTCACTTTTGGAGATTGGGATGGCAGAGGCTGTGAGCTGCGAGTTGGCTAGGGTGTTCCCCGCCAGAGAGGTAATGTTCCACATGTTCCTGGGAGACCAAGAGCTGAGCCTGTTTGTCTCCTGGAAGGGAGACACAGCATGGGCCAATACCACAGTTCGGGCCATGGAGACTGGTGATCAGGAGCTGTCTTGCCTTGTATCTCTGGGTCCAATGGAACAGAAAACAAGAGAGCCAGTGCATGTCTATAGTAAGTGAGCTGCCTCTTCCCTTCCTCACGAGGGTTCTCTGCCACTGAAACTTCCACAGTAAATCCTTGGTGGTGCCACTGCAAATATCCCTATTAACCTTTCCTCGGTACACTCTCATGTGATCTTTCTCTGATGAGTGCAGGCAGGTTGGAGACATGCATTGAGACAGTAGTTGTGTTCAGCCTTCACCGTTTCTTGTGGCCATCTTACTTACAGAGTGATTATAGGTCCTTCAGCTTGTTTCTGGGAACAACTTTTTGAGGTGGGGAGGAAATTTATAAGATGAAAACCCATCTTGCTGTCCTTGCCACAGAGGCAATAGCCAAATGTATGGACACTGCATTTGTCATAAGAAGAGCTCTCAAATTCCCAAATCTCACTGCTCTTGCCATTCAGCACAGAAGCAGTAGGGTATCCAAAGTTTTCCCTGTCTTATCTGCCTAGATACCATACCATCAGAAGCAAGAGTATAGAACTGGCTGAGAATTTTGAGAAATATGTTTGATTCTCTCTTTCCTTTTCTTATAGGCTTCCCTCCACCAATCCTAGAGATAGAAGAATTATACCCATTGGCAGGGACAGACATTAATGTGACCTGTTTGGGGCATGTGTTAACATCACCCAGCCCTACTCTTCGGCTTAAGGGAGCCCCAGATCTCCCTGCCCCTGGGGAACCTGCCTGGCTTTTACTTACCACCAGGGAGGAAGATAACGGCCGAAATTTCTCCTGTGAGGCCTCTTTGGAGGTTCAGGGTCAGCGGTTGAGCAAAACCACTGCGGTCCAGCTCCATGTCTTATGTGAGTAGAGGCCTGATCTTTCTTGTCAAAACAAGGATTATTATTAGTCTCTCATCTCCAGAGTTCTTGGCCAGCAACTTCATTATTAGAGTTGCTACATTTTTCTCATTAAAATAAAACATCAAAGGGTGAAATAAAATTAAAGCTCCCCAAGCTTACATTATCCCCAGGAAAGTAAGCTGAGAGAAACATGAGGGGGACCTGGGAACGGAAAAGAGAATGCAGGGTGATTAGCTGGTATTAGTTGAGGGTTGATGGCCGAGAACACAGGAAGTGATAGTTGGAGTTTATGCTGAGGAGGGAAATTTTCATATAAAAATCTGTGTTTTTGAAAAGTAGAAAATCCCTCATCTCTGGGTTCGCCCCTACCCATCTCCTCACTCACTGAGAAGCAAAGATGGGAAGCAGGGAAGCCAGCATTGATAGGACAGGCCAGATCATTGAGTCTGAATCCATTAAGATGCCTTTGCTGCATCTCTGACTCCTTGCCCCTAGAAAATGGAAGACAGAAGAGTGCCCCAAAGCAGGCAACAGTGCTCCTTCCCTTGGGAAGTAAAGCTGTCAGGTGGGAGGGACACAGCTTTTGGATTAGGGGAGAGGAAGCTAAGCATCTCAGTGAGGAAGGAATGTGGCACACTGAGCTCAGCTCCTTGGGGGACTCTCTTTTCCAGACAAGCCCCGGTTAGAGGAAGCTGACTGCCCTGGCAACCAGACGTGGGTGAAAGGGACAGAGCAGCTGCTTGCCTGCGTCCCAAAGGGAAACCCAGCTCCAACCTTGGTGTGTACCTGGAATGGAGTGATATTCAACTTTGAAGTGCCACGGAAAGCAACCCAGAACCACACAGGAACCTACTGCTGCACAGCCTCTAACCAACTGGGCTCTGTCAGCAAAGACATTGCTGTCATCGTTCGAGGTGACTGTGGCTTTCCTGCTGCCAGGCCTAGGATGGAAATGCCCAAGGGGTTTGGGATTCTTACCCAAATAGGGAAAGAAGAAAAATTTCAGTGGGTAGGGAAGGGTGAGACTGAGAGGTGGGCATGGTAAGCTGGAGAGGGGGGGTGGTTCTCTTGCCCTCTTGCCCCTCCCAATTCTCTGTCTTCTGTGCTTGGGCAGGACTGGATGAAGGAATCAGCCCCACCATCTTTGTCATCATTATTGTCGCTCTTGGAGTGGGTGTAATCACCATAGCACTGTATTTGAACTACCGGCCTTGCAAAATAGAGAGGCGGAAATTGCCCTATAGGCAGAAAGAGAAGAACAAAGAGGAGGAAAGCCAGTTTGCTGTTCAGCAAGCAGAAAAATGCAATGCACATAATTGTTAAATGGAAACAGCTATTTGTTTGAAAGCAACCTCTACTCCTGGGGTTTCCTAAGGGAGGAAAGTGGGGGAGGAAAAAGGAAGAGACATTACCCTTTGTGTTCTACAGTCCCATAAAACAGTGTTTCAGACCCCCACGTCCCTTGTATCTCATCCATCCACAAGCTCAGCTCCTCTGAGTTCATTCTAGTCACCAGAATTTCAGTCTCAGTGTCCAGCTAATGAGAGGGCCTCTTGCTTCTTACTGTGTGCTTAGTCAGTCCACTCCCAAAAGAAAGCCCTTTGCTTTCAACATCAGACTGAAGAGATAGAAATATCTCAGAAATGCAACTCATTTCTCATGGTTTCTTCATGACTAAGTGGGAACCAGTTTTTTAGTCCACAGAGGACTTCAAAGGGAGTACCAAACAAAGAGATAGGAATCAGAACCTATTCCTCCCTACACATTCCCCTGATCCCCTAACCTGAGGTTCTGGAGTGCCGGCTCCCAGAGCTGAGTTTGATGACACCATTAAGGGTCAGTAGCTGGCTTCAACTCACTAGAGGAGTGTAAAAGTCATAAACTCCACATTGGGTCAGACAAGCAGCTTACCTAGCCCCAGAAGTGGAAGTTAGAGTTCTTCCATTAAATTGCCCTCATAGGTTAAGGGCTCCAAACATCTCTGAATTCATTTTCATAATCCATTATAAAGTGATCATCTGTGAGTTCACATTTGACATATTAATTTTTTTCTCCATATAGGCTCTAAGGCTAGAGTTCCAATGGTTATTCTCCCTTCCCATAAAGAAGTACATATTTTTGTATGTCTGAAAACTATTTCCTTTAAGCTTCGGGACAACTCCTGCTGTGACAATGTTCACCATATGATTTCATGATTCAGCTTCCTTCTCTGTTCTTTGGAAAAAATATATTCACCCCCACAGAAGACATGAAAAATCATAAAACCAGATCTTTTCTCCTAAATCAGTCATGTATGGGTCACTGAAATGTTGGATATGGTAAAAAAATAAAAGTGATTTTACAATATCTGAAAGTATTTCTTTTCTGTGTCATTTTTGAAAACTTTTATTAAGCCACATGGTTGCATTTTGAGTACAGTTTCTAAGAAAAGAATGTCAAGTCGGTAGCACAAACAACTAGCCCAGGGCAGGTGGTGTGTTGGCTCAGGGCAGCAGCCTATTTGACCTGCCCTTGAAACTAAAGTTCAGACCTCAAGATAGAGGTCTACAGCCTTCCAAATAGAAGACACTAGGCTAGAAAGAATACAGCATCAGGCATCAAAGTAAAAAGATTCATTCTTTCCAGACCTTCTCTGAGTCTGGGTTATGGGTTAGGTATAAAAATAACACTTTGATTTCAATACATACAAGGCAGTGGAGATATAAGGGTGGACAAAACTGTGTCCCTGCCTTCTACAAGCTTACAGTCACTGAGGGAAGCCAGAGCAAGTCAACAGGAAGTCACAATTGCACCTTAACACTGGGAAAACAGGTCTTTATAAGAATGCCTAACTCAGGATCAAGGAAAAAAGCTTCTTGGGAGGAAACTGGAAATAATTTGTTTGATTTTGCAAAAGAGCATCCCATCCCCCACCCCCTCCAAATGACCTCAGCCTCCATTTTTCCACTCAATAATACAGCAGCCATCACTCTCTCATCATGTAATATAACTTGCTCACTTTTCTGAATTGAACACTTAAGGAAATAAGGAAGTGGGTTTAAAAGAAAAGAGTATAGAGCAGCCTGATGCAGCAATCTCCAACCATTTCAGTGTCTTGAGATCAGCTGCATCAGGTCTGTGGTTCTCTCACTGAGCAAACTCCACTTCAAGGCCCCCATGCCCTGAGGCACAGTGGAGGTTCCTGCCTTTGCTTCTTACTGCCACATGGTGTCACTGTTGACAGTCCCACACAGTCCATAAAACCTGGTGCTTCTGCAGATCCAGGTTCCCAGGTCCTCTACCATGGATCTTTCTAGGAGGATGATTGGCTTCCTCAGGACTTGGTGCAGGTAGGGGTGATTCTCTGCATGAACTTGCAGGGTTACAGAGCTCACTACTGTGCACTAGCCATCCAGGATAGGTCTTCAGATTTCGGTAGGCCCTTTCCTAGGAAGATTTGAAACCTCTGTTCTCTCCCTTTCCTTCCCCAAGGATGTTGAGGTCAGGGAGTCAATTCTCCTAGTCAATTCTTCTAAGGGTAGCTGCCTTGTCTTCAGGGGACCCCCACCCCCTAAAAGGTTTGTTCTTTTCCTGAACAGTAGAGCAATCGGCTCACACTTAACTGCGGCTACCCTGATTATCTTCAGGGGAAGAGAACTACTTTTAATACTCCAAAAATTTATCCTCTTAGGAAAGTCAAGATGACTTTCTGGTGTCTTTCTTATAGACCCAAGAAAAAACAAGTTAAATCTTCAGTCAGGCTTCTTACTATAGGGAAAATAATACTATTTACCTATTATAGGATTATAGTTGGAAAGAAATGACATAGTACTTGTAAAAAACACTGGCATGGTATTGCACACATGTTCACAATATCAGCTTTTATTACACTAGCTGCTGGTGGTAATCATACCCATAATCATAATAAACTCAAAGGAAGAGTCAAAAAACCAGGTCACCCACGGAAGGTCGTCAAAAGCCACATACACCACTGACACTTCCTTTGTCTTTTCCATTGTGTTCTCTCTTCCCCTTCTATTCCTTTCCCTCTTCTTGTCTCTACTTTCCTCCTTTTTTGTTCCCTCAGATGTGGGACTACTAGTAGAATGACCAATTGTATCAGTTTGCACTGAGCTGAGGTGTTCTGAGACACTAAAATTAGGAAAGTCTCATGCTGATAGGGATGAGCTGATGACCCTCATACTGATATCTCTAAAAGTATTTCTCACATTTGATGGGGGCCCCTGAATGAAAAAAGGTGTGAGGCACAGTGTCATGTTTGTTTGACCCAGAAGGCCAGGTTCATGTAATTCTGAGGCAGACTTGTGAAGAAAGGGGAAAGTGTCAGTTCTGCTCTCAAATGTGTATAAAAAAAATCAAAACTCTGGGAATTCAAGCTGGTGCAGCCACTCTGGAAAACAGGATGGAGGTTCCTCAAAAAACTAAAAATAGAACGACCCTATGACCCAGCAATTGCACTACTAGGTATTTATCCAAGGGATACAGGGATGCTGTTTCGAAGGGACACATGCACCCCCATGTTTGTAGCAGCACTATCAACAATAGCCAAAGTATGGAAAGAGCCCAAATGTCCATCGATGGATGAATGGATAAAGAAGACGTGGTATATATATACAATGGAGTATTACTCGGCAATCAAAAAGAATGAAATCTTGCCATTTGCCACTACGTGGATGCAACTGGAGGGTATTATGCTAAGTGAAATTAGTCAGAGAAAGACAAATATCATAGGACTTCACTCATATGAGGACTTTAAGAGACTAAAACGATGAACATAAGAGAAGGAAAACAAAAACAATATAAACACAGGGAGGGGGACAAAACAGAAGAGACTCATAAATATGGAGAACAAACAGAGGGTTACTGGAGGGGATGTGGGAGGGGGGATGGGCTAAATGGGTAAGGGGCACTAAGGAATCCACTCGTGAAATCATTGTTGCACTAGATGCTAACTAATTTTAGATGTAAAATTTAAAAAATTAAATTAAATTAAAAAAAAAGAATCAAAACTCAATATATTGTTTTGGCAATGCTGATGGAAATGTTAACCTTAAAAATAAAACTTCCAGGGGCGCCTGGGTGGCTCAGTCGGTTAAGCATCTGACTTCGGCTCAGGTCATGATCTCACGGTCCATGAGTTCGAGCCCCGCGTCGGGCTCTGTGCTGACAGCTCAGAGCCTGGAGCCTGTTTCAGATTCTGTGTCTCCCTTTCTCTCTGCCCCTCCCCTGTTCATGCTCTGTCTCTCTCTGTCTCAAAAATAAATAAACGTTAAAATAAATAAATAAATAAAGCTTCCAGTTATTTTTACCAGCAAAAAATGGATTTATTTGAGAACAGCTGAGAATTGTAATCCAGGACAAGTAATCTGTAGCAAAACTTATAGGCAAGTCTGCAGAACAAAGGAAAGGACCTGCTGCTTTACAGAGGAAAAGGGGGAGTCGGGAAGGCTGTTATAAACAAAAAGCCCATTAAAGTGAGAGTTGGAAATATAGTGGTTTCTCATTGGCTGAGCTGTAACTGTTTCTCATTGGCTGGGCCGTTGCTGGGACAGGAGGAAAGCCTTTTTTTCTCCTGCTGGGCTGGGAAAGCAGCATCCAGGTATAAAGTCTGTCTCCTATTGGGTCTGCAATTGCAGTGGTAGTGTGTGAAAGCCCCCCTGCCAGCCTCCCAATTCCTTTTTTTTTTTTTAATGTTTATTTATTTTGAGAGAGAGAGACAAAGTGAGAAAGAGAGAGCATGCCGGAGGATGCGCGGGCATGTGCGTGCGCGCGCGCACACACACACACACACACACACACACACACACACAAAGGAGGGACAGAGAGAGGGAGAGAGAATCCCAAGCAGGTTCCCTGCTGTCAGACTCAGGGCTTGAACTCATGATCCGTGAGATCATGACTTGAGCCAAAATCAGGAGTCAGATGCTTAAGTCACTGAGCCACCCAGGCACCCAATTCCTTTCTAAACAAGATTTCCTTTTACTAGTTTGCACATTTCCCTCTTATGATCAAGATCTTTCTTTGAAAGTGTCACTGATCAAGAGTCAGTTTCTCCACATTTAGTGGTTGTCTCAGTACCAGGAAGGACCTTTCCCAGTTGTCATGTCCTAAATAGGAGGGAAAGCACCTAGCCGTTGGAAACCACTCAAACCACATTTGAGCAGCAAGGAAGATTAGGAGGGAGAGAACTGCCAGGTACTTCCTATCTGTAGTCCCTATCTATCAAGACTGTAATTACGCACTGGAGATCATCTCCAAGCACTGAGCCAGCATCACCTTATCGGGTACATCATTTTTAGAAGCCTGATAGGCAACAAAATACAAAACGCAAAATGATTATACAAAGCAGGAAAAGTAACATAGCAATGCCATATTGTATGATGGTTCTAAACCAGGACTCCACGTCTGAAAGTAGCTAACTGAAATATTTATTTGCACTTATTCAGACTTGGGGGAGAAAGGCGCTCCCTATGAAGGCAAACCAGGAATCATGTGAGCCTTCTGGAAGTCTCCACTTAAAGCAACAATGAAAGAAGAGCAGTGGATACCAGAGGAGCACACGGAGAGAATTAACCAAGCACAATCGGGAAGATACAGTGCAGCTATAAATATAAAGCAACAGCTGATGAACTTTCTGCAAAACAGAAAAATTTCAAAGATGTTTAAAAACAGTATTGTTATATCAGAAGAACTGCTTGAACCAAATGTGTTATTGACAATACAACCTCCTAAGGCTGCAAAGACCATAAAGTTCAGAGACCATGAATTTGGATAAGAATCTAAAGTCAGTTAATAGTCCAGAGGAAAGAAGCCTTTTGTGAATTCTGAACCTTCTAATCCTTCAGAAAAAGCAAGTGTAAGATTAATTTGTCCTGGGATCATGATGAGGCTGTTTCCAAAAGGCCGTAATCAAAAGGGGTTTCCCCCTTTTGCGAGGGCTTTGGGAATGCAGACAAGGGCATTATGTTTCCATAAAAAAAGAAGCAACAGTGAGAAAAAGGTAGACAGACCTGCCCAGACATCTTGGGAAAGTGGTCTCCTCAGATATCATCTGCTTCAATTCTGGGACATCTCTACTTTCAGGTCACCAGATGGCATGCGGGTCCAGTCAGCGTTTGGCGCTTTCTTTAGATGTATCATGTGAATCCAAGAGTCTATTCTCTGGAGTTTGGTGGCATCAGGGTTGGTTAGAAGCTCCTGACAAAGGCCTTTCCAGCAAGGCTGAAGAGAGCATTTCTGGAGGTGTCTTTTCCAACCGATGAAATCTCTAGGTTTCAAGGTGTGAGGCTTAAGGTTGTCATCTCCTGGGAGTGTTCTGTGAAAAGACTGTTATTTTAACAGAAGCAGTTGGGCCTTTGCAATATTGAAGTATCTCTCTTTTTGTCAACCGTGGGTCAGAGGAGGCAGGGGCCGAGTGTATCGGATGTGCTGTGACTACGTCAAAGGGTGAGCGTCTATGAGTACCAAAGAGGGTAGATCTGAGATTTCAGACTAAGGGCAGCTTTTGGTCAGAGTATTTGAGGGATTTCTTCAAATTTTGCCAATTGGGTCTTTTTTAAAAAAAAAAAATTTTTTTAACGTTTTATTTATTTTTGAGACAGGGAGAGACAGAGCATGAACAGGGGAGGGTCAGGGAGAGGGAGACACAGAATCCGAAACAGGCTCCAGGCTGTGAGCTGTCAGCACAGAGCCCAACGCGGGGCTCGAACTCACGGACCCTCACGGACTGCGAGATCATGACCTGAGCCGAAGTCGGCCGCTCAACCGACTGAGCCACCCAGGCGCCCCAGCCAATTGGGTCTTAATAGTGCCATGAGTCTGTTCAACTAACCCTGAGAATTGAGGATGGTGTGCACAATGAAGTGCTGGGAAATCAGCCAACAGCACAGACTTGTTGAAGCACTTGACTGGCAAAGCGTGTTCTCTCATCACTATGAAGTTCGAGAGGGGGTCCCCAGGTAGGGATAACTTTTTCTAATGGAATGTTAGCCACAGAAGCAGCATTGGCCTGTCTACAAGAGAACTCTTTGTACCAGTAAGAAACACACAAACCATGACTAAAACATTTATATCCATGAGAAAGGGAAGCTGTATGAAATCCATCTGTACAGTTTTCCCTGGATTATACTTTAGACAGGTGGAACAAGAGACGTAGGTGCTTTTTGCGACCTTATTAATACTTCCCCACCAATATTGATTCATGAATGCTATTATTTTGTCAGTAGACCAATGGTTTAATGCATGTACATGAGAAATTTAGAATTTTTGGTAGGGCTGGATTGTTATTTGGTCCAAACCAGAGGTCTCTCTTTTTATTAAGCCAACAATTATTGCATTTCCGATATTGTTTTGCCATCTCTGAGGCCAACTGTTGGGTATCTCTGGTCAATTTTTCCAAGTTACCATTTGGGAGAACATCACTTTGGAACATGACAGAGGTTTAGCTTTTGGTTTCCTTGGGAGCGGTGTGTTTAGCGGAAATATAAGCAAGGTGGTTTACTTTGGTCTCCAGGAAATTGAGTCTCAAGTGCCCAGGACCCTTAATAATAGCCAGAGCAGCCAGCAAAAGGATGGCATCTAATAAATTTTGGACACAGAAGCCATTTTTAATTTTATCCTCATCGGAGGTAAAGACAGCTTGCCGTTTCCATAATATTCCAGAGTCATGAGCTACACCCAAAGCATACCGACTATCAGTATAAATGCTAAGTTTTATCCTTAGCAAAGTTACATGCTCGAATAAGGGTGTATAATTCAGCCTGTTGGGCTGAATTAGTCAAGGGTAAAGCTGCTGTTTCAATGACTTCAAAAGGAGCTTCAGTAGCATACCCAGCACATTATTTACCATTTTCATCTTTCAAATAAGAACCATCAGTAAAGCATGAAAAACCTGCAATGGTTAGAGCCTCTTGTAACTTTCCATGGGGGGAGGGGTGCCAAAAGGTAATCTACCAGGGTTAAGCAGTTGTGAGGGGTTTTGTCCAGGTCTAAATGTAGTCCTTGTTTCAGGATTAGATGCCCTGGGTATTGAACTGAGTTTCAGCAAACGGCTTGCTTTTTTTTTTTTTTTTTTTTGAGACCTTATGTCCCTTTAAGGCCAAAAGTTCTAACAGGTGGATGCTGTCTCCTGTGAAGAGGCTTGAGAAGGGGAGCAGAGACATCAATCATATACAAATTGTAACAACGTAGAGCCTATAGAAAACTTTCTTTCACCCAAATCAGCTTTTAAGATTCATGAAAAGTAAGGAGGACTTGGCGTTGTAACCCTGGGGCTTACTGTCCAGGTGCATTTCCATTCTTCCCCAATGAAAGCAGAAAGGTATTGGCTATCCTCATGAAAGGAATGGTAAAAATGCACTGCATAGATCAATTACAGTGAAAAATTAGCTTTCAGTGAGAACAGACCTCAGGAGCATATGGGGCTTGGGAGCAACAGGTGCCAAGGGATAACAATGTTATTTTTTGCTCAGAGGTCTGGGATAAACCTCCATCTTCAGTATTGGGTTTTCTCACTGGTAAAATGTTGGTATTATAGGGACTAGTACAGGGGATAATGAGGCTCCAAGCCTTCTAATCTTCTATTCTGGTCTTGATGCCTTGAAGGGTTTCTTTATACAGTATTAATTCTGGGAAGGGTTTTTGAGGTATCTACTTGAATCCGGACCAGAGGTGTGCTGTGGATTCTGCCAATATCAGCTGAAGATGTTGCCCATGAAAAGGATGGTGTAGCTGATCCAAGAGGAACAAATGATATGGCCCCCAGATTCTGCTGTAGTGAGTCTGTTTTCTGTCAAACCCAAGGCCAATACACTTCCAACAGGCACAATTGCACCAGGGGTAGTCTGGTTCCAAACAGGAGTCAAACTGAAGGCCAAGCAAACACTCTCAGATGGGATAAGGCCTCAAAACAGATCCTGAATAAAGTCTGGAGAACTCAAACACAAAGACAGCGGAGCTCAAAATCCAGGAGAAAACTTACCCTCAAACTCCGGGGTCCTCCAGCCAAGCCCAATGGGCTCTGTGGGTGCCAGCACCTGTTTGCTCAGCAGCCTTAGGGTTGTTGGGGGCTCTTCTCTGGACTAATGTTAACCTTAAAAATAAAATGCCTGTTATCTTACTAGTAAAAATGGGTTTATATGGGAACATCAGAGAATCACAACTCAGAACAAGCAGGCTGCAGTAAAGCCTTAGGCAAGTCCGCAGAATAAAGGAGAGATTCTGCTCTCCATAATAGAGGAAAGGAGGCAGTTGGGGAGGCTGTTATAAACAAAAAATTCATTGGCGTAAAGTGAGAACTGGAAGTATGGTGGCTTCTCATTGGCTGAGCTGTGACTGCTTCTCACTGGCTGCGCTGTTGCCGGGGCAGGAGGAAAGACCTTCTTCCTCTCGCTGGGTTAGTAAAGTAGTTTCCACTTAAGGTCCTTCTCTTCCAGTTGGGTCTACAATTGCCAAGTGGTAGGGCAGAGAGCTCCCCCTGCTGGGCGCCCAAGCCCATTCTATACTAGGTTTCCTTTTTTTAAATTTTCACAGAAGAAATTCAGGTGAGAGTAAATTTAGGTCATTTTAGATTACAGTAAATTTACAAGATCGCATGGAGTCAGACAAACATTGCTAGAAAATCTCACTAATCTTACTTTGGGGAAGAGTTCTCATTAGAAATAAAAAAAAAATTTTTTTTCAATTGGGGTAAATGAGACAACATAAAAATTACCATCTTAACCGTTTTTTAAAGAGGCATTTTATGTTTAAGTAATCTCTACACCCAACGTGGGGTTTGAACTCAACCCTGAGATCAAGAGTTGCATGCTCTACCATCTGAACCAGCCAGGTGCCCCCCCACCCCTGGCCCCCATTTTTTTTTTTTTAAACGCTTATTTGTTTTTGAGACAGAGAGAGACAGAGCATGAACGGGGGAGGGGCAGAGAGAGAGGGAGACAGAATCAGAAGCAGGCTCCAGGCTCTGAGCCATCAGCCCAGTACCCCGCGCCGGGCTCGAACTCACGGACCGCTAGATCGTGACCCGGGCTGAAGTCGGACGCTTAACCGACTGAGCCACCCAGGCGCCCCACCCCCATAGCGTCTGTAGGACCCTTCATTTTGCAAAATTCCACCCATTAACAACAGCTCGTCATTCCCTCTTCTCCCAGCCCTGGTAACCACCATTCCACTTTCTGGTCTTTATGAATTGAAGTACCTTGCCGAGAGAAATCATACAGTAATTGCCTTTTCGTTACTTGCTTCTCAGAAATTTTTGGTTAGAATTAGAAACGGAGAGTGCCGCAACTGACCCAGGTCTTCATTTCCGGTGGACCCGGCTGTCTCATCCTTGTAGTCCCTAACTCAGTGGTTCTCAACTGCGTTTGCGCATTAGACTCACCTGGGGAGCCTTAAAAACCACTCCTTCCTGGATCCCTTCCAGACCAATTAAATCTGAATTGCAGGGAGTAGGAGCGCCTGGGTGGCTAGATCTCTTAAGTGTAGGACTTGGCTCAGGTCCTGATCTCACGGTTCGTCTGTTCGAGTCCTGCATAGGGCTCTCTGCTCTCAGAGACCCTTTTGGATCCTGTGTCCCCCTCTCTCTGTACCCCTTCTCCACTCTTGCATGTGCACATGCTCTCTCTCTCTCTCAAAATAAATAAATGAACTTTAATAACAAGTATTTAAGCATTCCATCAGAAAACAGGGAACACCCCCAAAATTCAGTGCAAAACAGCTGATTTCTTGAGTGCTGTAATGTGTCAAACACTTCAGAAACACCATTTTATCTAATCCTGACATTAGCCTTGTAAGGCAATTTATTATCATCTCATTTTATACACGAGGACCCTGGGTCCCCAAGAGGTTAAGTAATCTACTCGTGAGCATAAATACAAGTCCAACTATTTCTGATTCTTGCCCTTACAAGTTACCCCAATCCACTGTTCTCAGAAGAAATTGCTCAATGACAGCTTGAGGAGAAACTGTGTTTGGATTAATTTTTGTCCTTAAACATGTTTTCAATAGGGATTTGTCACCGATGTTTAAAAACTAGATTTCACATGTCCTGGGGTGCCTGGGTGGCTCAGTTGGTTAAGCAACTGGGTCTTGATTTCGGCTCAGGTCATGATCTCGCAGTTCCTGAGTCCGAGCCCCTCATCAGTGTCTGTGCTGACAGCATGGAACCTGCTTGGGATTCTCTCTCTCCCTCTCTCTCTACCCCTCCCTGGCTTGTGCTTGCTCTTTCTCTGTCTCTCAAAATAAATAAATAAACATTAAAAGGAAAAAGTCTGGACGTCCTGTCTGCCTCGAAAAATCAGAAGGTCTGGCAGCCCTTCCCACAGTCCTGAATGGCAACAAGGTTCGATAGGTCCCACCTTAGCTGGGTCCTGAGTTCTCTTGACTTCCCCGGTACCCACACGCTGGGATGTGTCCCTGACAAGGAAGTGGAGCGTCAGTTATGATTTATCCCTTCACACCAAGCCTTCGTTACTTCCGTAATTGTCTACCTGGCACCTGCTGGCCCTGAATTTGCAACCCCAACTTAGAGTCTTTCTTCCACTTCCCTTGCCACCATCCAGATCCCAAACAGTCTGGTTCTGTTTGTCCCAAAGCCATTTTGCATTGTTCCCCTTTCCTAAGAGTAGGTGGGTCTAATGTGTGTTCGCCTTCAACTTTGTGCACAAAAGTAATTCTAGGATTTCTCTCGTAATTTTCTCCCATGTCGGGATGTTTTGCCTCTGTACTTAATAGCTTGTTTTGCTTTCCATTTTTTCCCTGCTCTTGGGGGCTAGATTTGGTGTTGTGGTGCCCGCGGGGGAGAAAGGAACACCTCCAGGTACTCGATGGGGGTGCTCCTGACCTATGACTGCCCAGAGAGCTGGGACCTCAGACCTGGGCAGGGACCCGATGTGTGATGGAGAGGAATAAATGTGTCGGTTTCTTTCTAGCCCAGGAGGAATCAGGTCAGGCATCATTCCCAGTCGGCCCCCACAGGATGCCTGCGGCTGTCTTCCCAGCCTGGACCTTGCCCCACATAATAGAATGACACCTACTCAGATGATACGATGCAACTAATTTTATTAGGAAAGCACAGTGAGCAGCGGGGGGGCACTTTCCAGGGTCAGGGGAGGCGCTGGGGAGGGGGCAACCGAGATGCCCCACAACTAGAAGGCACAGCTGCTTTCCACGAAGCGGCGACACTTCATGACCCGCAGGTACGTCTCAGCCTTGTGCAGGTCCTTCTTGAAGCAGGACAGGAGCCCATAGTTCTTGAGCAGCGCGTCGTCACTGCGCAAGTTTGTGTCAAACTTGTCGTAGGTTTGCTTCAGGATCTGCCCGGCCCGGGGGCTGCCATCTTCCAGCTCCTGCAAAAAGGGGAGGAGGGACGGAGAGGCCCAGTCTTTGGCCACTGCTCCTTCCCTGTCCCTCTGTGGGTGGCCCTCCCCTCCAGGGCTCCGACAAGGGCACGGAGGATTCACGGTGGGGAAACGAGTAAGCTTTCTCAGGGGTCAAGGCTGGACTGTTTACTACAAAGAAAGGGGCGGCCTCTCCCAGTGCACGCAAGCCCCCACCCCTCAGTTAAGTCAGCCTGGCTGCCGCCAGGCCCCAGGGAGGGGACCCGCAGCGCCGCGGTCCCCACCCGCATCAGGGCTTGGATGCCTTCCTCCAGGTCCTTGAGCTTCTCGTAGACCCGGTCCGAGGTGCCGAACACCAGGCTGTTGGTGAAGACCCTGCTGAGGAATTGCACGGGCCCGAGCCACGACTGGATGAGCAACAGGGAGAAGCGGAGCAGCTCTACGTCCTGCGGATGGAGGGGGCGGTGGGCACGCCAGCCTCTGCCCGGGGGCCTCCCGCCTGCCTCCCTGCACACCCTCGGCCCCAGGGAGAAGGCTGCCCAGGGCCTGACTCCTGCAGACGAGGGAGGCCCCTGATCCTTGGCCGGGCGCCCCTGGCCACTCACGGATCTCTGCTGGGCCTCGTCCTTGCCCGTGGGAGCCGGGATGGTCTCCGAGAAGCAGAAGGCAGCCTGCGCGTTCTGGATGGAATACCTCTGTCCCTCCGGGATGTACGCCCGCTCCTGCAGAAAGAATGCCCGCCTGGGTCTCAGCTGCACGGTCCTCATCACTGCTTCATTCAGAAGCTCCCTCAGTTTGTGCTCAGCTGACAGCCTCTTCACTTGGATGAAATAACCCTGAGCTCCTCAGTTTCCTCCCATTACGTCCCAGGGGTGATATTCACCCCTTCTTGCACCCCCCCCCCCCACCGGCGCCCATTCCTGGGGAACTTACAAACTCTTTGTAGGTGTCGGCGGCCAGCTGGTGCAGGTGCTGGGCCCGGAGCACGGCGTTGGCAAACAGACTGGACAAGGGCATGGCTGGGAAGGCGCCCACCTCCTGGGGCCAGGGCAGGCAGAGCAGGGCAAACGCCAGGAGCACAGAGTTCCGAGGGCCTACAGAGAGGGACCCGGAGGGCGAGGCCGTGGCCCAGACAGCAAGAGGCCTTTGTTTCCCGTCAGCCCTTCCCCTCCCCCCACCGGGGACGGAGAACATTTAAAACTTGGCCAAATGTCTGGGCATAGATGTCTCTGCTCACATTCAGCAGCCCCAAAGCCCAGGGTTAGTGTCCCCATCCACATGCCGGGCCACCGCCTTGTGCCTCAGTATACACTGAACCCAAAGGGATTTTAGGGGCACTTACCTGCAGCCATCACAGCTGGGGATGAGCCGTCCACAGGACCCTGAGCGGTTTGGGGAGCCGGGTGCTGGGATCCTGGAATCAGTCCCTTGCGGGCCCTTTTTATACCCTGGTCCCTTCTCTATCCCCCTCCGCCCCCACTTATTTTCTCTATACATTTATGCATCGGGCCACTGGCCGGCCTGTGCTGATGGATAATTTAGAGTCTCCTCCCTCTTGTCCTGTTCCCGCTCTTCTTGGGGTCATGTCCCCCAGGCCTTCCCTGCCATCTTCCCCTGTCCGCTGTCACCGGCCCTGAGGGTTGTGCACACAGGGTCTCAGCTTGAGAGAACATCCGATCTGTACTCATTTCAAGGGGGAGGCGGCAGAAGGGAGTAGCCTGAGTTCAGGTGCGTTCTGGCAGGTACCACCGGGGGGTTGTCCACTCGGGTGAGGAGGACCCACCCCGGCCCCCAAAAGGGGGGCTATGTCAGGCTGGATGTGCCGTGAGAGCTGCGCTACCTTCCCTCATTCTCTATTCCTATTTTCCTCCCTGCACGGTTCCCCTCCATCTACCAGACAGAATGTGTGTCTGGGGAAAGGGAGCCCAGAACAGCCATGGATTCTGAGGTTTCTGGGCACAATTCAGTCCCAGATTGCCACCTTCGTCGCTGTCACCATCCCCCTACCCTTTACCACCATCTGACCACCTGGTCCGGCCCAAGGCAGCTGGTGCTGGCCTCGACCCCACACTGCCCTCCCATTTCTCTGCCGTGGGGGCTCCTCCAGGTGGCTGAGGCAGAGGACCAAAACCAGAGACATCACTCTGCTCCTCGAATCTGCTACAGAGATGCCAACCAAGAAGCAGAAGTCCCAGGAACAGACCCAGGCCACAAGAACTTCCCCCTGGCAACCCAGTCACCATCAGAGGGTCTCAAGATCAGAAGAGCCCATGCGGGCTTGGGTCTCATTCCCAGCACTGAAAGTCCAGGCACAGCACCCTGAAAGATGATCTCCCCAACCACCCTAGGCTCCTTTTAGTCTTTCTTCTACCTAAAAAAAAAAATTTTTTTTAATACTTATTTATTTTTAGAGAGGGAGAGAGGCAGAGAATCCCAAGCAGGCTCTGTGCTGTCACTGCACAGCCCGATGTGGGGCTCGAACTCATGAACCATGAGATCATGAAGAGCAGAAACCAAGAGTCAGATGCTTAACCGACTGAGCTACCCAGGCGCCCCTTTCTTCTAATATTCATATAGAGCTCATGAGGGTGTGACAGCATGCCCATGCATTGTCACATTTGGCCCTCGCGGCCATCTCGTGAAGGAGGTATTATTACCACCCCATTTTGTAGAGGAGCTGACCGAGGCTCACTTGCACGAGCTGCCTCACCCAAAGCCGACCTCCCAACCCTTGCTCTTCCCATGTTGCATCATCCCAAATCCTTTCTCTTCAGCAGACTGGGTGGGCCACTCAGTTATTTTATCTTCTAAATCCCTCTGAATCCAGGGATCCTGCCCCTAATCCCAAGGGTCCCTCTGCCTCATTTCATCCTTCCCCTAAGAGGCAGATTGTTGCCCCTCATTTCCCAGGTGAGACTGGCTCAGAGACTCGGGGTGCATGTTGGAGACCAAGTGGTAGCGTGAGGATGGGGCCGGGAGGGCTAGGTAGGACTGCTGCCCTCCAGCCTCCCCGTGCCCAGGGTTGGGGCCGTTGCAGCATCCACAAGTTACCAGCATCAGATCGCCCCCGGGGCTCAGAGCGGGAAAGAACACATTTCCCCTCCCTTTAAACCTTCCACTCCTTGAGTCTAAGAACATTTAGCACTTGCCCTGTGGGAAAATAAACAAGTGAATGAGGAAACCCTTCTAGGGGCCGTTGGTTATGGTATTGGCAACTAACATTGAAAAGTCACACCCTCATGGCCCAGAAGGGGAGTGCTTGCGTCTTGCCACCTCCCATTTTTGGGATACAGCTTCCTTTTCATCCATCATTCTGGAGCCATTGTCCAACGGTGCCCTGATTCATTATCTGCTAGGGAAGGCACTGGGACCCATGGAGCTGTTCTCCAGGCAGGACAGAGGAAGGATCAGAGTGGGCTGTCATTAAAGATATAGGCCTGGGGCACCTGGGTGACTCAGTCGGTTAAGCGTCTGACTTCAGCTCAGGTCATGGTCTCAGAGTTCTAGAGTTTGAGCCCCACACTGGGCTCTCTGCTGTCAGCACAGAGCCTGCTTCGGATCCTCTGTCCCCCTCTCTTTTTGCCCATCCCCAACTCATTCTCTCTCTCTGAAAATAAACTTAAAAGAAAAATTACAGGCCTGAAGAAGAGGAGGAGCATGGAGAAGGCTTTCCTCTCCTCCTTGCAGCTCTACCAGAGCAGAGAGGAGGGGCCAGGAGGGAAATGGAGGAAGCTCTCTGAGCCCCACACAGCTTTCTGCCTCCCCACCCCCATCTTTCCACCCTGTGGAGGGGAACTGATGTGGAACCCTTCATGACCAGTTTCTAGCTAATGAGACTTGTATGTGAACTGTGGACCAGGGGGGAAGCCTCAGACCTCCCCTAGGAGTGAGAGTACAGGAGCCCAAGTTGGGGACTGCTTGAGAGGCACACAAGGTGGGCACAGGTGAAAGGTGGCTGAGGCTCTGCATAGGCAGGGTACTGCTGACAATAGGTGGAACTAGCCAGATCCGGGGCAACTTCTGTTGACCCCAGAACTACATCGGCTCACAGGACTCTGGGGGTCCCTGGGGATACACCTTTACAGAAAGATTTACCATGGTGGCAGTCACTGGACCCAAGAGGCAGGCACTGAAGGCTATGGACTTGGGATTTTCCCTCCAGGGCTGGGGGGTCACACATCCTTTCCTGGGGCACCACGGGGCCACCCCCCTGGCTTCTCCAGGTTCAGAGACTGTCCAACCACGGCCTCTGCATGGTGGCTGAAGGGAAGAGGCCATGATTAGCATCTCTGGGGGCAGCCAAAAAAGGCTCAGGATGAACTGCCCATTATCTTGGAATCTGTGAAATTCAGTGTGTTTGGAAGCCTTTCCTATTTCCAGAACTGAAATCTGGAGTTTTCTGTACCTGTTGTGGAAGCTCACAGATTTGCTTTTGATCTAAAAGCGGCCTCTTTCAGGGTTCAGGAGCCCCTCTGAGGTTCAATCCGTGGGGTGTGGGGCCAACTTTTTGGGGGTCTTACTTACCCTGGCTGTAGAAATAGCCTCAGAGGGACTGGTGGCCATTTTTTCCGTTCCCCCCCACTCTGGTCACTTGACGTCCACTAACTCTGTGCTGCCTTCCTCGAGGCTGGAGGCTGGGATTGCCCCTGGGACATACTCCACCTTTTCTTTGCTTCCAGCATGAGTCTGAGCACCGGGTCGATCATTCAGTGTTGGGTCAAGGGCTCTAGAGAATATTATGTGGGGATTCCCAAAGGCTTCGTCAGGGGAGGTGGGGAAAGGATCACTATTCCTGAGTATGCCAGGCTCTGCACTGGCTGATAGGAGCTGGAGGCCCATTTCGTATGAGGACACGCTCAGACTCAGACAGAGTGGTTTTCCCACGGTTTCTCTGCTCTAAGTGATAGCTGCTGAAGGCCCCTATCTCCGCCCCGTCCCCCCCCCCCCATGCCCCCACCCCCCAGCACGAACTCTTTAGAACTCCCATCCAGGAGAGACAGTGGAGCTGTGGGGCGTGGACAGAACATTCCTCAGCACAAAGCTAGCAGAGTAAGGTCAAGTCCCCATTCAGAAGATGTTCAGTGAAGTTGGGGGGAATTGAACGGAAGGAACTTCACCCCAGAACGAGGTCCACGGACACCAAGAAAAGCGGCAGAAAAAACAACCCAATGTAGCCCGATTTAATGAACCAAATCACATCATCCTTCACATGTGTATTGCACGTTTCAGTGTACATCACGTTTTCACTTCCTTTATCTCATTGGACCCTTGGGTTTGCCAGAGGGCCCAAGCACGGAGGAAGGGCCTTGGAGGGCTTGGGGGTGGGGGGTCGAATGGGGGTGGGCACTCCTGTGGGTTGATAAGGTTGTTGTTTACACTGGTTGAGGATCTCTGAACCATCTAGAAGTGCATAACAGCCTACATAACTGGACCTATTAAGTCATTTCCACTTTGGGGACTATTCCCCAGGGAGACAGTCCCATTGAAAAAGAAGCAGTAAGTACCCGGCTGTGTCCAGCAGCTGTGGGAAGTCTGGGGTGCTTTCCTGACCGGTGCCCTTCACTGGAAATCATTCTACTCTCTTTGCCTTATTCTATGCTTATTTGTGAACATCTCAGCCCCCTTATGGGACTGCAAACCCTTTGAAGCTGGATTCATCCCTCTCATCCACTCGTTCGTTCACTGCCACCCTTCTTTGTGCATTACCTGGTTCTAGACGTAGTTGTCGCTTTTTCTGTATGCCAGATACTGTACCAGGCAGATGGGCATACCCTGATGAATGAAAGACATGATCCTTTCTTGGCTAAAGCTTATAGTACCCGGGGCAGAGAGACAATAGGAAACAAATAAAAACATAATGGTAAAATATATAAGGAAATTTCATCTTGTGAAAACTGCCATGAAAGAAATAGCCAAGACATAGAGACGAGAGAACAGCCTGGGGAGAGGGGGGCACTGACAGGGGGGACACAGCCCCAGACCCAGGAACTCAACAAGCATGTGCTAGGTGGATTTGAATGAATGCAAATGCAAGACAATGCCAAGGAAAGAACCCAAACGCCCACCCACCCAGAAACGGTAAGGTAGGCCACGTTGTGTCTCAATGTCCTCCTCATAGAATGAATTCAAATAACAAGTGCCAAAAATATAAATAAAAAGTACAAGATCTTGCAATGCACGGCACTACATCCATGAAAACATTTAAATGAAAAAAAAAAAATAGGCAAGGCAGTACGCAGATGCTGATCACAAGTCCACACAAATATTCTGCACGGACTCGTGACCTGCTGTGCCCGAGCCCTAAGCGGGTCCTCACGAAGTGTTTAGCATCGCCTCCCCCCGCCCCCCTGCCCCCCTGTTTTCGCCATCTGAGAAAGTGGTGTTAGGTCGGAGAGAAAGAGGTTTTTTTTTTTTTTTTTTTTTGGCTTTTTTTTTTTAAATTTGAGAAATGCACTAGGATCCTTCTAAATGTGTTTTTAACACCCTGTACTCTATCTTCAGGATTTAATGCTAGCTAATTTTTGTTCTCTGTGGAGTCACCGACATTTCCAGGTGAAGGCTTTGGAGCTGGAGGAGCAGCTGAGGCATCCCAAGTGGGTTTGTTGCTTTTTTTTGTTTTCTTAATTTTTTATTAATGTTTATTTTTGAGACAGAGAGAGACAGAGTACGAGTGGGGGAGGGGCAGAGAAAGAGGGAGACACAGAATCTGAAGCAGGCTCCAGGCTCCAAGCTGTCATTGCAGAGCCTGATGCAGGGCTTGAACCGGCAAACCCTGAGATCCTGATCTGAGCCGAAGTCAGGCGCTTAACCGACTGAGCCACTCAGGTGCCCCTGATGCTGTTCTGTTTTTGTTGGCAGCTGAGTCCCCAGCAGATTCGGAAGGTGCCAGAACCAGGAGCACTGTGGCGAGCCAGACACATCTGGTAATTCCACAGGGGTGGGCTCTGATTCCAGCCACTGGGGTCATCTAAAGAGCAGAACACTCGAGGACAGAATCTGGGAATCCCAAACCCCGTGTTCCAAGATGGCCTTTGAGACCCTTCACAGAAGACCCAGACACCTGCTAAGGGACAAACACTACCTGCCAGTGACACTCAAACAGTGGCAGCTTTTCACATTTTGTTTTGTTTTTCTCTTACCTCTGATTCTGCTGGAAAAACACCCAAACCCTTGAGTCAGAGCACCCCAGGCCTAGCAGCACCTGCGTCGATAAAGGCCGGAAGTCAAGCTAGAACGAAGAAGGAACCAGCCTATGCTTACACCAGGGCCCCGAGGGACTGGGCTGGATTCCCCCAGTGGGCAGTGGGGCATGTGCCCACCGAGGCACCTTGGGGCTGCATTCTGGGGAGGGGGAGGCCTGGAGGAGCCGCCCAGAGCTGGCACCCTGGAAGGATGGCCCATTGGCGTGATCGCCAGCCCGGCTGGGAAGGGAGTGGGTCCTTCAGGGTGTTGAGACTTGTGAACAATGGGAAATATTTAAAGATGGCCAGAGTTGTCCCAGGATTCTCTCCTCCCTGGTTCTCCTCCTTCTTTACTTCCTCCTCGGTGTCTCAGTGCTGCAAAGTCCTCCGAAGGAGGCAGCTGTGATATAGCGGAAAGAATGCCGGGTTTGGAGTCAGAAGGTCTCTGTGTGATTTTGGCCAGTTGTGATCTTCCTGGGCCTTGATTTGCTCATTTACCAAATGGGGATAATGCTGCCTCCTTCCAGGCTTATGCTGGGGCTCACGCAAGGGTACGTACACGAATATGGAGGTATTCAGTACAATCTTATTGGCATTTAAGAGGCGCTCATTATATAAGTATTTTGGGGGCCCAGTAAAAGATCTTGGTTCACGTCCCGTATCCTGATTACAGCGGTGGGGTTACACAAATCTGCACATGTGCTAAAATTCATCAAACTGTACACTGAAAGAAAACATAGTCAATTTTACTACATGGCACAATTTTTTTAAAAAAACAACATCTGGCTCAACGCCCTTCTCTCAGACAAGTTCTGATGATTCCCATTCTACAGATGAAGCAACTGAGACCCGGGGTTTTCATCATCCCCACCAGGATCATCCAGCTTCATCTCCACCGCCTCAGTCAGTTCTGGGGGCCAGGGACCCATAAGATAGAGACGGCGATACCCATGGCACAAGCACCTAAGACAGAAAAACAGGCCAGGGAGGTCTTCTACATCATAACCATGAGGGCAGATACCTTTTAGGGGTGTCTGGGGAAAGAGGCAGGCCTTGCTGCTCGAATAGTTCCCTGCCAACAGTACTGCAAAGCATTACGGAAACTCAGTTATTCAGAACTATTAGTCTTTTCATAAAGCCAGTGCCTCCCCAGACTCAGGGCAGCCCCAGGCTGGGGGAGACCCTGCTTGGGGGAGAAGTGAAGACTCCCTCCCACCCCCAGCCCGGCTGCCAGGGTCCCTCGTGGAGGTAGAAAGACAGAATTAGCGCCCCTATGCAAAGCAGCAGGAGAGGAAGGGCTCTGGCTCAGTGGAGGCAGATGCCAAAACAAACCAGTTTTCTCGGACAGCCCAGAGACCAGGGAGGGAGAGGGCCCTACCTGGCCTGCCCAGCATGGCTTTGAGGGAGCGCCACTGAGCGATGCAGAGAATGACTGTTGGAAACCCCAGGGCCAGGTACCTCAGCCCCCTGCCCTACCTGGAGTTCCAGGGAGAAGCTAGTAAAAATTGATGGCTGCCCTTATTGGCCCCCACATGCTGGGCTTGGTTCTCCAGTGAAACTGGCAGCACCCTGGGGGCAGAGATTTCTCTGGCCTGAAGCCAGAGCATGAGTGGCAAAGAGGTGTTTCAGGGTCCCCCCAAGGTCAACAGGAAGTAGAGCGAGGCCTGGCTTTGCACATAGAGGTTAATGGCACCTGAGATCCTAGCTGGGAGTTGTTCCCAGTCACTCCTGCAGCTGGCAGGTCGGGGCCCTAATTTGTAGGGCCCTAGGGATCATTTTGTGGGGAGCTTGGGGCCCTAGGGGACCTCTGATGTGGTGCTGGGAAAGGCTGAAGGAGTCACCTGATGAAGGACCCCCAAACTTCACCACCGCAAAGCATCCCTCTTTAGGAATCTCTCTCTTGCATGGCTCTGGGTCAAACTTAAAAACAAAATTTCCAGGCTTGGTAGGGATTCATTTATCTGGAGAACATGGCCAGCATGGGCAGCACAGGCCAGTAACAGGGCTGGGGCAGGGCCTGGGGATATTTGGGAGGGCTTCTTGTAGGTGGAGGGCATTAAAGGACAGTAGGATTGGGATGGGTGGTTGAGGGCAAGCTCCTCCAGGGCTGAGACCCCTGCCCTACAGAGCAGGACCCAAGCGCTGCTCGTGGGCTAAAGAGAAGGCAGGATGGGGGCATGCCCGCCAATAAGGGCTGTTAGCTTTTCTCCAGGCTGGGCCCAGCTAACGGAAGATGGAAGGCATGTCCACAGATCCCAGCCAGGCCTTCAGAGAGAAGCCCGTGAGCACGGGAGAGGTCCGTGAGCCCTATGGCAGTCATCCTCTCCCGCACCCCACGGGCCCACAGGGGCCCAAACATTTGTGCCCAGAGAGACTCTCGCCCACTCCAAACCCATAGATGTCACAAGCCTGTGTGTAGTTTCACGACACACCGTTTATTCCATAGGAGAATGGGATCAAGGCTAGGAGCTCCCTGGGGTAGGAGAGGGCAGGAGAGAGTGGGAGAGGCAGGTGGCTCTCCCTGGCCCCTCTGTGGCCAAGTGGGATGGGCCACCACCTTTCCCAGGCTCTGCAGGAAGCTGGTCTGCTCTGAGTCCATTTGCAGGTTTCGGATAAGCCTCTGTCTTCCCCGTCCTGAACGTGGGATGGATTCCCACATAGCACCCCCAGAAGGCTGGGTCCAGTCTGTCCCCAGAGAACTCCTCACTCCACATCACCGCCCTACACTCCTTGTACTCTGGTCTCCTCGGTAAGAGCTGGAGACCAGGGGCTAGAGGGGCAGGCAGATCTGGTGGGCCAGCTTCGGAGGCTGACCGAGGTCCGGGGAAGAGATGAGCTGGGAGCTGGCGGTGGCTCTGAAGCAGTCCACGAAGGCCCAGCTGGCTGGGCCCAGAGGCGTGGGGAGGGCCGGCCCCTCACTCTTGGCCTGGGTGCTCCCCCACTGACCACTTCACCTCTCCCGTCCGTAGAGTCACTATGTCCTCATAGGTGGCTGTCTGGTCAATGTTCAGGCCCTGGAGACATGGAACGGTGCTTAGGCCTTGGTTACTCCTTGACCACGCCAGTGGACGGTGCCATCAAGCACTCCACAGCCCCCAGCGCCGCGGGGTCCCCCCGTCCCTTACCTCGTAGGTGTGGTCTTCATCCATTCCGGGCTTGCTGTCATCCTGGCGGGGCGAGGGATGGAGAGCAGAGAGTTAGCTTCCCCCACCCCATCCACTGCTGGGCCAGGCTGGGGAGGGCCAGGGAGACTGGCCCTGGGGGAGGGGTTGGGGGTGAGGGGCGAGGGGTGAGGAGGTGAGGTGCCCTCTGCCAGAACAACCGAACGAATGAAGGAGAGTTTGAACAGGTGTCAGTGGGCAGGCTATGGGGCTGGGGAGATGGAGACCCTGCCCACGTCTGGCCTGCCCCATGGCCGCCCCCCTGGCCCCCGTGGTCACCTTGTCCAACAGCAGGAAGATGGGCACGATGATGAAGAGGATGATGAGCAGGGTCTGGATCATGATGATGCCATCTTTCAGCGTGTTCCTCCTCTTCAACTGTGCTATGGTGCTGAATCCTGTGGGGAGGTGGCAGGGGGTGGTGAGGCCGGGGCCCCCTCTTTGGGCCTGCACCCCTCAGGACCTCCTCAGCGGCTCTCCTGGGTGTTCTGTGGCCGCGGCCACCTTCACCATGTGGCCCCCCCACGGGCGGCAGGCCGGGCTGGGGCAGGGGTGAGGGTGGCTCAGTGAAGGCTCCGTGGCCCCGTCACCCCTTCTCCCCCCCTGGCTGGAGGGCAGGCCCCGAACACACCCATGACTCGCAGCTCAGTGCCACAGCCCTTGCTGGGGGACTCCTTCAAGCACTTCTGCTGGCAGAAGTAGATGCCGTTGTCCTGAAACTGGATGCCCTGGATGGTGAGGGTGGCAAAGGTGCCGTTCTGGCTCTCTAGGATGCGGGCGTCTTTCAGCAGTGGCTTGGGCTCCAAGTCCGTCTCCCGCTTCCGTAGCCAGCTCACCGCTCCCAGGTCCTTTGTGTAGCACCTGATCTCCACCATGGCTCCCCTTTTCCGGGCTATGAAACGTGGGTTCTGCCAGATCCGGGCACAAGTGCTTCCTGTGGGCACCGAGGCCGGGATCAAAATCCCGCTCTGCATCTTCCCGACTGCCAGCCCAACCACGGACCCCCACCCTTGTCTGTCCTTGCTTTGGGGTATAGGACGGTCATGAGGCAGAGGTGTGGAGGAGCTGAGCCATGTGAGTGGCCAGAGGCCAAACCACCGGGTCCCGCCCCTTCCTGATTGCACCACCCCCCTGAGCCCCAGCATTTGATTTTCCTTTAGAAGGGCTCTGGAACCTTCCGATTCCTTTCCATGCCTATACAGCAGCCTGATCTAGGCCTCTCCTGCTGGGGTCCAGAGGCCCATAGGACAGTCCCCCACCTGGCCTGGTGCTCTCCCTTCGTTTTTATTCCTAAATCTTCTTTTTCTCCCACATACTTACTCCAAGAAGCCTCCCTCCTGCCTCGTTCCCAGTAAGCGAACCGTAGGAATCCCTGAGGCCCTATGGCCTGTCAGAGCCCCTAAAGATACAGACTCTTTCCCGGGCTGAGTCCGACCCCCCCCCAACCCCGCTAGACAGACCCAGCCTGAGTCCCCAGTGGAACTCCCTCTTGCTCCCCGCCTCCCAGCCTGGGTTTAGTCACACCCCTTAGTCTCTGGGACTGGAACACTTATGTCTAATGAGGGTGACAGCTGGCAGGAGGGGTGCTGGGGGTCCCTCGGAGCCAGGCCTCTGAGATGGAGACCCTAAGGTAGCCTAGAGATGGGTGTACCGGCTGGGGAGATGCAGGGGCACAAGGGCACAAGAGGCAGCCATGGACCCTGGGACCGGGACCAGCATTGGACACAGACACACTTGCCCCCAGGAGGGGCAGGGGAAGTAGCTGACCTTTGGGATCCTGGTACAGGTCTTCTGTTTTGGCTGCTGGCACACCTGCTGGGTGGGAGGAAGTAGGCGGGGCTGGGTCAGGGCTCTCCCCTGGAAAGTGGCTGCCCCACCCCTGGGGCCCCCAGCATTCCTAGACCCACTTCCTCCTCTCAGGACATCAGTTTCGAGACCCCTCAGCCCCACCGTAGCAGCGCTCCAGAGAGACTGGAATGGAGCAGGGTCACCAGAAATCCACTTCCCGCCCCTCCTTCTGCCTTTGACCTGACCAACGGCCTTGAGCAGGCACCCTGGATGAGACCAGGAGGGAAGTCACAGCTGGATGGCTGTCCTGTCTTCCAGACCAGGGGACCATTTCTGGACCATGCACGTCCCAGGGTCTGGTCGGGGGCAGCCTCTCTCCTGTGTCGCCCCCACACAATGCCCTCAAGGGACTGGGGGTGAACCACGTCATGGACACCAACCCCTCACCTCACACCCAGCTCGGCCTGACGCCCTCCAAACAGGAGAGGGGCTGGGGCCACAGACCCCCTGAGCTCCTCAGAGTAGGTGATACGCCAGACCCAGGCCCCGGAGCAGTCAGAGGGAGACAGGAGGCCGAAAGTGTGAGAGACAGAAGGGGGAGGTTGGAGAGAGCAGGACACAGAGCGGTGGAAACAAGCAAACAGGCCGTGACAGAGAGCGAAACCACGGGTCTCGTTTCGGGGGTGCCGTACCTGACAGAAGCAGCAGCAACACCACCAGCCAGTTGCTGGGCATGGGAGACAGCACCAGCTCGGCCATGGTTACCACTCCGTCTCTCTCTCTGACCCCGAGCTGGTGACGAGGACAGAGGCTCCTGGGGGGGGAAACGTGTAACTGCCTGGGCTGCAGCCGGTCCCCTCCCCGCCTCTTCCCCACCAGGCCCCTTCCTGCCATGCAAATTGGGACCCAGGGGAGGCACCAGCTCTCCGGGGACCCTGGGGGAGGGCGGGGGAGGGAGGGCTTTCTTGTCAGCTGTGCTGCTAAGGCTCAAAGGGCATCACAGCTGGGGTCCACCACGGTGGGGGGGACCCTGGGAGGCAGGAGCCTCTCAGTCTTCTGAGGGTAGCTTGTGGGTCCCTCCCCTTGTCCCCACCCCACTGATGGTCATGTCCTGGAGTCCCCTGGCCTCCTATTGTACAGTTCAGATTCCCAGGCACTTAGCTGAGTACACATGGGTCCTGTGGGTGAGTGTGAGCACAGCTCCTTGGCTCGGGCTCAACCTGCGCTCTGCAGGAAGAGAGGCACCAAGGGAGGATGGTACAGGGGTGTGGGGGGCAGCTGTGGGCCCAGGCCCAGCACCTGGAGAGGCCCAGAGTGCAGCCTCTTGGCTGGAGTGCAGGCAGCCATGTTGGGGGTTGACGTAGATTTGACCCTGTGGAGGAAGGGAGCCACAGAGGTTCTTGAGCAAGAGCCAGGTGTGACAGCCACCTGGGACAAGACATGGTCCAGACCCTGGCAAGAGGCCTCCCTTCCTCACCTGGTGAGAGAATTTGTTCTCAAAAAGGGGGTGAACTTAGGTAGGTAGAGACAGCTTAGAAAAAACCTACAACTCAGCTAATCAAGGGACTCCCAGGGATTTGTCCATAGCTCTCGGGTCTTGGGCAGGGGGACAGGAGGCTAGTGCTGGGGAATCTTCAGATTCTGAAACTAAGAGGCTCTCTGGCTTTATCTTGCCAGTCAGTAGAGTGGTGGATGAAACCATAGTGTTCTGGAACTAAGTTCAGTTTGTGCCCCAATCCCTGGGTCATACACAACTTTTGCCCCTTGGGGGCCAGGGTGGCCCTCGTGCAGTGCACAACCTGCATGGCCACACGTGGCAGACTTGCATACCTCAGTCCCGCAGCTGAGCCCATTCTGAGTTTTATGTCTCCTCCCTTTTCTCTCCTGTCCCCCCATTCCTTCTCTGCCCCGCCGCCCGACCTCCCCGTTTCAGGAGAGGAAGAAAGATGCTGAATTCTATGTGTCCGCTGTCTACATCTCGTTCTCCCCACCACCTTCCATTTTTCCAACAGCCTATGTTACTGGTGAATCTGTTTGGGTTTAGAGAGATGTGGAGCTGCCTCCCACGCCAGGGTTGACAATGAGAAAGGCAGGGATCTGGGTGGTACCCCCTTCGTCCTGGTGGGCATAGGCCCCTAGTAGGGGCTACACCCAAGGAGTGCCAGCCAGGACCAGAGCTATAGAAAATGGGGACTGGAGAGTTAAGTTTTCATCCGAGGTACAGCTCGTTCCTGGCAGTCCCAGATGTTCTTGCTGTTCCCAGATGTTCCAGATGAAAAAAAACATTTCTCTGAAAAGGTGTCAGATGTTCAGTTCGTAGAACAAACAGCCCAGGAATATAAACATCACCTGAGGTCAGCCTGGGGACCACAGTCCCCTTGTGCTGGTGGCGGTGATTGGAGACCCTCCAGAGGAATGGGGAGGGGGGGAATCCAGGGGTCTTTGCATTTAGTAAAGTACCTCCTCATAATGGAGGCCTTGGTTAGCTTTGGAGCTAGTGTCCCCCCGACGTTGGGAAGCTAATGGGGGAAGGCTTGGGCTACACACCTGTGTGTGCGCACGGGTGTATGCTCAAACGGGTGTGTTGCCTGGGCTGTGTGGTGCGGGCCCTGCTCAGGAGCTGGTCCCGGGGCCCAGGGTGGCCTCAGGGGGGATGGAGGCTGGGGGCAGTTGGCATCTTGCAAACACATCCACACATCCACGTCCCCCTGTGCGCAAGGATGCAGATGTGTCCTTTGGCCTTCATTCCCATTCATGCCGGGCGGGGATCCGTTTTCAGGAGCGGGTGGAAGCCGTGCCCCCCCCTCCACCCGCCCCCTGCGCCTTCGGGGTTATTTGTCACAGTTGGGGCTGTGCTGTTCCCTCTCTGGTGACAACAGCACAGAGTTCTGTCTGGGGCTAGTGACGTCTTTTCTTTCCTGGAACAGGAGGCCTTATAAGCCCACTCCTGCCTCTGTCCCCGGCTTCCCTGGGCTGCAAAAGACCCTAACATCTGGCAGCCCCCACTTCACCTTTCCAGGAAGACAGCATCAAGTCAAGAGATGGGGGCATGCGGAGAGGGGACGAGGGGCTTAGGAGTTTGAGGAGGCAAGAGGTCAGGGACCCCCTCCCCCCCAGCAACGCTGGGAAGCGTGGGAGAGGACACAACCTCAGTTTGGAAGGAGGGGTTCAGAGTTCTGCCCTCCCCTCGGCCCACTCTTCCTGGCTCTGTTCCGCTGGCTGTTTTGTGGAGGAGGCCTGCTGGCTAAGAAGGTTTGATTCCCGGCCCTGCCGTGTACCAGGTAGAAAGCCGCCCCACGTTCCCTGGTGCTTCTCAACAAGGGGTGATCCTGCCCCCTCCCCCCGCCCCCCACGGGAGCATTCGGAAAGGTACTGGGACCGTTTCAGTGGTCGCAGTGACCAATGGGCACCACTGGCCTTCACGGACCAGGGGTGCTGAATTCCCTGCAGCGGGAGGGACAGTGTCTCACAAAGCAGATTTCTTGCTCCACATGCCAACAGCACCCCAGTTAAGCAACACCCATTCTTAACCCTCAGAGCCCAAGTTTCCTCATTCGTGTAAGACAGAAGTAATCGTAATAATCCATTCTTCACTTCGGGGCCGTCATAAGCGTGGAAGGGAATCCAGTATCTGAGCGTTTGGTGAGAAATCTGGGAGCACAGTTTACCCTCAGGAAGGTGGGGAGTAGCACTGATAACTGGCTCTCCAAACTGGATGATTTTGAAATGTTAGCTTATGTTTTTCATCCAGTATTTTGCCTCTTTTCCTCCACTATTCAAGGCTCAGGGGAAGGGTGGGTCAGGGCACTGCGCGAGATCTCCTGTCCTTGGAGCCGGACAGAGCCCCACGGTTTGCAGAAACTTACAGTGAGAAGGAGCCCCACCCCCACCTCACGGAGGGAGGTCAGCACCCTGGTGGGGGGCTCAGGACCCTGCAGGGATGCTGAGCCCCTCTCCCCACGCAAAGAGAACAGCAAGGTGGGAAGGGGCCTCAGGAAGACGGCTGAGGGATGTCAGGGTGGCCTGTGATGCCACGTAACCTCAGGACCCAGGAAAAGGGGGTGCAGGAATCTTGTAAAGGAGTGTTTACTAGTTTGAACACATACAGCCCTGGGAATCAGAAATCAAGTTGTAGAAAACAAAATTATATATGAAATTATATTTCACCCACCAGGACTGTGGACTCACCTCACTACATCATATATTACTCATTGTCACAGGTCCATAGGGACCCTGGGCTCTCTGAGGTCAGGGTTCAGAGGCAGGGTCTTTAGGGGGGTAGTATCTCTGAGGAGAGGGAGGGGTCACACCATGTGTCCCTCAGGCACCTCTGGGCCTTTGGCGGGGGTGGGGGGTGGCGCACAGAGAAGTGAAGGGTCCAGAGAGGAGGGACTCGGGCCACTGGGTCCCAATACCATTTCCTGGGCACCATCACGGGTGGGGAGAGGGAGCGTGGTGCTGTTAGGGGTGGAGGGCCACGCCCCTTGACCTTACCTGGCCTCTTGGACTCCAGCTAAGAGGTTGGAATTGTAACCTTAAAAATAAAACTGCCAGGTATTTTACCAGCAAAAGACAGGTTGATTCCGGAATGGCAGAAAATTGCAATGCCAAACAAGCAAGGAAGGCAAAACCGCGGGCATGTCCACAAAGGAGAGGGCGCGCTCCTTTACAGAGGAAAGGGGGACCTTGGGAAGGCTGTTGTAAACAAAAGTCCATTGGTGTGAAGTGGGAGCTGGAAGTATGGTGGCTTCTCATTGGCCGAGCTGTGACTGTCTCTCATTGGCTGGGCTGTTGCCAGGGCAGGAGGAAAGCTTTTCTTCTCAGCTTCAGGGATAGTAAATTGGTGTCCACCTGCAAGGTCATCTCTGTTGGGTCTACACTGATGATGAGTGGTGGAGCCTGAGCGCTTCCTCTGTTGAACCTCACGACTCCATTTTAGTGAGGTTCCCCTTTCTTAATTTTCAGAGTCCAAGCCTCCTTTTGGAGGGGGGCAAGAAAGAGCTGGACTGGGCCAGAGGGGGAATTGGGGCCCTCTCCCCACCCTGAGGCTCCCCGAGCCTTCCTCATTTGGCTTCAATCCCCACCAGCCCTTCTTGTCCTTGCAGCCCTCAGACCCCGTCAGTGTCCACATGCGGAGGTGCGGAAGGAAGAAGCTCGCACGTGAGAGGCACCAGGGGGAGGTTTATTATAAGAACTGTACAAAGGAGCCTGCCTGCCAGCCTGGCTTGGGCCTGTTCCCACCCAGAGTGGGAATGGATGTGGACGTGGGGGGGAGGGGGCCACGGGCAGGGGAGGCTCTGCAATCTGGATGCAGTCCAATGGCAAGTATCCCGTCCAACGGATGCTGAGGCTCTTGGGGCCACCCTAGTTTGGGGCCTGAGGAGGGAAGGGGCATGGGCAGGGTGCTGGTCAGGGAGGAGGCTGCCCTCTGTAGGATGCACCTTCTGCAGGAAGAGACAGAACTTGTGCAGGAAGATGGAAGGAGTGGGGCCTCCTTCCACAGAGGACACAGGCAAGAGACAGGGAGCAGGGCTGGGACAAATGGGTGTGATAAAGAGACTAGGAGGAAGGGAGAGCGGGTGGCAAGGAGGCCCGCGAGCAGGGCAGACAGAAAGGAAGGCTCCAGCCACGGGAACGCACGAGCGTGTATGCGTGCGCGCGCGCGCACGCGCGCACACACACACACACACACATATTGTTTTGGAGGTTTTGCTGCTTCCTGAGTTTTAATCAAACTGTTCACAAGAAACAAGAAGAAAGAGAAGAGGAACTTAAGGTCAACAGGGACTCAACGTGCAAACCTGCCCACACACGTTCACACTTATCCACATATAGCACAGGCACACCACACCAACAGGCCTGCACAGGAGACAGACAGACACACACACACACACACACACACACACACACCAGTCAGACTACAGGGGCACACTGACATGGTACACACTTGCAGAGACAGGACGTAGCACTTCACGTACTTGAACGCACACACACAGCTGTACACGTAGGTGTGAGGCAGACACAAGGCACACACACAAGTGAATAAATCCAGTGACACCTGTGCAGGTGTCTCCCTGCCTCCTCTGAGCTCCGGGAGCCAGCAGAGGCCTGGCTGGTTCTGCCATGCCCGGATCAGTGGTGCCAACAAAAATGGAAGTTGGAAGGTTGGGCCTCAGCCAGGAGAGCTGTGCGTGTCCCAGTGTTGAAATCTCTAACACGGGAGCAACGACAACACTCTTAGGATCACTTTGAGGATGGGGAAGAAGAGGATGAGGAGGAAGGAAAAGAGAGATGTGGTGGGGGATGAGGGCATCTCAGGGCTTGGTGAGGCCACAAAGAGCCCTGTGGCACTAATGGAGGAGTGAAGAAGGGAGGGAGGGAACAGAAATCTACCTCCGGAGCTCCAGGGTCCCTGCCCCGCCCCAGGTCTGGGTGTTCAGGCCAAGAAAGCCTCCAGTGCAGTGATGCAGCCGACAACACCCAACCTATCCCAGCCATCCATGCTTCCTAGAAAAAGACAATTCTCAAGTGGAACCCTCCGTCCGCTCTTCCCCTAGGGGCCAGCCAGGGGAGCCAGGGGCCTGCACAATGGACAAAGCAGGAAATGGTTTCAGGGGCCACAACCCCAGCCAGATGCATTAGGATCCAGGGGCCAATCAGACTTGGGGAGACATTTCTGGACCAGCAACGTTTCCCTTCTCCAGGGAATCCATGAGCTGGCAGGATGAAGCTATGTCCCAGCTGGGGGGCGGGCTGGTAGGCCCCTGGGGTCAGGTGTCCACTCTCACTGAGGTTAAGACATCTTTATCCAGGGAGTGCCTGGCTGGCTCAGTCAGTGGAGCCTGCGACTCTTGATCTCGGAGTTGTGAGTTCGAGCCCCACGTGAGGTGTGGAGATTACTTAAAAATAAAATCTTTAAAATATATCTTTATCCAGGAGGGGTCTGGGGGGGAGGGGCTGAGCCACTTCCTGAGGAGAGGCCTATAGCCCTTAAGACTCTGGTGGCAGGAGGGCAGCTAACCCATCCATCGTAGGCTGGCTCCTCCCCAACGTGGGGGGCAGAGATTCTGGTGTTCTGACCTCCCCCCAAGAGGAGAGGCAGCAGGGCCCATGAGGAGGTGAGGACAACTTGAAATGAGAAATCATGGAAGCTGGAGCCTCAGGCCCAGTGTGGAGCCTCTGAGTGCAATTCCCATTTTCCATGGCCTGGGTGTCAGCCCCAGCATGACCAAATCCTGTCCCCAACAGACAGCCGATCAGTCGCAGACTCAAAGCCCTGCTCCCTCAGTGAGCAGGCACCATGAGGGAGCTTTGGGGCTGTGCCAGGCTCAGCTGGCCACCTCGTTACTGCCTAGACGAGAGATTCCTTGACCCCCGGGCGCACTGTCTGCCCTGGGGATGGGGAAGGAGGGAGGGCAGCGTCTGAGGGGCTGATGGGTGTGAGTCCTATGGAAGGTCCAGAGTCCCCTGTTGAGCCCTTTTCCTCACCTGTGCTCTGCACACTGCTGTTCCCATTCTCGTGGCCATACATCTTGCTCATGGTGTTGGCGATCAGGCCCTCCTTCTCAGGACCCCCATCCCCACTGCCGTCCTGGCTGTGGCGGTACATGTAGGATGCCTGCTTCACAGTGCGCTGGAGCAGGTGCCGGCGGTAGGCCCTCTGGATCTTGATGGCACACACCTCCTCATGCTTCCTCTTGAGGGTGGTGGTGATGGGCTCATAGGAGACTTTGGAGGGGTTGGCTGCCATGAACTTCTCCTCCATGGTCTCCTTGAGGGCGTCCATTTCCCCAGAGTCACCTAGGACTTCCTTGGTGAGGGCAAAGAGGATGTCCAGGCAGTGGATCTTGTCCCCTGGCACCATGGGCAGGTCCAGCGTGATGAGCTTGATCTTGTTGGGCTTGGCAATTCTCAGTGGCTCCTGCAGGGTGTCCACAAAGTCAGAGAGGCGGCTGTAGGCAATGAACTGCGTGGCATCAGGGTCAAACTTCTCCCACGTTTCGTAGAACATCTCAAAGTCGTCCTCGCCAAGGGGCTCGCTGCTCTCCTCAGTGGCCACATTGAAGTTCTCCAGGATGATGGCAATGTACATGTTGACCACGATGAGGAAGGAGATGATGATGTAGCTGCAGAAGAAGCAGATGCCGATGGAGGGGTTGCCACAGTCGCCCCTGACACTGGTGCCTGGGTTTTCGAGTGTAGGGTCACAGTCAGGGGGCCCGCTGTTGAGGATGGGGTTGAGGAGCCCATCCCAGCCAGCCGACGTGGTGATCTCGAAGAGGCAGATGATGCTGTTGCCAAAGGTCTCAAAGTTGAACATGTCATCGATGCCCGACTCCTTCTTGACATAGGCAAAGTTGGACATGCCGAAGATGGAGTAGATAAACATGACCAGGAAGAGGAGGAGGCCGATGTTGAAGAGGGCAGGCAGGGACATCATGAGGGCAAAGAGCAGAGTCCGGATGCCCTTGGCCCCGCGGATCAGCCGCAGGACACGCCCGATCCGCGCCAGGCGGATCACTCGGAACAGTGTGGGTGACACGAAGTATTTCTGGATCAGATCGGAGAGCGCGAGTCCTGCAGGGAGGAAGTGGTGAGGACCACTGCCCTTGGGTAGGAGGCTGGGTCAGGGAGTGGGGGGCATGCAGGGCTCAAGGGGGCCTAGCCTGGTGTGCTCTTCCCCAGAAGGGAGAGGTAGAAGCATGGCCCGAATGGCCTGACCCATTAGGCCGGGCTCTTCCAGGGCCCTGGGGCCAGGGGCTACATCTCTGCCCTGACACAGCTAGATGGGGGTGGGATATGCCCAAGGTGATGGGGTGAGGGTACGGCTGACTCCCAAGGCTATTTGCAGATGCCACAGATGAGACAGAGAGGGAGGACAGCTCTGTGTGTGACTCTGGGCATGACATTTAACTTGTTTGTGACTCAGTTTCCTCATCTGTAAAGCAGACGCGGCAACAGTACCTGCCTCCCAGGATAGCACAGTGTCAGGTGTGTAATAAGTGATCAATAAATGGTAGCTAGTTGCTATCATAATTACACACACGTCTGCGCACTTCCCCTGTGTGTATGGATACCGGCACGATCTTATGTCTTCCGCTTAGCACATGGGCACCTGAGTGTGCATCTACCGGTCAGGTAAATGTTTCTAGCTGTGCATTCATGTGTGTGCAGGTGACGGACTGCCCGTGAGCCCACCCTGGGTGCCTTTGTGAATGCCAGGTGCATGGACACACGTGTGGGTGTAAGTGTGCGTGTGAGCTTTCCAGGTGCACGAGCAGGTGCACGAGAACGGGAGCACCCGGTCCTCCTGGATGACTCAGCCCGGCCTGGCCCCGCTCACCCACAATGGACAGGATGACAACCACAAAGTCGAAGATGTTCCAGCCGACGGTGAAATAGTACTGGCGCAGGGCGAGCATCTTGAGCACACACTCCCCGGTGAAGATGATGATGAAGACCATGTTGATGTTGTACAGGATGTCCACTTTGAGCTGGCTCTGGTCGTCTGTCTCCACCATCATGGTGACCATGTTGAGGCAGATGAGGATCATGATCGTGATGTCGAACACCTGCTTAGTCACGCAGTCATACACCATGCCCTGGATCTTGTTCTGCAGCATGGGTAGGAGTGCAGGGGTGCACGTGGGTGGATGTGGGGGGGCAGTGGTAAGGACCCACACAGGATGTGGACAGGAGGGAGACACAAGATGACACAACAGCATGACAGAGAGACAGAGAGAGAGAGAGAGAGAGAGAGAGAGAGAGAAGAGGTGTGTCAGGGCTTGTGGCAGAGTCGGCCAGGGCAGTGGGGGGCTGGGATCCCTCAGAACAGATCATCCTGTGGGGTCTGTGGGTATCTTCCTCACTCTAGGACCGTTCCTCCCATAAAGTTCCCCCAGCAACCTCTCATCCTTCTCCCAAAGTCACTGCTCACTCAGGAGGGTCCTCTTCCTCCCACTTCTAGGGGCCCTTGCCCCTGAGGCCACCAGCTGGAGGGGTGGGCGGACACTGGGGGGCTGTGCAGGGCCAAGTGAGGGGTAAAGCAGTGACTGGGGTTTATCAGGCAGCTGCCGCTCCCACATGCGGTGCCTCTGTGCAGTTATAAAGAGGCCCCATTCCTCCTGGCTGGTGACCCCAGCTTCCCTGCAGGTGGACCCGGCCTCACACCAGCGACACAGCCTGGTGGGCAGAGTGCAGCCTGCATTTTGCCCTCATTGGTTCATAGAGGCTGCCAGAGGAGGGGCTCAGAGGGCTGGTACCTGGGGCCGGGGAATTGGCTTCTGAGGCTTCTTGGAGCCAAGCTTCTTCATGGCATTATAGTATTTCTTCTGTTCCTCCGTCATGAAGATGTCTTTCCCTCCAAAGTATAATGAGATGGGGCCTGTAAGGTTGGAGGTCCCTCTTCTCTGCCTCCAGGACCTCCCTACCTCAGGCACCACCCTTAAAGCAACCCCCACACCAGGAGGGGGACCTGGAGGGGCCAGAGATGGGGGCTGAGGGAAGAAGTGAAGGGGGACTGAGGGGTCTGGAGAAGGGAGGGAGGGAGGGGAGTGAGGTGACAGACAGAGGGGTGAGGATCAGCGCTGCCCCATAGCTTGTTTTGGGACAGATGCTCTCCATCAGTATCGTGTTGGGTCCTCTGAATGGCCTAGCCAGGCAGGTAGCATCAACCTCATTTTTAAATAAGGTTCTTAGAGGTCAAATCACTTGTTCAAAGTCGCTGGGTAGGACGTGAACCCAGGCTTGCTGCCCCAATCACGCGGCCAGCCACAGCACAGCAGGTGCTGAGGTGGCATGAGTGAATATATGAAGGGACGGGTGAGCAGAGGGAGGGAGGACAGAGCCCCGGGATGGCCGGGCTGGATACTCATCTTCTTCTTCTGCTGGTTGAAGTTGTCGATGATGACGCCAATAAAGAGGTTGAGGGTGAAGAAGGACCCGAAGATGATGAAGATGACAAAATAGAGGTACATGTAGATGTTCACCTCATACTGTGGCTGTTCCTCCTTCTGCAGAGTCCACAGGACAGGACGGGATGGAATGGGGAGATCTGGGGGGACATGCTGGCTGCCCCTTGCTTCCCATCTCACTGTGGGCAGGAAGGGCCTGGGGCCCAGGGGTGGACCCTTCCACCCATCCCCCCAGGCTGCTGAGTTTGCGGCCTCCTGAGGAGGCGGCACGGGGGTGGGGATGGGCAGAATGTGCCGTTGTGTGTGTCTGGTCTGAGTCCTCTTCCCTGGCTGGCCCACCAGCCGTATCTCAGGGAGCCCCACTCACCTCCCGGGAGTCCACAGCTGCATACATGATGTCCATCCAGCCCTTGAAGGTGGCCTGTGAGAGTGTGGTTGGGCGTGAGGGGAGGGGCTGCTTCCTGTTTCCACCATCCATAAGTCTCCCTCCTCACCCGTCTGGTCCTCCCCAGAGCCCCAAGGGGCAGGCATCAAATAGAGACCAGAGTGGTCTAGATAGTACGTCAGGGTCCCATAGCACCAGAAGCAGGGTGGGCGGCCTCCTAACAAGGAGCAGTGGGCTTAGGGACAATGACAGTCTAGGAGCACCTCCATGCCAGTTTCGTGCAAGGGCAGCAGGTTACACTCACCACCTGCAGGAGGGAGAGGTAGCCTAGACCCACATTGTCATAGTTGACCTTGACGTTGAGCCAGCGGACCTGGCCCGTGTGCATCAGGCTTTCACACTCAGACTTGTTGTTGACCTCAGAGATGTCAAACCTCTCAGAGGTGGTGGTATTGATGCAGTAGTAGAACTTGCCGGCAAACAGGTTGACGCCCATGATGCTGAAGATGAGCCAGAAGATGAGGCAGACAAGCAGCACGTTCATGATGGAGGGGATGGCTCCCAAGAGGGCATTCACCACCACCTGGGGGGCCGGGGGAAGGGGTCATTGCCAGGTCTTTACCCAGTCCCCTTTAGGACAGGGCCCTCCACCTACACTAACAAGGGGACCAGACAGGGCTGGGCATTGTTATTCAGGGACAGCTTCCTGGAGGAGGGTTGATCTGAGCCAGGCCAGGGGGAGAAGTCTGCTGGGCTGTATGTTGGGGGTGGGGGTGGGTGATGGGGAACTGAAGAGTAGGGTTGGGGGTGCTGCTGGCCTAGTGGTTGAAGAGGGCTCTCTGCTTGGCTGGAGCCATCAGCCCAGAGTCAGGGCACTAGGCTTCTCTGGAAGCAGCCTGGCCACGGGTCACTAGGCAGGAGACAAACACTCCTTCCTCAGCCCCCATAGGAAACTCAGCCCCCGTGACCCGGCCCCCTGCTCATCTGCTCAAAGCATTAGAGACACAGACACAGAAAAGAAGCCACTGGGGTCTTCAAAGCAGAAGGAACCTGAGACTGGAGCCCTGTGGCCAGGGCTGGCCACACAGGCCAACCTCACTGTGTCAGGCCGGGCTAAATCTGAGACCTGTCCTTTTTCAAGGAGAGGCTCTTTAGGACCTCCAGATAGAGTAGGTGGCACAAACCTGGTGATGCCTGGGGTAGCTCTATTCTTGGCTGCATGGCCATGGGCAGGCCATTTCCCCTCGGTGGGAAAGGGCCCCTGGTTTTGGTGGGGTGGGGGTGGGGGGCTGGGGAGGTGTCCAGCATTGGCCAGCCCCTTGCATGAACAGGAGGGAGTCACTCGGGCTGAGTGCACTGCTGGCCTACAACCAGCTGCTTCACAGAAGTTTGTCCCTCTGAGTGGGTTTTATTCCCAACAGACCTCTCTTGGCTGGGGAAATCCCATTTGTCTTGGCCAAACCCTGTATTTACTGTCACTTCTATTCTCAAGGGCCTGAGGGAAGGACGGGCAGGCACAAGTACCTGCTGGCTCATCCAGGTCTCAGAGCCCTGGCAGGCCCCAGTCTGAGGCTGGGAGGGACACCTGTCCACCCCAGACCTGCTTTCCTTCTTCTTCTCTCAGGCCTCGGTGCCCTCATGGCCCCTCCTGGGAGGTGATGCAGTCTCTGCTGCCTCCCAGTGATGGCAGAGATAAGCTACGGAGGGGCACTTGGGTGGTGTGCGATGTCTGGGGGCCCTCAAGTCTGGCCTTCAGCAGAGCCCAGAGCCCAAGGCCTCTCCTTCCCCAGTGGTGGCTGGAGTATAGACCTGCGCCCCCTTCACCTTGCCCTGCACTGGCTGCTCCCCCGATCCCTAGCCCTACTCAGAGTCCCCCTCAGTACCCACCCTCATGCCCTCAAATCGGGACAGTGCCCTCAGGGGACGCAGGGCTCGCAGCGTCCTCAGGGATTTGATGGGTCCCAGCTCCGAGTAGCCCAACCAGTTGGCCACCAGGCTGATGATGGAGACCTGCAAAGGGAGGGTGGGGTGATCAGGAGGTGCAGGGCCTTAGAGTCAGGGCTCCCTAAGGTCCTTGGCCACAGGAATGCTTCTGGATCTGGCCACGGGGCTGGGGGGTGGGGGGCACACTCACATCCACAATGAGGAAGTCAAGCCAGCACCAGGCATTGGTGAAGTACACCTTGAAGCCGTAGGCCACCCACTTGAGCAGCATTTCCAGGATGAAGATGTAGGTGAAAACCTTGTCGGCATACTCCAAGATGGTGCGGATGGTCCGCCGCTGCTCGATGTAAATGTCCTCGAAGGCCTGGGGGCACCAGCACAGCCAGGGGTGGCCGGGGCAGGAGGCTGGGGCAACAGCCACGCCCCCCCCAAATCTGCCCTATGCTGCTGCCTCCCAGCAGCACTAGGGGCCAGGCCAGGGGCAGGCTGCTGGCTTCTCGCAGACTCCCCGGGCCCACCGTGGGGGCAAGTGAGCTCTCCCACGGGGAGGAGCCCTTCAGCTCCCCTTCCCCAGGGGCAACACTCAGTCATCTGCTCGGAGGGACTTCACAGTGCCACATCTTTAACCCTGGCCCCCTCCCCCAACCTCAACATTCCCAGGGTCTTCCCGCCTCTGCGCTGGTTGGCACCTGTTGCTGGGGGTGCACCGGAGCTGGACCCCATCTGTCACTATAAGAAAATTCACACATTCTACCTCATATCCTGCAACCACAGGTAGGTCATTTTAGGATTGTCTGGGTCCCAGACTGCCCAGGTCTCGTCCCTCCCACGGTGTGGAAAGGAGGGAGCCCTGGGAGGTCCTCTGCCCATGCCCGTCCCCAGGGCCGTGCCTACCAAGGCCCCGCTGCTGAGCAGGATCATGAAGACAATGAAGGTCTCGAACCAGTTATGCTCGACGATCTTGAAGCAGGCCCTGCGGAGGGTCCACCACATCTTCCCGCGGCCCTGGGAGATGTCCACGTAGAGGAAAGGGCAGCGTTGCACACAGGCTGGGGGAGGGAAGGGGGCAAGGGCGCCATGTCACAGGACTGGGGGCGGCCTCTGGACGCACAATCAGTGTGTTCCCACCACCTTCCCAGGTGCAGCCGTCCTCATCTTCTCCTCCTCTCCCAAGCAGCCTTAGGCTGCCCAGCCCAGGCCCAGTGTTTCTGCAGGGCTATCTCCTGAAGGGCTGGGCAGGCTTCTCCCCAGATGAGGCCAAGGAGGAGACCGGTCTTAAAGCAGCCATTCCCAGGCACTTGCTTTGGGCTGGGTCACACTCAGAGCCCTGTGGAGATTCTGCAAGGCAGTCCTCAGGGGCTGCGTGTACTTGAGGTTCAGGGGATCAGGGGCTGGGAGGCATCCCAGGCTCTGACACCCCTCCTTGGGGTTGTATTCCCTCTGGGGTGTGTCAGAACAGGCGGCATCAGGTGTGGGGGGGAAAAGGCTCTGCATGGTTTCCGTGATGCACAGGATCCTGAGATGTCCTCAAGGGCACAATTGGCTGTGGCCGGGCCGGGGCTGTTGTCCACCACCACCCCCCTGCCCCAGGCCCCTGGCATGGCCTGTCCCTTCCAGGGGCTGCCGGGCTGGGGGAGGCACCAGGTGAGGTGGGGGGTACATGCACACAGGCTTGTCCTCACCCTCTGTGAAGCACTCCTCAGGCTGTTCCCCTTCGGGGTTCTCTTCAGCCTGCTCCTCGGGGTCTTCCTCGGGGGGCTTATAGTCGGCGGTGCTGCAGACGGAGGAGTTCCCATCGAGGGGCTGCGGTGGCTGCTGCAGGGGCCACAGGGTCACATGACCCCTGGGTCCTCCCACCAGGTGCGCGGAGGAGGTCAGGATGGGAGACCAGGAGGCAGAGGAGAAAGAGGGGGTGGAGCAGACCTACTCATTCATTCATCATTCTTTCATTCATTCATTCACTCAACCCTGGATTATAGAGCCAGCACTGCGGCCCTTGCAGAAGAACCACAGTGACCATGGCACTTAGATGTGGATCAGGGCAGGGCTGAGGCCTGGGAAGGGATGGTGAGGGCACAAGGAGGCAGGGGAGGGCCTCAGGTAAGGGAGGAGGCTGGAGACAAGCAGGCTGGGGGGTGGCTGAGCCAGGCTGGGGGTCCTAGGAGGCACAGGGTGTGATAGTAGAGGAATGAGAGGCCTGAAGGGACTTTTGAGGGAGCAAGAAAGGGGCCGGGATGGCACTGGGGCTGCCACAGCCTGCAGGCGTGAAGGTCTAAGCCTTCCCATTCCCAGGGTCTGTTGGGCTGAGGAATCCAGAAAGAAAGGAAAACTCTCCTCAGCTGAAGCTCTAGCCTGGGGCCAAAGGAACCTGGGGGTGGGAGTGGGGGGTGGGGAGGCTGGTGCTTTGGCCTGGCCGGGGCTCTGCCACATCCTGCTGGCACTGTCCCAGGCCAGGCTCCTAGCCCTAGGCTCCCTCATCAAGGGGACCCCTTCATGGCTGGAGGTGAGGCCCCTGAAGGCCCCTGCAGGCAGCTTGGGGGGCAGTTCTGGATCCAGAATGGTGACCAGAAAATTACAGAGGTCCTTGTGCCCAGTTGACAGAAAGAGAAACTGAGGCAGACATTAGTTCACGCCCTGAGTCATTTGTCCTGCCTGTGTGTCCCAGCTGCCACAATCCCCCTTGGAGCCATGCTTGCCCCTCTCAGAGTCCCCAGAGCCTTGGCCCTCCAAGCTCTCCAGCACTCCCCCACCCCCGCTCCTCATACCGAGGTTGGTGCCACATTTCCCTGGGTATTTATAGCTTGGCAGGCATACGGCCCCCTGGTAAGTCAGCATGCCACATATTTAGGGGGAATAAGGAGTCAAGAGCTTTTAGGGCAAAGTTCTTTCAGGCTCCAGTACCCAGCCAGGCCCAAGGCCGATAGGGTGGGGGTGGGCAGGGGGCTCTGCCCTAGCTGATCTGCTAGCCCTTCCCCTGCCAGGCGAGGGGAAGCCTGGGGGCTCAGAACCAGCTCCCCGGTGAGGTCCAGGCAAGGCCCTAGCCTCAGCCTGAGCTTCTGGGGCATGACTACCAGTCCCTCTGTCACCCCTGCAGGGGAGGGGCAGGAGGAAGGGGCATCTCCTGGGTGGGTGGGTCAAGGCTCCTGCTGAGGCTGTGCCCAGCCCTCTGCTCTCCTTATACCCAACCTGATTGGCCCCCAACCCCCTCCACCCCTCAGATCCCAGACCCAGCACTTTGGCCCACACTGGGAGATTGGGACTAGCCCCAGTGGGGACTAAACAGAAACACATGATAATGGCAAGGACTTCAAGCCCAGAGGGGGATTGAGAGAGGCCTCTGGGATCCCAATCCTGGAGCTAAGGTGTCACAGGTAAGAACATCCTGTCCAAGAGCACCACCTGCTGGTGAGATGGGGCCCAGGTGGCGTTGCGGAGCGAAGGGACACTAGGGAAGGACAGTCAGGGCCCATCAGAATCACCGTGTTGCCAGCAGTAACAGCAGTCACCAGGCACAGAGAGCGTGCCATGTGCTTCATACACAGCATCTCACCAAATGCTCGCCGAGGTAGGTGCCATTACCCTCATTTTACAGAGGGAGAAAGTGAGGCTCAGAGAAGAGTTGGGACTTGTCCAAGGTCACACAAAGTTCGAAGCCATATCTATCTCACCCCTGACCCCGTCAAGCCAGGCCCCGTGATGGGCTTACCTTGCCATCCTCAGGCTCTGAGAAAGTGTCAGTGTCCTCCTCCGTGGGCATCTCCAGGTCGGACTCCTCGGAGGCGATGGGCACGTGAATGGTCAGGTAGGGGTTGTTGATGAAGTTGAGGTGATCCAGCTCAATGCTGGGGGGAGAGCCGTCCACCAGGCCCACGTGGCTCAGGATGTGATTGTCCTTCTTCAGGTCCTTGTCATCCTCCTCGGGCGGCGGCTCCTTCTTCTCATCCTCCGAGGCACTCTCCCCAGCCTCCTCTGCCGCCCCGGCCTCCTCGGGCCCCCCGAGGCTGAGCATGATTTCCTTGGGGCTCAGGATCTTGCCGCGCAGCAGCCCCAGGAGAAAGGCTTTGGCAAAGCCGATGCCCCACTTGATGCGCCCAATGGCGATCTGCAGGTTGTTCATCTCGCCGTCCTCATCTGAGGCTGCCAGGCTGTCGGCGCTGAAGGAGCTCAGCAGCAGCGCCAAGAAGAGGTTCAGGACCTGGGGGGCAGCGGTTGGAGGAAGCTCAGCTCAACCCCTGGGCCCGTGAGGGTGCCGCCTTCGGCCAGCCTGAGGGGCCTCGGGCCTCCAGATCAGAACGGCCACATGCTAGGCGTTTAAAAGAGTATTACCTAATGGGATTCTCACAGCTGCTTGGGGAAGTGAGGAGTGTTACTATCGCCCCGCTTTGTAGATAAGGGAACTGAGGCTTAGGCGCACGATAGGATTCCGTAAGACCATGGCAGAGGCAGGATTTGGGGAGGCCCACTGGGTGACAGGGACTCTTTCCATGATCCTGTCTTCTAACTCCACTGCTGGGGAATGCAGAACAAAGAACAGAGCTCATGTCTCTGAGTTTCCAGGACTTATTGAGACCCTGAATCTGTTGAGCCTTCTTTTTTCTCTCTGGTTTATTTATTTATTTATTTATTTATTTTTAATGTTTATTTACTTTTGAGAGACAGAGAGTCAGAGGGACAGAGTGGGGGTGGTGGAGGGGCAGAGAATCTGAAGCAGGTTCCAGGCTCCCAGCTGTCAGCACAGAGCCCAGCACAGGGCTTGAACCTGTGAACCGCGAGATCATGACCTGAGCCAAAGTCAGACGCTTCACTGCCTGAGCCACCCAGGCGCCCCTTTTTCCTGTCTGTTAATAGAGGCTGTGCTCCCTGGTGTTCATATCCCTGTACCCTATTGCTCTGGGAAGGGCATTTGACCTACTGTTATTCACCCCCTTCTCTTTCTTTGGGATTCCCTGCTCCACCTAATTTTCTTCCCATATTCCTATTGAAGGCCTTAAGAGGCGACTGGTCTACCCCTCTGGTCTCTAGCTTTATTTTTCAGGGACAGGAATGTGCTGAGTCTCTCCCACTGCGGTGTCGTGGCTCCCCAACCTGGTAGAGACATTCGATCAGTGCCATGAATACGATGCAGTGGGTTTTCATGGCAGTAGAGATGGGGCTGCACAGGCTTTGAAACCATGCTGCTTGGGGTAAAACCCCAGTTTACTAGCTGTGTGTCCTGAAGCAAATCATATCACTGCTCTGTACCTCGGTTTCCTCATCTGTATGATGGGGATGATTCCAGTGCCCACTTCCTGGCATTGTTGTCAGGGTTAAAAGATCAATAGAGCACACAGTAGGCACTCAAAACTTGTTGGCTGTTACGCGTGCAATGACAGAAGGTACAAGGTACACAGAAGACTATGGTTAACTCTGAGGCCAGCTCAGCATATTATTAATAAGGAGACTGAGTCCCAGAGTGGTGGAGTGACTTGCCCTACGACACACAACACAACCAGGACTAGACCCAGGCTTCCAGTCATTGCACATCTTTAGAGGACATCATTCGTTTAGGCTACAGTGTGAATGGTAACCTCAGAAGTTGCACAGTATGGTGGCCCTACCATCCACCACTCTATCCCCCCGCCCCCAGGGAATGAGGAGGAAGGTGAAGTTCAGCTGGGGTGGCAGGCCTGGGTCGTACCGGGGGCCTTGGGTCAGGGCTTGGTGTGTGAGTGGACACGAAAGAGTAGGGGAGCCTGTACATGTCCATCTGCCACCCTTGACCAACTTCGCCATGTGTCTCTCACTGCCTAGCTTTCACCGGGTCCTCCAAGGTCTTTTTATCATTGCCTTAAAAATCATGTTAGGATAATATCTTTAATGTGTGTGTGTGTGTGTGTGTGTGTGTGTGTGTGTGTACATATATAACTCTCTTGGGGAGAACATGCGAGGGGGATTCCTCCCCATCTCTATACTCCCTAGAGACTTTTCTGCTTCTGCCCCCAACCAAAATTTATTGGTCTTTCTTTCCCTTTGTCGGGGGGAAGCATCCAGTTGCCAGAAACACATCTGAGATGGGAATTAGCTGCTCTCTGGGTCAGCAGGGTTTGCACACGGCTCCTTCCTGGGACAGAAATAGCTGCCTCGGGCAAGGCGTGGGGAGGAGGGCTGGAGGGAAGGGGGATGGACACCATGTTCCCCCCAGGGGCTCTGAGGGGTGGGTTACCTATGACCTCGGTCATTTCCTCTTCTTCACAGTAACCCAGAGGAAGTGCTCAAGCGCCATGATGCAGGGGACATGGGTCCCCACACTCTCTGGCAGGATGCCGCAGTGTCCTCTGGCAGACATCACCTCCCATGAGGCTGGGGGGGGGGGGGGCAGTGGGCGGGGACAGTGCCGCCTCCCTGGGCCGCTCCACTCCCTCTGAGCAGAGTGAGAGAGCCACAGAGCTGGGCTGGAAAAGGGTATCAGTGGCGTGTGTGCATGTGTGTGTGTGCATGTGTGTGCGTGTGTGTGTGGCGGGGGTGAGAGTGACATGCACACAAAGGCAGTGCAGTGGTTCCAGACTCTGGAGCCACACTGCTTGGGTTCAAATCCTGTGCAGGTGCCTAGCTTACCTCCCTGAGCCTTTGCTTCCCCATCTACAAGACAGAGATAAAACAGCATGTCCCCACCGGGCGGTGGCGAGCATTTAGAGAGATACACAGAAAGCGCTCAGAATGTTAGACAAATGTAAATAGAGGTCAGTCGTCACCGTTGTTATTGCTGGTATTGACACCATCATTCTTACCACTGCTGCTATTACTGATGTTGTTGGCATGACATAGGCCCAGGTTCCAGTCTGGGCTCAGTTTCACACTAGCTGTGTGGTTCCAGGCTGTGCCTCCTCGGAGCACAGCACCAACGTTACCTGCCTCCCAGGGTTGTGGAGAGCATTAGGGATAACGCATGTAAAGCCCTTTGTGCAGGGACCGGCACATGGTAGGAGCCTAATACTTGGGGGTGTGATGCCAACGGCGGGTACCTAAACCACCACTCCCTCTTCCCCCACAGGCCTGTAACATTTGGACTCCCCTGGCCTTGTAGACCATGCGCTTTGGTGAGCACTCAGACCATCCTGTGAAATGGGTCATCACCATCATCGTCCCCATTTTCCAGATGAGAAAAACTGAGGCCAGAGAGAGGTTAAATAATTTGCTCAAGGTCTCCTAGTCAGTAAGTGGCAAAGCAGGGGCTTGGAATGTTTTTGAGTTTACACACATTCAGACAGAAACCCACAGCAGACCCTTTTGGTCACCCTAGCCTCTTAAACTTACCTTCACAAACTTCTCAGACCCAGCTACCCCCTCCCCAATCCTGCCTCGAAGTTCTGATGGGGCATCTTCTGTCTCTCTGCAAGGCCTCGACAGCCAGCCTGGGTTCTCCTGCCTAGCTCTCCCTGGGGGCTCAGGACCTCATCCCATGGTCTCTTCCCCAGTGGAGGTGACACCCCTCCCCATCGGTCTACCCCTGCCCCCAGACAGAGCTCAGCGATATCTGAGAAGCGCTGACCCAGCAGCCCAAGGATTCCTCAAGACTTTGCGGAACGTGGGGACGTGTGGCTTCCTACCCTGGTTGCCCAGGGCAGTGTCGGCCGCTGCAGGGGGCAGCCAGGCACAGCAGTCCTGGCAGGAACACCACCCACCCCGACCAGGGGAGGAGTCGTGGGTGTCAGGACGAGGAGACACGCCTTCCCAGGCCCTACCACAGAAATGCTGGTCACGGCCCCCACCCTTGTGCCTCGTGGCCTCCTGCAGCTCCTCCTCTGTGCCAGCCCCACAGGCCAAGCCCTGAGCCACAGAAAGCGGCAGGATGGAGGCAGTTTATGCCATCTCTGGATTCTCCCTGCTCCCGGGTGATTCCAGAAACGGAGAGGGGTGAGCCGGTGGGAGAAGGACAGGAGGCCCAGAAGTTCTGGTGCCAACCCTACGTGGCGCCTTCCTGCACACTGTCACAGTCAAGCCTTGCAGCCTCCCCGTGAGGTGCCCGCCATTTTTCTTCCATGTGAAGTCAGAGAAACCAGCTGACCAGAGAGCAGTAACTTATTCAAGGTCACACAGATGACAACGGAGCTGGGACTGGAGCGTGGGTCTGACTCCAGTTATCATGTTACTTTGTCCCAAACACTAAGTTTCAACAGTACTATTCACAGTGTGGTCTCTGCACCGGCAGCAGCCGCATTCGTTAGAAATGCAGATTCCCAGGCCCTGGCTCAGAGCTGCTGAATCGCTCTGCGGGAGTGGGGCCAGGCATCTGGGTTTTAAGAAACTCCCAGGTGATCCTCAAGCAGGTCAAAATTAGAGAGCCACTGGGTTAAACCATATAAAATTGCCTTCTTGGGTGGGAGAGGGAGGACACAGGCAAGTATTAGGGATTTCATACAGTGTGACCACATGGGGAAAAAAAAGTCCTTGAAGGACAGCTCGATTAAAGGAAACAGAGCGTGGGGGGTGTTAAGAGTCTGACTCTTGATTTTGGCTCAGGTCATGACCTCACAGTTCATGAGCTCGAGCCCCATGTCGGGCTCCGTGCTGCCAGCGCAGAGCCTGCTTGGGATTCTCTTTCCCTCTCTCTCTGCCTTTCCCCTGCTTGCTCTGTCTCTCAAAAATAAATTAAAAAAAAATAAAGGAAAAGGATATGTGCGGGTTTCCCCGGGTGGGGGTGGGGGAGCCACCCAGTGGCCGTAACTCACCACTAGGTTGCCGATGACCATGACCATGAGGAAGACGGTGAGGCACATGGCCTGGCCGGCCACCTCCATGCAGTCCCACATGGTCTCGATCCACTCCCCGCACAGGATGCGGAAGACGATGAGGAAGGAGTGGAAGAAGTCGTGCATGTGCCAGCGGGGCAGGCTACAGTCCGCGGCGATCTTGCACACACACTCCTTGTAGCTCTTGCCGAACAGCTGCATGCCCACGACGGCAAAGATGAACACGATGATGGCCAGCACCAGCGTCAGGTTGCCCAGCGCGCCCACTGAGTTGCCGATGATCTTGATGAGCATGTTCAGCGTTGGCCACGACTTGGCCAGCTTAAAGACACGCAGCTGCCGGGCAGGGGGAGGGCAGGGGGCAATGAGGCCCAGGGACCCCCGGCCCAACCGGAGGGAGCTGCATCTTTAGGAGAAAGAACTCTCCCATGAGTGATCTGAGGCCTCAGTCTGCCTCTCTATTAAATGGGAATACTCGTATCCGATCACCTCATCCTCTTTATGTGTTCAAAAGAAAGAGTCCCTCATCTCTTAAAGATACAGACTGAAGTATTTACAAGTCACATTGTGTCAGGAGTTGCTTTCACCTACTTCTCCTCCCTCCCAGAAGTGGGGGACGGATGGAACACGAATGACAGAAGGTTAATGGCCATTGGAGTAGGTGACAGGTACACAGAGGTTCATTATACTCTATACGTTTGTGCATGAACGAAAGGCCCCCGAATGAAGTCAAAAAAATACAGAAGCACTCCTATAGGGTGGTGGACAGGATACTAAATTGGACTCCCAATTCCACTACTGATGCTTCCTGAGTCCCAGGCTTCAGGTCTGCAATATGGTCCCTGCTCCACTGTCACCCAAGGTCACTAGGGGTCAGCTCCTGGGGCTGTCATTTCGGCCCCCGGCAGCCATCTGTGATAACGGGGGGTGCTCTCTTTCTCCCCATTTCTAGTAAGAGAGGTTCCTAGTGTTCTGAGAAGCACAAGTGGCTTCTTGGGGATCTCTCCTCTGACCCTCCTGGCACCCCCACCCCACCCCTCCTCAGCCTGGCCCCGGGGCCTCACGCACCAGCCGAAAGGAGCGGAGCACGGACAGTCCCTGCACGTTGGCCAGGCCCAGCTCCACCAGGCTGAGGGTGACGATGATACTGTCAAAGATGTTCCAGCCCTGCTGGAAGTACTCGTAGGGGTCCAGGGCGATGAGCTTCAGTACCATCTCTGCTGTGAAGATGCCTGTGAAAACCTGTGGGGTGGGGTGCCATCCGCGTCACAGAGCCTCAGGGAGCCCGGGGCTTTGGAGTCTCCCTGTGACTTCCACCTCCTGGCAGAGCCCGCGGGGCCTGAGGGGGGCGGTCCAGAGCCCTGAGTGGGGGGGGCGGTGCAGGCAGCAGAACCCACTGCCCATGTGTGTGTGGATGTGAGTGAAGAGTGCAATGGCCAGGCCACAGAGCAGAGACAGACCCGAACCCATGCACTTCTGGCCTTGTGACCATGGGCCAGTCACTTAACTTCTTGGGGCCGACCTCCACCACAGTACTTAGAACTCATAGAGCACTCTGTGGTTCACATCATGACCTCACTGGTGTGCCGCTCCCTATGCAGTTGGGAGTGACTGTCACTTGTCCCAGAGATGAGAACGTTGAGGGCTCAGAGAGAGAAACAGCAAGTGCTCGCTCCTGCCACCCATCCGGGAACGAGTCAGATCTCAAAGTCAGGTGTTGGGGTGCTTAATTCAGTCTTCCTGTCTCTACACTCTACCCTCTCTACCCTGACTGGCAGGGGTCCCAGAACTCAGCAAATCTCAGTGGACTCAGAAGTCTACGGTAGGGGCCAAAAGGGGGCGAGGTCAAGGATCCATGGGAAGACCAGAGCTGCTCCCCACAAACCTGGCACAGGGGTGCACGGGCTGCCTAGCCTCTGAAAGCTCCCTGGGCATGGCCCCCTCCTGCCGGGCACCAGCTGCCCTGGTCCACAGCCTGCCTGTGCACATGCTGAGCCCCTCCCAGTAGCTGTCCCTGGCCGTGGCAGGTGCCCAGACGGCAGCAGAGTGTGGGCAGGGGGTGAGCAGGCAGCGGGCGAGGCCCATCACGCACACCCCAGCAGCTGCACGCCCAGAGCATGCCCTTGCCCCTCCAGCCCAGCCTGGCATGGCTGCCACAGGCATCTCCATGGGATAGAAGTGCCCGCCTCGCACAGGCTGGGAAGTCTAGGGTCTGATGCCCATGCCACCCACACAGTCCTCCTACTGCTGCTGGCCCCCAAATTTTATTCTCCCTGGGCTCCCCGCACCCTCGGGGTGGGGAGAACATCTTGCCCATCTGCCATCTGGAAAAATATCTAAGGGAATTGGGAAGGGCGGGGCAGGGCTGGAGGATGAGGCGGCTTTTTCCCTTTGTCAGGCTCCACGGAGGCTGGAAACGAGGTGATAATGCTCCTAATGGGCAGGGATAAGCGCGCGGATCAGTGTGTGTCAACAATAGCGGGGCAGGAAAGGCCGGAGGGGAGCTGGCCTGACCATGCTGGAGAAATGGTAGTGGGCAGGGGGTTAGGGTTGGGGTAATATCCCCTGGGGCCTCTTGGGCCTGGGTGCCCATGGCTATACGCCCCCACTTTCAGGTCTCTTGGTCCCTCTTAGGCCCACAACAACCTCTGAAAGTGGAGACCTGTCAACCATTCCCCCACCTCTGCCTCTAGGGCATGACCTAGACCCCAGATCCCCTGACTCTGGGTCCTAAAATGTCCAGCACTTCATCCCTACTCTCTCTGCCTGCAAATACCCTAAAACCCAAACTCCACGTCCCATGGATCACCCCATATACCTCCCTGTACATCAGCTCATGCCCCCCATGCTGGGAAAATGACCCTTGTATGCCCCCCAATAGTGCCACATATTTCCAAACAGCCCAGCTGGCCCCATAGGGCCCTGTGGCCCCTCTCCTGTCCTGCGTGGGAGAGATACCTCTCCCTGTCCCCTCCCTACCAGGTTGCCCACGGTGAGCACGTTGTCAAACTCCTCTGTCATGGGGTAATGCTCCATGGCCATGAAGAGGGTGTTGAGCACGATGCAGATGGTGATGCCCAGGTCCACAAAGGGGTCCATGACAATCAGGTGGATGATGTTCTTGAACTTCACCCATGGGGTGCAGCAGTTCCATATGAGCACTTTGTGGGCACACTTGTACCACCATGGTGGGCACTTCTGGTGGGCCTCTTCCAGCTCTGGGAACAGGGTAGAAACACACCTGATGAGGATCCTACCCATGTCCTCCTTCCCGGGCCTGTATCTTAGGTCCCACCTTCTAGGCCTGCCCCTTGAACTCCACCTCTCCAACCCATAGCCTTCAGCCAGGCCTACACCAAGCCCCTCTCTCACCCAGTCACCCTCAAGACCTGCCCCTGCAGGCCCCGCCCACAGGGTCCAACCCCCAAAGCCCTGCCCATTTGCTCTGACCCTCAAAACTCCACCCCTTTAGCCAGGCTTGTCTGAAGCCCCTTCTCTTAAGGCTCCACCTGCAGCTGCTCCTTCTCGGGTCCCCCACCGCACAAAGCCTGCCCCTCAATGACTCTCACTCCCTGACGGAGGTCTGGAGCTGTGATCTCTGGCTGGGCGCGAGGGTCCCTAGGGAGAGGTGGGAGGCCACTGTAGAGGGCTGGGTCCCATTCCACCTGCTGCTGGCCAGGGCCACTCAGGAGCAGACCGAGGTTCCCCCTGAGGGCTCTCCCTCCCATTCCCAGTAAAGCTGACACCACCAGAGTGTCTCCAGCCAGTCTGTCCTTTCCCACCACAGTGGCTTTCTGGAATCACTGTCTATTCTTGCCACCTTAGCACTAGAACGCTGTTAGGCCCATGGATAAAGCTGCCCTTCCTCCTGGCCTTCAAGGCCTCCGTTGCCTGTGGGTGTCCTCAGCCTAGGCATGATCTCACTTTGTTACCACCAGAAGTTTATGAGCCAATAAACTCGTAGATGAGGAAAGGGGACTGGAGGGGGGGGGGCAGTCCCATGGGGACCTGGGTTTGACAGTATGACTGGGACACCCCAGGGAATTAGCAGGGAATTGGACCTCTCAAAGGCTGCAGATTCTAGTCTGATGGTAACATCCCTACCCCCAAGCTGGGTGCTAGGGCAGGTGCCTCAAACAATGTCTGACACCCAGAACTTCTCACAAGGGTCCCAGCAAGGGCAGTGTTGAGTGATCTCCTCAGCCAGTGATGCTGAGCATCTCCTGGGACATTCTCTGACAGAGCACAGACTCCTGGATGCTGTCACACAAAATCAGGTGAGATGGTGCCCTCCAGAGGTCTGCAAAGTTCTCGGCCCTCCAAGTCCTTCCTGGCACAAGGAAGGGGAGGGGGACATGGGAAGGGGACCAGATCTCTTCTTTGTCAGATTTCCTTTATTCTTCCTTCTCTTGCTTCCTCCTTCCCTTCACTCCCTCCCCTTTTCCCTCCCTCCCCCTTTCCTTTCATCTATCCATACACTTATGTCTCTTCGCATTCATTAACCTTTAGCCCATCCATATATCTATTCATCCATCCATCCATCCATCCATCCATCCATCTATCCAACCTTCCCACCCACCTATCCATCCACCCATCCACCCATCCATCCAACCTTCCATCCATCATCCATCCATCCATCTATCCATGTTGTGTCTATCCACCCTGCCCTTGTTACCGTATCCTGTTCTTTCCCTGAGACTTATAAGGGCAGTACAGGGATTTAGTATGGAGAATCTGTGACTCTACCCGGGCAGAGTTTGATCTTTGACCTTTAACTTTCACCCAGAAGACACTTAAGAGCAGGATTTCCAGTTAGCAGAACACTGGGCCTTGCTGGTTAGTATCATTATCCTGTCCTTCCCCATTGCCTTGGCAGCCCCCCAGGCTCTCCTGGAAAGCCCCAGTTCCCACAGCAGCCTGGCATTGCAGTCAGGACTGGGCCAAGCTAAGCCAGCACTATATTTATCACAGCCATTTCTTCCACACCTGTATAAAGTACTGTCCTCCCAATGCTGGGCCCAGCCAGGTCCCCATGTGCACCCCCCTACCAGGAGCCCGAGTGGCCTGATGGGCAGGACAGGCAGAACAGGATGTCTACAGGGGTGTGGAGCACTCACCTTCCATAGCATCAGAGATACCGCTGTCTGCGCTGCAGCTCTGCCTTGGAGGCCCCTTCTCCCCCAGTGATGTGTCTAGGCTGCCATTGCAGTCTTTACCGTGGGCTGGGTCCCCATCTGCCTCCCCGCCTTCCAGAGCCTGGGCGGCCTTGGCCTGTGGGTCAGCAAGGGTGGTGCGCATGGAGTCCATCTCTGAGCCCGGTGGATGGCCTGACTCTCAGAGTTTCTTTCCAAGTGCTTTAGGATGGGGGCCCCTCTTCTTTTCCTGCACTGAGCCCGGTGCAGTTTGGGGGGCAATCTCTGTGGCAGTGGGGCTGACAGGGTAGGGGCCAAAGTGACTGAAGACCTTCATCCCCAAAGACCCTCTATTCTCTGAAGCTTTGATTGACCCTACACTTGATGAGATGGTAAGAAATGGGCAGCTGCTCCCTGGGGCCTCATCAGGACCCACCTCTCCCTCAGCACAGACCCATTTCCTGCCCCCAAAAGAATCACAAAACCATAGATATTTGAGCTGGAAGGCTACTTCAGGTTTAACTGCTCCAGATCCCTGTTGTTCACGGGGAAACAGAGGCACAAAGCTGCAAACTACTCTTTCTACTGCCTAGACCTCCCATCCCACCAAAGCCCCCAGCCTGGGGCCTAGCGCTCGCCCTGCCTTGCAGCCTCTACCCCATGCCTCTCCCTCACCCTCCGCCTGCCCGGGAGAACCCAGGCTGAGGGGCAGGGAGCTCCCTGGATCCTCGGCCTCCTCTCCCTGAGTTCAGACCTTCTCCAGCTCTTCCTGCTGCTTTTTGAATTTCTCCAGCATCTGCTGAAACTCTTCTTCTTTCTCCTGATCCTCAGCCAGGGTGGCCTCGTTCTGCTCTGCGTATGCCATGGCCACCACTGCCAGGATCAGATTGATGAGGTAGAAGGAGCCCAGGAAAATGATGACCACGAAGAAGATCATGTAGGTCTTCCCAGCTGCTCGGAGGGTCTAAGAGGCGGGGGGAGGAAGAGAGGGGGTGTCACATGGTACCCTGCCGGATTTCACCCACCACCCCTCTCCACATACCCATTGCCCAGATAGGTAAACAGGTCCCTCACAGAGCCTGGCGATTTGAGGACCTTGAGGCAGGGTATGGTCATCTTTGGCAGGCTAAGCCACATTCTGGGGAGCTTCAAAATATATACTTGGGATCCAGACTTCCCTGGGCTCCTGGCTCAGAGATCCCTGAGGACCTGAGATAGACATCTTGAGATCAGAGAGCCAGGATTTAAAAAATGGTGAACATGAGCTTTGGGGTCAGCTTGAATCCTACAGTTCTACAGTTCCTGGCAGCTAGTAAGAGCTCAACAAATAGTAGTTATCATTATTACTATCGTTAATATCGTCAGTGGTAGAAACATTATCAGTGGCCAGAAGGCATTGTTGCTCTAGACTCAACCTGCCTTCCATGCAAACAGTAGAAGCTAAATAACTGTATAAGAGCAGAGTTGAATTTCTAAGTGGCCCGACTGCTTCCTGTGAGGCCTGGGGGTCTGTGCCAGGCCCAGATCTCAGTACTTAAGGCAAAACTGGTAAAGGGAGAAAAGGCTGTGGCTTGGATGTGGGTGGGTCCCCAGTGTCAGAGGGCTCCAAGAACCTGTGTGTGGGGGCACTGAGGGGAGTCTCAGGGAGGAGGTGGCCTTGCTCTGGGTCCCGCCAAGCCCTGAGAAGACTGTAGGGATGGGAGAGGTGGCCGTAGGGCTGAGAGGCAGGGTGGGGGCAGTTGTACCAGCTGGAAGAGGTTCTCCCAATAATCCTGTGTCATGAGGCGGAAGAGAGCCAGGAAGGCCCAGCTGAAGGTGTCATAGCTGGTGTAGCCATAGTTGGGGTTCCGCCCAGCCTTGATACACTCGTAACCCTCGGGGCAGTGCCTGGGGATAAAATGGGGTGCTGGTTTTAGGGAGGGAAGAGAATACCAGCTGAGGGACAGATGGGGGAGCCCAAGGGAAAAAAATCCTATAGTTCTGTCTGTATCCCCCAAACAGGGAAGTGTTTCAGTCATGTCCATGGGTCTTCCTCAAATTCCCACCACCCCCACGTTCCTGTCCCTAATCAGCTCCCATCTTCCAACACCCCTGGGACAGTTTTTCCCACTCCCCAGTATCACTCACCCAGCATCGCTGCTGTTCCCACAAAGCAGGGCGTCATTGGCACCCTCCAGGAAATAGAAGTTCCCTTTGGGAGTCAGAGGCCACAAAGGAAACATGTCACCCACGTGGACACACTGTGGATACATGCACCCATTGCACTCCTGTGGACACATCTGTGTGGACCACATACACCAAATGGATGCTCTCTGGGTGCCCCTCCCCCTCCTTTAAGGTCTCTGGGTAGATGCACTATAGGGATCTCGGCCGCAAGCAGTCAGCTCAGTGCCCTGCTGTGGTTGTGGCTGGGCAGTCGGGATACAGCAGGGGCACAGAGAGGCGGCAGGATCATACATGCAATGCGCATGCCTGGGGCCACCACGCACCTGCGCAGGGCCCCTGACTGAGGGGTGAGCAGGCCGGGGGGGTGGGGGGGGTGGGGGGGGTGGGGGGGGCGGGGAGCTGGAATCCAGGGGCCAGATTGAAGAAGGGGTACCTTTCTCTAATTTGCTAGAAGGCATTGTGTAGACTAAATGTGGCTGGCGAGACTGTGTGGCTTGCGCGTGTGTGCCCGTGAAGTATGGCATGTGAATAGGCGAGCGTGTGGGTGCCTGGTGGTGACCCTGCCAGGGTGCCAGCACATCGTGTTATGGAGGAAAACAAGGAACGTGTAGGTTAGGGAATAGGGACTATGGGCCGCTGCTTTTCATAGCAGAAGCTTTAGGATTTTCAGAGCAATTGGTCATTTACTGTCCCGCTCACCCTTTGAGAAAGGTATTGTTGTCTCAGTTTCATAGCGGAGGGTACTGAGGGTTAGGGAGACCGAGGGACGTGTCAGCGGATACCCAAGCTGGTAAGTGATGGATTTAAGCTCAGGTCTCCCCTGCTGCTTATCTCACAAGGGGCTGCCCTAGGGGCTGGGGCAGATCCCACCGGCCTCCCCCCCGCATTCCTTACCTTCATCATTGATGTAGGCGTCCCAGTCAAAGGTATAGTTGCTGGCCCAGCTCTCGTGGCCGGTCCACGTCTCATTACCATACCACGTCTCATTACCATACCACGTCTCATTACCATACCACGTATCGTTGCCGTACCACGTGGTGTTGGTGTCGTTGAAGGGTGGGGGCCAGCGCACGCACTTGTGCCGCAGGTTTCCCATGAAGAGCTGCAGCCCGACCAGGGCAAAGACACTCAGGCAGAAGACGGTGAGGATCATCACATCCGACAGCTTTTTCACCGACTGGATCAGGGCCCCCACGATCGTCTTCAGCCCTGACCATAGGGAGGAGGGTAAGAGAAGGGGGTGGGCGGGGTGATAACTCACTCCGCTATCCTCTGGAGCCTCTGCCTACTGCATCTCTCCCTCAAGGCTTGAGTTACTAGGGGCACCACTTCCTTGAAGCCTTCCCAGATTAACCCCACCCTCCTCCGATCACATCCTTGATGTGGAGCCTTCGAATGGCCACAGGGCCTCAGCCACCAGAAGAATGCACTGTACATAAGGACTTTCCAGGCTGTTGCCTGACTCGTAGAGTAACACACGGGCACACGGTGGAGTTGCATGAATGTCACTAGGTCAACACTCCCAAAGTGTGTTCTACACAACACTGATCTCCCAAGCTGTGCCCTTAAAAGAAGGGGTTCAATCATGTTTGGGAAGGGCTCAGCTCTAGATTTTGCTCTTGGAGAGTCACTGTAAATTATCCCATCAAAGGCTCTGACAGGTCCTACAGAAACAAGCAAAAACTTTAATACCATGTTTCCTTAACTTACTTGACAACAGAACCCCCTTTCTTTTTTCATTTTTTAAATGTTTGTTTATTTTTGAGGGAGTGAACAAGAGTGAGTGGGGGAGGGCCAGAGAGAGAGGGAGACAGAGGATCTGAAGCAGGCTCTGTGCTGAGAGCCGAGAGAGCGATGTGGGGCTCGAACTCATGACCTGTGAGATCATGACCTGAGCCGAAGTCAGACCCTCAACCACTGAGCCACTCAGGTGCCCCAGAACCCCTTTTCTTATTAACATCTAAGGAACAGCAGGATTCACTCTGAGAAGCTCTAGACTGAGTTGGAGATAATAATATCTATATATAATATAGATATAATATATATCTATATATAATAATATTTATATATAATAATAATAACATCTCCAAACCTGCCTCTTTGGGCAAAGGCATAAAACATCTTACAGAATTCCAGGGACAGATTCCCATCATTTATAGAAGAGCCATAACTTCTTTGGGCCTAATCAGAGTGTCTCTCGCTTCCATATTAGTTCATTTCCTTATCTTAGCCTGTTGGGAAAACAGGTGCTCAACCGCCCTCTTATCAAAACACTCTGAGCTCGGGACGCCTGGGTGGCACAGTCGGTTAAGCGTCCGACTTCAGCCAGGTCACGATCTCGTGGTCCGTGAGTTCGAGCCCCGCGTCAGGCTCTGGGCTGATGGCTCAGAGCCTGGAGCCTGTTTCCGATTCTGTGTCTCCCTCTCTCTCTGCCCCTCCCCCGTTCATGCTCTGTCTCTCTCTGTCCCAAAAATAAATAAAACGTTGAAAAAAAAATTAAAAAAAAAACAAAACACTCTGAGCTCTGAGGATGCTGGAAGCTGGCGTCGAGGAAAGGCACAGTGGCTTTCCTCGGTGGCTAGCGAGCAGTATGGCCTTTGGTAGGCACTTCCCCTCCCAGGGTCTCTAATGGTCTCACCTTCCTCAGCCACAGTTTGAGGGGGTTGGACTAGGGGAGAACATGCCCATGTAACCCTCCTAACAACCCAATGAGTGGTGCCATTATTATCCATATTTTACAGGGGAGGAAACTGAGGCATAGACAGGTGAAACCACTTGCATAAAGCCCAAGTTAGCTAGTGAGACTTGAGCTCAGGCAGTCTGGCTCAGAGTCTGTGCTAGGCTTCCTCTCAAGTGCCCATCTTCCAGCCTCTGGCCCCTTCTCTTCCCTGGCAGTGGCGGCCTCCCTGTGTATCCAGGTTTTGGTGTGAGAGTGTTATGACCCTAGGTCAGCCTCCTGGAGCTGTGTGTCAGGTTCCAGGCCTGGGCATGGGGCGAGGCCTGCTGGCCCAGGCAGGGGGTCCCCCAGCTCTCCAGTACCTGGGATGACTGTGATGGTTTTCAGGGCCCGAAGCACCCGGAAGGTTCTCAGGGCTGAGATATTGCCCAAGTCCACAAACTCTGTCAGGTACCTGGGCAGGAGGGATGAGGTGAAGGCTGTGTCAGAGTCAGAAGTGGGTGTTAGGGCAGAAATCGCAGCTTCTCCAGGCCCAGAATGAGGATTCCCATGGAATCCTTGTGGTTGGGTTACCACAGGGGTTGGGGGAAAGGCCAGGTCAGACACCCCAAGGTTCCTGTTGGGGCCCAAGAGCTGGGAAAGACAGTGCAGGAACTTTGCTGGGCATAGCCCAGCTGTCCCAGTGTTGGAGGGCCTGTGGGACTGGGGTCCAGGGCTGCCATGTGTGTTTGCACATGCGCCGGGAGAGCCTCCAAGCCAGACTCCAGAAATGGCAGCTCCTGGAATTGGACAGCTCACTGCACACTTGCCTGTGATCCCCACGGTTCACCCCTCCCAAAGGGTCAGCCCACTCAGCTGCCCTCTTTGAAGCCTGGCCCCCTCCCCTCCCCCTCCTCAGCCTTGGGACGCCCTCTGGGCCCCGCTCACGCCATCATGATGACACTGAAGTCCAGCCAGTTCCAGGGGTCCCGGAGGAATGTGAAGTCGTCAATGCAGAAGCCTCGGGCCAGCATCTTGATGAGGGACTCAAAGGTATAGATCCCTGTGAATGTGTACCTGGTGGGGAGAGGGCAGGCAGGGGCAGGTGTGGCAACGACAGACCTCCCAGGAGAGAGGTCACAAAAATGAAATATGCCACCCAGGGGGTTGAGGATATTGGTGAGAGGGACAATGTGCACCACCCCGAGGGCTTACGGTGTTGATGGGGTGACAGTTATAGAGTGTGTGTCCTCCTGGAAGACAAGAGCAGTATCCTCAAAGTACAGCCCCCCGGGGTGAGCTGTGTCCCAGGCCTGGGGTTGGGGGGGGGGGGCGGTGCTCCGAGAAGGGGAAGACTTACTCCACATGCTTGGACCAGGAAGGCGGGTCGCTCATGGTCATGAATACACAGTTGGTCAGGATGGTGATCATGATGAACATGCTGAACAGCGTCAGGGGGAGGGTCAAGGAAAGTGAGGGAGCAGGTGGGGAGGGGAGGTGGACGGAGGGCCTCCTCACCCACAGCACCTGGCTTTGCCCATCCCCAACCCCTTCGTGCCCCTGCTCTCGCTCCATTTGGGCAGGATATGAGTGAATGAGCACCTTGATGGCACCACGTCTGATGATGCTGAAAGGGCTCAGCATGTAGAGAGCTGGTGTAGCGGAGAAGCGAAAGATGGCCTTGCCCTTGTTAAGCACGATGAAGGTCTGAGGCAGAGAGAGAGCTGTGAGCTGTACGGACAGGCAGACAGACGGATGATGGACAGACGGGTAGAGGGAACCCTCCTGGGCCCAGACCTTCTTGTCGCTGTAGTAGGGGTCCAGGTCCTCCAGGGGGATGCCGATGACCTCCGGTGGGGGGTCCCCATAAATAAGGGGCAGGCTCTTGCCAGCCTCCAGGTCGCTGCGTGGCTTCCTTTCAGGCTCCTCAATCTCCATCTGCTTGTTCCGCTGCTGCCGGGCCTCTTCCTCCACTGCCCGGCGTTCTATGGCTGCCAGGGACTCCCGGGTGAAGGGGCGCAGGCTCTCAGGGCCCAGAGGCACCAGAGTGGGCAGAGATGAGCTGGCCATCCTCGCATCCTGGGCTCAGCGGCCAGGAGGGTGGCAGGTAGCCGGGAAAGCTGCTGTGCGCAGCCCCCCGGGGAACTGGGCGGCTACCCCGCCCTGGGCCTGCTGTCCGCTACTCACCTCCTGCCTGTCCCGGAGGCCAGGCCGGAGAGGTCGGCGTGCAAGCCTTGTCGGGACTGGGAGATGCACCTGCAAGGCCTGGGTGCTGCTGCCACACAGGTGCTGGACATAAGCGCATCACCCCCAGCCCTGCACCACACTCTCCCCAGCGGGGGGTTGGCTGCCCTCGGGACTGACAGCAGACCAACCTCTTCGGTCTTGAGGACTTGGGGCCAATGCCCCAGTGCCCTCAACCACTTCCTGGGTCCACGCTCCGGAACTGGGTGGCTTCAGCCTATGGGGACAGAGAGAACCACAGCTGGCCATGCTTAAGAGTGGCCTCTATTGTGTAGGGAGGTGGAAAGGAGTCAGATGTGAATGTGCAGGTGGGCCCAGAGGATGCACCAAGATGAAGGGCCTGTTTGGGAGGAGCCTAAAGCAGGAAGGGCAAATGAATTTCATCTTGAGGGCTGACCTGGATCAGCTGCTATTGGCTGCCTGGAGATGCGGGCAGATACCATCGAGGCTGCGGCCAGACTTGGTGCAAAAAGACTGCCATGATTGATTAGTGATGTCTGCCAGGGCACGAGAAAGGAGAATGTAGTGAATCTGCCTGTATTTGCCATTCCTGGCCTGGAGGGAAGGGGAGAGAAAGATGTAGGGTGTGGACTACCTTGTCCTGAGGTTTGGGGAAGCATAATGTCGGGCTGGGAGAGGGAAGCAGGAAGGGATCCCGGCTCCACAGAGGGTTCCGACAGCCCCCTCCGATGGAACCTGTGGGATCTAACCCACGGGCAAGCAGGGGAGCTGGAACAGGAAGATGCAAGGTGTGTGCGTGGGGCCACATCAGGAGAGCCTGCAGATACTAACGTGGACGAGGAGGGTACAAAGGAAAGGTTATGGGGACAAAGTCAAGGACAGTTTCAATGGTGGGGGCAGGGCTAGCACTCCCAGAGACGGTTTTTGGCTGGTGGTCCCCGTACGGACCGGGTGGATGAAGGGGCACCCATCCGGAGCCTTAGAGGCCTGTGGAAACTGTGTGGACTGTCCTTTGGCCTCTCCTGGCAGCCTCGCTCCTGCCCAGCCTTCCCTGTGGAAGGGAGGTGGTAGGTCACTTATCAAAACGGCCCTGGGGAATGACCCACATCCGAAGGCAGGCCCAGGGAGACCTCTGCGGTCCGGTCACACAAACCATGCAAGGTCTGCACAGATAGACACCCCAGAGCCACGTCTCCACCCAGAGGGCTTGGACAGACCCCCCCAGAGACATCCAGAGCTACACTGGAGGGCAGCTCTTTTTCAGAGGGTGCAGATGCCTCTGCAGTGCCCCTGCTCTGGCCGGCGCACTTCCTCAGGCTTGGTCAACAGGTGGGGAGGGCGGCCCAGGGAGAGGCCAGAGCCATTGGGCAGAGCCAGCCACGCCCCCGGGCCTGGCTGCCCAGCTGCTCCCTACCATCACCCAGGGAGTCGTGTTTCCACGGGGATGACTCTGCTCATCCCTGCTGACCCCGTCCCTCAGCTGCTCATCGGCCCCATCGTGTGCATGGGAGCGCGTGTGTGAGCACACACATGCACGCACACACACACGCACACACCCCACAGTCATACCCTACCATTTGCTACACACCTTCCCGCCTTCAGCCCGTCGCTGCCCTACAGACACGCCCACACAGAAGACACTGACCTGCCGGATGGCCCTGGAGAGAGACCCCATGGCTGCTGGGCTCCCTCCCAGTTCACAGGCCACGCCCGGCAACAGTCCTCTGGGCTGATGCTGTCCACTCTGCCCTTCACAGGGGCCCAAGCGGGACGACAGAGAACCAGAGACAGTCTGGCTCCGCCCCAGCATTCGTGGAAACTACACTCACTGGAGTCCCTGGAGGCCCCCAGAGGACAGACCCAGCGGTGTCTCCTCAGCTGGCCCTCCTGGTCCCCCTCAGGCACCTCACACTGCCACTGCCTTTCTTCCTGAGAGGAGGGCCTGTCCTGTCCCTCTGGCCACTGTCTCCACCTTAGCTTTGTGAACTCCTCCTTCCCACTCCTGGAAAACACTGCTTCTCCAGGGCCTGGTCTGTAGCCCCGTTTTCCTTTTGACAGCACGGACCCCTCCTCGTTGTGTCCATCCCTGCCCCGGGGGGGGTAGCCGCCACCCACCTCCTTTCCACGGTCACTATGGCTTTGCCGCATCTGTTCCCACTTCCCCGATGGCCCCAGACCGGTCAGGTCAGAGCTTTGTGCAGCCAGAGCCTTCAAAGCTCTAAGATAAATGGTAATTCATGCCCTGCCTATGTGATTGCCTGGTGGTATCCGTCTCCCCCACCAGACTCCTCACAGCCTGGGGTTTGGGGTCACCACTGATTCTGGTGCCTGGCACATTGGTACAGGTCTGTTTAACGACTGCCGCCCGGTCCCCGCCTCTCTTCGCTCACCTGGGCTCAACCCTGGGCTCCAGACCCACAGATGGCACAGCCAGCCTGGCACCTCCTCCCGCTGATCCCAGCGGCCCCAGACGGACTCCTTGTCTCTCCCTTCAGAATCTGCACTTCACCCTAAATTTCTCTCCTGCCCTCTTCACCAGCCCTGGAGCCCCGTCACATCTGGATGTCTTGGTATGTGAGAGGGAAAGTGCCCTCCCTGGCTAGGCCAGTTGAGGCACAGTTTTGGTCGGCGTATACCTGCTCCGTTCCCAGGCCCAGCACCCACGAGGCTCTCCATCCTCCAGGCTTCATCACCCCTCACCTGCTCCATCCAAACCCCCCACCTGCCTCCCTACTCCCCACTGGGCTCCCCTGCAATCCACTATCCGCACTGCCAAAGCCACAAATCTGATCAAACCCACCTCCTCCTTCAGTGGCTTCTCACTGCTTAGTAGTGTGTCCACACCCTTCCACCTGGCTCCCCAGGCTTGCCACGATCCAGTCCCTACCTGACCCCCTCCTCCTGCCCCACACGCGCCCATCCTCTGGCCATGCTACGGCCGTCCTCACAAATGGGCCAAGCTGTTTCACACCCACCCCCACACCTTTGCGTATGGTCTGCTTGCCTCCTGGAACACCGCTTCTTTTCGTCACCCCAGAGAACTTTAATTTGTCTTTCTAGACTCAAGCTCCCTGGGCACCCTGGCTGAATGGGTTGCTTCTTTGGACCACCAAAGTGCCTAATACGGAGCAAAAAGGTTATTGAATGAGTCAGTGAATGAATGAGTGAGTGAGTGAATGAATGAATGAATGAATGAATTTGAGGAGCCCTCCACCTTTGCCCCTTTCTCCTGTAAGCACACCCTGTACCTAAATCATGACCAGAGACCACATCTCCTCTGATATCCCCTCCCCCCACCTCCTTCCTCGGTTCACCCTCAGGTGCAAGTGCCCCTTGTCACTGTGATCCTTGGGCTGCTTCCTGCCCTCACGCCTTTTCTCTGCATTTTCTCCCTCTCCGACAGAGCCCTCTGACCTCACTTCCCTACGTGTTGTCTCAATGACAAGAGCCATCCTTATAAACCCTCCTCGAAAATACCTTCAACTCTTGCCTTCTCTCTCCTTCCATTCCACTCACTTAGGGAAACCCCAGCCCCCCCTCCCAGCTGTGTTTCTGAATCAGGCCCTGGGCAGCCGGATGTTGCCAGAGCAAAGACCAGGCCTGGCTGGGTTCACAGGTGACTTTGTGGTTACAAACTCTACCTTTATCCTCACTTCTGCCCTGGGGAGTGCAGGTTTCTCTGATGGTCTCACCTCACTTTTCCACTTAAAAAAATTTTTTTGAGGGTGGGTGATGGGTATTGAGGAGGGCACCTTTTGGGATGAGCACTGCGTGTTGTATGGAAACCAATTTAACAATACATTTCATATATTGAAAAAAAAAAGAAAAAAAAGAGGAGCCCACATAAGTAATAGTGAAAAAAAATTTTTTTAATGTTTATTTTTGAGAGAGACAGTGAGTGGGGAGGGGTAAAAAAGAGGGAGACACGGAATCTGGAGCAGGCTCCAGGCTCTGAGCTATCAGCACAGAGCCTGACACAGGACTCAAACTCATGAGCTGTGAAATCGTGACCTGAGCTGAAGTTGGCCGCTTACCCGACTGGGCCACCCAGGCGCCCCTTGCTTTTCCACTTTTTGAGAAAACTATTCCATGCCTTCTCTTCTTTCCTCTAATCCACCACCCCCCTCCCCGTGATGCTCTCAGCTGGTGACTTTGCCTCAGTCTTCGATGAGAACATAGCATCGCACCCTATCTAACCAACAAAACCATCTTCATGCCCCGCCCCTTGCCTTCACCATCCCGCAAAACTGGAAGAAGAATCACCAAAGGCGGGGCCTTCCACATGGGCTCAGCCCCGACCCCTCTTGCCTTCCCAAGGACCTCATTCTCTAGCTATCTTCTCTCTACCACTGTGAACCTCCTCCTGGCTATGACCAGGATCTCCCATCTTGAAAATAATGGCAGTGGTGACAAAAGCTCTCCCGGTCTCATGCCCCTTCATCCGTTGCCCTATTTTTCTATTTCCTTTCATGGAGAAGCTTCTTAGAAAGTGTCTACACCAGCTGTCTTTACTTCCTTACCTTTTGTTTGCTCTCTAACCCATTCCAACCTGGCTTCCATTTCCCCCACTCAACTGAAATGGCTTTTGTCAAGTCACTAGCACCCTCTCTGCTGCCAAGTCTGCTGAACACTTTTCTGTCTTCACCTCCCTCAACCTCTCAGAAGCATTCAACCCAGTTGGCTGCAGCCCCCTTCTGGAAAGGCTCTACTCGCTCAGCCTCCATGAGAGCATAGCCACGGCTTCCCTCCTACCTCTCTGGCTGCTCCTTCTCAATTTCTTTGCTTGTTCCTCTTCCTCTCTTCAATCTCTAAAGCTTCTCAGGGCCCAGTCTGGGTCTGGATGGCATCATTCTTAGGACTGTAAATTGTGTCACAGGAATATCGTAACATCTCCTTTGAACTCCAGACTGATATATCCAACTGCCTACTGAACCACTCTTGTGTGGATAGCTAACAGGCATCCCAACCTATGATATCTGGAATGAAACATTTGCCTTCCTCAACTGTTCCAACCCACAGGCTTCCCCAACCCAGAAAACATCTATCCATCCATCTGGTTCCTCCAAATATCAGGGTGCCTCTTTGAATGCTCTTTTTTTCCTCGCCTTCTACGCCCAGCCCATCCAAGGTTCCATTAATACCATCTCCAAAATATACACGTCTTCCACCTTTTCCCCTTGGACCATATCACAATAAGCCCTCACAATAACCTGTTTCCTGATAACTGCTTTTGCCCTGCCCCCCTGCAAACCTGCTCCATAGAGCAGTTAGTGATCTTTTAAGAATAAGAAACTAATCATGTTGTTTCTCCTGCTTAAATTTCTCCAGCAACTTCCTGTTGTGCTTAGAACAAGACCTAAATGTCTTATGGTGGCCTACAAGGCCCTGGGGATCCAGCCCCTGTCTCCCTCTCCACCCTGTCTCCTGATTCCTCCCTGCTCCCTCTGCCCCAGTCCCACTGGCCTCCTTCCAGCTCCTGGACCACTGGGCTTATGCTTGCCTTTGGCTTTTACCTGGCCCTGTGCTCCCCTCCCTCTTCACATGGCTCTTCCATCTTATCCCCTCCCACCCCCACCCCAGTCTAGGCTCAAATGTCTCTTCTCCAAGTGGCTTTCTCCTTCTCTACTCTCTATCACAGTCCTCTGTATTTTCCTTGACATCATATGTCATAATTGGTAATTACTTAAACAAGTAACTTGCCTAATTTATTTGTCTAGACTGAAATGCCAAGAGGACAGGAACTGTCTGTCTAGGTCACCATGCCCAGGATTGGGCACAGAGTAGGCACTCAGTACATGTTTGCTGAAAGAATGAGCAGATGAAAACTTGGATGCAGACCTTTCCATGGTTAAAATGGATTCCAATATGTTTCATTGTTTCATCCATTTGTTCACTTATTTATCCATCCATCCATCCTGTTAATAAGCCAGAAGCTAAGCTAGCCCCGAACAGGACTTGAAGATGCACCAGTTGGGCACCTTGCTTTCTGAGAGCTGGTAGTTAGGGGAAAGGGTACATGGGGACATATAACTATGACATGAGAAATCAATGCTTACTCTAAACAGGGGAGGTTGTCGTGCTATGGAAGTTCAGGTGAATGAATGGCTACTTCCAGGTCAGAGAAGGAAAGATGTGGCTTTTCAGTTGGGCCTCAAAGGATGCTTAAGTTATAAACACAGAGGAATGGAGGGGAATAGTACTCCAGGGAGAGGGAGCAGCCAGAACAAAGACAGAAGCAGGACATAGGGAGATGCATTTGTGTCAGTCTTTGTGGGGCACAGAATCTATTCAGGGATTGGGGGGAAGGTGGGTTGGGCAGCTGGCTGGCTATAGCGGGCCTGGGCGTCTGGACTTCACCCTGCAACCCTGGAGAGCCCCTCACATGGGGCAGTGTGTCCAGCCTTTCGATATGTCTAGAGTAGACAGGACAAGCTGTGCTATTTGCAGTGGACACCGGTGGAGGAATGAAAGGTTTCCTGGGATGTGTGCACGATGGCTTCCTGGCAGGGACAATCACAACAATGCCCCATAGCATGGGTTGGGTGTCATGCTGGCCCATCTCCACGTGGCTCTTCCAGCTACAACCTGGAGTAAACGGGGCCAACGTGACAGCTTAAATCTTCCTTCCACCAGCCAGAGATTAAGACTCTGGTCTCCACCCCAGTCTGTTCCCGAGATGTGGCAGCTGAGGGCCTGCAGGGGGCTCTACGAAACCTCTTCCCACGGAATTTAAGAACCTTGGTGCAAGGACCCAAGAGATCAAGGAGTCCAGCTTCCTCATTTTACAGATGGAGAACCGGAGGCCCAGAGAGGAGCAGCAACCCCCCACCCCCACCCTAGATCATGCATTTATTCACTCAACAAACATTTCTTGAGCATCTGCTCTGTGCTGGGCTCGCGCTAGGAGCCAGAATGCAACAATGGCAAACTCCCTGTCCTCATTGAGCTTGCATTCCAGAGGGAGGAGGCAGATAATAAATAGGGAAGCAAATAAGATAATTTTAGAGAGTGATAAATGAGAGGCCATGCCAAGAATAAAACCCAGCTCCCTGAGTGCCAGGGCTAGAGCCCGTTTAGCAAGTGAGAAGCCCCAACGGAACCTGCACTGAAACGGAAGTTTGGGCGGAAGTGGTGAGTAAAGTCAGGCCATCTTGGGGGCCTGGAGATGGTGAGCAGACAGGGGTGAGGGTGGGGAAAGAAGGGTGAGGAGTCGGGGAGCCAGGCTGGGGCCAGCTGTCCATAGGCAGGGAGCCGAGAGTAAGGACGCTAGAGGGTGAGGCGGCCCTTCTCTGGAGCAGGTCCAGCCCAGCATTGTCTTTCTCTGTGGGGCTGCCAGATTGGAACACTCAATTCCAGATATAGTCTGACCACAGAGAGAGAGGCCTTTTCTCCCCAGCCTAGACACCCTTTGTATTCATTCATCCCAAGATGGCATTCTTTAGCCACCTCCTCATAAGGTGGCATTTACAATCACTCCTGATCTTCTCCTCATGAACGGTAGTCAGATTAGATCTTCCCCCATCCTATAAGTTGTGCAATTGATTTTTCTCTTTTAAATCCAGGTGGACCCCAAACAAAATATTAGCAAGTCAAATCCAACAGTGTATGAAAAGAAGTATACACTACAACCAAGTGGGATTTATCCCAAGTGTGCAAGCACGTTCAACATTAGAAAATCAGTTGGGGCACCTGGGTGCCCCGGTCAGCTGAGCGTCTGACTTTGGTTCAGGTCATGATCTCGCAGTTCGTGAGTTTGAGCCCCACATCAGGCTCACTGATGTCAGCGCAGAGCCAGCTTCAGATCCTCTGTCCTCCCCACCTCTCAAAAATAAACATTTAAAAAAGAAAAAGAAAGCAGTTAATGTAATCTATTATATCAATAGGTTAAAGGAGAAAAACCACATAATCATATAAAGAGATGCAGGAAAAGAATTTGACAAAATCCAACACCCATTCATGATTTAAAAGAACACAAAACAAAACAAAACAAAAAAACAGGAACAACTCAGCAATAGTGGAGAGTTTCCTCAACCTGATAAAGAACATTTACAAAAAACCCTGCCGCTGGGGGCACCTGGGTGGCTCAGTCAGTTAAGCGTCTGACTTCAGCTCAGGTTATGATCTCACAGTTTGTCAGTTGGAGCCCCACGTTGGGCTCTGTACTGACAGCACAGAGCCTGGAGCCTGCTTCAGATTCTGTGTCTCCCTCTCTCTCTGCCCCTCCCCTGCTTGTGCTCTCTCTGCCTCTCTCAAAAAATAAACATTAAAAAAAAAAAAAAACCCTACAGCTAACCTAGTACTTAATGATGAGAAACTAGAAGATTTCCATAAAGATCAGGAACAAGGCAAAGATGTTGCCTCTCACCACGCCTTTCCAAAATATATTGGAAGTCCTAGCTAATGCAATAAGACAAGAAAAAGTAATAAAAGGTATGCTGATTGGAAGTGAAGAAATAAAACTGTGTTTGTTCACAGATGACATGATTGTCTATGTATACAATCCAAAAGAACTGAAAAAAACAAACAAACTAATATAGGTTTCAGGATGCAAGGTTAAAATAAATCAAAGTATAGGACTTTACATCCTACAAGTTGCCCTTGCTCATTATACCTCTTCACCTCTAGTCTTTTGTGAAAGCCTATCAGATCTTGATTTTTTTCCTCTCAGTTCAACACTCTCACAGCTATGTATCTATGATCCTGACTGTCCCAAATTATTGGCCAAACACAGCTCAGGATAGACACCATCACCACCATCCCCCCCGCCCCCACCATATGCTTCTAGAACCTTCTCTCCTAGGATACCTATGCTTTCAAAGAGGCTCTTTCAAACATCCAGAAACCCGCCAAATTGCACTGTATTGGCCTGGAATCCTCCGATAAGTATCAGCCATGCTGTACCACCCTGAGATGTGAAAACCACTGTGAGAAGCTCTCCATACCGGCCTGAGAACAGATGTGACCTGCCCCTCACAGCCTTCCCTGTTCTCTCTAGGGTGCATCCCTGTGGATGCAGAGATGGCAGGTGGCTTGCTGGCCTTCCTTGGGCCCCAGTCACCATGCCTCTTGCCAACCAACCATGCCTTTCATCTGCTGCAAAGCTGCATTCCAGGGTTAGGCTGTTTTGTTTCTCTGGATTGGAAGCAAGACGACTTTAGAGCTGCATGTGGCCAGCGGAGACCCCTCCTTAGCTTCACCTGCAGTGGGGGCTCAGACTCACACCTTTCTGGGAGATTGAAAGAGATCAAACTTTTTCTATCCTGGCCAAAGACAGCACCGGGCATCTGGGTGGACTCCTTCCCAAATTCCTGCATTCCTGTTGTGGCCCAGCTCCAAGAACACAAAATAGAGCCCCATGCTCCCTAGTTATAAATCTCAAGTCACAGCTTTTTCTCAGCTGGGGCAGTCTGGGGGAAGGGGGAATGGGAAAGGGGTAGCTGTGTTTTTTCTCTGCCAGCACTTGGGGCTGAGGCGCTGGCAGGCCAGGGGCCTGGAGGAAGTCACCCCGGGTGCCCTCCCCTCCTGATCTAACACTCTGCAGAGGAAATCTGCTCCAAGAGGTCTTGGAGGGAGGCCTAGAGCCGGGAGCGGAAACCTCCGGACACTCAGGAGCCCCGAGAGTTCCGGAAACAATCAGGGTCACATGAGGGGTGTTTCTAGGCAAGGGGTGGGCTAATGTTGATTGCGCTTTCCATGTGGGGCTCACTGGATCAACACATGCCTCCTCGTTCTTTAGGCACCCGATTCTACCAACCTAATTATGTGTCCTGCGCGAGGGGTAAGAAAGAGAGGGGTGGCCACATTTATTTTGTACTTACTATATGCCAAGGTTATTTTGTTGTTCAGGATATGTCAGCAGCCCCTCCCCCACCCCCACAATTAGATCCATTCCCTGCCCGTCCCCAATAGCTCTCAAAAAACATCGGTTAGTTTTCCCCAAACTGCCTCCTCCTCCTCTCAAACCTGACTCTTTTCCTTCCCCCAGGGTGTTTCTGGTCGGCTTGGGGCCAGATGAAGTAAAAATCCACAAATGGGAAATAGGTCCTCAAATGGACTGCGTTTGGGTTTTGTGAGAGCTGTGCCCCCTTCCTTCTAGCCCCTCCCAGCTCATCTTTCGGCGGCCCTAGACGCCTTTTCTCCTAGAAGCAAAGGCCCAAGAGTGGGTTTACCCTCGCAAGACTGAGCCTTAAATCAAAGGAATTCATCTTAAGATGTAGAATTCCAGCCTCAGTCAGCTTGAGGAAGAGTCTGTTAGGAGTGAAGGAGGTTGGTTCCTCTGGCTCCCAAATCTCAGTAGCTTCACCCGGCATCCCGACCTGCATAGGCCCATGAGGTGGAGGCTTCAGAATTATTTCTTGAGGGAAAGCAGTCATGGGTATGTTCATTGGGTGCTTCCTGAGGGTCCAGCAATGTCCCAGCCAACAAAGACAGAGGCAGAATTTGAATGCCGCTCTCTGACATAAATCCACGTGCCGGCTACTACCTTGGGGAACTGGGCTGGCCTGACCCTCACCTGTCTGTCCTCTTCAAAGGGCAGACTGGGGTCCATTTTTGGGCCAAGCCCCTAAAATGTACCAGCTGGGGTGGGCACCTGGCAGGGCTAGACTCAGGTCTCCTGGGGCCTCGTGTCAAGAATTGTGGGAATGGGGACAACAGGTCAACAGCTTGGTAAAGAGACTTCCTCGAGGTATGGGTTTCTTTTGCACCAGTCGACCCTCATATACCCCCTAACTCCCTCTGCAGCCCAGTTGTACACACACACACACACACACACACACACACACATACACACGCATTGCTTCCATGAGTCATTTCCCAGCTGCTCCAAAGGGTGGGGAGGCTGATTAGTTCCAGCCAGGCCTGGGGCTTCCTGCCCTCTGCTAGCTCGGCTTTTCCCAAGGAGCTGCACGCATGACCACCAGTGCTCTATGGATGCCACCCTTAAAACCTGTGCGTGCACACCCTCTCCTGTGAACATCTGGGCCCACCTCACCCACCTTTGGGCAGATCTACCCCCTGCACACACGCCTGTCTCCCCTGCCCTGCCTATTCCCACCTACAGTCTACCCCGGGAGATGCCTGCCTCTATTCTCTTCTCTGCCCCACACCCTCACCCTTCCCAGACCGTGGCTGACAGGCTTTTTCCTTCTGTGGGTCCACTGAGACACTAACAAGAGGATTGTTCAAAACTGATCAGAGCCAGGGGCGCCTGGCTTGCTGCCTCAGTCAGTTAAGCGTCTGACTTTGGCTCAGGTCATGATCTCACGGTTCATGGGTTCAAGCTCCGTGTCCGGCTCTGTGCTGACAGCTCAGAGCCTGGAGCCTGTTTCAGATTCTGTGTCTCCTTCTCTCTCTGCCCCTTTCCCACTCGCGCTCTGTCTGTCTGTCTCTCTCTCTCTCAAAAATAAATAAACATTAAAAAAAAAAAAACTTGATCAGAGCCCACCTGACTCCCTGTTTCCTCCGTCAACCCCCCACCATCCACTTACAGTGAGCTTTGAGCCCTCCCCGCTAGGTCCCCACATCCCTGCCAGGCCCTGGAGGCCCTGCCAGGCCCTGGGGGCTGGGGATCAAGGTCACCAGCATCAGGAAGAGTGGCCCCCTTGCTTGCTGCCTGTGAAGCTTGGCCTCTAACTGGAAACCCACAAGAAAGGCTGGTGGACTGTTCCTGCCCCTTCAGCCAGCGTGGCCCTGTCACTACCTCCGAGAACTTTGCTTTCCCCCAGAAACTGCTCCAGGGCTGTTTTCCCACCAGCTACCCTGATAAAAGTTCTTTCTCCCAAACTGGGCCAATCTAGAACTTACAGGCTTCCCAAAAGGCCAGAGTCACAAGCAGATCTTACTAAAATATAAGGCAAAGGGACTCTGTTTTGCTTTTGGTTTCACAGTCCTCACGGCAAACATCTATCAACCGCAGACCCTCTTGAAAGGGGGTCTGCCGTCCATTTTATAAAAGGGTCTCCCTCACCTGAGGGAGACCAGATAGGAAAAAATATATATATAACCCCTCCCAACTATGTGCCCAGAGCTGGACAGGGTCGTCCCGCTTCCTGCCAGGCAGACCCGCCTTCTCCACCTTTTGTGGCTCCTCCCCTCCTTTTGTTAACCCCCCCACCCCCACCCCCACCCCCACCCCCAAGAGGCCACATTGATTTCAGAGTCACAGCCTGGTAACAGCTGTGATAATTAACTACTAGTTAACACTTACGGAGACCTGACTACTTGCCAAGCATTGTTCTGGGCACCTCACATTCATGAGCTCATTTAATCCTCACCACGGTCCTACTATTATCACTCCATTGGACAGATGAGGAAACTGAGGCACGGAGAAAGTAAGTAACTTGCCAGAGGTTATTTAGGCCGCAGACTGGAAACCCGGCTCCTGGGGCTCTCGAAAGAGCCCTTGGCTCTTAAGCACTGAGCTATGTCACCACCCAAGTCTAAACTGGACCATGACCTTCTAGCACCTACCTGGTGGGGATGGGGAGGGGGGCAGGGGCACCTGGTTTCACAAACCAGTTAAAAAACGGAGTGGTGTCTGGTGACCATTGTGGATTTGCACCTTCTGTTCATGCTAGGGCTCCTGGCAGAGGGCAGCAAGACCGGAGGGGAAGGGGCGGCCTGCCCTTCCAGGGGTCCGGAGGCTTCTCTGTCACCCCCTCCCCCTCTGCTCCTCAAGCCCCTCCTGCTCCTCCTGCTGCCCCATCCCCCCCCCCCCCATCATGGCTGTTGACTGAAAACTGCAGGGAATAAAAATAGCTGTTGCTGATGAGGCAGAATGGGGGCCAGAGCACATGAAAGGCCTGGGGCAGGGGTGGTGGAGGTGGAAGGAATTGGGATTCCCCCAGCCCCATAAACACCCCCTGCAGGAGCCACTAGGGGCCATGGCCTGTCTCTCTCTGCCACTGCAGAGCTGGGGGCCCCTGCAGGAGGCCCGGCACCTGCCCCAGCCCGAGGGCTGCCCACTGGAAACCCCCCTGCCCCCGCTTCCCCCCCCCCCCCGAGTCTCAGGGGCCAGCTCTGCCCCCCACCTCCAGCCCTGCCCCAGCATCGGTGCCACTCGCTAGCTGTGTGCCTCGGCTGAGTGACGACCCTCTGAGCCTGAACCTTCCCTGCAAGAGGAGTCAAGGAACTGAAGGTTTGTATGACCTGTACCCTGGTTGTTGACATCCACCTGCTCCATCCCCTCGCTTCTCCCTACCTGCTCTCGGGGGACCTCAGGCCTCAGATTTTTCATTTCTACTCAGTGCATCTCTTTCCTGTCACCTGGAGAGAGCCTTTCTACTCCTCTCTGTGAAGTCCAATCCCTTCTCTCTGGCTATGCCTGGCCCCGGGAGACTTCTCCGAACTCCACCCCCAGTTGGGCCACCCCCTCCCCTCCCCGCCAATATCTACACTTTTCTCTATTCTGGTGGCCAGAGTTGTCTCCGGAGGCAGGGACTTTGTCAGGACCACCCCCATCATCCGACCAGGAGTTTTGTGCCTTCAGCATCGAACTCGGGGCTTCCCCTTGGCCTGGGCCTGGGGTTGGGGCCCAGAGAACCTGGTGAGGGAAGCCTGCTAGGCAACCCTTGACACTCAGACCAGCCTATGGCTAGGAAGGTGACCCTGAGTCCTGAGCCCCCACTCCAGGCAGATTCCCAACCAGATATGACAAGCAGAGCCGGGCTAGGACAGGGCCACCTGGGAATTATCTTCCCAAAATCACACTAAAAATCCCAGCCGATCCCCTGAGAGAAGCCCGGGATGCAGATGGAAATGTGCCATTGTGTTTTATGTCTGGGTCCCTGCATCGCCCACACAACGTGATGTGGCTCCAAATACTAGTGTGATAACCACAACTGTCCACAACACGGCCATATGGAGTAAGGCTGCCGGTCAGGGGCAGGGGACTGGGGATGACCCCAGAAGAATCTGGAGGGTCCTGGGAGAACCAGTGTTTCTCTACCCCCGAACCCAGCCCTGCCCCACCTGGGTCTGGTCATTGCCACCACTAGGGGTCTCCTTAGCTCAGCTCAGGGCCCTGGGGGCAGTCGTGGCCTTGGTCATAGATGAGGGACAACAATGCCCACCACTGGCTCTTCCCCACCTCTCTGTCAGCCCCTTCCCCTCTCCAGACTAACCAGACAGACCCCATACTTGTCTCTAGCTAACTGTCCTCAAGCTGATTCATCCAGACAGGCTACATTAAACAGCCTTCAAGGCTCCTGTGGGCTCTAACCTTCCCAGGCTCTGGGATGATTTATTTCTGTGCAGGCCCCCCGCTGCCAGTGTTATGGGTGGGAGGGGGACATGTTTAGCATCCACCTGGAGGGTCACCTCCCCACCCTGGGGCATCATGAGGCCTCACCAGGACCTGGCCCTGTGCCCAAGCAGGGGGAGGGGCAGCGAGACACAGTACTTAACTGGGTGGAGTGGGAAGGGGCTCAGGCCTTCTGTGCCACACCAGCGCCTTCTTGGAAAGCCTCAAGCAGCCTCCACCCCCCCCCCCCCAGGCCCTCTGGACAGGGACCTCCCAATCTTTTGAACAAATGCCCCCCTCTGATAAGCAACACCACACTCCTCCAAAACCCCTTCTCCCACCTCTGCTCAGACCTTCCCGCCTCTTCCACTAGCCACTACCCACCCTCCTCCCTGTGCCCCCAGTTCCTGGCTCTACCAGCAGGGAGAGGGAGGGGGGCTGTGTTCTGCCCTGGCACCGGCCTTGTGGCCCCCGAGTCCCCTCCCGAATCCCCCAGAATCCCCTCAGTGCCGTGGCCCCATCTTCTTCCCCTGGCGCCAGGCTTTCTGCCTTCCTCACTCGTCTAGGGAGGGAGCCTGGCGCGCCACGGGCCGGCCGGGAGAGGCCAGGGCGGTGGGCAGAGCCTGGGCGGTACAGCCCGAGACGTGTCCTCTGCTGGCATCTCGAAGATTCCTGTTTCAGCAGAGCAAAGGAGCCGCCACCACCCCCCACCCGGCCTCCCGCCGCTCTCCTCCCCCCACAGCCCTGCCTTCCAAGCCACTGTGAACCGGCTGAGCCGCCACTGTGAACAGGCTGTTTTGGCTCCTCTGCTCTCCCCTCCTGAAGAAACTCAGCCGGGGTCACCCTGTGCTCGTCTGGAGCCGAGCCTTCGCCACTGGGCCATTTGTGACCAGGGCAAGGACCCTTGCTCAGAGCAAAGACAGCCAGCCAGGGGCACAGAGGGCAGAGGACGGGGCCACGAGAGGCAAGTTTGGGGACAGAGGGTCAAGGCACAGGCCGGGGCAGAGCACGGCCCGGTGTGGGCAGGAGGACAGCGGTGCCCGGAGCGAAGTGGTGACTTCCTTAAAGCCAGCCGGGCACAGGGCCAGGGTGCCCCGCTCCTTGGGGTGGCCTGCCCTTGGGGTGCCGGCCGGGGCGGGGTGCGGTACTCACTGCCGGACAGGAGCGGAGCGCTTGCAGCCGAGCCTGGAGTGCCGTGCCCACCTCCGGCTGAGGCTGGGACTCTGGGGGACTTGGCCGGGGGGCCGGGCGGCGGGGACAGCTGCTGCCGCTGATGTCACAGGGTCATGAGTGAAACCTGAGGACTGGGCCAATCTTCAGGTGGGAGCCTGGGCCGTGCTTCCCTCACCGGGTGTGCTCAGGCTCAGCCTGGGCCGGCCACACACTCTCCCGCTCACACGTGTGCACACGCACACGCCCATGCGCACACGCAGCGGGGCACGCGTATGAGCCCGCTCACGCAGGTCCTTTCCCACCCTTGACGAGCTTACAGGGCTCGTTCTCTGTGCCAGTCTCCTTTCACACTCACTGCCAGGAGCCCGGGGGGCACACGCACACTTGCTCCGGTACGCACTGTGGGTGTGCCCCCTCCCCACGCAAATGCCACACTCACACACGCTCAGCCATATGTGTAAATCACCCTCCACACATGCACACAAACACTTGCACTGCGTGTTACACCTGTTCCCGAACGGGCTTACTGCTCACGCAGACACACTCCCACACTCACACCAGGCTCGTGCGTGTACTTGTACACTTACAGCCGGGTGAACACAAACGTCGCATACCCTGGGCGTGAACTTTTATCAAGTGTCCGTCTGTGTGTGCACACACCCATACCCACGGTCACGCTCATGCACTCACGCATTTCCACGCATGTTACTTACATCCGTACTGTTGTCTACGTCCACACTCCTGTTCACGCGTACCCAGGGCCTCCCGTGTGCACCTGTGATCGTGAGACTTTCATCAAGTGCCTGCCTATCTGTACATCCACGTCCCCCCACACCCAAATACACACACACCGAAACACAGCACACATACACACATCCCTCACATTCCTCACACACACATACCTCCAAACACACACACACATACACGCACACACACACACACACAGAGCTCTTAGCTGGACAACACAGCAGTCTCAAGGGTCATTTCTCCACCGCCACTACCCACCCCCCCCCCCCCCCGCCATCCCACTGGCTAGACATCTGTCCCTCAGAACTTGGGGAGGGGACAAAGGGTGGGGGGCAGGTTGAGATTGGTTCAGCCCCCCTCCCACCTCCTTTCTGGGTCTGTGGTGACCCCTAGTGGAGCTGTTGTGAAATGACCCGTCTCACAGCTCAAGCGCCTGCCCCAGGCGGACAAGAGAACCCCAAAGCTCCCCGCACCCACTCTCCCACAACCATCCCTGAAGCATCTTTTCTGGCAGCCAGCTCTCCAGTTGCGCCGAGCCCAGGACAGAGTGTGGCCTTTGTGAGGGGCGCAGGGAGGCCTGAGGAGTGGTCCCCCTCAGTCCTGGAGGTTGGGTGGCCTCTCTCCTCCCAGAGACCCTCTGTGGACACAGCCCGCAGCCTCGTGGAGCCCCTCCCTGAAGGCGAGGCCTGGCTGAGGCTTGCAAAGTTCCTGCTATGCCCGGACTTCCGCATCTCGCCCCAGGTGAGTCACTTCACACCCTCAGAGGTTCGTCTTCCAAACCCACAGGTGTGAGCGTTGGTGTTCTCTGTGCATGGTTCTTATCCTGCTCTGCTCGCTCACCTTTCCTGACACACATTTGCCCTGTAGTTTTGTTGCTAACGTAATCCAGGTGTCTGGTCACCCCTGCCTTTTCTTTGCAAGGATCTTCTTCTTCTAGCGCTCAGAGGAAAAGCAAACGTTTTGTCTCATCCTTGCCAAGTTGTCTCCCCAGAACTGTTCCTTGGGGTCCCTGACATCACTCAGGGCCCTGCTATGGCTCCAGTTTGCTTTGCTGCTGGCTACTGTCCCCTTGGTAGCACAGTCCTCCCTGTCCGTGGGCACTGAGGAGAGGTGGTGGGCAGGCAGCTGTCATTCCCATATATGGCTCCTCCCTTTTGGTCTCTGCCTGGGCCCTGCCAAGAGCTCTGTGGGGGTAAGAGCGACTTTAATGAGGGATTGAAGTAATTGAAGGGAATTGTAATATATGAGGGGGAGGGCTGCTGCATTCAGTTGTACGGGTTGTCTACTGTACAATTCTGGGCACGAATCACGTTTGCAATCATTATAGATTCATGTATTTTAGATGATAATTGTCTAGCAGATGGTAGCAAACTGTCCAGAGGACAAGGCTAATTTTTCTGACTTGCACAAGGTGTCATTTGGACTAGGAATAAGGCTGATTGGAAAACCAAAGTCGTATGTGAAATATGACTTTTCCCCACAGCCCAAGGGGAATGAATGCCTCCCTCTCTTGATAACAGTATTCCTCCTTCCTTTGGGGGACTGCTCCTCCCCTACTCCAAATAGGTCATTCTGGGGTGGCCGCTGATCTCAGGACGATGACCCCGCCCCGGCCACGGAAATGGCCATGTCACCCAGATCTGGGCGATCCTCTTGGCCACAGTGGCCGGTCCAAAAGCTGGATATGTGGCGCAAGTGTGGCCAATCGTAGTCCTTCCTGGGGAGTTATATGTATTGATACAAAAGAGAGATGAACTCTCTCTCCTCAGGATTCTCTGAGTTTGTCTAGGGTAACTGAGGTAACAAGTCAGAAGGTGCCTGAGGAGTATTTCCCACCTAGCAGAAGGGCCTATCTGTAGGACGAGCCAACGAGAACACCACACACGATGCGGGGGCGGGGGGAGGATGAGAGAGGGGCCTGAAGACACTGCTTGACCCCTGGGTCAGTGAAACTACAGAGCAGCTATGTCACTGTCTGCCCCATCACATGAGCCCAAAAGCGTCCCTTTTCCTTAGGCTGGTTTAGGCTGAGTATCAGGTGCCCACAGACAAAAGAATTCTTAGAAGCACCTTTCAGAAAAATCCCACTCTGGGGCACTTGGGTGGCTCAGTCGGTTGAGCATCCGTCTCTTGGTTTTGGCTCAGGTCATGATCCCAGGGTCCGAGGATCGAGCCCCGTGTCGGGCTCCATGCTGACGTCACAAAGCCTGCTTGGGATTCTCCTTCTCTCTGCCCCTCCCCTGCCCATGCTCTCTCTCTCTCTCTCTCAAGGTAAATAAATAAATTTTAAAAAAACAACAAAAAAGAAAATCCCACCGTGACCCACAGGAACCCACCCTGTCATACCCTGTCCTGGCCACTACTCCCCACCCCTCACCCCTGCCTGAGCAGTCAGTTCTCTCCCTGAGTCTTCAGTCGGGGAGACTTTCTGGGAGCTTCAGCAGGTGCTCCCCTGTGGTTGGTGACACCCCAATTCCCGGGAGTCAAGGAGGGGAGGGCTCTGGACTCCACCCCACAGTTCTATTCCTGTGAGCTGGGACCTTGAAAGCAAGTTCCCTTCACAATGCATCCCACTGCTGCCATCTACACATTTATAAGTCTCCAAAGTGCCACCAGGGGCCTGTCAGACAAAACCACACACACACACGCATCTCACAAGGGTAGCCATGATTTGGACAAACAGCATAGAGCCTCTAAGCAGAAAAATGGAATTCCTTTCCTGTGATATTTTCAAGGCTTCTCCCCACATAGCCAGTAGTCATAACTAGCTCCTTCCAGTTAGTGCCTCACTAGAAAGGGGGCCCAAGAAAAGTGTCTGTTGCTGGGTTTTCTGCCTCTGCTTAGCACTTCCTCATCTGTACCAAAAAGAAACACTGAAATTTCCACCCAAATTCTTTTTTTTTTTAAAGCTTATTTATTTTGAGACAGAGAGGGCGAGCATGTGTAAGTGGGGGAGGGACAGAGAGAGGAAGAGAGAATCCCAAGCAGGCTCTGCACCGAAAGCACAGAGCCTGGTGTGGGGCTCGAACCCACAAACCATGAGATTATGACCTGAGCTGAAGTCAGATGCTTAACGGACTGAGCCACCCAGGCAGCCCCACCCAACCCAAATTCTTAAAAGTTCCCTTTTCTCTCCATTTCCATCGGAGGAGGAGATGAGGGAGCCCATTTTTCATGGTTTTCTAATGACTGCACACTCTTCCTTTGAGTGAATTACCTTCATTTATATAGCCATTCCCTTACTAAAGGACGCTGGATGTGTTCAATCTTCGACTCTTAAAAATAACACTGTGACAAACACATTTTAGTAGAAACCTTTTTCCCTGTTTGGTTTATTCCCAGATACAGATTTACCAAGGCAACAGGGAGGACTTTGGTACATATTTCAGTGGGACACACACACACACACACACACACACACACAAAACCCAAAAGTCATAAAGCAACAAGGCAAAGATACAAACAAGAGTCCTCGCGGAGACAAAATGAAGAGGAAGTAGGTGGAGCGTTCGATGCCTCAAAGAAGGTGGTAGGAGGCAGGGCGAGTATGGAAAGTCACCTCCACTGTTGGACTAATGTTAGATCGTCTATAAGCAAAATAGCTCTGGCAGATAAGCATGTGTGGTTTTTCCATTCTTCAACTGGCAAATGTTTCCGTTTCCTTTGACGAAGAGCTCTGCTTGAATACAGAAGCCAGATAGGGTTTATCTCGGCCCTGCCTTCCAAAATACAAGTTTCGTGTGTGGTTAACATGCTATCTTGTATCTGAAATAATCACCAATTCCTGACTGTTTTCCACAGCCACCTCCAGCCCGCTCTGGGCTTCTTTTAGAGGGCTGAGGGTGATGGCCTCCCGCTGGCCTCCCTGCCTCCAGCTTTGCCTCCGTTGAATCCATTGGCTGTTATACTCCCAGATGAATTTTCCTCCGTGTCTATTCCTGCATCTGACGTCACTGAACACAAATTTTAACATAGAGCTACCAGAATTGCTTTCTCCAGGAGTTTTCAGCAGACTGGGGGCAGACACGGAGAAAGTGGGAGGTTAGTGTCATAGTTTGGATTCCCTCCAAAGCAGAGCCCGAGACAAGGATTTGGGAGCAAGTAGTTTCTTTGGAAGGGGATCCCAGGAAGCACTGTGAGGGAGTGGAGAAATGACAGAGGAAAAAATCAGTGAAGTGTGTGTTTGTTGGTGAGCAGATTATCACTGGGACAACTGAGACATAAAGCCACAGGGACTACTGAAAAACTTCGGGGACGATCCCCCCTGGAGTTGTCCCCCGGAGGCCAGCAGGCTGGGGAATTTACCATCAACTGCTCTCCCTTGATGCTTCAGGGTCGCCTCTGGGATGACTTCCGGCCTGCCTCACTTGTGGCCAGAAAATGTCCCCAGATGGAAACACGGAAAGTGAGTGCAGGAACCAACTGTATACCTTTGGGAGGATACATCACCATCAGACATTTGTTCTTCCTGAGTCTGGTTGACATTAACAAAGATGGGAGGAACAGGATGAATCTTCCTAAGACATGCCTGTGCACACGTCACTGCCCCATTTCTCTCCTGCTCGAAACTCACCAAGAGCTCCCCACTACCCAATAGCTCAGCCTGAACTCCACCATTCAGCCTGTGAGTATGACCTGCATCTGCCTGGGCCGCTGGAACTTCTCTCTGCCCAGCTCCTCCACCACAGCCAGAGAGTGTGACCACTGGAGCATTTCAGGCCTTGTCTATTCTTGCACCTGAGCCTTTGTTCAGTCTGTGTCCCCAACCTGGGCTGCCCTGTCTCTCACACAGCTTGGCCCCATCCAAAGTTCCTCCACTGCAGAATCCTATCCTTCAGTGATCAATTCATCTCTTTTTAAGACCGCTTCTTTTAAAAATATTGTTTTAGGGGCGCCTGGGTGGCGCAGTCGGTTAAGCGTCCGACTTCAGCCAGGTCACGATCTCACGGTCCGTGAGTTCGAGCCCCGCGTCGGGCTCTGGGCTGATGGCTCAGAGCCTGGAGCCTGTTTCCGATTCTGTGTCTCCCTCTCTCTGCCCCTAACCGTTCATGCCCTGTCTCTCTCTGTCCCAAAAATAAATAAACGTTGAAAAAAAAATTAAAAAAAAAATATTGTTTTAATGTTTATTTATTTTTGAGAGAGAGTGAGAGAGAGCAGGGGAGGGGCAGAGAGAGAGGGAGACACAGCATCCGAGGCAGGCTCTAGGCTCTGAGCTGTCAGCACAGAGTCACATGCGGGGGCTCAAACCCACAAGCCGTGAGATCATGACCTGAGCTGAAGTCAGACACTTAATTGACTGAGCCACCCAGGCGCCCCATGACCCCTTCTTATATGTCTCACCCACAGGGGACTTTGCACAGTCTTGTATCTTTCTTAAGTTTATTAATTTATTTTGAGGGAGGGGGCGCAAGTGGGGGAGAGGCAGAGAGAGAGAATCCCAAGCAGGCTCCATGCTGTCAGCACAGATCCCATGAACAATGAGATCATAACCTGAGCTGAAGTTAAGTCGAACACTTAACCGACTGACCCACCCAGGTGCCCCATACACAGTCTTGTATTTTTGCTTTCACTTCATGAATACATTTTCCACTTCCCAGCAATGCTGGAACCAGCAGGAATATACTAGTGTATCTCCAGTGTCCAGAAGGGCGCCTTGCACACACAGGCACCTCCTTGACCGAGGTTTGCTGGTGGTAAGCACGAGGATTGGTTTTGCCCCTCTAACTGCAATGAGGGTGCAGATGGAAAGATGCACCTCTGTGTCCATCCCACTCCCCAGGGCCTGTCACTACATTGCCTGACGTCAGCTTGTTGATGGCCGTGGAAGCTATAAGACTCACAGCTAATGCACGGTCCACAGGCCCCCCTCCCCGGGACTGAAGCACAGAGGAGGAGGCGGGAATGGTCTTTCTGGTTCTAGACACCAGGAGTGCCAGGAAGAGGAGCTGAACAGAAGTAGAGGGTGGGGGAAGGGCAGCCCGAGGGGTGCTAATCCCAGCTTCCTGTCTGGATTTTCCTTGACTGCTGCTCAGGGCCTATCTTAGGATGGTCACAGCTGCCGAAATAGATCTCTCCCCTCACCTGTTCTGAAGCAAAGAAGACCTTGATAACTTCCTGTCAGAAGAATGCAGGCTTTGGTAATTTTTCCAGGATGTGGGACAATAATGGGGGCACTGGTGCTGAACTCCTTGGGGTTCTCCACCTCTGTAAAGCAGCAGCCAGGAATGAGGGAGCAAACGGCCACAAGGGGGGAGTCCAGGGGCCAGCCACCTGTTTCTGGCCAGGGCCCAGTCTTTTCTGTGAACTTGGTTGATGTTCGCTTCCTTGGTCTGCTCCAGAAACCATTCCCAGCCTGAAGGACGCCCCTCTGATTCAGAGTGAAACACATCCTCTGCCCTCCTCACTCACCTGCCTCTCTCCGCCAAGTCGGCTCCTACAGAATTCTCTACGGGCCAGTCTCCCCAGCCCCTCACTCATTCACTCAACAAACACGAGCCCCCAGGCTAGGTATTGGAGGTGCACAAGGGTGAGAGGTACAGGGAGGAGCAAGATGCGATGCCCGGGGAACCGACGCAGGTTGGAGGTGGGCATCCCTCAGAGGCGACACCTCTTGTGGGAGAGCCTAACACGCCCGGAGCGCTGGGGCCGGGGAGGGACCTGCGCATGCGTGGAAGGAGAGTTTCGCGTCGCCCACGTCGCCTAGGTAACCCGCACCCGCGGAAACCAGCATGGCCTTCCGCAGCGGAGGAAGCTGGGGTCAACTCCCATCACAGAGTGCAGCCCCGACGGTGAGGGCTGAGCCGGCCTTTGAGGTTGGCTGACTGGGGAGCCGTCCCTGGAGGAAGTGGGGTGGGTGAGCCGCAGAGGAAGAGACTCAGGGAAGGGGGAGGCCGTGGGGGCGCGGGGAGAAGAACGCGGCCCCTGAGGGGTTAGGGAGGCAACTCGGGGGGTGGGGGTGTCCCGGCGGGGGGGGTGAGGGTCCCCCATCCCTTGCCCGCCTGGCCTGGCTGAGTCTCCCGCTCCCCCCAGCCCTGGGTGACCGTCCTGCAGCCGCTCGCCTGGGCCGCCCCACCTCCGCCCCCGCAGCCGGGCCGAGTGAAGGAAGGTGAGACTCCGGGCTCACCCGCCGTGTACCCCACTCTGCCTCGCACATTCTCTAGGCTTCCTCGCGGCACATCCCTCCCGCGCGGTCCTGGGCTGGGCGTTGGGAGATCGGGGTGGGGGGTGGGGTGGGGAGGAGGGTGGGCGGTGGGAAAGGCCCTGGGGCCGTGGGCAGTGGGCGACCTGGCATAGGCCCGCTGAGCTCCTCCGCCCCAGACCTGCTGGAACTGATGTTGCTGCAGAACGCGCAGATGCACCAGCTGCTGCTGAGTCGCCTGGTGGCAGCAGCGCTCCACCCAGGGCCGGCTCCGCCCCACCCCCACCCGCAGGTGCGTGCGCGGGAGGTGGGCCACCAGGGCCGTTCGCCTGGCCTGCGAGTCCAAGGGTGGGGATCCATCTAGGGGTGGATCCTTGAGAAAAAGAATCAGGCAACAGTGCAGTGGACCTGGCTGGGCCCCTGTGGCATCCCTTATGTGCCAGACTCCCATGCCAGAAGCCTCCATCTGGTGGGGATCCCCAAATGCGGACCACCCAGGTCTTGTTTTCAAGGTCCCCCTGCAGGGCATCCACCCCAAGAATACAGGCCCGGGAGGACAGGCACCACTGTACCCTGGGTCTGCAGGGGGCCTGATACTTATTAGGGGCTCAAGTGATATTTGTTGAACAAGTGAAAGAATAAACGAATGACCGTGAAGACAAGGCAGCTTTGGCGGTGGCTGTCACAGGGAGAGGTACAAGGGCCGGGTGCACACCTGGTTGGGGAAAGGCTCCTTGGAGGAACAGGTTACCTTAGAACCCGCCCTTGAAAGCCAGGTAGGATTTTGACGCTTGGAGAAGGTCAGGTTGTGTCCAGCGTCCAGGCTGGCCGGGCCTGCTGCTGTTCCTCACGCCCCGTCCCTCAGGGAGTCCCCGGGATGAACACCCCACCTCCCTAATGAGGCACAGGTGGGGCCAGGGTTGGGGGCAAAGCCAGGGGCGGGTCACCGGACTGCTGACCCAGCTCTGCAGTCATACCTGGAAGCTTCCAGGCTCTGTTCAGCCACTTATTAGCTGGGTGACCTTAAATAAGTTGTTCAGCCTCGTTGAGCCTCAGTTTTCCCTCCTGAAAAATAAGAAATAAATGTCTCCAAGGTGGCTTGCTTGCATGTAGACAATGCTCCATTTTATGAGAAATTAGAGGAACAGAGGAGTGGGGGTAGGGAGAGCTGGATCTGGTATCATCATCTCTCCTCCCCCGTTCCCACAATCCCCAGGTCTACCTGGAGGGTCAAGAGGAATATGAGGAGGAGGAGGAGAAGCAAGTCCAGGAGGAAGGGCCTTCGGTGTTCCACCACCACTACCTCCCCTGCCCGATGCCCAGTCCGGGTCCCCTGCTACCCTGGCCAGTCCCTTTTCTTTCCCCGCCCCCGCATCAGCCTCACTTGCAGGACACGTCCAGGATTCAGCACCACCCTCCTGCCTCTGGGAGAAGGGGGTCGTAAGTGAGGCTTGGGGATCTGAGCATTGTCAGGGCCCTGCTCTGGGGCTGGGCTGGAAGAGCTCACCAGGGGCTGAGGGTGGGGTGGAGATATGTGGGGGTGAGTATCTGATGGGGGGGGATGTCTTTCTTTTCTCCATCTCAGGAGAGCCATCCCCCCGCCCCCACCCCCCAGTGCCACAGGGACTGTGGGTGCGGATGTACCCCCGGCTTCAGGTAGGGGCAGAGTGGGTGGGCAGTGGGGCCCAAGCCCAGGCCGGGGATGGGTCAGGAGGCCAGGAGGGCCGTTTGGGGGACAGGGAGCTCCTACCACCACTACTGTAGGCAACTGGCCTGTCCCTTTCCTTTTCCTTCCTTGGGGTCCAGTGAGGCAGGAAGGGAGCCAAGGCGAAGGTACTGTTCTCTCCCCAGACTACTATGATGCTGAGAGCCTACCATGAGGACAGATGCCAGCCCTGGGACCCTGCCAGCTTCACCGCAGGGCTGGAAAGAGCCCTGGAGCCCTTACGTGCCCCTCTAGTGCCTGTGACTCTGCACGAATGCCCAGCAGCCCTTCTCCTCCCTCAGCTGCAGCCAGGCCCTCTCCTGGGTGAATCAATACACTCTTCACCCCACTGAAACCTTGGACTGACCTGATATCTGCCCCGGAGCAAGAGTCCGTCTAAGCATCGTCCAGGGCTGGGAAGCCACAGGGCGTGGTCTGGGACCCAGAGCCCTCCCCCGACCTCCTCCACTCACCCCTCTCTGGGATGGCTAGGGCTGGGGGGTGTCGATGGCCTAATGATGGAGCAGGTGAGGGGAGGACTGCTTTTGTTGTCCGAGGCTCTCTGAAGGCCCAGAGTGACGGGGGAGAGGCCTGGCTCAAAGGTCCTGGAGCTGAGCCAGTTCCCTTGGGCCCCACCCTCACCCCAGGAAGCTGGTTCTTGTGGCAGAAAGGAGAAGCCAGAGCCCTGTCCCGCTCCCAGTGGGAGTGGCCTGAGGTTCCAGAGGGCCAAGAAGGAAGAGAACGTCTCTCTGCCCCACCCTCCCTCAGGAGAAGTTAGTCACTCGGGGCCCCGTGAGAATGGGTGTCTGGTGCCTGGGCTGGTCAGCAGGCGGGCACCCCAGGGTCTGGGCTGGCTGGCGCTCTAGAAGGCCCCTGTGAATGAATGGGCGGAGGGAGACTTAGGAGACATTTGGAGAGAGGAGTCTGGGCCTGGTGGGTACCCTTCCCAGCTGCTGAGTTCTATCCCAGGAGACACTGAGGCCCAGGGTTAAGTCCAGGTATTTATATTTAGACTAGAAGAGGAAATGGTCCCAAAGTCCTCTGCTGCTCCTTAGAGTCCTGCAGCCAGGGCTGGACCACAACCCTGAGGAGCCACGCTGACTTCCAGTGGCTGCCGTGGTGGTGACCGTGCCACTCATGTAGGCTGCGCCCAGTAGGCCCGACTCGGGCCCCTTTAAGCACCTTGTACCCTGTAGGCGCCCATCTGCCTCTGGCGCCAATGCTGGCCGAAGACAAAGCACAGGAGGATAGATGTCACAAACAGGAACAGCAGCACGGACACCACTGTGATGATGACGACCATCTGGTTGTCTGGCATGGGCTCTGGGGAGGCAGGAGGGGGCAGCGGTCTTAGAAGTCTTCCGGTCCCAGGTGCTAGGGCCCCAGAGGTGTGCTTGTCGCCCACCCGGCCCTCCCCCATCTTGCAGTCACCCGTGTTGCAGACGTGAGCGGCTAATGGTGTAATACCTAGGGGAAAGGTGGGCCAGGGTCCAGGCTACCAGCCAGCCCTCTGTGAGACTATGAGGGCAGATGTCCCCCAGCACATGGTTGCTGGACACCATGGCCTGGACAGTGGCGTGGTCCAGACCAAGCCCTTCCCTGGCCAGAACTGAGTGAGCTTCTACCAAACTCTGAAGACAGGGAACACTTTGGCCATCAAGGGTCACAGAATGGCAGAGCTCCAGGGGATCTTAGGGCCAAATCTCTAGATGTAGACAGGGGCCATGGCCAGAGAGAGGAGGTTGACTTGGTCAAGGTCACACTGGTCACTAATGGTCAAGCAACTAGTTGGGGTCCAAACTGGGCACGTGGAGAGAGCTTCGGGGAAGACAGAGAGCAAGAGGGAACCCCCCTGGGATTAAGTGTGGGGTCCCTGGGCACCTGGCCCCTGAGCTGGCAGAGAACGTGGTGAAGGTTTTTTCTTCCCCTAAGGAATGGGAGATGAATGCTCCCTCCCACCCCCTCCTTCTGGGGACTCTCCCTCACCATAGACCTTGAGCGTCTGGGGCTCTGAGACACCGTGAATGATGTCCCCACCAAGAGACCGCAGGTCCAGGTCTGCCCGGCAGGAGAAGTTGTGGCGGCCGTCTTCCTTATGAGCTGTGGCATTATGTGTGACTGTGGCCTCTTGGGGGGCAAGTGCCATCGTCCTAAAGGTCTTGTTGCGCATGGCCTCCTTGCCACGGAGCAGGGTGAGAGTGAGGCTCTCAAGAGGTGCCACATTGGGCACCCGGCACTCGATGGTGAAGGATCCCCCCACAGCCACCCGAGTGGGCTTCAGCTTCAGCAGCACTTCCTTTGGAGGGTCTGCGGGGAAGAAAGAGCGAGGGGTTCTGGTCAGAATGAGGGTGCTGTCCCAGCAGGCCCCACCCAGCCAGGCCCAGCCCCTGGCACCGTAGTGTTATCAGGTCCTTGGCTGGATTTGGGAAAGCGGGCTGGGGCCTGGTCTGCTCTAGAGTGTAAAGAGAGGAAGAAGGAAACACTTCAGGGTGAAGGACATACTGGGTGGTAGTTTTACCAACATGATATTTTCTGGAATGGTCAAGAATGAAGGTGGTCAGGTGTCTACAAAGAGGAGGTCCAGAAAGTGTACGGCCAACTAGAAATAAAAAATTTGGATCGGTCTCCTCCAGAAATCAAACACAGATTTCCACATTAAACAGCTGGATGATTATATTGGGACCTAGAAGGGAGGGTTCGTTAGATCAGGGCCGCGCGTTGTGGGGTCCTCACTTAAGAGGCAGGGACTGGAGTCAGACCTGCCTTGCTTCTCCAGGATCAGATTCATAGCCGCCTCCATCCCTTATCTATTAAACAGGGCCCTCAGTGGTACCCTGGCTTCTCTTGTGAACTAGAATACCTTGCCCCAGTCACCCCAGGATAATAGGCTGGATTTAGGACATCTTTCTATTCACTTGATCCACTGATGTTGGTCATGGGAAAGACCCAAGCCACACTCTTGGTGCCGAGATGTGGAGGGAATCCTGGCCTATGGGAAGGTCTCCATGGCCCACATGCAGGTGTGTGTGTGTGTGTGTGTGTGTGATGGTCACACATCTTCCAGGGGCTCCCAGGAATATAAAAGCCCCAGGGGGTGCCTTAACCTTCCCTCCGTGAAGGGCAGGGGCGACTGGAGAGCACGCTGGCCTTTCTTTTGGTGCCCCACTACTCGTCATGGGGTGGGGGGTGTCCACTGTTACCGAGCGGGGAGGAGACTGCGGGCCCTGCCTGGGAAATGACTTTTAGATTTGTGCAGACCTTGCTTAGATTGTCCTCTGAGCAAGCCCCAGACCTGGGGTTGCCAGCAGGCTCAAGGAGGCCAGTGAAGGGTGTGAGCAGATTCTGAGCCCAAGGTGGGGGGTCCTGTTCCTTGTCACCCCAGGAGCCCAGGGAGGTGGGAACCATATCTAGTGGCCGGGAGCAGTAACAGAGTAGCTCGGCAGACACGCAGCCGACACAGGCTCAGCCCGCGGGAAGGGGGGTCCGTGTGGCACTCACAGAACACGCTGACGTTGAGACTCTTTAACTTCTGCTTCCTGAAGCAGGTGAAGTAGCAGTAGATGATTGTGTCCTGGGAGACATTGGAGACCAAGTACTGCTTCCACTGAGTTCCACTGGCCACCAGACTCTTGGTTAGAGTGGTTTCCAGGCCACTGGTGTCAGGCAGGGCACAGCTGGTACTACAGTTGATCAACGTGGACCCTCCGGGCTCCACCACCAGCTGCTCTGGATACATGTGTACCTCGAACGTCTCACCAGACCCTGGAAGACCAGAAATACGGGGCAGCAAATGTCTCTGCTGCCCTGCACCATGGAACTGCCTGCCACGGGCTGTCTGATCAAGGGACAGGTGCCCAGGAAGAACGTCCAGAGACGGCCCCTCTGCTACTCTCCCCTTGTTCAGGCCTTATTTATTACCTCACCTCTAGACAGAGGTCTCCCTGCTGCCCCAGCTGTCTCCCTGCCTCTGGTTACTCTTCCTCCAGCCCATCACCTTCAAATTAGTCTTCTCCATCTCCATTCTTCTTACATCTTCCATCACCATGGGGAGGGATCCTATTTGACCTTCAAAGCCCAGCCCAAATGTCCCCTTCTCCATGAAGGCCTCTCAGAACTGGAGGTGGACTGTGTCCTCTTGGCCCCTGTGGCCATGGGTTTAACCCTTTCTCCTTTCTTTTCTTCTGCAAATGTTTTTTGAATAGCTGTTCTGTGCCAGGTGCCATTCTAGGCTCTGGTGACACGGCAGTGACCAAAGCAGAACAAACCCTGCCCTTGCAGAGCTCACATTATAGTGAAGGAGACAGACGATAATCAGCAAGTGAAATAGCCAGCCTGCTGGGTGGTAACAAGTGCCCAGGGAAGGAGAGAGGGGGCAGGTGGAGCCGTCATTTTAATAGTCAGCACAGGCCTCACCAAGACATCCAGCAAAGACCTGGAGGGGGTGGGGGTGAGCCCTGCAGCTATCTGGGGGGGGGGGGGAGTGTTTCCAGCACTAAGACCCCAGGTCAAGGGCATGCTTGGTATGCTTGAGGAATGGCAAGATCGGGATGGCTGGAGCTCAGCAAGGAGGAAGGCAGGGGGAGAGGAGTTTAGAAAGGTAATTGCAAATGATTTATATTCATGCTGACTCTCCCTTAGATGTTCTGGAGCTTCTGGAAGGCAGGGCCCAGATTTTTCAGGTTTCTCTTAGTGCTTAGCACAATGCCCTGTGTATGGCAGGCATTCGGGAAGTATTTGATGCATAAAGATTGAGTCCCCAGTGCTCACCTCCCACTCAGTGATGGCCAGAAGGTCCTTGGTCCCAACCAACTGGGCCTGCCCTGTGCTCCCACAGCGCCAGCAGCATGTCCCCACTGAGCCCTCAGCTGGTGGCATATAATGAAATGACAAGAAAGGAGCTTTGCAGGTAGATAGAGCTGGATTCAAATCCTGAGTTTGCCAGGTACCAGCTGTGTGACCCTGGACAAGGTGCTTTCTCTCTCTGAACCTGTTTCTTCATCTGTCAAATGGGCTAGTAATCCCCTTCCTGCAGGGTTGTGGTGAAAGCTCAGTGAGATAGTACTTGAAAAGCGCCTGGCAGGCTGTCCAAAACAGAGTGCTCAGCACATGGCAGCATTTTCCTTCAAGTCCCCTGACCCCCTGGAAGATGTGTGGGTTTCCCTTCTGTAGGCCGTAGTCAAAAGGCAATGTCCTCTGCTGCCCCCTGCTGTCTCGAAGCCACATCTGAGGAACAGCTGGGGCATTCCCTCACCTTTCCTTGAACCCCAGCAACCCCTTCCACCTCAGGCCCCCGTGCAGCCCACCATCCGGCCTCCATGACCTGCCACAGGCCACGAAGCTGTGTCCAAAAGGCTAGCTTTTCTTTCTTCGCCCCCAGGATCATGGAGAAGCCAGGCTGGCATGGCATCCTGTACCCATGATGGCTGCCACTGTGTTCAAAGCCTCAGTGACTTCAGGACCAGAACCCCCTCCCACGCCTGAAGCCAGGGGGGCAGGGGCCCACCCTCTGGGCTGGCGTGCGCCAAGCCAGGAACCCCAGGCACCAGCTCACCTGGGCAGCAGAACAGGGCGAGAAGGGCGGCGGGCAGGCCCCAGCAACCAAAAGGGGACATCTTGAGCGGCATCCACAGGCTCACGGTGAACAGCTGAGGGCTGCCTGGAGAGAGATGGTGGGCCCAGGTCAGGGAGTGGTGGCCTGGAGCTGCAGCCCGGAACTCTAGCCTTCTATGTGCTGGTGACCACATTTCCTCTCATTATCTGAGAGGTTCTCGGGAAGTCACTTGGGAGGCTGGCTCTCAGAGCTCCAGGCCTTCAAGAACACAGGCAGAGGAAGCTGGGTTGTAGCCGATAAGCCGGGATACAACCTGGCCACCTGCCATGCTGCTGTGCAGGGGGCAGGGCGAGCGACAGCTGCGCGTGTCTGTGAGGGACGTGAGTGTGCATGGGGCTCGGTGCACTGTGGGTGCATAGAGGGCAGTGATGCCTATAAGCCCCAGACCTGGGAACCCCAAATCCCAAGGACACGTTGTCCAGTTCCCCTCTGCGAAGACAGTATTCAAAGTCAGGCCGGTCCAGGACATGCAGTCTCCACAGCAAAGTGGGCAGGGAGCCAGACTTCTTTAAGGAGACCTGGGCAGGAACTGGAGGCACTCCAGCAGACCCCCCAGCACAGCTACTTAAACCTCAACACCCACCCACTTGCAACCTTGACCTGTCCTGACTCAGCCGATAGGGACAATTCGAGGGGAAGTGCTCCCACAACCGTCCCCAGCAGCCCAGACACAGAGGTAATGGGGGTCAGTCTGGCTGTAGCTCAAACCCCAGCCTCTATTTCCAGGGCCGGGTTTATTGTGTCTCCCCCAGCCCTTCCAGGCAGGGAGCCTTGGTCTGGGGATGGGGGGCTCAGGGCCTGAGGCACTGCCGTGCATTTCTAGGGAGGCCTTATCACCTACTGAGGGAATCTCCAGAAGTGGGAGTCCCTGGGGCCAGCAGAGCCTGGGAGAGGCAGGAGAGGAGCAGGTCTCCTTGCTTTATCGGGGGCGCCCCAGCGTTTTCAGGGCTCAGGCCAAACTCCATTCCTGGGTTGCGAGTGTGAAGTCGTGCCTTTCTCTTTGGCCGCTGAGGCCAAAGGCTGTCACCACCACGTGTGGTGGGCAAGTGCCGCTTGTCAGCCCGGACCTGGGCACGTCCCTGGACAGCACTGCTTCGGAGTGATGCCGAAGGAAGACGCAGAAAAGAGCAAGCCATGACCCCAGCCTGGGATCTGGTCCGTGCGGCTGCAGGAAACACTCCCCCGAACCCTCGGGGAGGCTGAGGGTGCGGCCCTGGGGCTCAGACAGCGGGCGCTGCTGTGCGGAGACTCTGTGGTCTCCACCGAGTCAGAAGAATGATGATGATGAGAGCAATAACGACAAAAATAATAACAAAAGTAATGCAACAGTGAGCGTTTACTGACTGCTGATCAGCACCATCATAAGGGCTCTACAAACATTAACTAATCAATGCCCCAATTCCACGAGGCAGGTACAATTACTGTCCCCATCTTGGCGATGGGGAAACTGAGGCAGAGAGTGATTAACTGACGTGGCCAACGTCACATACCTAGGGGAGCGCGAAGTCTATATGAGTGAAAGGAGCTGTGGTGATGCCAAAGCCCACAGGGCAGGGGCAAGAGAAGGATGCTTAGACACTTCCTCCCCAGGAGACCCTTGGGAGGGGAATGCAAGACAGCAGGAGGCCAGAGGAAATTTCTGGGGTCTTCTTTGCCATGCCAGGCTGGGGGAGGAGGGTGGCTCATGCCCAGGGAGCTCCAGACAGCTTCTGGAAGGGTCTGTGGCTGTGAATCCCAACCACACATGCTGCTGGGCCAGCCTGACTCTATCCCCACAGGGGTGAAGCTCCTGGGGCCCATAGGTTCTGCTCTAAGCCTGTCAGCCCCTGTTCCCACCTACCACTTCCTCTTTGCCCTCTCTCTCTCTTGCCCTGGGCAGGCCCTCCTTGCCTGGGGCACACCAGGCCCACGAACATGGCCGTGTTAGACGTGTATCGTCTCTGATAGCTTACACATCAACTTTCTTTCCCTCCCCACTGGCCTCCCACCCACGGGGGCTGAAGCTGAATGTCACATACTGCTGTCCTACCGCAGACAGGCCTGGCAAACGGTTGATGGTGGATGGACGGATGAGTAAATGAATGGAAGAAATAGTTTGTCTTCGTGTACAACCCAGGCAAGATTGGATGGGGGTCTGACAGCTCTGCCGACCCCGAGGCCACGGAGCTGGGCTGAACACATAACAAGGCCAACCAGGGCCCCTTACTCCCCAAAGATGGGCACTCAGAGTTAGGCCTGGGCGGTGTTTTTCCCAGGACTCTGAACCATAACTGGTGGAAACGAGCCCTTCCCTTTCTGATCCTAACAGTACGCACCTGAGAGCCAGCGGCCGTCTGTGCTTATGCCCTGGCAAGTGAAGAAGCTGGTAGAAAGGAACTCCACTCGGCAGTGGAGGGAAAGTGACCCAGAATTGTCCCAGGTCACGTGCTGGCTGTGGGGTGGACTCTGGCAGGAAGTGAGTTGGGTTGAGGGCTCACGATGATTCTGTGTGGCAAAAATGAAAGAGCTTTTCAGGCCCTTCAAACCTGCCCATTGGAGTCCAGGGCTGGCTACGGGTCCTTGCACAGGGAGTTATTTTGAGCCCTGTTCTGCCTCACAGAACTTTCCGGACAGAATGGGAGGGTGCTCTACTTGCATGAGGCCTGGAGGTCTTCTGGGAGAGAGAATAAAGTGGTTTCGGGGGCCTGATGATCAGACCCTAGAAGGCCATGATGGATGCTTTCAAACAAAGAAGAAAGACCAAAGCTTCCTGATGCCAAGAAGTTGCCCGTGGACAAAAGGAAACCGACCATGGTGTAGATGAGAGAAGAAATTCCGGTGTTCCATCTCGAAACACTGTTCCACCACCAAATACTCCCTGGCTTATTCTTTAGGGTCTCTGAGTTCTCCAATGAAGGGGACAATGAAGCTGGAAGAGTTAAGATGCTCCAGAAGACTCAAGAGGATTGGAGGGGAGGGGAGGTTGGAGCGTTAGTTTGGGAAGTGAACTCATCTCTCCACAGGGCTTTGGAAGGCTTCTGTCTTGACTGGGTCTTAATCCAGTGACTTCTCCTGTGTTCCCAGCAAAAGGGTCTTTCAAGAACCGTTTCACCTTTCAAGGTGAGATAAAGACATGATAAACAAAGTCTGAGACAGTTTACCCCCAAGATACTCCACTAGAGGAACTTTTAAAGATGTGTCCAGGAGAAGGAAAAATGACTACAGGACCGTTTTCTATGCAAGAAGGAAGCATGGGAGAACAACAGTGTAAATGAATATGTAACTCCAGACAACCACTGTCTGCAGTAACAATATTTACAGTATTTAATTTGAGAAGTCTTAAAATGTTCAAAAGTAAAATACCGGGCAATAATATTTAAAAGAGGATTATGGTTCAAGCTTTCTAAACTCTGTGTTGTTTAGGAGGGAGGATATACTTTAAGTTATAGAAGCAGGGTGACGTTGTAAGAAAAACCAACAGAGATAGGGTATTAAAGTTCGAAACCACTAGAGAAGCTTAAAACGGCATGAAAACAACCTTTTTAAAAAAAATTTTTTTTTCAATGTTTTTATTTTTGGGACAGAGAGAGACAGAGCATGAACGGGGGAGGGGCAGAGAGAGAGGGAGACACAGAATCGGAAACAGGCTCCAGGCTCCGAGCCATCAGCCCAGAGCCTGACGCGGGGCTCGAACTCACGGACCGCGAGATCGTGACCTGGCTGAAGTCGGACGCTTAACCGACTGCGCCACCCAGGCGCCCCGAAAACAACCTTTAATCAAAAGAATTAAAGGAGAAAAACATGGAAAAAGAGGGGCAAGTATAAATTTTTAAAAAGATGGTATTCCGAAGTCCAAATTTATAATAATCACAATAAAGATGAAACATTTAATGATAGTTGAATAAATTGTCAGATCGATTTTTTTTTTTTAATCCTTGCTATGTGGTGGTGTCAGAAGAATTTGGTGGTCTCAGTCGGAAGAGCATGTGACTCTTGATCTCAGGGTCATGAGTTCGAGCCCCGCGTCGGGCTGACAGCTCGGAGCCTGGAGCCTGCTTCGGATTCTGTGTCTCCCTCGCTCTCTGCCCCTCCCCCCGCTCATGCTCTGTCTCTCTCTCTCTCTGTGTCAAAAATAAATAAACATTAAAAAAAATCAAAAAATAAAAATAAAATCTTAAAAAAAAATTTTTTTTCAAGTCCTTGCCCTGTGTTAATCTATTCCTGGCTGGTGTCTGGACTGAATGCAAGGACAAAGCCTTGTATTCATAAATCAGGCACAACAGAAGGGCCGGGAAAAGGAATAGTTCATGGACCTGTTACCTCGACAAATCTGCAAACTTTGAATGTGATTCAGGGCCATGCCCTTGGAAACGAGATTTGATGTGACTAGCACACAGGCATGACCTGGGTCATGATTCCCTCTGATGTCCTGCAGACATGTTGTCCTGCACACACAGCTCAGTTCTGAGTCATTTTAGCTTCTGGACAGCTTACAGGCAGAGGGTGCCTGTGCATCTGTCAGATGTAGGTCAGAGGTGTTGGACTGAGAAAATGGATAAGGCAGGCACAGTAACCCTGATAACAGGAAGCAGAAAGGGAGGGACTTTCCAAGTTGGAAAGAGGGTTCGGAAGACAATAACCACTTCTGCCCTCCCCTGCTTAGATTTCTGGTGATACACCCTGTCACAGGGGTACTTCCCTCTGTTTTTCTCTCAGCAAAACTTGACGTCTGATTACTAAGAGAAGGGAGAAGAAAAGGGAAACTGACATTTCGTTGACCTGTATTCCCTGCTAGGGACTGAGCTGAGGTGTTAATACGTTGTTTTATTTAATTATCATACCAGATCCATACAAATAAGGAACCATTCTGATGATGCATTTGAGAAAGCAGGGGCTTGTGTGGATTCATAATGTGCCCAGCTCACGGAAGTATGAGGTGATAGAGCAAGAGGAAAACTGAGGAAAGATCAGTGGTTGCCAGGGGTAGGGGAGGAGGGACGGGTGAAGAGGCAGACAACAGAGGATTTTTAGAGCATTGGAACTACTCTGTGTGAGCTATGATACGGACATGTGCCATGATACGTTTGTCTAAACCCATGATGGGGCGCCTGGGTGGCTCAGTCTGTAAGTGTCTGACTTCAGCTCAGGTCATGATCTCGCAGTTTGTGAGTTCGAGCCCCACTCGAACTGTGCTGACAGCTGGGAGCCTGGAGCCTGCTTCAGATTCTGTGTTTTCCTCTCTCTCTGCCGCTCGCTTGCAATCTGTCTGTCTGTCTCTCTCTCTCAAAGATAAACATTTAAAAAAATGTAAACCCATGAATGCACAATGACACGTCCATGCAGGTTCACTGAATGTAACAGATGTACCAATCCGGTGGGGGAGGTTGACAACAGGGCAGACTGTGCACGTGTGGGGGCGGTTTTGTTTTGCTGTGAAGATAAAGCTACTCTAAAACAAAACAAAACAAAACAAAAACACAAAAACAAAAACAAAAAAGCCGATTTTTAAAAATAGCTCAAACGCACTACCTCAGAAGAGAAACTTCCGGGTTAGGGTTCTTGCCAGCTTGTTGAAAAGGCAGGTTTTAAAACTCCACTCTTATTCAGCAGGGTTTAATGGAAGCCATGGACTCAGTTATTCCTAAATTCTCATCTCAGATTAGATTTTTAAAACATGAAAACACAAACCCCACTTCTCTGTTGTTTATGAGTCACACCTTAGGCGTTAAGAGTATGGAATGGTTGCAAAGTCAGAGAATGGGGAAAAATATACGTGGCAAACACTACCCACAAGAAAAATGGGACATCTCTGTTCATAGTAGAGAAAGAGAACTTCTACAACAAAAATGTTTATTAGGGATAGCGTTAGGATACGCCTGCTCAATGTTTCCCAGAAGTGGGAGAGAAGTTCTCTAAGATGCAGCCCTCAAGCAGTGAAGGATAGGAGCTGGTGGATACGAAGAGCTCCAGTGTCTTCCTTTTCCTTGGGCAATTCTGGGAAGCATCTAGCAGGCTTATCAGAGGTCCCAACAGTCAAGCTCCCTTGGCCTACAGCCGTGACATCAGTCAAGCTCCTGTAATTGGCTTTTCTTCCTTCCCTTCTCAGTCACCCTGCCCTCCTTTCTGGAATCACCTCTCTAATAACCTACCTGAACCCAAGTCTTTGTTCCAGGCTCTGCTTTTAAAGGAGCTCAAACTAAACACTCAGGGTGCCTGAGTGGCTCAGTTGGTCAAGTGTCTGACCCTTGATTTTGGCTCAGGTCATGATCCCAGGGTTGTGGGATTGAGCCCTGCGTCAGGGGGCTCAATGTGGAGCCTGCTTAAGATTCTCTCTCTCTCTCTCTCTCTCTCTCTCTCTCTCCCTTTGCTCCTCTCCCCCTCTCACATGCCCTCTCTCTAAAATAAAATAAAATAATAATAAAGGAGCTCAAACTAAAAATTTACACTAACGGATTTAAGAAGAAAAACACATGATCATCTCAACAGATCCAGGGGGGAATAATGATGAGATTCAGTACACTTTCATGAAAAAGACCTTAGCAGATTAGAAGGAAATTTTCTTAACCTGATAAAGAGAACTTACAAGAAGCTTATGTATATATTATTTTTAATAAGTAAATCTTAGGAGTATTTCCTTTATATTTTTTTAAAGTTTATTTTGAGACAGAGAGCAAGAGAGAGCAGGAGAGGGGCAAAAAGAGGGACAGGCAGGATCCCAAGCAGGCTTTACGCTATCAGTGAGGAGCCTGATGTGGGGCTCAAACTCATGAGCTGTGAGATCATGACCTGAGCCGAGATCAAGGGTTGGATGCTTAACTGACTGAGCCCCCAGGTGCCCCAGGAACATTTCCTTTAAAAGCAGGACCCAAACGAGGATGCCTACTGTCTCTGTTGGTATTTAGCAGCACCAGAGGTCCTGGACAGAGCAGTAAGACAAGAAAAAGAAATTAAAGCCCTAAGGATGAAAAAAAAAAAGAACAAAACTGTCAGTATTTTCATATGATATGGTAGCCTGGGTAGTAAATCCAAAAGAATGATCAGAAAAGTGATTCAAAATAAGAAGGGATTGGGGTCTCTGGGTGGCTCAGTTGGTTAAGCATCTGACTCTTGATTTCGGCTCAAGTCATGATCTCACAGTCCGTAGGTTCAAGCCCAGAGTTGGGCTCTGTTCTGACGGCACTGAGCTTACTTGGGATTCTCTCTCTTTCCCATTCTCTCTGCCCCTCCCCTATTCTCTCTCTCTCTCTCTCTCTCTCTCTCTCTCAAAAATAAATAAATAAACATTAAAAAAATAATAAGGGATTTTAGCAAGGCAACTAGCTATCAGGTCAATGTCGAAAAATAAGTTGCTTTTATGTGTATCAGTAACGTACAAAAGTAGAATTAAAAAACCACATCATTTATAGTAGCAGAAAAAGGGGAATAAACTAGCAAAATATGTATAAGACCTACAGTAAGAAGTTACAAAAGAGATTCATCACGAACCCCAGATGCAATCCCCGGAGGAAGGGGACCATCCCTTTCTCCATGCATCAGCTCCGAGCACAGTGCCCTTGGCTAGAGCCATACCCACGTGGTCAAAAAGGCAGCCCCCTGCTTCTAAATTGGCCAAGCGATGACAGAGCAGGAAAGAGGAGGACAATAATAGGAAACAGGCACAGAAGCAGGGTCAGTAAACTCTTGAACTCAGAGACCGCAAGGGGAGCTTCCCCCGCAGGGAACATCGGCCCAGAAGGAACTCTGGGGACCCGGGAGGGCGCCGGGGTAGGCCTTCCCCTCAGCCCAGGGGAATCAGGCCAGAGAGGGGAGGGGACTACAAGTCAGGCCTGGACCCTCCGACCCGGGCTCCCAGGAGGGAAGGAGAAGCGTGACGTTACCTGTCCTCTGCTAAACGGAGGAATGTTCCAGGAAAGTAGGGCGGCCTGGGGTCTGGAGCCTGGAGACGTGAGAGAGGCCGAGGTGCTCAGGGCCTGTGGTTCTGCCTCTGTGAATTCAGACCTCCCCTTCCCGCGGCACTCACGAGTCACGTGCTTCCTGTGATGGGTTCCCACCTCAGACTAACCTCCTGTCGGCCGGCTCCCTCTTCTTCTTTTTTTGTTTTTGTTTTCAATTTTGTTAATGTTTTATTTAAGATTGAGCGCGAGTGGGGGAGGGGCAGAGAGAGGGAGGGAGATCCGGAATCCGAAGCAGGCTGCAGGCTCCAGGCTCTGCGATGTCAGCGCAGAGCCCCGATGCGGGGCTCGAACCAGCCAACTGTGCGATCATGACCCAAGCTGAAGTCGGAGGCTTAACCGACTGAGCCGCCCAGGCGCCCCTCCCTCTTCTTTTAAATGGTGACAACATTTAGGCTCCAGAAGATTTACCGCGGTCACTATTTTAGCAGACAGTTCTGTGGCGTTCAGTACATTCACATTGTTGTGCGGCCATCGCCAACATCCATCCACTTCCGGAACTTTATCATCTTCCCAAACGGAAACCCTGTCCCATGAAACACTAACTTCACCACCCTGCACCCCGCCCCCCCCCCCCCCCCCGTCCCCCCAACCAGGCTCTGGCAACCACCGTTCTGCCTTCTGTCCGTACAAATTCGATTATTCTAGGAACCGCATATGAATAGGATTGTACAGTATTTGTCCTTTGGTCACGGGGTTACTTCACTTAGCGTGACGTCCTCGAGGTTCATCCATGTCCTGGCATGTGTCAGAATTCACTTCCTTTTAGAATTCTTTTGAATGTTTATTTACTTTTTGAGAGAGCGAGACAGAGACAGAGTGTGAGCAGGGGAGGGGCAGACAGAGAGAGAGAGGGAGACACAGAATCGGAAGCAGGCTCCGGGCTCCGAGCTGTCAGCCCAGAGCCCGACGCGGGGCTCGAACTCACGAACCGTGGGATCATGACCTGAGCTGAAGTCGGACGCTTACCGACTGAGCCACCCAGGTTGAGCGACATTGCAGGTAGACACCACAGTTTGTTTATCCATCCATTGGTTGATGGACACTTGGGTCCCTCCACCTTCTGGCTATTGTGAATAACGCTGCTATGAACGTGGGCACAAATATGTCCCTGAGTCCCGCTTTCAGCTCTTTGAGGTGAATGCGGTATTACTGGATCATGGGATAGTTCTATGTGTAATTTTTTGAGGAACCGCCATACCATTTCCCCCTACTCTCTCTTTTGATGTGCAGTTTCTGCGCTACTGGGGGCCTTTGACGAGTAGACAGTTCCAGGATGAGCCATCTCTTGTCCCCCCGCATGAGGCTACTTAATGCCACAGAGGTGGCATTCCCTGTACCTGACATGCCCTGCCACGAGAAACTTCTATTTGTGACTAAGAACCATTGCTTTCTCAGATCTTGTCACACCTGCCACGTTGCCTAGCAATTTAAAAAAACCTACCCTAGCAGAGTGGTTTTGTTCCAGTAGGTAGAAAATATCAAAGGCAGGTGCAGAGGTGGGGGCTGGGCGGCCAGCGAGGCTCACCCACGAGCGGGGGAGCTTGCGACCACAGGCCAGCCCCACAGCACACCATTTAAATTCCTCGCTTAGCGAAGTCACAAATCAGATCGTGTGAGAGGCCACAGGACAGTCAAGGGCATGAGTGCTGAGGGTCTGCTGGGCTCTGGAACAATCTGTCTTGGTACTTTTGTGCCTCAGTGTCTTCACAAAAGTTCTTTTTGGAAACTTCCTGTCATATATGCTGACAAAACAAAGCCAATGTAGAATGTGGGGTGGGAGGGCATCAGGGCCCAAGTTGGAGGAGCTCATGTGACTTGATGGCATCTGTTATAGACATAAATTGGGATGCATATCCCACTTGTAATTTCCCCAGGAGTCACGTCTGGACTTGGCCCTTTTTGCGGGGAACGCCTCCTTTCCCTACTTCAGAAGGTTTTCTAGGGAGCTTCTGTCCTCCGACTCAACCCCACTTTCCTGCCAAATGACTTGTCCAAGGTTGGCATCATGGTACCCCAACTTCAGGTCTTACCCTGAGTTTTGTTTTGCTTGATGGGATTGTTGTTTAGCAGTTGAAGAAAGAGCCTTTTCCTGCCTGGTTGCAGAAGTTGGAGGACAGAGGTTGCCTGAGGTTATCACACCATTCAGAGGAGAGAAGGGATCTGTAGAAGGCGAGGAAGTCAAAATGTACAGAGAAGAGGTGAAAACATTCCGATGATGTTCTAGTCCCTGGTTCCAGCCATTCCTGAAGACTGTTCCTGAAGGTTGGTTTCCACGGGCCTATCCTGTTGCCATTTTTGCTTAAACCAGTTTCAGCTGGTTTCTGCCTTGTGCAACCAGAGTCCATAGTAAGAAACCATGAATCGCGCCAGAGAACCTGATCCGTCAACCAAGGAATGTTCCAGAATAAAATTGCACATTGTTTGGACTGGCCCCAGCACCAGTGGCTTAATATGGTGCTGGGTCTTCACAAGAGGATGGGGGAAAAGGCATCAATATTTGAGAACATCTCCACATGTATTTTGGTTCAAGCTTTAGGAAGTAACACAGCATTTTGGCAATTGTGTTCGTAATTCTCAGTGAGGGCCAAATTGCATAGTACTGAAGAAAGTAGAAGTGTGTAAGCGGTTCACTGTAGATTGCTTTGCCTCACATACTGTTCCTTCATAATTCAGACTTGCTCTCTTTTGTCAGAGGCAGCATCTTGCTGCATCAGGGCACGCCATGGGCCACGGGAACACGTGAGTTGTCTGAGAAAGGTATGTGAGGCTTGTCGCTGGACCCCCTCCAGGACCCCTCGTGCCTCATGAGACATCAGGCCCCAGAATCATTAATCAGAGCCAGGACTGTGATAACTTGAAGTGGGGGGCGGGGGAGGCTGGCTAGACCTCCCTGCTGGCTGAGTGCGACCTTGTGGACCCAAACTTGTTTTCAGAGGGGGCACAATGAGAGAAGGGGCTCAGGAAACAGGATTGAGCCCCGGCATTTACAGTGGATCTCATCGACCCATTCTCCTGTCAGGGTGTCTAGACCTGGTCCCCAATGCTGTTTCTGACTCTCCTAAAATATAGTTAAATTGGAATTTCAGAGAAATTATTTTTAGCATGTGTCCCTTGCTGCATATCGCAATAGTTGCATATTCTGTGTGTGTGTGTGTGTGTGTGTGTGTGTGTGTGTGTGTGTATGTTGTGGTTTTTTAGGCTCTCCAGGTAATTCCAGCATGCACAATGCTGAGGACCAGCACACGGGGTGGAAAAGCAGAAATGTGAGTGAGAAGTCCAGAAGTAATCGGGAGGAGACGCACGAAGGCATGGTCTAATTTGGTGCGTTTGGGAAGGCAGGGGTCAGCTGTGGGCACAGAGCACAGAAGATGCATGAAGAGGCAGCAAAGTCATCCGCAAATCCCCAAGAGTGAGCTCAGGAAGGGGAAGGCCGAGGCGATCCGTCTTCAGAAGGAAGGGTGTCATCTATTCTATTGCAAACAGTATCATACTCCACCTGGATGCCCAGCTTGACTGAAGCCTGGCTGTAAAGCCCCAAAAGCCATCTCCAATAGAACTGTCTATGCAGCTTTTACCCCTAGAGGTGCTGGGTTCACCCCAGAACTGTCCAATTATAACCCTGTGTGCCTGCTTTTTTATTTTTAAAAAATGCTTTATTTATTTTTGAGAGAGAGAGACAGAGAGAGACAGAGTGCAAGTGGGGGAGGGCCAGAGAGAGAGGGAGACACAGTCCAAAGCAGGCTCCAGGCTCCGAGCTGTCAGCACAGAGCCCGATGTGGGGTTTGAACCCACAAACCATGAGATCATGACCTGAGCCAAAGTCAGATGCTTAACTGACTGAGCCACCCAGGCTCTCCCTATGTGCCCACTTAAAAAGCTGCACAGATCATTTGGGTCCATCCCTGACCAGCAGTCCTCCAACTCCTGTTTCTGCTCCCCACCATTTTTTTCACATTTCATGTCTATTTCCTTCCCTTCTCTGCTAGGTTTCTGGTGTCTTCCTCTTTGAGCCACCAAGAGCAGGCTCAGTCAATGCTTGTTGGATTTAATTAAGCATAGGGACTTGGTTTTAGGAGACATGAGTTTTACAGCAAGTGCCCTCAAATTTGGCATGCATTAGCATGGAGAACCCCAGCCCCAGAGTTGCTGTTTTAGCAGGTCTGGCATGAGGCCTGAGAATTTGTATCCCTGAAAGTTCCCAGGTGATGCTGATGCTTCTGGTCCTAAGACCGCGCTGCTTTAGCAAGAATGGGAAAGTGCTCTCGGTTTAAATAAAGTACAAGTAGAAAACAGAGGTTCAGAGTAGAAATGCTGACCAGGTCCTTGGAAGGCTGGTGCTTCACAGACTCATTGGCCTATGGGCTGAATGACGGAGACTGTGGGGTCAGTCTGGTGGAGTGGAGTTAAAAGAACCTGTGTTTGAATCTCTGCACAGCTCCTTGCCGGCTGTGTGACCTTGGGCAAGCTGCTTAACTTCTCTGAGCTTCTGTTTGCTCATCTGTAACATGCAGAAAATCCTAACAGACTACATTTCTGCTGTGCTTACTCCATATGGATGTGGAGTTGAGTAGTTGGTGGGTAGTAGCTGAACAGGCATCCAGCAGCAGCAGCAGCAGCAAGAGACCACGCAAAGATTATTCCAGGCAATTGGGATCCCACATTTAAGCTCCAGGGCCCTCTCGCCCACCTTAGAGCCCCCTCAGAGGGCTTCTGGAAGGAATAAATCCAATGATTTGTAAAACACTGGCTCAGAGCCTGGTACATGATAAGTACCTGACCAAGTTTATGATAGTTGTTACAACTGGTGCCCGGACGTGCACCTGTCTGTGTCCTTGTGCTCAAGAATGCCTTAGTACACATCTTGACTACTGCACGGATCCACAGAATGTCAGACCCCAAGATCACCTCCATACACGGAGGGACCCGTACATAGTATGTTACATGCTCATCCTCGAGTGAGAAAAGCTTGTGAATATGCATTATTTCGAAAACTACTGGCTCTTGAAGGACTTTTGTTTACAACACCAGGTCCTTTGGCCTTGTTTTTGGATTCTGGTCTCATCTCCTATGGAGCAGCCTGGCCGAGTTGGCAGCAGGAGCAGTAGCCACGCCCAGGTCAAGGGTGGACCTGAACGCTGCCACCGAGGGAGTAGGAAGAGAGGCTGCACTCGGGCGCCATCTAGAGGCTGACAGGAGTCCTGCTCAGTCTGAAAGGCCCGACAGTTGAGTTCTCCAAGTGTTGTGGCAGTGCTAGATCCCATTTCTTTTGCAACCACAAGGAGTTTGGAAATGGGCTGGGATCCTGAGAGGCTGTTTTTAAGGAAGGTGATCTATACAGAGGCAGTGAATGTACCCATAAACACCCAACAGCCAAAGAGCTGAGGGAGGGAGAGCTGGGAGGGTCTTTACAGAAGGGAGGTTGCCTTTTCTCCGGAAAACATGGATGTCAGGGGAGCCACTAGCTGTCTTTTCCTTCCTTTAACCTTCCCTGCAAGGGAGAGAATGAACTGAGATGCTTTACTAGGAACCCAGTTGGGAAAACAAACTGCTTCCTTAGGACAGACACCAAAGGCAGCTCCTTGAGAGCTCCTTAGCTTGTTGGAAGAACAAAGGCAAAAAATCCAAGAAGAGATCTATGTGGTAATTTTTTGGATTTTTTTACCATGAGACTATTCTCTTTTGGGACCTGAATGTTAGACTGAGAGATATTTAGGGGCACCTGGGTGACTCAGTCCATTAAGTGTCCGACTTCAGCTCGGGTCATGATCTCACAGTTCATGAGTTGGAGCCTCGCATGGGGCTCTCTGCTGTCGGCACAGAGCCCACTTTGGATCTTCTGTCCCCCCCTCTGCCCCTCTCCTGCTCGCATTCTCTCTCTCTCTCACTCAAAAAAAGAGATTTTTGAATATGGTTAAAGATTATTTTTTAGAAATTGGATACTACCAGGTCTTTGTATTTTTGAAATGGTTCGAATTTGCATATTCTGTAAATGAGACCTGCTGCAGGGTCAGGGCCCAGCGGCAGGGATAGGACCTCATGGAGCTAGCACTGGGGCTTGAATCTGTCTTCCCTGTTCCCCCGCAGCTGCGCAGGCTCTCCAACCACAAGGAGGCCACACAGCCAGTAAGGTTCTGTTGCAACAACAGAGAATTGCCTCGGTTCCTCTGTTGGTGTGTAAGAGGGCCTCAGAAGCTGACAAAGTCAAGGCCCCGCCACCTCCCGGGGGCCCCAAGTCACTTCTGGCTTCTGAGCAACTTTCCAACTTTCTGTCCATTCAGATCACAACCTGAAGGAGCATTTCCCACCCACTTGTATAGTCCTGGGTCTTGTCAGTCTAAAGTATATCATGCTTGGCCCCCACCAGCCCTGAGCTTTCACCCATATTCAGGTTAGTGCTTCCCTTGGCTCAAACCTCCCATGTGCCCTCTGAAACCTGTTTTACTAGAGAGAAATTGGCCCATATCCCTCACATCTTCCCAGACCCTCCAATTCCTTGTCCTGGCTGGAGACTGGCCCTCCTCTGACCATGCCTCTTTTCCCCCATTCCTCCTGAGTGGAGACTTCCTGTATCTCTGAGCTGGGTGGGCGTCGGGTATTAGCGGATTCCTCATGGCTTCAGTGTTTTGAAAGCAAACCCACCCTCATGTGCTGTGCCCTCCCTCCCTCGAGGCCCATGCCAACTCCGCATCTCAGAGAAGGCCATTGCCCAATCTGGGATTCCTAGAGGACTTTGGCTCTGTTTTGCTACCTACCCCTACCTCCCCTGCCCCCTGACTCTTGCTGTCACCCTGGGCAACCCTAGTGTCTACCAGAAGACCCTGCTATACCTGAGTCTCAACATCCACTCACTTCCTCAAGCTGTAAGAGTCTTCTCTACCTTCACTCCACCACCCACCCCTGCAGCCAAGTCTTACTTTTTCACCATGCAATACTCCTCCACCTCTGTATTCTTCCTCTCCAGAATCTTCCCTGACCACATTCCTATCTCCCTCCATCAGCCTGGACCCCAAGGTCAACCACTTTCCCATCCACTCCCTCAGTGTCCCCTCTTAGCACTTGCTGTGCCCACTCAGCACCCCCACCCCCAACAGGCTAAGTTACCCCTGCAGGCTGAAGCCTTAGCTAAGGGCACTTGCCTCAGCCTACAGTAATGCATAAATGAGACAGAGCTGAGGAGGGGGCAGATCTGCCTTGCAGAACAAGTGAGAGGCTTCACCTTGGAGATTCAGGGGAAAGACGGTGGAAGCTGGGAGTGACATGTCAGAATGGGAATGAACTAGAAGTTGGTTCATAAAACATTTGACCCCTGATGCAGAAGGACGGATAGTAGTCGTCAGTCCCTAGGCCAACAATCAGAAGACTCTTCTCCAAACACACTCAAGAACCTTGGAGCAAAGACCTCTGCCCTTTGGCATCTAAGATTTCCCCATATAATAACCTAAAAACAAAGCGTACCAGCTGAAAACTCTACTCACCAACACAGGGCCTCAATCAGCTTTTTCTTTGCCTCATTTTTTAGTATGTATAAGCCATGAAGCATCACTAACACTTAGGAAAATCTGCAACTTGGAAAAGAGAGATCAAGATAAAAATTACTCAAAATGATATAGAGATGATACAGGGAACTGAAGAACTACCCCCTCCCCCATGTCCAATTAGTATCCTGAAATACTAATTTCCCCTTAAGAAAGGGTCAAGGATCCAGAGCCCTTGGAATTTAAAAATTATTGCTGAGGGGCAGGCACACGGGTGGCTCAGTTGGGTGGTTCAGTTGGTTGAGCAGCCGACTTCAGCTCAGGTCACGATCTCACGGCTCATGAGTTCAAGCCCCGCCTCAGGATCTGGGCTGACAGCTTGGAGCCTGGAGCCTGCTTCGGATTCTGTGTCTCCCACTCTCTCTGCCCCTTTCCCACTTGCTTGTATGCACACACTCTCTCTCTCTCTCAAAAATAAATAAGCATTAAAAACATTTAAAAAATAAATAAAAATTATTGCTGAAACTAAGAAAAGTGTTCCAGAAGGAATAAAATCAACAAATGTCATATAAGAAATAAACCATAATCGACACCAAGGATCAAACCCAGAGTTCTAACATTCTACTGTTGAAACTCCCAGAAAATAAAAACAGAGAAAATGGAGGGGAGACAATTATTTAAAAATTAGACAAGCCAACCTTTCTTGAGGTTGAAAGAACTCGCCAGTGTCCAGCACAATGGAAGAAGTCCCACATGCAGCCACGCCTTTGGGGACAAGCAATAACGAGATCCTCCCCGAAGTTTCCATGGAACACACTCTACGGGGGCCATTGGTAGGTGCAGGGGGTCTCTGACTGCGGGCTTGGCCATGTTTCTTCAGGGAGCTGGTAGCTTAAGGAAACCAGGTGATGAGCCCTTGCTCACTCTGCTGTAGTAAGAGAATCCACCGGAAATCTGATGACCACAGCTCCTCCTCAGCTGGCTTGTGGAAAGTAGGATTTTCGGGGCGCCTGGGTGGCGCAGTCCGTTAAGCGTCCGACTTCAGCCAGGTCACGATCTCGCGGTCCGTGAGTTCGAGCCCCGCGTCAGGCTCTGGGCTGATGGCTCGGAGCCTGGAGCCTGCTTCCCATTCTGTGTCTCCCTCTCTCTCTGCCCCTCCCCTGTTCATGCTCTGTCTCTCTCTGTCCCCAAAATAAATAAACGTTGAAAGTAGGATTTTCAAAAAGTATACATGATATCGTTCAAGTTTGGATTTAAAAACTGATACACATTTATTTTTAATAGGTGAGAGATATGCCAAAGCATTGACCGTATGTCTTGGGAGCTTCCTTTTTGCAATAAGCACTATGGCCTAGATCAATGGTGCTCAAACTCTGGGGTATGCCAGAATCACCTGGAAATCAAAGAATGCAGAGCTACGGGCTTGTTGAAGCAGGATAGGACCAGGCCTGTGTAAATTTCCTGTTTCCCACACTATGACTCTGATATGATCAAGGTTCGAAAAACACTGACCTAGCTAAAAATCCTAAGACCTACAGACAACAGCAGTGTGTTGAGTTATCCTGGTTATAGCAAATTCTACCTGAGAGGGCTTCCTTTCCAACCAACGTGTTTTCCACTCCGTCTGCCCTCCCACTCCCTGTGACGGCCACCTGACCACTTAGAGTGACAAAACATGGCTCACACGTTGGAAGGGGAAAAAGCAGTATTTGCTAAGCAATAGCTGTTGTGGTGTTATTTTTTCTTTTTAATTTTTAAAAAATATTTATTTGTTTTTGAGAGAGTGTGAGTGAGGGAGGGGCAGAGAGAGGGAGACACAGAATCCAAAGCAGGCTCCAGGCTCCGAGCTGTCGGCACAGAGCCATATGCGGGGCTTGAACCCACGAACCGTGAGATCATGACCTGAAGCCAGACGCTCAACTGACTGAGCCACCCAGGCACCCGAGTTTTCTCTTCATTATTGTCTGTGTTTATCCCTCAGTTTCCTCCCTTTGCAGCGTAAGAGCAAGAAGGTGGGCTTCTGAGCCTTCCGGAATGGAGGTCAGACCCACAGCTTCATGCTGCCTGGGGCCTAACATAAATGGTCCACCTTCTGCCCCTCAGTCCCTGCCTCTCTCCCCCTAAAATTGTTCTGGGGAGGTAGGTGCTAATGAGAGGAACGCTCCTTCCCAGCTTCACCCTCCTCCAGTTCCCGCCAACCCAGACCTCCCAAGCCCTGGGAGAGATCACTATGGAGCCGGCAGGCCCCGTGGGGCCAAGGGAAGAGAGTGTGTGTGTGTGTGTGTGTGTGTGTGTGTGTTGGGGGTGGGGGGTGCTATGGCCCTGCCCCTCCCACCTTCCCTTGCTGAGTTCAGCCACTTCTCAACAGGGGTCACCTTGAGCACAGCCAACCGCCAAGCCATCACGTTACCACGGGTAACCATAGAAACCGAACAGGGTATTCAGGATGGGGGTAGGGGAGGTGGATGAAAAAGCAGCAGGAGGAGAATCCCTCTTCTTTGACCCCTCAGATTGTCAACGGTACGACTTCTTTAGCTGGCTAAAAGCACAAATGGCTTGGCATTGACCTTTAACTTTCAGGTGAAGCGTAGCAGCCTTTCTCCTGGATACTTTCTACCTAAAGTTTTAGTCAATTTGGGCTCAGCTGGGCTGTGGTAACTAACCCAGCCCGTCTGGGCGGCTTAACACAAGGGTTTGTTGTTTGTTTGTTTATTTATTTTACTGATAAGAAGTTTACTCCGAGTCAGGAGACTTTTCAGGACAGCTGCGTTCCGGGTGGTGACTGCATGATTCAGGTTGCTTCCATTTTGTGTCCTTTCAGTATGTAGACCCCACGATTGGCCCGTCACTGTGTCAAAGGAAGACAGAGCTGGAGGGTTGTGCCCCAGCTCTTAAACGCTTTGAGACTCAGAAATGCCACGTTTTACTTCCACTCCGCCCCCCCTGCCCACTCCACCCCCCCCCATTGGCCAGAGTTAGTCACACACCCCAACCTAACTTCAGAGGAGGCTGGGAATGTTGTCTTCCTAGAAATCCAGAAAGAGGAAAATAAAATAAGATTTGTTAAAAACATTATGATCTCTGCCACTCCAAACATGCTTAAAAAAAAAAAAAAAAATTGGGGCGCCTGGCTGGCGCAGTCGGTTAAGCGTCCGACTTCAGCCAGGTCACGATCTCGCGGTCCGTGAGTTCGAGCCCCGCGTCGGGCTCTGGGCTGATGGCTCGGAGCCTGGAGCCTGTTTCTGATTCTGTGTCTCCCTCTCTCTCTGCCCCTCGCCCGTTCATGCTCTGTCTCTCTCTGTCCCAAAAATAAATAAACGTTGAAAAAAAAAAATTAAAAAAAAAAATTTGAAGGCAGTAATTCGAGATATATATATGTATCCTCTCAGAGAATATCCTGTTAGTACATGGTGTTTTTCTTTTTTTTTTTTTAAGTAGGCTCCGCACCCAATGTGGGGCTTGAACTCACAACCCTAAGATCAAAAGTCATACGCTCCACTGACTTTGCCAACCAAGGCGCCCCTCTGTTAGTATATGAAAAGCCTCTGAATAGTACTGCAGTAAATATGAAACCCGTCTTCAATCCATCATTTCCCAAGTTTATTTGGTCATAGAACCTTTTTTCCCTAAGTGTAATATTCCTTAGAACTGGTATTCTGAGGTGCAAACTTGTCCTAAATGAGTGGCCCTAAACTAGTGTCCTAAACTGTGGCCCTTGGTTTTTCTACCTTGTATAACCACTCTCAGGGCACCCATGTCTGGAATACCACACAGCCCTGGCAGAATCCTGGAGAACACCACCCCACCCCCTCCAATTGTCAACAGTTCTCCTGCGGGCCTCCGCTCCCTGCTTCCTGTGATTCATACCCGGTCAGGCAGTGTTTTCCAGGAGCTCATTACTGCAAGAGGTGGGTGGATCTTAGTCATAGATGCTTATTTGGAAGGGACCAGAGTCCAGCCCGTGACCCAAGGAAGAATTTCTTCCTAATCTGTTCAGGATGAGGCCTTTCCCTTCTGCTGGATTCCTCCAGAGACCCAGCGCTCACTCACTTGCCAAGCCTCCTTTGGCACCGTTGGGCAGCTCAACATCCCGTCCGGACCATGCTCCCCACTGGGCTAGCTTAAACCCTCCGGGGCAAGACTGCAAAGCCAGTGTCTCATCACGTGACAGATGTCTGAGGCCACGACAGCTCTTGTTTCAAGTGTCTGTGACAGTTTCCAGGCTCCTCAGGGCTCTGCTCTCCTCCCCCAACCCCGTTGTAATGTCAAGGCAGGGCTTCCCATCATCCTTGGGGTTTGGGCTTGGCATTCCAGTTTCTCGAGATCTTCTGGAATCTTGATTGGGCCCTGAATTGCGTTGGGTGATTCGTCACTCTTTCCAGGTTTGTGTTGCCAGCAGGCAAACCCAATGAGCACACTGCAGTGGCTTCATCCAAAACACTGAGCAGGCCTGGGATGGAGAAGGTGAATTTGGAAAGGCATAGGTTGGGGAGGGCGGGAAAGAACACCTCCTGGATTCACCTGCCAACCCTCTCAGAGGCCAAGTTCACTCAGGTCTGTCCTTCCGGCCCAGCCCCTCCTGTTTCTGGAAACTGCTCCCTCTGCTGCCTGGCATCTTTGAATATGGTTTCCCAGGGGCTGCCATGTTCTTACCAGCCCTACCACCTCTGCCCACAGCTAACTGGTCCAGATACAAGCTCATCACCGGATCTTTGGCCTTGGCAAAGGGTCTGGTCAGTCTCTCACTAAAGTCAAAGATGTATGTTTTTGATCTTAAAGGAAATGTTGGTCTGCAGGGGGAGAGAAGAAGGCCAATGTGTGATCAGGGCACAGGATGCCCCAGCAGTGCCTGGCCCAGTGGGAAGGGCAGGCGGGTGGGGCTGTTACTTGGCTCTTCATGAGCTCTCCTAGCTATGGCATGCATCCAGCATAAATGACGGAGGGGACAAATAACAGAGTACAAGCGGGTGCCTTTGCTGATGAAATACCGTTGTGTGTATATACACATTTACCTCATGAAATGTATCAAACGCTCAGAAAAAAGTACCCTTTCTCACAGGCCCAACATTGACTCAGCATGCAAAACAGCAAGCCCTGCCTCGGTGGCCCAGAACCATGGCCCTGGCCATGCCAGTGTCCCAACCACCTGCTGGCCTTCCTCCTGAGGACCCGCACCTCTCTCACTGCTCTCAGAGCCAGCTAAGGGTGCGACCAGTTGTCTGCCTCCCTGGCCTGGGCCAATTCAACATGTGGCCCCTGCCCTGGCTTAGCAGCTCCGTGGGGAATCCGAGAGCGGTCTGTGCTGTTGCATCAGATGGCAGGAGGCAGCGGCCAGGCGTCCACGGCATCCCGCAGCCCCCTCACACTTCCTGGGATTTGTCCACATCCGAGACCCAGAGCTTCGGAGGGAGGGTGTGTCCACGGTTCTCGGGGATGGTCCTGGGGTCCCACCGAGGCCGGGGGATGGGATGGTGGCAGGCGGAGCAGAAGGAGCCAGTCCCAGTGCATTGTGAGCGGTCCCTTTCCATGATGCAAGAGAAAGAGCAGCCTCCTCCGCTTTCACCAGACGGGATGGGGGGAGGAAAGCAGGAAGCACGCTGGCAGGATCCAAAGTTCCAACCAGACTGGCCGCTGGGCTCATTCCCTGGCGTGTGGGTAGACGGATTACGTGCGCCTGACATGCTCAGATCATGGCTTTCCCAGCACTGTGCTGGCCGTGACTGCAGTGGCTTTAATCCCTTCACGGGCTTTTCGGTCCAGTACCCCATTCACTGTACACACACCCCAAACTTGCCATGGGGCAGTTTGGTCCCAGCCTGGCCAGCTTCCTGGAATTCAGCCCAAACCAATACTTTTGGGGACTCCCTGCAGGGTTTCAAGGAACGTTTTCCCGCAGCCTCCAAGGAGGACGTTCCAGCCCCCCGGACCCTGCCGTGGATGCCGGCGGGCAACCGCGTCCCCCTACCCGCTGAGTCAGCCGCTCGCCTTCACCACCCAGACATCACACCCAGGAAGAGAGCTGGGAGTGACCCCTTGCCTGAAGGTGAGGGTCAAGGTCAAGTCTTTAAGAAGATGAAATCAACTTCCAGATCTAAAACTACCTTTATTTGTCATTGGCGCAACATGAGACGCCATCATGAATCAGCAGAATTATAAAACTGTACAGGAGGTACAAAAATAGGCTGTTTAACTTAGATAATTACCCTCACATCAAGCTTTAAAAATACACATAAAAATTGTACAATCTGGCAGTTTATAAAATATAAAGCTAAAAAGAGGATTGTAGGTTCACAACGAGGATTCTATCACACAATTAACACATACCCATTAAACAACCGTCCACAGAGAAGACACAATGGCACAGAATTTTCTTTAAAAAAAAAAAATCACTTAAAAATGAAAATTTTTACCCTGACCAAATCATTCACCCTTTAATGACAAAACCACTGTGAGGCATCCATTCCGTGGAAGGATACAGTAGAACTTTTCCAGTTTTAAAATGGTCAGGGGTGTGTTGTCCAAAACAAATCTGATGTGCTTTCAAAGCAAGTGCAATTGTAACCGGGTATACGTCAGAGTAAAAATTAAATAAATATAAATAGGTTAAATAAATAGGTCATTGCAAAAGGAACACTACGTAAGGTCTGCATCTGAGAATGCCGCATGTTTGACTGGTAATGCTTTCCAGGTAAGTGGGGACTCCCCCGTCACAGCTTTTGGGATACTGAAAAGAAATACTGTACCCGCCGAACACACAGAGAGCACAGGGTGAAGCGAGCGGGGTGCGGGCTTTGGCCAGAGCGTTAAGGCTGCTCCAGTGGTAGGCTCGTCGCAGATGCTTTCTTTGTGGTTGTCCAATGAAAACAGAAAGGGTTTACGTGCTCATACAAGAAACGGGAACCTGGGTTACTCATGGGAAATCACTGTTTCATAAAAGAAACAAAGTATGGGAAGAAGGGACACTTTGATTTAAAAGGTAATGGTCCAACCTTGGAAGGCGGAATTTGGGCCCATCCGTATGGGGCACCTGGTGACTCTCTCCTAGGAGAGACCAATGCCAAGCCATACTCAACTGAAAGGACTGCTCCGGGATGGTGAAGGCATCAGCAAGGAAAAGACACTGACACGTACAAAGAAAAGGGATTTCAGGAACTAAACGAGCAGAGAGAAAGCTAAAGAGAACTTAGAAGACTCTTTACAGGTGTGCTGTGTGCTTCCTCATCCAGCTCTTGGGGGGCAAAGAACCAGTCTACCCTCTGTGAGGACTTCAAGGCCAAGGATGCAATGAACAGGGCTGGAGAATGAAAGCAGTCTCGGGACATCCAGGCCTGGCCAGAGCGCGGCTTCTGAAGAGACAGCAGCTGAGAGGAGAAAGGCCTACAGGCCAGAGGCCCCCCCACAAGTGCGAGGGGGGCAGCCGGCTCATCTTTCACGGCAGTGAGAGAAACTGCAATGGGAAACAAGTCACACAAAACCTCACCAAAAGTTGACTCTGAGATAAACACCTTTCTTCTAGAGTTGGCAGAAAGAAAATACTTTGCTGGACCCACTAACCTGTGGATCTTCTAATATGTGCCAGAGTGAGGTCTCACCGGAAAGAACCGAGGATGACTATGGCATGGAGAGGGAGTGGGAGGGAGAGCCTGCCGCGCCCCGGGTTTTATGTCAGCCACTAGATGATTCAGTGACTTACCAAGGACACCAGTGATTCCCCAAAAGTGCAAGTGCTCTGATACGCTGAAGTCAAAAAGACTCAAGAAGCAACAGGAGAAATTCTGGCAGGCGCACCGAAGACAGATTCAACGCGAGGTTCAAGACAAGATTTAATGAGAGTGTCCCTGGGGTTCCTAACAGATGCGACTAAATTCTGTCGGAAAAAATGAAAGTAGCGTACTTCTAAAAAGTTAAACAGCCTTCTAGAAATCACACTAAAGATCAAATAGCTCAGCTGCTACACGATGCACACGGCTGAAAAACCCTGTTCTAGCAAAAGACACCTTCCCGCTACACTGAGCACAACAGGAAACCAGAATTCTACAGATTAGAACAAGATATAGCAGATGATGCCCAAGGTGTTTCCACGACAAGTGCCCACACAAGAGACCTCTTCAAACCACCCGAGGGACTGATGAGTGACCAGATTCCGAAAAGCGACGGACAGAAGGCCAACGGAACAGACTTGACCAGATCAGACGGGTTCTGGGTCACAGGCAGCTTTAAGAAAGAAGAAGTGTGAACAGCAAATGAATGCCCTTGCCCACCCTCTGGCTTTTCCGGGAGCACTGGTGCTTACTTTCTGCTTACTTTCTTACTTTCTCTCTCACTCCACGCTCTTTAAAAAGCAGAGGTTTTGCCTATCTTGTTTACCTCTGCATCCCCAGCACCCAGGATCCTGCCTGGCTCACACAGTGACTACTCAAAATAAAATACATCGAATACAGGAGTCTGAGAAAGGTGGGTGGTTAGAAATGAAGGTGATAAAGAGAAAAGGCATTTAAAAAACAGCCGTCCTGGAGACAAGGTGGGCCCAGATAGGGAGAGGACACAAACCCTGGGCAGCCAGAAGTGACCTGACTACTCCCCCCAGGACACTGTTCAGCCATGAGACCAAAGCAGGCCAGGTCCCGGCAGCACAGAGAGCCAACGGCCCTGTTCGTCCCTTGTGGCACCTTCTCCACCTGACTGCCTGGCAGGCCATCACCACTCAGGCCCGGCTGTGAAGTGACCAACCACAGAGCCATACAGACAATGGTGCGGGTGCATCAGAGCAGGGAGAGGAGAGGCGTCTGGCCGTGTTCCTGAAAAACGGGAAGTATGGCAGAAGATACCACGATGTCAGCCAAAAACGCCAGGGTTCCAAGGTATCAATGAGGTAACTGATGAGGTTTAAAGACGCAGGATAATGCTAATTTAAGAAAAAAAGTGACTTCAGGCATTATGAAAGGGAACTGAATTCGACGAAGGCAGAAGGCCCTCATACAAATCCATCAGCAAGCACGTCACAGAAGAAACAGTGAGTTCTCGGTCCATCAGTACACCCTCGCTCCTGAGTCTCGGAGGTCGGTCGCCAGCACTGAAGGCAGCGTGATGATGTGCTCACCCAGCTGGACAAAGGACACGGGAGACATCTCCTTACTTCGTACCCTAATCTCACTTAACTGCTAAGGCTCTCGGTAGAGAAAAGACAGAGGAATTTTTGACTGAAACTAAAGTTAAAAATTAAACTAGTTTTAGCAAAAAAAGATGGTATGGACATAATGTAGAGAATATCACTTCGAAGCTGTTTAATGGATGTATATAGCCTTGCTCTAATGTTTTACTCCTCAGCAGTAGAGCACGTTCTGAACACGAACGCTCTTTCTGGAGGGGATGGAGACTTTTGGTGCCACACAAAAGAGAAAGTGTGCTATAGATCTTGCATTTAGCTTCTTCACAAGTAAACTTCAAGTTCAGCTTACCTATGCTAACGCAGCATTCTACAGTATGTTCAAAAGTTATTAAAATCTGCCAGGAGAAACATAAAAACCTGCCCACGAAGCAAGTGGTGACCCTGGCCTTGGCTCCGCCCCCCTGGCCCGTCCTGCCGGGTCCAGGGATGGGGGAACCTCATTGCCCACCTGCTGGCCCAGGGCTCTCCCAGGGTGGCTGAGAGGGTCCTATTTGGCCTGCTCTCGCCTGGGTGCTGCTCTTCGTGATGGGGAACTTACCACCCCTCGCCCCCAAATGCTCCTAAGCACCCCCTTAAATCCACCAAAGGCCACTGGGGCATGTGGTGCTGATCTGTCCCAATGCCACGCCCCACACTCCAGACTCTGCTGCCCCCAGGGAACACTGGTTATAGTGACCTGGGAGGCTTTGGGCACGTTCACGATGAGCGAGGCATCTGTGATACCCGGGGAACGACACCCTCTGAACGTCTTCTTCCTCCTTAGCGCCGCTCACCTCTGGAGCCCCACTCCGAGCAGAGGCTGCACTGAGTGCGTCTCAGCCTAGCTGGTCGAGGAGAGAGATGCTCCTGGTCCTGCCTGTAGGCAAAACGTAGCACTCCCTCCTCTCTCTTCCTCATAGGCCGACATCAAACAGGAAGTTTACAGACAAGTGTAAGTCTGAAGCACGTGTGTCCACGAGGAGGTGGAGGATGCCTCCTTCGCTGCCTCTGCGATGGGCCCTCCTCGGCAGAGGACCCCCGAATGTAAAGCTTTCATGGCCAACAGCTTCCCAGCATCCTACAGGCCAAGGCGGGTGGGGGGGGGGGGCCGTGTTCCCCACTTCCTGGGGTGAGCATCATCTTCTGCTGGCTGTAGAGCAGGCTCAAGGCACTTGGTTTGGGGGCCTGGTCTCCCTGCTAAGCCGGGAGGCATCAGGCTCGGGCTGGTAGAGACCAGGCCCTCAGTCACAGCTGGGGCCACCAGAACGGCGGCCACCCTGGCTCAAAGGGCGTCTGGAGTCACGGGGGGCCGGAGCTCTGGGGGCTCGTGGAAGTAGTAAGGCTGGAAGAGCCTCTCGTGGCTGCAGGGCTCCATGGCCCGGTAGGTGTGGGGGAGGAGGTGGGGGAAGCGGGACGTGAAGTAGCGCACAAAGTCGTCGGGGAGAGAGCCCAGCGTCTCCCGCACCTCCGCAGGGAGCTCCCGGTAGTGGTGCTTCTGCAAACAGGGCGGACACACAGACATGGTGGTTAGCAGCTGGGAAGCTGGGAAACACCGCTAAAAGACCCTCTCACTATCCAAGGAAGATAGGATGTTAGCTGGTTTTCTGAAAGGAGAAAAGGCTTATGCACCCAACAGTCCATCTGTTTATCTTACTTGCTTCCCCTCACTCAGGAGGGGGCCTCAGAGCTGGGCCTGGCCCGGTGCTGTGAAGGCGGGAGGGAGCTTCCCTACCAGAGTGGCCCGCGGGCCAGGCCTGCATGGGAAGGTCTCCATTAAGGGAGTTTATACGGCGGCGCTGTATCAGGCAGGCACAGGGCATACAAAAGTCACCACAGACAACAGCAGCATCAGAGAGCCTGCTTCCCAGAGCGGAACTCCTCACAACATCCCTGAAGAGACAACCCGTCCGAGGCAACACAGAAGAGCCTCTGCGAGGTCAGGATTCTAGTATGAATGGAAGGACCCAGAGGACAGAAAGGAGGAGGAGGGTGGTTGTACCCGGGCTGCTGGCCTCATCTGGGGTTCACCCCCCTTACCTTGTTTCTCATGGCTCGGAGAAGGTCGCGGACAGAGCCACCTTTATAGGTTCTGAATTTACGCAGATCTAGGGGAAAAAACAAGGACTACAATGTAACAAACACATTTCAAAAGGAAAGGACTGCTGGGGTTCCCCGGGATTAAGCGATCAGACTGAGACGCGACATAACTCTGCCATACTTGTGACTGACAGGAGTGTGTCCCCCAGAGTGAACCCGAGGGCAGTGGCAGTCTGAATTCTGCCTCCTGGTTGCACCCACAACCGGGAATAACCAGTGAGGGCAGGGCACCCATCACTCACCTGTCACCCTAAGGGACATGAAACCCACGTCAGTGTAAAGGTCTGATTTGTGCCCAAACCCCAGAGGACACACCCACAAAAGCCTCAACCCTGCGAGGGGGATTTGGAGCCCAAACAGCCCGGAGTTGCCAATTCCACGTTCACTTCCTAGAAACGGCTGCTGCTCTTGAAACGCGTCTGCCAACATCTGCCGTCAGGGCCTCGGCACGGTCACCTGTCTGCAGGGGGACGGTGATGTTCTCTCTCCAGTCTGTCTTCACCACGGCTCTCCCGCCTCGCTCCAGCTGCTTCACTATCGGGCCGTCCAGGGATTCCTTTTCTATTCGGTCACTCACGTCCTATGAGGGTGACAAGGGCAGCAGGTGACGGTCAGTGTGCAGAGAAGCAGAAGCTGGAGGAGTGAAACACCAGGTCACGGAACGGTCACTGCCCCGCAAGCCCCAGGCCCAGACTGAAGTCTGCCCCAGAACCGGCAGCGAGCGTCCTGTCTCTGTCCCCTCACGATCCATTCACTTCTCCCCCGTGAGCAGCCGTGTCTGGGGTTCACAGGGGAGAGGCCCACACGGACATCTCCGTGACAGAGACGTGTCACACCTCTCCACAAACCCTAACGCCTCACCCACGTGTCACCCATGTGCACACACACGACGTGCCACACGGAGCCCCTGTGTGCAACCTGTGTTCATCAACGGACAACAAGCACCACCACCACCACCAGAGCTCAATTCTGATTTGCATCTTGCACTTTTCCACCACCCAGGGCAACGGGACAAGCGCAAATCTAGGACTGGCCATCAGTCCTCATGCAAACAATTAGAGAAGACAGATGAAGCCCTCTTGTAGAGGGAGAGAGCTGCTGACAAGAGTGTGGGCTGCAGAGGCCCTGGCCCGTGTTTGAGGGACACAGCCTGGGCACGAGCTCTAACAGCCGAGAAAACAGAGCGGCGAGCCCCACACACGTTAACGCCGCACCGCCTCACTGGCCATGGTCTCTTTCTTCTCTGATGAAGATGGAGCCTGGCTGGCCGACTCTCGGACTTGTACCTGCCATGGGCAAGCCTTGGAGGGACAGCTTCTGCAAAGCGGGTAGAGCTGGTCAATACAACGGAAGCCTGGTGTGTTCACAAGACATGGGACTTGGCAAAACTTAAGAGTTTCAATCCTAACCCACAGAGGGGTGGAGGTCCCTTTCTGTGAGCTTTATTCCTGCCCTACATCTGCTCATCATCAAAGGAACCTGGCTAGTTTTCAGAAGTCCCTGCAGGACAAGTGACCTCAGAACTCAAAGGTTATGACCTGTGCGACACAGAGAACGAGCCTGATGTTATCCACACTCACTGCTGCCATGGAGAAGGGCACGAAACCCTCCCCTTCCCAATCCATCCAAACAGTGACTAAGCATCTGCCACGTGCCAGGCTATGTCCTGGGCAGTGGGGACACAGCAATGAATCCAGAAACCAACCACTCCTGCCCTCAAGGCGCTTACATGTTGGGAGTTACACCAGAACCAAAGCTCTAGTCAGACTCCAGGACACTTTGATGATCACTCCTAAACCCAAGCTCCCCTCCGATCCAGGCCCAGGAGGAAAAGCGCTGCCCGCATGTGCCTGCTTCTCAGAGCTGGTGTGCTGGGTAGGATGTGTCTGGATTGAGCCATGCTGATCTGACCCCAGAAGGCTCGACTACAAAGCCTTCACACAGCCAAACCACTGAAGGAGCTCACAGCTACTGATCCTACAACTTAACATCTCAGAATCCACCTTAAGCAAAGAGATATGGGCAAAGACTGAGTTAAAAAGGATAGAAAGAGCCCAATGTAAGTAAACGTTTAGATTTATGAGACTTGAATGAAATATGATGCCTATGATTTGCTTCGAAGTAATCGGGTGGAGGGTGGTGGAGAGAGAGCAGAGGTTCAGGTAGTAATTGCTGGAGCTGGCTGATGGGTAAATGGGAGTTCATTATAGTATTCCCTCCACTTTTGTGTGTATTTGAAAGTTCCCAGAATATAGCATATGACAGAGCACTAGAGTCATTAAAGTTTTAGAACTTTAACATGAAGAAAGATTATGTTAAAATTCTAAAGATCATATTAATACAGTACTATTAATACTGTAATAAAATACTAAATTAAAATATTATGTACTGTAAAAAAAAAAAGAAGATACAAAATTGTATATACGGTTTGATCCTAATCACATTTTTATCTATATGAAAAAAGTATGTTAAAATGTCAACCATGCTTATCTCTTGGTTATGGGATTAGGAGCCATTTGTTTTTTGTTTTTTGTTTTTTGTATTTTTTATGTTATGTTATGTTATGTTATGTTATGTTATTTTATTTTATTTTATTTTATTTTATTTTATTTTATTTTATTTTATTTTATTTTATTTTATTTTATTTTGCCTTTTGCTGTACTTTCAAAATCTGGAAGAAGTTAAATGAAGACTTTTGATAAGAAACAAACCACAAACAAGAGATGTACCTGGAAGAACTGGAGCTGCTTTTCCAGGCTCCAGAAGAACGGGTGCTTCAGCACATGCTTCGCAGAGGGGCGTTTCTGAGGATCCATTGCGATCATCTTCTCTATTAATTCCCGGGCAATGACATCTTCTACAGAGGAGGAAAATAAACAAGTAACTGATTATCACCGGCCCACAGCCACCATGAAATACTCAAACCTTAACAGTGCATGTGCCTTTTGATTCAAGATTCTACTGACACAACCTCACTCCAATAGCGTAATTAAGAACTTGCACAAGCTTCAGCTGATAAGGGGAGTCCTCACCACATAGTCTGTGAAAAGAAGTAATTGGAAATACCCACTGTTGGAGGCTTTGGTAACACTGCCTCCACGTACTGGGCTGTGCTATTAGAATGATGCCCTGGTAAGGGGTATCTGGGTGGCTCGTTGGTTGAGGGTCTGACTTCGGCTCAGGTCACGATCTCATAGTTCATGAGTTTGAGCCCCGTGTCAGGCTCTGTGCTGACAGCTCAGAGCCTGAAACCTGCTTCGGATTCTCTGTCTCTTGCTCTCTCTCAAAAATAAATAAACAATAAAAAAAAAAATGTTAAAAAAAAACGATGCCCTGGTGGAATACCTATCAACTTGGAGAGATATTCAAGATGATGTTAAAAAACAAGCATGCCAACTATCAACAATAGCCAAAGTATGGAAAGAGCCCAAATGTCCATCGATGGGTGGATGGATAAAGAAGATGTGGTATATATATACACAATGGAGTTATTACTCGGCAATCAAAAAGCATCAAAGCTTTCCATTTGCAACCACGTGGATGGAACTAGAAGGTATTATGCTAAGCGAAATAGAGAAAAACAAATATCATATAACTTCACTTATATCAGGACTTTAAGACACAGAACAGATGAACACAAGGGAGGGGAAGCAAAAATAATACAAAAACATGGAGGGGGACAAAACATAAGAGACTCTTAAATATGGAGAACAAACAGAGGGTTACTGGAGGGGTTGTGGGAGGGGGGATGGGCTGAATGAGTAAGGGGCATTAAGGAATCTACCCCTGAAATCATTGTTGCACTATATGCTAACTTGGATGTAAACTAAAAATAAATCAATAAATTAAAAAAAAACCAATTATCCATAAAAAAGAACAAAATAAAAATAAAGGCATGTAAGAAAAAAAAAGCATGCCAAAAAAGAGTATGTACTATTTATTTTACAAAAGTATGCATATCTATCTAAATACGTGATTGGAATAAGATATACAAAAGTATTAACAGCAGGAATTCATCACTGTGTAATGGGATTATGGATCTTTTATGCTAATCTGTTTTTTCTACAAGGAATAAGAAAAATTAATGCAAAACAGTGAGTTAGTTTTACATTTTTTAAAAAGGTGGCACTGGGTGTCATGGGCCAATTTTAACACAGGAAACGCTGAAGTCAGGAAAAAAGACCTGTCGCCCCTGCACCCAGAGAGCAAGACCCAGCTGTCTGCCCCCCGCCCAGCCACACCCCCTGATCACTGGCCTGCACACGAGTTTATGGAGCACGGACGACTGTCCTGAATGTCAGTGAAGGAAGAGACTATTAAATGCTCACAAGCCACAAGCTGGAAAATAGAGGTCCTTGCCCAGGTCACACAGGTAACTGGGGGACCTGAAGAAACCTCAGAGCTGTGTGCCTTCAGGAGGAGATGCTCCAAAGACAACCCAACCTTCTACCAGCTTTGGAGTGAATCATCGATGCACTGAGCCCCACAGGGCCAGCAGTTGGAAAGAAGGGCCTCTGGAAGCACAGGGCTGGCGCCCTCCCAGGGCTCAGGGGCCACGTGGTCAGCCGGAGCGGCTCCCGACCGTCCTCTGCCACCCACTCACCGTGCTTCTCCGGGTGTAAGCAGTCGAGGCTGTAGGCGCCCAGGAGGATGTTGGCCTGCCGCTGCAGGGACTTGCCAAAAGGGTGGCTGCCCTCAGATATCACGTAGTAAAAGACACAGCCCGCAGAGAAGATGTCCACTGTGTAGGTCTGAAAAGAGAGACGCAGGGTGTGAGAGGCTTTTGGAAAATTCTCATCCTCACTGAGAAGCAGCAAGGACAGGAGTGCTGCTGTTGCTTCTACCACCTTGAAGGGTCCCGGGAGACTGGACTGGCACGCCGGAAGTGCCCAGAGCAGCACTGGCACCCGCAGGGGCTGCATGAGGGTCGGTGTTTGCAGTGGAACGTGGGCTCTAGAGCCGACTGGCTGGGCTTGGAAGTGACTGAAAAGTAGGGGGGGAGACACGGACAACTGCCCACACTTGCCCCATTCACTTGTCTGAACACGAGACCACATGGAAAACGCCAGCAGCATGCTATTTACACAGAAGCTCTTTGATAAAGAACTGTCATGTTCCAGCTACGTGCGCCGCAGCCCCCAAGTCTTGAATGCAGAGGCTCTCGTCCCCGAAGATGCGAGAGGCTGGCAGTTTTCCCCAGAGCTGCTCCCTCTACTCACGGGATTGTCCTTACAGTCCTCGCTCAGCATCTCCGGAGCGATCCAGCCTTCTGTGCCAGGCACTCCTGAGCGGCGGCTGAAACTGTGCCTGCCCACAGCCAGCTTCTTGCAGAGGCCAAAGTCAGAGATCATGGCCTTGATCCTGCCATGTGCGTTGGGCATGGACAGGAGAATGTTGTGGGGCTTCAGGTCTCTGTGAACTAATAGAAAACTCCAGATCAGTCTGGTATTTACCAGTGGCATCGGGCCTCCTCCTGCGGCGGGGAGTGCACTCTTCACGGACTCCCAGCGGGCCCACCAGACCTCTAAGGGTTTTCTCGTTTGCAGCTGTGAAAGATTCCTCCTCAAATTCTTATTCTCAAAAGGCCACCTAAAAACCCCACAGGCACACCAGTGATGACACTGAGATTCTCAGCAGAGGCAAGGACCCCTCCCCAGCAAGGGAGCTCCCCACCGGGCCGCGGCTGGTAAATACAGGGGAAGCTTCTCACCAATGTTGAGGGAGTGCAAATGGGCCAGGCCCGAGGTGGTCTGCTGCAGCAAGGTGATGGGCTCCAGGCCGAGGTGGGCGAAGTCCTTCTGCTCCACGTACTGCAAGAGACACACGACAGCCAGGTCACACACACGGCCCTTGGGGACGGGCCCCTCCACACAGCACTTTTTTTCTCTAAGTGATTCAATTTTATTCAGGAAAGTCCTGCCTGCAACTTTTTGCCTTAATTAATGTTTGGCTATTTTAAGAAAGAAACGGGAAGTTGTACTGACCACACTCTATGTCCAAATCCACATTTGCTCACGGACTTTCTCTGGCAGCCGTAGGCCAACTTAAAAGTTCCAGCTGACTCGTGTACGGTGAGAAAGGTAAGAAGGCAAGGAACTCAATTTCACTGCCTCCTACAGGCAAACCTGCAGGTGTCTGATACTGACATAGTGTCACGTGAGCCTGGAGACTGAGCAAAAGGAGTTCGCTGGATGGTCTCAACGACCTGACTCCTCAACCAGCATCCTCCAAGCCCAGAGCAGCCCTAACCCACGGGGAGAACAACTGCCGGGTTTCCTGGAGGCAGAGGGACAGAGATACTAACTGTAACCAAAGACCATCCCACCCAACTGAAGCTGAGGTGATAAAAATACTCTCCAACTGGTTTGTGGTTACGTGGGTGTGAGCCCGTCACATGCACCAACTGTTCATTTACGTGAGTGTGCTGTGTTGTAACTTCAGTAAAGTGAATACAGAGAAATAAAGGGAAAAGAAATCACAGTCTCTCGTGCCACCTGCCTCCAGGAGCAGGGAGGCCGCAGGACGAAGGCAAAGCGGCCCCGGGGGCACCCACCTCCTGCAGGGTGGCCGCACACAGCTCGATGGCAATGTACTGGAACTGCCGGTCCCTCTCCGTGCAGAAGTAACGAATCACGTTGGGGTGCTCGTCTGATTCCCGAAGCAGCTGGACCTCACGGTCCGCGAAACTGAAACACTCGGGGAGGATCCTCTTGACGGCCACGTCGCGGTTGTCGAACATGCCCCTGAGGACAAGGATCACAGGTTGGTTTGGGGGGGGGGGGGGGGCGCGAGCCAGGCTGTGGAAATGGGAGACCCGCAGACCCATGGTGCTCCTTCTGCGATGCGGCAGCCACCCCGGGAGCCTCGTAGCCCCTGACCGACCACCACGCGGCCAGCACTTCTTCCCTGGAGGTGAAGTCCTCCGTCTTGGCCACCACCGTGACCCTGCGGCACCCCCCAGCCTGGCGTGCCACCTGCAGGCCGACAGACCTGGACGTGAGGGCAAGTCACAGAGCTCTCCAATCCACTCACCGGTACACAATCGTGCCCTCAGCTCCGTGGCCCAGCACGTCCTTGGGACAGAATGAGATCTTCCCAACAATCACCATGCTGGTTTCCTCATCTGGGACAAAACAAGAAGAAGTTGTTTTAAGCAAACCTAACCTGAAACACCTTGAGGCTAGAAAGGAAGCAGCGTCCTGAGCTCAGGTTCAGAGATGGGATCTCACAGGCTCTAGGTTCCCAGCCCCTGGTAACAAGTGCCCGCAGGGCATTGACACCCAGGGCTGCCACCTCCCCCGCCTCCTGCCCTCTGTTCCTGCCTTTACATTATTATCAGAAGACAGGGCTTCTCCACAGACCCGCCTACGATTTGAGCCTGGAGCCTCCAGGCAGTGGATGTGCAATGAAGAGACCAGCGGTGGCCTGGCCTGGGGCTCAGGTCTCGTACACTAGCTCTGTATCCATCCCCTCAGAACATCGGCCCTGACAACCGGCCCGAGCCCACTTCCCAGAGGAACCGGGATCAACAGTCACACTTGGCCACGGACTGGCTGTAGGAACTCCCCCAAGCCAGATGCCCAGGGCACCTCTGGTCAGCAGCAACTGCCAGCCCTTATGGGGCAAGATGGCAGGAGGACAAGGTGGACCCCAAAAGGCCCCCTGAGTGGGAGAGGCCCGGATGGCACGCAAGCCTGGCCCCCAGAGTGAGAGGGACCTAGGTGAGAACACGGTGAGCCCTTAGAAACGACACTTCACAGTCCCACGGAGACTCCCCCGGAGAACATGCCTCTCAGGTTGTGTTCAAATGAAAGAGAAAACAGCACCAAAACAGCAACTCGCTTTACCTTCATCGTCCTGCTCCAGGAAGGGGCTGGCACCAGCCCTGGAGGCAGAGCCACTGGAGTGGAGCGAGTGGTTGGAGGCTCTGGGGGATGTGCTGGGGCTGCTGGTGCCCGAGCTCTCTGAGTACAGGCCGGACGAGTCCAGGAGCTCAGCATCCTGAGCCACGTCTCCAGGGGGATGGAAGGGCAGCTGCTGCTGTTGCAGGAGCTGGATTTTCTCTAGTTCCTTCTGGAACTGCTGGTGCTGGAGCTGCTGCTGCTGATGCATGCTCTGGGGAGAGAAACGCACATCCAGACACGTGCAGCCCACTCCCCCGGGGACAGAGAGAGGCTGGAAGGGTGAGGCTCCCTGCGGCAGAGGAAGCAGGTGCGCTGCCCAAGGGGTGGGGGGCGGGATGAGACCAGTGAGAAGGCACAGGAGGAGGGATAGGGTGGTTGGAAGACTCGAGTGCTTCTCGCCAGTTAGGAGTTCCCAGGACAGCCCACGCCCCCTGCTGGACGGGCCCGACAGGGGCGGGAGAGGGGACTGAGACGTAGGTGGAGGCTGGGCCAGATGAAGGGGGCTCCATTTAAGTCTAAAATCCTGGGGCTTTCACGGAAGTCTGGGAGTGGTTGCAAAAATGAAACCAAAGAGGAAGAATGGTTATGCCCCATAGCTTGGAGCATGGTGGACACAGGCAGCTCCAGGCTTGCCGTCCACTACGGCTGTGCACTTGACAGAGGCGAGTGCACAGATGGCCACCGACCAGGCAGAGGAAGCAGCGGGGGCTCGGAACCTCGCTGCCATCTTCCCGCGGCCACACAGCCAGAACGTGGCTGAAATGTGGCGCCTGGCCATGGCCCCACTCCAGCCCCATTTCATCAAGCTGCCCTCCCCATACCCCACACTCTTCTCTCTGTTCCGAGAAATTCTTTGTCATAATTTGAAGCAGCAGTGAGCCATGATTGTACCGCCTGCGTGGGAAGGGGACCGAAGGGATGGGTGTGAAGCCAACACCCCCTGGGAGTTTTCTGGTTCTCGTGTACACCCCCCCACACACACTGTCTCTCTCTCTCTCTCTCTGAACTTGGGTTCAAATCTATCACCGGCTGACTAACCCTGGGAAAGTTATTTAACTTCCCAGAGCCTGGCTTCTTCATTTGTGGGCAGGGCACAGTAATAATGACCTCACAGGACTGTGTGAGGTAAAATAGAAAACAGTGTGGGTGGAGTGGACCCATCTGTACCAATGGAAGGGTCTGTCATCGCCATTCCTGCAGGGGACATGAGCTTCCTGGGCACTAGTATTCCCAGGTGATGACACTTCAATGCTCTGAGCAACTCGAAAAAGGAATATTCTTCTACAAGGTTTTATCCAACCCACAACATATTCAACCATGTAAATTTAGCTCGCTCATTTCCAACTAGATAGTGCAAGGGGTGTTGCCGTTTTCACTCGTGCTAGTGTCTCTAAGAGGCAGTTTGTAAGGGAGGAAAGTTAAGTGGATTTTCATCTATTAGGACTATTCTCAAAAAGGGAAATAGTTAACTTTGGGTGGCTCAGTCGGTTAAGCGTCCCAACTCTTGGTTTCGGCTCAGGTCACGATCTCACGGATTCATGAGTTTGAACCCCACGTCAGGCTCTGTGCTGACAGTGAGGAGCCTGCTTGGGATTCTTTCTCTCCTCCTCTCTCTCTCTCTCTGCTCCTCTCCTGCTCACGCTGTCTCTGTCTCTCTCAAAGATAAATAAATAAACTTTAAGAAGGACTTCCTTCTCTTAAAACAAAAATAAAAACAAACAAAAAACCCTAAAATGATCTGCAAGCAAGGTTTACAAATCAGCTTTTACAATGAGTTAACTCTGAGACATAGGTAAAAAAAATTTCCTGAGAAGCTAGTGTCTCTTTGATTACAATGTTTCTGAAGAGAAGCACATACTTACTCTTAAATGTGAAAGGAAACATATCTGCTCGTTTGTCATGAACATCAGGTGACCAGCACAGTTCAAAAACATACAGGAAGGCAAAGGGAAGGGGCCGAGCTTTACCAAGGGGTAGGTGATGATGAAGGCCACCCAGCCGATGAGCAGGAAGGTGCTCAGGATGATGGTGGCTATGTCCTTCAGCACAGAGTCCACGGGGGCCTCGGGCTTAGCGGGGGCATGCTCGAACTTCTCCTCCACCTCCTGTGAAACGGCGGTGGGCGCGTTTTCTGAAGTCTGCTCGACCAGGTTGATAACCTTGTGTGGGACAGAGGGACTATGTCACTGCAGAATTTCTAGCCAGATACAAAATGGCCAAACAGTCAAGAGTAGTCATGACTACTTACCAGGAATGACCCCCACCGTAAAATGTGTTTTTTTTTAGAGCTCATCAAAGATCACAAAGCCAAACAATCGCTGCCTTTATCAAAGTGACTGCCCTGAGATGCCATGCTTTATTGTAGTGACTGTATCAGTACTGAGAAACAGTTCTAACAGCAGTACTTTTGGAAATGGCTTCAGATCCATATTCTTTTGAAAAGCCTTACTGAAGGCAGATCCTTCCTCCTTTGATGGTAGATTTGATAACTGGGAAAACTCTGAAATCATCTGTAACAAAGTCTGGTAAAAATGTTGGCAGTCATTAATACCATGTCACATTAAAAAGGTGGCTCAGTGGATTAAGCATCAGACTCTTGATTTTGGCTCAAGTCATGACCTCAGTTTGTGGGATCGAGCCCAGTGTCAGACTCCACACTGACGGTGCAGAGGCTGCTTGGCATTCTCTCTCTCCCCGACTCTCTGTCCCTCTTCCACTCGTGTGCACACATGTGCCCTTTCTCTCAAAATAAATAAATAAATTTAAAAAATAAAAAGGAAAACAATGTGTGTGCACACACACGCAGCTGAAGAGTAATGAAGCAGCTTGCTTCTGTGGCTTATAAACTTTTGGTGCAACTCCAAAAACAAAATCATTTTCTCGAGTATTCCACTCTTTTTCAAAGTTTCAGAAAAACATCAGAATCTTTTGTTAAAGAAACTTTTACTTGGGAAGCCCAGAATGAAATCAGATGAAAGTGGACCTTCCGTCTGAACTTCTTGGAGGCTCTAGGACTTCAAGAACAGTTTATAGAACACGTCGATTCATTCTCGAACATCCAGGGTTCCAGGAGTGCCATTACTGCTTGTCCAATGAAGTGACTGCACGGCCTCTGGGCAAGTGCAGAGGGTTTGGCGTCCCCCCCAACACCCGACCTCACACACCCACCTCTCCCGTCCGATTCCTGCCTAGGGCTCTCTCCCAGCAGCTGCCCCACCCCTACAGTGCATGGGGCGGGGTGGGACGGCTGGTGTGGAGCAGGCAGCTCAGGAATGTCTGCTGAGCACGTGACCAGGAGCAACCCTCCTTTGGTTAGATTCTGTTCAAACGCGTTTGTTAAAGAAGGTGCCTTATTGCCATATCAGTGTACTTCAGAGTATTTTAATGGAGTTTTAGAAAACTCTGTCCAAGTTTGGATGATTATTAAAATCTTAACTGTGGCTACCTCTGGGTGTTACATTGAGGGTCCTGTCCTCTTTCCTTCTCTATACTTTTATTTTCTAAGCATTCCAGGATGGATAGGAGTGACTTTGATAAGATCAAAATCAGACGGAGACTTCAGGGCACCAGTGCTTTCCAAAATTACTGTCCTAGGACTCCATGTATTTTCCTAACTGGCTACCTCTAGAGTAACAGGCAACTCAAGATATTTTGCTCTAGAATTTTCAACAGGCACATGCTTTTCCTTCCTTTCTTTCTGGATAAAATCTGGACCCCTACAGTGAACTTGCCGTGATCGTGGTCCCCCCGCAAGCCAGCCCCTCTCGTCTTCCTTGGACCTTGTCCCTTCTCAGGCCCCTTCTCGGGCCTGGGGTCTCCATGGCAAGGATGCCAAGACTCGCCAAGTCCAAATGGACCTTCGGACCCGCCCCCACCTCACTGGCCATGCTGGACGCCTGCCTGCAGAGCCACCCTCCTGCCTTCTCCACCTGCTCTGTGCCACCTACGGGCATAGCAGTGGTCTCCCGGCCCCCTGGCTTCTGACTGGGACACCAGCAGATGGGCCAGAGGGAGGAGAATGAGGTCCAGTTCCGTGGGATTGCTGAACATGTCAACTGAACCTCTAGGCTCCTGGCCTGGGGCCCTTTCCACTCCCTCCCCCCAACTTCAGGCTAAAGGATGCAAAGAGAAGCCCTGGGACTGTCCACATCTGTGTGAATAATCTCTTTATTACACTGCCCTCTGATCATCCTAATCTGAGTGGCCACTGGTGTCCAGCTGAGACCCTGACTGGCACCCTGTCTCCCCAGGGCTGCAGGAGTGCAGCCCAGGTCAGAGGCTCATGGCAGCTACCACCTGGGTGGGCCTTCCCACTGCCCAAAGCTCCATCCCGTGGGCACCCTGGGTCCCCACCAGACCGAGCAGCCAAGCAGGCTGCTTCCAAAGGGCCACTCCTGGCTTTGTGAAGCTTCAGGTCTCCCACGTCCTCTTTTCATCAACCCTTTGCTCCACTGCCACGTGCCAGCGAACCTTGGTAACATGGTTCCTCTGTAGGACACGGCCCCATTTCTCACGACTCCCCCCCCCCCCCCCCGGTGGCCTCGGAGTAGGTATTAGCCCCAGAGGTGCCCAGGCAAGGTCAGTCCCACCTCCAGGCCCTCATCTCTGCTGCTCTCTTCCCTCCAGTGCCGTCTGCCTCTCTCCCACCGGGCCAGACCCCCCCCCATCCCTCCACCCTTCTTACAGCCTTCATTAAGCCCTTAGCACCAACCCCCCAGCAGTCTGTCATGGGGTGATGCGTGCTATGGATTCCCGAGCATCCCTCTCCCCTCCCGAGTTCACCGTAAGCTCTAAAGCCAAGGGCAAATGCCTTAGCCCCCAACACCTCACATGAGGAGCCAGGAACTAACTGTTTACGCCCCCACTCACTTCCTCAAAGCTCTTCTTCTCTGAATCGGCAGGAATCACATTTTCTCGATGTTTGGGCAGATTATTGGGGAATCTCTCCAGCATCTTGGTAGACGCAGACAGGGGGGTTTCATGGTGTCCTACGAGAGGAAACAAGCCTTCCATGAGAGCAGCCCCCCACACGGTGAAAGTCCCCCATGCTAAGCTTAGCCTACAGTGGCTCCCCGTTGAGGGGCCCACAGTGCAAACACCCACATATGTAAAGTGAGAGAAAACGACAGGCAATTACCAGAAAAATCTCATCGAGACAGAAATTTGATTACTTGGTGGCACGTATACAGTATTCTGAATCTCATAATGAGGGACGAAGAAGTGTCCTTGTCATGAGAGGAATCAGGACCTTTGAGATGTGTTCAGAGTAAGACTTGTGTGGGTAATTCCTACTTTAGGCTGTATGCTGCCCAAGCATCATGAAGCTTCATTAAAAATTCACGCAGTTCTCCCCAGTTACCTTGTAATATCCCTCTACTAAGGGTCTCACATTCCCCCCCTTGATATTTAAATTGCTCAGGCGGAGTTCTATTCCGATGATCTGCATGCATACTTCCATCCTGGCAAGTGGTGAATTATGCATAAAAGAGAAACGCGATGTATTTGCTGGGGAGCAGAGGGTCACGGCTCTCTCAGCGCCCACTCCCTGTTCTCCACACTATCTAGTACATGTTACACACTGATTGAGCGTCTACTGTGTGCATATCACTGTAAGAGAGACAAAGTTGAATATAAAATAAGCAACTGGGACTTGATCTGGCGGGAAAGTCTGTTTAGCTCTAACATTAAATGACTCCTGTACTAACTACCCAGAAGAACCAGTTCACTCTCATGCTGGGCTGTCAGCCCCCTGACATAATTTCTTTTTTGTTCTTTCACTGTGATTCGGGTCTCACCCTATGGATCCCTCCACTGTTCTCTCAAACCTATCAAGGATTTTATGATCTGTATTTCCAAGACAAAAATAAGCAAGGACTAGTCCAAGCTGTGTACATTCCTTGATCTGGAAAAAATCTTTATCTTTAGGTCAGTTCTCTATCTACAAGAGAAGACTGCTCTTTAAGGGAAACCTTGTTTTGTTTTAAACCATCGCCAGGTGAGGACCATGAGACATGCTTTGCCGTGAAGCAGGGTGTCCTCAGGTGGGCTCCACCTACCTCAGCCCTGAGATCAGACTTGCTGATGGGGCCCAGGGGTCTGAATGTGAGTTTCTCCCGGTGCCTCTGAGGTTCACTAATAAGAAACCTTCGCTCTAGGGGAAAGCAGGGTGCCTTCCACGTGCCGCCTTGTGTTGCAGGAGCCTCCCCCAACCCTGCACCTACCCCCCCAACAGACCACTGCAGCCCTGATTAGCCCGCAGCCTGCTTCCTCCAGGGCTACTTCTCCTGAACAGGTTTCACCCAAATCTGGGCCTTTAGGAATCTCATTCTGCACACTCCGACCCAGCGGCTCCACAAGGCCAATCATGAGATCCTCAAACGTGTACAAACAGTACCTGGTCTTAGTGATTTATCTGTCCTCATCACCATGTCTGGGCTCCAGAGCAAAAAGCACAGGCCCTGCCCCAGACCTACTGAATTGGGATCTGCAGGGGTCACACGTGCTTCTGTGACAGACCCCCAGGAGAAGCCAAGGGCACTCCGGGTTAGGGCCACTGCTCGGGGAAACCCTAAGGCCGTGCCACTCAAGGTAAATGGACTCAGTTTATTTTCCAGACCAGTGTGAAAGAGGCAAGATCCTTAATGTCCTCCACAAACACCAAATCAAAGGACAAGGCTGGACGTAAAAGAGCGTATGTTATTGTACCTGTAGCCCTGAGTCTATGCAGAGATGGTCAAGTCGTTCCACTGCCTTATTTAAAAATGACTGGCTCTGGAGCTCCTCAAGGGGACTTCAGAGGTGTGAGAGGATCCCCTAATTACTTCTTTATACTTTGTTGAGTTTCTCAGTTGTCTTACTTGGACAACCTTTACATTTTAAAAGGATATCTTTCTGCGGCGCCTGGGTGGCTCAGTTAAGCATCTGACTTCAGCTCAGGTCATGATCTCACAGTTTGTGGGTTCGAGCCCCGCATCGGGCTCTGTGTTGACAGCTCAGAGCCTGGAGCCTGCTTCGGATTCTGTGTCTCCCTCTCTCTCTCTGCCCCTCCCCCACTCATGTTCTGTCTCTCTCTCTCTCAAAAATAAACATTAAAAAAAATTTTTTTTTTGGGGCGCCTGGGTGGTGCAGTCGGTTAAGCGTCCGACTTCAGCCAGGTCACGATCTCGCGGTCCGTGAGTTCGAGCCCCGTGTCAGGCTCTGGGCTGATGGCTCAGAGCCTGGAGCCTGTTTCTGATTCTGTGTCTCCCTCTCTCTGTGCCCCTCCCCCGTTCATGCTCTGTCTCTCTCTGTCCCAAAAATAAATAAATGTTGAAAAAAAAAAAAAAATTTTTTTTTTTAAAAAAGGGTATCTTTTTGCAACCTAGCCATGAAGACTTTCTCCCCATGTTTTTTATAATCTTGCGTACACATTTCCTTAGTTTCCAACAGTTTGTTCACTTTGTGACCACTGCTGGGCAATTTATGTAACCCTTAACTGGTACATAAAACTAAATGACCTTGTGATTTTATTTTTTTATTTTTTAATTTTTTTTTCAACGTTTATTTATTTTTGGGACAGAGAGAGACAGAGCATGAACGGGGGAAGGGCACAGAGAGAGGGAGACACAGAATCGGAAACAGGCTCCAGGCTCCGAGCCATCAGCCCAGAGCCCGACGCGGGGCTCGAACTCACGGACCGCAAGATCGTGACCTGGCTGAAGTCGGACGCTTAACCGACTGCGCCACCCAGGCGCCCCGATGACCTTGTGATTTTAATAGCCTCCACTCATCAGCTATTTTTTTCTTCACCTGGGTCCACTCACACATGCTCTTGAAACTACTTTTGTTCAAAAAAAAGGTAGAATTACTTTGTTATCTCCTTTGCCCATTATTCTGTAAAAATAATAACCAAAAGAAAGTGGCTACAGGGAGTCAGGAAGAACAAAAAAGAACAGGACCCGGACAACCACAAAGGGAGCGATCGGGACTCCAGGACGCTCAGGCTCCTGTCTGCAACACCCAGTTACACACCCCCGTCCGGATGCCGCTGCGGGACAGATCCTGCGGCCTCCCGGGCCCACACGCCTCCACACCGCTCTATGTCCCTTCCCTGTGTCTCTGGCACTGCCCTCTCTCCCCTCCATTCCAGTCAGCTGCTAGTAGGGGGGCGGGGGAGAGAAAGGGGTAGTGGGGGTGGATGGGGGGACCTCATCAACCCGTGTGCTCTGGCACCCTCCCCCCCCCCCCCCCCGCCTCCTCTCTCCTCCCACAAGGCTACATCCTCACCTCTCACCACCTCTGGGGCTGACAGTCAGCAGATTTGGGGGAAGACAGGGCACAGGAAGGCAAATCAGATTCAAGAAAACTCTGTCCTGCTCTAACTGCTTGGGACACTTGCCAGAGACACAGCTCCTCTCACGTGACTGCCTTCATTTGTCACACTCACTGCCTTCGGGTGTCATCTCGACTTATCTCCGTGGCTCACAGGACCCCCAATTCAACCCAAGGGCCGTTAGCAAGGACAGCAAGAAATGGAAGAGAAAGGAAAAGGGACCACCCCCCCACCCCCACCCCCACACCAGGGACTTGTGCCGTGACTCCCTGACTCAAGTCTAGCCTTGAACCAGACTCCTCACCCCACCCAATCCTTCCCGGGTCTCCCACCCTCTCCTCCCCCAGCCCTGGCTCCCACACCAACCCCAAGGGAATTCTTCCATAGGAACCGCCCTGGTTCCCCATAAGTGGAAATAACAAGAGTGTCTACCTCACAAGGGGCCGCTGTGAGAAATAAGGAGACGGGTTCTAAAGTGCTTACTGCCAATGCCCGGCACGGAAGACGTTCAGTGTGCCAGATAACTGCACGAATTTTATGTTAGTCGGTACTTGAGTTTTGTAACATTAAGCAATTTTTGAGAAGTGACTTGGTAACACAGCTACTCTACATAATTTTCCTTGGGGGTAAAACTGTTCCCAGGTCTGAAAAGACTAATTTGGACCTGAACTGAGCACAGCGCGTTAACCACAGTAACTAGCATGGAGGGCTTTTGTCCACCAGGGGGCAGCACGCCATCGCCTGAGGAGCCGAGAGACCCACTCTTACCTATCAGAAGCCAGTAGTTCCTCAAGTAGTTGAGCTTGCTCTTCCCTTTGAGCCCAGGGTCAAACTTTAGGTCTGTGCTGGGCGTGATCACACACTCCCCTTTGTCCCCAATGGTGACCCCGTCAGTCTGGGGGCCTTCCAGCAAAGGAAGTGTGCTGCCCCGGGGCTGTGAAGACAGAACAGGAGTGAGGCCTGTGGTGCGGACGAGCACCCAAGGGACGGCCGCCCTCCAGGGAAGGGATTTCTGTGTGGGGCTGGTCCAGGACAGTCGGAACAAGACACAAAGGCCCTAAGATGGCAGAGGCCCCTCCTTCAACATGTGACAAGGCCGTGTTGACATCTTTACCACGGACATCTTTTTTTTTTTTTCAATGTTTATTTTTTGGAGAGACTGAGTGTGTGCGGGGGAGGGGCAGAGAGAGACGGAGACACAGAATCCGAAGCAGGCTCCAGGCTCTGACCTGTCAGCACAGCACAGAGCTGTGGGGCTCGAACTCACAAGCCATGAGATGATGACCTGAGCCGAAGTCAGACGTTTAACTGACCGAGCTACTCAGGCGCCCTATACCGTGGACATCTTTTTAAATTCTTAGGTCTGGGAACCGGGCAGAAGGCGTGTGGAATTCCCAGAGGCTCCCGTGAGGAGCAGAGGGAAGTGAAGGAGTCCGCAGGGTGACACTGACCAGGGCAGAACAAGTTCCAGCCAGGAGCCGGGTGCAGGCGCTGCCCCGCTCACAGGAGCGGCCGACAGTCTAACTGAGAAGACAAGAGATGCCGACCAGACAGCTCCAGTGCTGTAAGGACCCGACCAGCGGCCACGATCACCACGCCTCGAACGTGCAGAGACAGAGCAGTCTGAAGAGGCCGGTGAGGTCTGAGGAGACCTCGACAGGTCACAAAAGGTTGGGAAGGCTTCGGACAGGAGAAAGGAAAGGAGAGCGTTGGAAGCGCGAGGCGCAGCCTGAAGAAAGGTGGAGAAAGGCGAACAGGAAACTTCTGGAAACGGGGAGAAGATGGACCATCCGACTCTCCCAGAGACGCCAGCAGTGTGGCCGAAGGGCCCTGCGTGACTGGACTGAGGAAGGCGTGAACACCAGCCTGGGGACTTTAGACTCAAACGTGAAAGCAAAGTGGCATGACCAGGGCTCTTGTCACGCATCTTTCCTCACAAAGTAGAACGAGGTATGGGCAGGGATTGTCTCTGAGGATTTGCGACCTGTGTCTTGATGCTTCACCCACAGGATGTCCACTTATAACTCAGAGTCATCTTTGCTAAATGGAACAGGAGCAGTTAGGAGGAGGCTGCATCTGTGAGCCCCCCAAAGTAGACTTACCACAACGGCGACCCCCTCGTGCACCATGGAGGGGGAGGCATACAGGCTGGTGGAGTATTTCCCGACATACAGGGTGGGCCTAGGAGACAAACAGACACACACATTCCACAGCCATTTAATTCCTGCATCCCACAAAAGGGGCCTTTCTGGAGAGAAGTATCCCAGCCCCAAATGCCACTCAGAAGAATAACCAGATTAACCCCTAGCATTCCGAACGGTGGGGATGTAAAGGCCGAGCTACTGTCCTGGGAACCTGGACTGCAGGCCCCCGCTGTCACTCACTGCCTACAAACAAAGATGTGCACAAGTCACCTAAGCGCAAGCCTGGGTTTCCTCCTCTGCAAATGGCAGGGCCACACTACGGCATGCCCACGATGTCCGCAGAAAGAACCAGGTGCGGTGATCATCCGGGAAGGACCGAATGTTTGCAACCATCGCCAAGCCTCTAAGATAAGATGGTCCCGGCCACAGCACGCTCCAACAACCAAGCTGCCATTCTCTCTCCAGATTCTCAAGGCGTCTAGAGGTTCTACAGAAGCCCTAAGAGACAGTCAACTGCTCTAATCAGGATGGCTGGAGCCAAGGGATACACGGAAAGTTCCAACCGGGTAAGACTTCCATTCCCCGGGGTGGGTGGGCTTGGGCTTTGGCTGTGGTGTCGGCATGAAGATGTGGGGGTGGCACCTCCAGACCCTTCTGGTTTCTGTCAACAGCCACTTTGGCTGAATTCTTGAAACTTCTCTCAACAAATATTTTACGTTTCAAAGGTGTACAACTCAGAGAACACTTTCCAGTTCCCTTTGCTCTTTTCTGCAGCTCTGTAAGGTGGGGACTGGGAGGCAGCGAGTCCAAGGGACCGAGTTTCAGGTTGTTAACAGGCAGGGATGGCGACCACAAGCCTGGGGTGTCTTAGACGTACACACTGTGACACTCTTCCCGATTTTTACAATGTTTCAGTACCAGCAAAAATCCAGAAACCACAGTTAAAAAACAAATACACCTCCCGTGTTCCCACCAGCTGAGGCATATCCAAATTGTACTGTAGCTATATACTGGCAGTGTCTTTCTTATCCCTGCTCATGATTTTATTTAATATTCAAAAGTTCTGAAGCATCAAGGGATGCCCCGGTTCTTATACGTATTGTGAGCTTTCTGAGTAAGCCTGTCTTGGCTCTTTATACACCCCACGGCTTCAGAGATGTGTGCCTCGAGCCCTGGCATGCTACGCTGCAGCAGGACTGGGACGTCTGGGTCGCAGCCGCCCTCTTCTGCCCCCGAGTTAACCCAGACTCACGTCAGCTTGCTCTTGGCCTCCGTCTCCTTGGGGAACGGGTACTTCCACTTGGTGATGCGGCCCACCTCCCCAGACATGAAGGTCAGATAGCGCAGCGTCTCCACTGCGACGTTGATGTGCATCACCTTCCTCAGACCCTCCCGCTGCCAGACATAAAAGGCCACCACAGGGGAAGCGTAGTTTTGGATCCACAGGACATCGCCAGATTCACTGTCCACGGTCACCACCAGCCCATCGCCGTTGGACACAAAGTGGGACATCTCTGTACAGATCAAATAAACAAAGCATGCGGTCTCACCCCACTTTGTGACCACATCCTCTCTCTCTCCTGGCAAGTGGCAGTCACTCAGCTAGAGGAAACAAGACTTCTGGAGTATTCTCAGATATCCTCCCGACAATTTCGCTTGTTTCCAATGGACCCGCGCAGGCTCTATGACACAATCCAGACAGTGAGAGCTGCCTGCTCTTTAAACATAAAAGAGGATCACTCCCTGGAAGGCTATTTACTTGGGGAGATGCTTCAGCACTCTGTTCAATTAGTGAGAGTAAATATGGAGGAGAAAAGGGCCAGAGGAGGGGCCTATGGTTCTGATATTGTATAGCAGTCATTTTGAACCGACTGATCAGGCTGAAAGTCAAAGCTGACCACCGACACTGCCCACGTCTGCCCACAGAGGAGATTTCTGGCAGACTTTCAGGTATCGGTGTTCAGATGGCAAAACCTTTTTTTAGCGTCCACTTGAGCTGGGGGAGTGTTTGCGAGAGAAACGGGGTGGGCTGTCGATGTCACAGCTGACGCTTAACTCTGCCTCCCATGGGCTTCTGGTGCGTTCCTTCTGTGACACGGAGGGACTCACCAAAACGCACCCCTCCCTCCTCTCAGGCTAAGCTCCCCACCTGTTTCACTGAGGTTTCCTTCCACACTTCTCACCCCGGCCCCGGCCTTCAACACTGTCAAATTATTTACTAGAAGCCCAGAAGCTGGCGATCGAGAGTGCCTTAAGAGAAAACCCAGCGTCCAGGAGAGATTGCTTCCTCATGGGTCACAAATACCCAGCCAACCTCGCACAGCCGCCAGGGAGCACTTACTGTAGTCCCCGTCGTCCTCCGGCAGTGAGGCCGCGTAGTCGAAGTAGGTGGCATTCCACCGGAGCTCGCGGGTTTTGGTGTCGTACATGGTGATTGTGTACTCTGGAGAACACACACCAGCCTGTTACCTGGAGGGGCCACAGCTCCTGCTGAGGTGCTGCCCGTATCTAAACTACAGCAGACAAGGGGTGCCTGGGTGGCTCAGTCGGTTAAGTGCTCGACTCCTGGTTGCAGCTCAGGTCTTGATCTCACGGTTTCGTGAGATCAAGCTCCATGTAGGCCTCCGTGCTGGGTGTAGAGCCTGGTTGGGATTCCCTCTCCCAGCCTCTCTCTCAAAATACATAAATACACTTTAAGATAAATAAATTACTACAGACACATCCTCTCTAAATTGTGTGTAAAATGTCCAGGCCATCCATGTAGAAAGAGAAAGGCCACGTAGATGAGAACTGAAGTCCCAGGCACGAGTGAACCCGGCCGATGGCATGTGGGGCGGAAATAAGCCAGTCACACTGCACCCTTGAACTCATGACTCACCGAATCAATATCATGGTGTTGTTGGTGTTTTGTTTTCTTTTTTTAATTGCACATCACTTTTTTTTTTTTTACCATGGTTTTTTTTTTTTTTTAAACCACCTGTTATGGGGTACTTTGTTATATAGCAATAGATAGCTGATCTTAGAGAAGGGTACCTAGAAGTGGGGTAGGGCCATAACAAAAAAAATGAAGCATGTAGCATTGACCGGGACAAGGTGGCAGCTGGAGGCTGGCAGGTCACCGTGGAGACTGGAAGAGCAGTAAGGAAATGCTACCGGAAGCTGCAAAGGGATGGCCCAGGTTACACAGTGGTCACACTATTAGGAAGACCAGTGCTTGCAGTCACTTGGAAAAGTGCAAGAAAGCACCTTGGGAACTTTGTGGATCTGGTGGAGGTAACCCGACCCCCGGGCACCCCAAGTAGTTTCTTGAATATAATGCAGGACAGAGAAGCTGAAGAAGAAACCATTCAGTTTTCAAGTGAATACAGAGGAAATACAGAGGGTTCAGAACCGATGCCCCAGCTGAGCTGGAAAAGATTTTCACTGCAAAAAAAGGCCTCAAGGTCAAGATCAAATCAGGGCAAAAATGTGCATACCTGGTGGAGAGGGACCCGCTACTGAACATCTTTAAAAATAGCACTGCTTCTTCTGGGAACTGCTTGGGAAATGTTTGAGCGAGGGAAACACAGCCAAGGCAGGCAGGGGACAAAAGGGGAAGTCAGTGGAGGCTTTGCAGGCTGCGGTGGTTTGGGCTAATCCCTCAGGCAATGGGGAACCATTGTGGGGTCTTCTAAAGGGGAACAATGTGGTAAAATCTGCATTTGGAGAAAACAGATCTGGAGACCTTCTAGAGAATGAAGCCCGGGCAAAGGCTACTTCGGGTTCTTTTTTGGAAAGAGGCAGCTTGTAGGTAATAAAAGGTTCCTTCTTACCTGTTCGCCCGAGATACAGCAGAGAGGTTGATGGGCAGAGACTGTCTGCAAAGGCCGATGACAAAGTCTGCTGCTTCTCCCCGGTCAGAAGATCGATAACATACCAAATGTCCTGCTTTTTACCTGAAAGGTCACGAGGACACGCTGTGGTTTACGCTCATCCAATATGAGAAAAAATGTATCTCTGCCAAACGAGCAGGCCAAAACGTTCTCTGTGCCGAGAGGCCTGAAGTTCTTGTGATGTTGAAGACATTTCCATGATGCTCCAAGGGTGACAAGGTAAGTGGTAATGTGGAGATCATAAAACTTCTGGAGCCTCTGGGTCTTAATAATAACTTAATAACCTAATGATGGTTTAAAAATTTCTTCAAACCTACTAACCTAATAACTCCTAGATTTTATTGCTTTGATTAGTGGCCTTAAATATGAAAAAGCCTTGGGGCGGGGGGGGGGGGGGGCGCTGGGTGGCTCAATCGGTTAAGCATCCGAGTCTTGATTTTTGGTCAGGTTCGTGAGATCCGGCTGCGTGCTGACAGCACGGAGCGTGCTTGGGATTTTCTCTCTCTCCCTCTCTCTCTGCTCTTCCCCCGCTCGCTCTCCTTCTCAAAATAAATAAACTTAAAAAATATATATGAAAAGCCTGGCCTATAAAGGACAATCCTTTTCCCATAGACTAGGATCTATATATAGAAAGGGACCCAAGGGTTCATCTCTCTGGTAACCATTATTCATAGATCTCCGCATCCCTACTAACGAGCCCGCATGTTAAGAGGATCTACCGTCACTGTTTATATCTCTAATTAGCTGATACCTCTGACCGGGCAGTAGTCGGTTGCAACCTGGTGCTAATGAGGCCGAACTTTTCTCAGCCCCTGACGCCAGCCAGCAAGTTATTTGCCAGCCACACACTACACCCTACTCCTCAGTCAGCTGATTAAAAGGTATGAACAGGCAGACAGCACAGCCAAACAACACTCCTGGGGAATCTCAAAGCGTATGCATCTACGATCTATGGAACATACACCAGAACATCATCCCGGTGATAGTGAGTCCGTAGCATGGGCCTCTCATCTGAAAGTCAACACATTCACCGTAATGTGTGCATTTCCGTTTTGTAAGGCATGGCCTTACGTGGTCACTTGTATCTTCCTAACTTATTGGCCGAGGTTCCTCTTTCAAGGGAAACGTGGAAGCAGAGTACAGGGATGTCAGGAAGATCACAGGTCATCAGAATTTGCTAAAGCTACACTTAGTTCTAACAGATGTAATGTATATGCCTAGTCTACATATGTGAAACTTGTTGATAACTTTCTGTTCTCAACAACAAAATCTTAATATGAAAAAGATCTGCACATAGAGTGAAAACATCACCCAACAGCTGTGACCATGAGCCCTTTCCATCTGGCATGGCACCCTTACTTCAAGAACCATTACAGTCTGCGTAACTCAGTTACCTCTTTAATGATGGATGGGGCAATTGCCACAATTTTAAATATGTTTAATGAACCACTTAAGAGGGTACCACACGAAGATGATGGAAACACACTATCCTAAATGCATCATAAGGGATGAGCTGCTGGCAAAAGCTAGAAGACTAGACAGAAAACAGGGACACAGATGGTCAGATGGGCCTAGAGCGAGGCCCAGGGGAGAAAGCAAGCCTCTGTTGATCACTTCCTCTGAATTTCAAGGCTTGGGACTTCCTCTTTCTGAAGGTGTGCGAGAAAGCAACAGCTCCAGCGTCCCTGGCAAAAACTTAAAAAATCCAGCCTGCACTTAATGCCCAGAAACACACATAAAGCTCCTGAGGCATGAATAGGCAATAAGAACTTTCAGTTCCTCAGAAGGAAAGCTGCTGTATAAATACAGGATATTATTACTACTATGATTTCAAGATAAACACAGCTCTCCTTTGTATTACAAATGCATTTTTATTGACATTTTGGCAGCAACATGGTAAAAGAAAAGAGGCGATCTGATGCTTTGAAAGAGGTGACCCCCACAGGTATGAAGGCAGCTTATCTAGCCAAGCTGTTAAGTGCTGTTTTATCCAATATTCTGATAGCAGGAAGTACTAAGAAAGTCCTATAATTAATAGGCAGAACCTGGCTTCCCTTTCTTGGCTCAGAGTCTTGTGTTCACTTTAAATTTCATCCAATTGCTTCTGGGTATGTTGCAATCTTTAAATCACAGGGGTAAGTCAACACAGCAGCTAAAAAGCTTGTTAAATGAGTAACCATATTAATGTGTCAAGTCTGCTCCCAGGTGGGGGGAACCTTTCCTTAATTGGTCAGCTGATCCTGGCGTGAACAAGCACAACTAAGAAAGACCTTTCCCAGAAGGGTTGGTGGGGAGTGACCGCACACCTCTCTCTCAGACACACCATTGTCCCAGAACCTGGGACTCGTTTCCAAAGAGATCAAAGTTTCGGTGTTGAAAACAGGAACTCTTACCCATGTAGAGAATTCCATCTGAACTTCGGCATGGGGATGCCTGTACGAGCTCTGGGATGGTAAAGGGAAGTTTCTTTTAAAAAAAAAAAAAAAAAAAAAAAAGGAAAGGAAAAAATAAGTTAACCAAGTCTTGTGCAATTATTATAATTTTACTGTAGTCTTTCTGTTACCCCATTCTGCAAAAAAGAGAGAAGCACTGTTGATGGTAGATGGGAGTTTTCCTGACTGGAAACCCAAGAAAAAGGGGGGCCTAGATGCCCTAGTGTTCCATATCCACTGTGGACAAGACTCCAGCCGCCGGGTCCCCTCCAGGAGCCCCTCAGAGTGTCTTGTCCAGAGCACTTCTGGGGAAGACACAAACCTTTGCTGAAAACACTTACACAAATATGGAGAGTGACAGAATCTTTGAAATTTGGGGCGGTCGGGGGGGAGGCGGGAGGGGTGGACAGAAAGAATTCTCTTGTCTTGGAAAACTGACCCAGAACCAGCGAGGCTGAGTGGAATGACATGTTTTCAGAGTGTGTGCGAGCCAAGAGATTCATTCTGAAGAGAAGCGACCCCAGCACCCAGCTGAAGCTTGAAGGGAAAGGAGAAGTCGGCATTATGTGGGTGACCCAGGAGCTTGAGGTGGAAAAAGTTGTTCTGATGTTTGCTTCAGAAAATAATTCTCTACTGAAAAACACAGAAAATTAAGCCTTTTTCAGTATTAGAAAGAAATTATGGTAGGCGCCAGGAAAAGAAACTCAAAGGAATCCACATGTTTCAACTGCATTTCATCAGAAAACTGATTCTTCTGAGTCCACACAGCTGACATCTGAGGGGTTCTTCTGGTTAACATTCGTTTCAGTATACTTTATTTTTGGAACATTCTGTGTTCTTGAAACTATTCTATACATATACCTGCTTCTGCCACACTGTCATCTTTTTCTCCAAAAAAGAAAAAGATTTCTCTCTAGCTTTAACAAACAGAACTTTAAATAATCAATCGTTTGGATTTTCCCATTATCCCAACACTTAAATGAAGCCTTAGAAAAGGACAAATGCCAAAGAGAGGCTGTCGTGACTGACTGGATTTTTGTCAGGTGTTTTGGAGAATCAGAAAGTCATCGCAAGGCTTCCAGTCTGGAATCCTGTAGCGTCTGCTAAACAGCTCTACAGGACTCCCTGGCCCAAGGGGGAAACACACCGCTCCCAGAACACAGGAAGGCGTGAAGGGTGGTGGTCAGAGCATCCTTTGGAGGTTAGAGCTCAAGGCCAGTTCCAACACTGGAAGCTTTGGCCTTGGGCACATTCCTTCACTTCTGTGGGTGAGGTTTCCACACGTCTTATTTGGGGTAACACCTATATCCCAGAGGGCTGCTGAAATAGGAACAACTTCTACAGGTAGTCCCACACAGGGTCTAGCAAAAAGTGCTTCGGAAACAGGCTCCGGAATGTGGAGAGAGATGCTCGAGGTGAGACACGCACACACCTCTCCACAAGGCTTGCCCTCCTCCCATCTGTTCCAGTCACAGGTGTTCATAAAACAATGTCAGAATATGCCAATCAGAGTTCACAGCCACTTATAGTCTAGATCGCTGCTTCTCGGCCTTAGCTGCACATCAGAGTCACTTGGAGGCTTTTGAAAAAATATTTCCTATCGAAGCAGAACATACAAACAGCACACAGAGTGCACAGCTCAGCTAAGTTTTGCAGTGAACCAGCCCATGTAACCAGCATCCACATGAAGCAGCAAAACATTTCCAGCGCTCTGAAAGCCCTCGCCTTCTCTTCCAATCATCCCCTCCCAGGGCCATCATTATCCTGACTTCGAAACAGCATAGGCTGGTTTTTCCGGTCTCTGAGCTTTACATAAATGAATCATTCAGTGTGTAGCCTTTCTGGTTTATCATCTTTTGTCCAACCTCCTGTTGGTGAGGTTTATCCATGCTCCTGGGTAGTGTCACAGGCCGTTGGTCCTCACTGGTGGAGACCATTGAAGGTGTATCACTATCCCATAATTTATTTATCCTGTCCACTATTGATGCTGTTTGGACAGTTTTCACTTTTTGGTTATTCTGCATCATGCTGCAGGACATCTGGTACCTGCCTTTGGGGAACATAGACACAGACACTTCTGTGGGTACACGCTGACCCAGGAAGGATTAACTGGGTCATAAGGCTTTACAGATTTTGCCAGTTTCCAAACCGGATATACCAAGTTGCACTTTCACCAGCAGCGTCCAAGAGTTCTATGAATCTTTTGTTGGAGTCATATGTGTACTTCAAGTACATTGTGGCCTGCTTCTCTTAATGGTGTCTCTTAACAAAGAAAAATTCTTAATTGTAATACAGTCCAATATATCTATTTTTTTTCCTTTCTCATTAGTGGGGGGGGGGGTATTTTGTTTTGTTTATCTCATCCAAGAAATTTTTTCCTACTCTAAGGTCGTGCAGATGTTCCATTACTTTCTTTTTTTTTTCTTAAAGTTTTGTTTTTACGTTTCACACTTAGACATGCAATCTCTCCGGAACGGAGTTCTGTGTGTCTGGTGTGAGGCAAGAGCTCAGCTTCTTTTTCCACGTGGATATCCCAGGTGACTCACCACTTACTGAAAGACCACCCTTCCCCACTGCACTGCAGCCACACCTCTGTCAGGAATCAGGTGCCCGTCTGTGTGGGCCTGTTTCTAAATTCTCTTATCTAGGGAGCTTTTAAAAATTCCTGATGACCTAGATCAATTAAATGGAAGCTTTTGGGATTGGGACCCAGACTCAGTCTTTTTTTGTTTGGTTTAGAGCTCTCCAGGTTATTACAATGTGTAGCTAAGGTTGAGAACCACTGGTCTAGATTCTCAGATAAAATTGGGAATGGAACATCACCTGCCCCCCTACCTCGTAAAGGGATGTCTGCTCGGGTGGAGGTGGGCAGGGTTGCAAACTACCCTCCACCCCCAATTTGAAATCACTAGTCGGAGCAAGCCCTGCTGTTAAAGGGAGTATCGTACCCCTCTGGTGTGTTGGCTGGGCCTTGAGAACCTGCTGGTCTAGATCAATGCTGCTGAATTCTGGCTGCCAGTTAAAAGCTCATTTAGGAAGCTGTAAAAAAGATATTGATGCCCAGGTCTCACTGCAGACCTCCTGAATTAGAATCTCCGGGAATTTTTTTTAAGCTCTCAGGTGATCTCGGTGTGCGACAGTTGAGGACCACTGGTCTGGAACCTCTGAAGAACACAAAGAAGCTAAATGCACTCACCGTCAGGCCTTCATTATTCTTGCCCCCAAGTGTATACAGGCTGCCATCATTGGGATCTGGGAGGAAGGCAGGCCTAGAGATTAAGCAATGAGTATCAATAATAAATTACAGCCCAGGGCACAAAACAAAATATCAAAGCCATGCAAAGCCATGTTTGGGAGGAGGGGGAGGATGTGTGCGTATAAGACAATTCCACCCACGGCTCTTTCACTTTTAGCAAATAAAATATCCCTATGGTGACAGGCTACGTTTGAGCAGAAAAAAGCAACCTGCAGAAAAGAAAAAAAAAAAAGCAAAAAACCAACCACAGAAGAGTAAACTGTCGTTTGGTCAAAGCATCCTGGATGATGATAAATAAGTGAAAAGGACCCAGTAAGTCTGCTTTCCAGTTTCCAAGTCAATTGTGTACAGAACTTTAATAATTAATATTCAATAGCATGGAACAGTACATAAACAGGTAGGACAAATCTACCTTCAGTGTTCAACAAACATTTATTTTTAAACTGGAGGCAATTTAAACTGGAGGAAGCAGACTCTGAAAGCCTGACATCTGACAGGACCTGCCAAGGAGATGGATGGTGTCCAGTACATGGCTCCTCACGAAGCAGATACAACGAGGTCTTTGGTCACGTTAACCTTCTAAAGTCTGCGCTCTGACTAGTCACTCAGGAACCTGTTGCTGAATCTTTTCTGTACTTAGGATGTCCCATCATGTGAGCTCCTGCTGGGGCCATAACACACATGCTGTAGTAGCAGGTCACGGCCATGTTTCCCCTCCATGGTGCGACACAGTGAAGAGGGAGAGATCTAAACCCTCTGGCAGGACTTTGGCAGCTTAAGCTCGAAACTCAACTTGACTTTCATCAGACTTTTTAATATCCCTGCCTCTGCCACTGGCCCCAGCAGCTGACCACCCTTTCCTGATCGTAGAACCTGTAAGACTTCCTCTCTCCAGCACTCTCATTATACTTTACATATATGCACATAATGTACTCCCAACAGCTGGCTTCCTAAATATTAATTGACTAGTTTAGAAAATGAATTAAAGGGAAGTGCTTAAGCAAATCAGAAGACTTACTCTTCCACATGCGTTGGAACCTGCAGAACCGGATCTGTGCAAAAGAACAACAAAGGCATCGTCAGACAGACTCTAAAATATCGGGATTCCGAGAGAGCCCCCCAGGACTCACTCACAAGTGACACCAATAACTTAAATTTACCTACAGGAGATAATGTACGTGAAGGCACACTTTAGAAAACACACACCCAAAGACACAGACGTAGGCTCTTATGATGGTCTCCGAGGCTGGATAGAGAACAGAGTAGAAGAAAACTGCTGTCAAGAAACATGCACACAGGGGCAGCTGGGTGGCTCAGTTGGTGAAGCACTGGACTCTTGATTTCAGCTTAGGTCATGATCTTGCACAGTCTTGAGACCGAGCCCCACGTCGGACTCCACACTCAGTGTGGAGCCTGTTAGGGATTTCCTCCTCTCTCTCCCTCTCCCTCTGCCCCTCCTCTGCTCCTGCTAGCTCTCTAAACAAACAAACAAACAAACAAACAAACATTAAAAAAAAAGGGGGGGGGGGGTGGTGCCTGAGTGGCTCAGTTAGTTGGTTAAGTCCAATTTCAGCTCAGGTCCTGATCTCATGGTTTGTGATTTCGAGCTCCATGTCTGGCTCTGTGCTGACAGCTCAGAGCCTGGAGCCTGCTTTGGACTCTGGATCTTCCTTTCTCTCTGCCCCTCTCCCATTCACACTCGGTCTTCCTCTCTCTCGAAAATAAACATTAAAAAAAATTTTTTTTAAAAAGAAATGTGCACATAACTTGGGGGATGGACATTGAAGGAAGAACCAGTCACAACCCACAGTGGACAATGGGTCACACTGTCACTATCTGACATATCAAGGACTTTTAAAACCTAAATGATCACCCTGTCAGATACCTGGTGTGGTACTAGGTACTCCCATTAGGAAAATCAAAACGATGTCTTAAGAATAAACTTTCCTGTTGATGAGAATTTTGTTGGATGGTAAATGAATACACCCCTTTGGGGCAGCAACAGGGCAATCTTAGAGCCCCCAAGGGCTTGTTTCCCTTGATTCCCTTTGATCCATTTCTATAAAATCTAGTTTGAAAGCAACACAAAATAGGAGGCACCTGGTGGCTCAGTCAGTTGAGCATCCGGCTCTTGATTTCTGCTCAGTTAAGGACTGGCCACTTGGCAGAAAATCACAGCTTCTAGAAGGCCTTATAAAATTTTTTTAAAAATGTACAAATCTTTATATTATGATGTTCAAGAGAAAAGATAACATTATACATAGAGTATTAATGCAACTGGGGAGAAAATCTTCAATGCACAGAAAAAAACAGAAAGGCAGAAAATGCTAATTGTGAATTATTTTTGTTGGAAGTATACATGACCCCCTCTTTTTTTTTTTTATTTCCCAAAACTTGTATAACAACAGGCAGTACTTTTTACACTGGAAAAAAAAGGGTTTTCCCAAAGTCAATTTTCTATCTGCAGTAGTCAAAAACAGCATTATCTCTCTCTCTCTCTCCTGATTCTCCCAGGCACGAATCAAGAGGATGCTCCTGGTTCCTTGGGGTCAATGGCGGCATGAGAACACAGTGACACGACCAGGGCTAAAGTCCACAGGCATGAGGCAGCTCAGTCGTGAGGGGGTTCCCAGCAACCAAAACCCCACGGGCTACACAGACCCACCGTCCGCCACTTCAAAGCTGGGGGTAAGGAGGGCTAATATTGGGACAGGATTTTTGGACACAGGGTTCCGGGCTCCACCGGCTGTGCATGTGGTGACAGACGGCTGCCTGACTCCCCCCGTCACCTGGGACTCTCAGATGAAGAAAACGCTTTCAAGCCTTATCGTCTGTTGACTTTGCTTTACAAGCCCAGCTCTGACATGAAAGCATACGGTGTTCACAGTGACAGAAGCCACACAGACCGCACAGAACATGTGGTCTGTGGGCAGCAAACAAACAATTCATTAAACCAAAAACATTTTAGGAAACAGGAGGAACTTTCAGTTAGTAAGCCTGCGTTTATTGTTCCCATTAATCGCTTCTCGGTACAAACAGACTGATGCAAGAGACAGGAAATACGGACACGCGGCGTTCACCCCACCGAACAAAGTCAAGGTGCAATTACAACCCGCTACCTCTACACAGCCCTGATGCCACACAAGCCAGGAAAAGCAGGAATGCCACATTCCAAAGAAAACACGGCAGTCGGGAGGCATCTTTGGTGTCCATTTCAGCTGCTTCAAGGCGTCACAGACACACACAGAGGAAGAGGAGACACTGCCAGATTCTAGCACTTTCACCAGAAATGAGACACGGAGACTGACAGGATTTCGAGTCCCGTTCGCAGGCTTATCTTTGCCGTACGGGCACCGGCTCACTCTCAGGGTCTTGCCTTCAGCTGCGGATTTTCCTGGTTTTCGAGAGGTCGTCCACGGGTCACCTGACACTGAGGCCTCAAGTCCCCAAACGTGTCCTGCACCAGACAGGTTCAGTGTCCAGTGAAGGCACGGGCCCTCGGCAGGAGCTGACCAGTGGGACAGCTACGCGGCTGTTGAGGATCTGAGCTTTCTCTAGGCTGAAGAGGAGAGGAAGGTCGGCTTAGCATTCCCACCCACTCGGTAAAATAAGGTCCCCGGAAGGAACACGCGTGGAGTTGTGGGCCAGGTAACAGCACCACCATTAATTACATCAGCTCTGACAGGCGAGCAAGCGCCGCTTGGCTTCTGAGGGACGGCAAGTGACCTAGGCCCTAGGGTTTTTGTTGGTTTGTTTCTTGAAGAATCGCTTGAATCTGAGATTTGCTTTAAAATACTACAGGAAAAAAAAAAACCCCACATGGGGAGTGGGGAGGGCAGATAAAACAAAAACTGGCCGCCTGCTGCTAACTGTTAAAGACGAATGTGGCACTGGGTGGGGAGTCACTTGGCGATTCCTTCTACCTACGCTTGAAATTTCCCGTAACGTGAAAGGTTAAAGATAAAAAATATTTGGAAAGCCAGCAAAATAGAAGCAAGCGGCGTCATCTGAAAATGTGCAACGAAAGCCCAACGTGAAAAGGTGGCTGTTTTTGTTTAATAACGAGAATGTGTATCAGGCAAGATTCTTGCTTTAAAAAAAAAAAAAAAAAGTAAACAAACAATTCAGCCATGTGAACAGAAACCTGGCCTAACTATAAGGCTATAAACAAACACTGCTCCAGAATAAACCGCTCTATCTATACGGAGACTGATAAGGATAAAAGCCATTTCATAAAGCTGTTTTACTTTCGGAAGGAAAAAAAAGCAGGGGGTGGGGGTGGGGGTGGGAGACGAGGTTACTTCACAAGCATGGAAACAGGTGTTACTCAAGGTAAAGGCAAGGATCTCAGAGGAGGAACTGACTTGGGCAGAAAGTAACCTCCTCACTGCTCCCCAGGGAACGAACACTGGACGGGACCCGATTTCCTAGTGGCTCCAGCTCGAGCCCGAAATGGCCCAGTCTTCACACCCAGAGAAACGTGGATGAGGTTATGTGACAACTCATTGCTACTGCTGTGCTAATTGAATCCTCCTTTTTAACCCGGGACAGAAATGGCTCAAAACAGATGTTTACACCCTTCCTTTTGCCCAAGTTCCTAAGGACGTTTTTATTTCCGAAAGATGTGAATTTTCGTCGTTCCACGAATACCTCTTTCACCTTCGTTCTCCATTCCGTCCTGTCTGGGACCTCATGCCCTCTCCCTCGGGACTGGGCCACACGTGGACTCGACTCTGCTCCTCTCCTGAACTACGGGCCTTCGTGGCTCCATCCAGCACCACCGACAGCCCCACCCACCCTTTCTGCCGCTTCTCGACCATTTGGGCAATGCCACGTGCCCACTGCCCCGGACCACGCAGTCGGAGGCAGCCCCTCCACTGCCACTTCCCACTCTGTGGCTCGCCCCGCCCCTCGGGTATCCCGCCCTTCAGCCTCTGTGGCCCTGCACAGCCTGATTTCTGTCCCCCCCCCCCATCCTTGGTGCCCTCTTTCTCTACTCCCAACAGGGAGGAACATTTCCGGGTGCTCCCCTGAGTTCTCTCAGAGGACACATCCATCTCTGTAACTTCAGCCTACATGGGGAGAGTCCAGGGCCCCTATTTCCTGAGCTCTTCTTTCTGGATCAACTGGACACTTCCACTATTTCCTACCAGAACTCAGCTACCACCTGCCCAAAGTCATGCCCTCCATCTTTTACCTCAGATCAACTTCTACTCTTGATTACCCTATTTTGTTAACGGCCCACTATTCTCTTGGAAGGCAGACAGGCTCCAATGACTCTGTTGACACTCATTTCTCCCCAATACATCTCATCGGTTGTCAAACTTGAGGGTCTACTTCTAGAACAATCGTCACTTTGTTTCCTACACCCAATATCCCTCCAACATCATCAAAGCCCCTTCCCTTTCAAGGACTCTAGTCTATGTGGCCTTTGGATTCAGCTGAGTCTATGCTTAAATCCTAGCTCTGCCAGTTACCAGCCGAGTGACCTCAGCAAAATTATCTAATCTCTCTGGGCCTGAATTTCTTCATCAATAAAGGAAAAACCCCAGAGAGATAATAATACCAACCTCATGAGGCATCTCTAGGTGGATTAAATAGGATTAAATGTTTGTCAAGACTTTAAGTCTGTGCCTTGACACAGAGAACAGTGATCCTTTTAAGGACAGAAGTCAGAGTACTCTCTACTCAAAACCTCTGGTGGTCCCCATCTCACTCAAAAAGTCAATGGCCACACGGTGGCCTGCAAATCCTACACAATTCCACTCTCCCACCCTCTAACGCTCTCCCACTATTTCCTCCTTGCTTATTCCAGCCGAGCTGGCCTCCTTGTATTCCTCAAATACCGTCTAGCCTGTCCCTGCCTCAGGGCCTTTGCATTTGCTGCCCCCCTCTGCCCACGTCTTTGATTAAATATCACCATCTCAGAGAGGTCTTCCATGACTACCTCTTACCGCCCCCCCCCCCCCCACCAAGGATTCCCTACCCCTCTTCCCTACTTGATTTTTCTCCACAACACTTACCACCTCTGAAGTACAGTACATTACTTACTTTGTCTGACTCTGGGGAGCCTGGGTGCCTCAGTTGGTTAAGTGTCCAACTCTTGATTTCCGCTCAGGTCATGATCTCACGAGCTCCGTGTTGGGTTCTGCGCTGACGGTGCAGAGGCTGCCTGGGATTCTCTCTCTCCCTCTCCCCACCTCTCACCTGCTTATGCTCACTTTCTCTCTCAAAGTAAATAAATAAACTTAAAAAATAAATAAATGCCTGACTCTAGCTACTATTAACTACATAAGGGCTGGGATTTATCTTTTGTTGTCTGCCATATTCTCAACACCTAAAACAGTGCCTGGCACAGAGGGGTGCTCAATATATTGACTGAACGGAGCAATCACTACATGTTAGTTTCTTTCCTACTTCGATTCGTGCCCAGCCTGGACATCCATTACCAATTACTTTTTTTTTTTTTTTAACGTTTATTTATTTTTGAGAGAGAGACAGAGTGCGAGCAGGGGAGGGGCAGACAGAGAGAGAGGAAGACACAGGATCTGAAGACGACTCCAGGCTCTAAGCTGTCAGCACAGAGCCCGACGCGGGGCTCAAACTCACGGACCGTGAAATCTTGACCTGAGCCGAAGTCGGAAGCTTAACCCAGGTGCCCCCATCCTTAATTACTTTTAATAATCCAGCAAATATGCTCTACCATCGCTCACCCCAAAATCTGTGCAATCCCCTTTCCTCCACTCAGGCTCTGAGTTGTGCTGAAGAAAACACTACAGTCACTCTGGAAAAACCATTCTACATCTATGGCCCACTGGGCCCCATACTGTAGGAGATACACTTATCTATTTCCTGGTTGGCATCTTTAAACTTGCACTCCTTGCCTCAAGGCCTCCTTCCCTCCACACCCGATTCTGCCTTCCGTGGCACAGGAGGAATAAGAGGGGACAGAGTGAGCTCTCCCAAAATTCCTACCTTTCTCCTCAAGTTTGCCCAATCCCATTTCACTTCTCCATACAGAGACAATGCGTCCACCTCCATACTCATAGATACTGCCCAGCCCCCAGGTGGTACCATGTCTCCAAGGACCCACAGGTCCTCCTCTGCCTGGCTAACTCCTTCCCCTCAGCCCACAAACACACTAAACCTCTGGGCTCCCCTTCTCTTTGGCACACGCTCTCCTTTCTCTCCTAAGGCAGCCACTTTAAGTGTACGATTCAACGAGTCTTGAGAAACATACACATCCACGTAACCACCCTTACACCCTAGAACATTCCCATCACTCCAAAGCATCTTCTCACGCACCAACTCTCACCCCCACATAACCACTGACAGGTTCGTTGTGTTTGTTCTAAAATTGCACAAACGCAGTTCATACGTTAGGTTCTCTTGGGTGTCTGGCTTCCTTCTCTGCATCATGTTTTTGAGGTTCATCTACATCGTCGCATGCATCATGGTCTGTCCTTTTATATTGCTAAACAGTGTTCCACTGTGTGGATATGCTATAATTTGTTTATCTGCTAAGGGACACTGGGTTATTTCCAGTTTGGGGCTGGAAAATGAGACTAAAGCAGCTATGAACATTTATGGTACAAGTTTTCGCTGGGACCTACGTTTTCATTTCTGTTGGGAAAATACCTGGAACGTGGAGCCATATTGTTTACATGGGACTCGACAAGGAGCTGCCACACGGCGCTTCAAAGTGGTCGTGCTATTTTAGGTGCCCACCAGCACAGGATAAGTTTCCCTATGGTTTTTTAAATGTCGGTTCCTGGGTCCTTCCCCCAGGAAGCTGATTCTGTGGGTAAGGCCAGGGAATTCGAGTTCTTAACTAGGAAACCATTATCCTGTATCTTATTTCACCTTCTCGCCTTCTGTGTCTTTCTCACCTCACGGCTCTCTGGCCCCTACCCTCGGAGTAAGACCAGAACTGCCACTGTCCAGTTCCAGTAACCAAATCTAACACTTGCAAATCCTTATTATTAGGTTCCCACATGGCATCTGACGACGTCTTCCCGTGGAATCCATGACTCAGCCCCACTTCGAGCTGCTTACAGTGTATCTCCACCCTGAGGTCACACCCCCCAAACCTGATCCTCCTTTACATTCCCAGATTGGCTGGCCAGCCCCACTCCTGCCCTGTCACACAATCCGGAAACACAGAGCCGTCCTCGACTCTCCCCTTAATTCTTTTTTTTTTTTTTTTCAACGTTTATTTATTTTTGGGACAGAGAGAGACAGAGCATGAACGGGGGAGGGGCAGAGAGAGAGGGAGACACAGAATCGGAAACAGGCTCCAGGCTCCGAGCCATCAGCCCAGAGCCTGACGCGGGGCTCGAACTCACGGACCGCGAGATCGTGACCTGGCTGAAGTCGGACGCTTAACCGACTGCGCCACCCAGGCGCCCCTACTCTCCCCTTAATTCTAACCTGCTCCCATTCAATTAGATGCTGAGTCATGTAAGCTTCGACCCAGCACACATTTCTCAAAACCTACGTCCTCCTTTACCACTGCCAAAACTAGGCAGCCATCATCTCACTGGGTCTACCTAGCAGTCTCCTAACCAGCTTCCTGTCTCAGATCTTGGCATCTTGGGCTTTTGGACATGCATTCTACCTACTGTCTGCAAGGGCCTGACACAGGCAAATCTGTTCACGTCTTTCCTCCACATAAAACCCTTCAATGGTTCCTTCCTCCCTCTGCCTACGGAATACCTTCCATCTCTGTGACTCAAGTCAGAGGTTCCCAAACTTTCTTGGTTCACAACACCCTTAGTGTGTCAGTAAATTCTTCATAGGGCCTTCGGCAAAAAGAAACGCCTGACGGTTCCATTTATTAAGCAGTTAGTTCCAAATGGCCTAAGTATGTAGGGACTAGCAACTTCAAAGCCACTTGAAAAAGAGGAATACATGTAAATGGAAAGAAAACTATTTCATTCTTAACCATAACTACTTACTAATGGGATGTGTCCCTGCTGGGTGCTACACATATTCCAAACCTTATAATCGGATTAGACACTGCCACCCTCATTACCATTCCACATTGCTTTTCATGTGGTGTTTGAATTTTATTACAGCAACCACCAAAAATTCAGCCTTGCAAAGATACGTCGTTGAAAGGAAAGCAGCACAAGCTGATGTTGAAACCCCAAACTACCTCGAACAGGGTGTCTGACATTTGTTTGTTGAGTACTGCTATGCTTCTCTCAAAACTTGAAAACAAGTTGCAGTGCCTCTGTGAGTTTACTGCGGCCCCCAGGGCCCCTGAGGATGGTTTGGGAGTCACAGGCCTATGCGTTCAAGGCTGTGCAAAACGCGGGCCCGATTCTTCTCCATGACTCTCTTTCAATCCAGTCTCTTCCCAGAACACCCCTGTGCTTTCATGTTGGTCTCTGTGCTCATCACTGCCTGTTCCTCTTTAGCTATCTAAATCTGCTTGTTCATCAGGGCCAATTCAAATGCCCCCCTTCTCCAGGAAATCAGACAGTGACCACCCACCGCACTGGGTGTGTTCTTAGAATGCACTGATCACGCTTCTCCAGGGCTGGTGTTTCGGCGCAGGTGGCCTTTCAAATATCTGGGGGCTGGACTGAAGTTTAAGCATGTTGAAGGACAGGGACCATCTACATCACGTACATAAAAAGCGAGATATACACAGAAAAGTACATAAAGCTTATGTACGGTTTAATGAGTAATCAGAGAGTGAACTCTGGGGTAGCTGCCATCCAGGTCTCTGCTCCCCTCATACTTAGTAGACAATACTCTCTGCAGAATGAAAGGAAATCCGTGATTTAAGATATTCAGTCCTATGGGGCGCCTGGGTGGCTCAGTCGGTTGAGCGTCCGACTTCAGCTCAGGTCATGATCTCACGGTCTGTGAGTTCGAGCCTCGCGTTGGGCTCTGGGCTGACGGCTCAGAGCCTGGAGCCTGCTTCCGATTCTGTGTCTCCCTCTCTCTCTGCCCCTCCCCCGTTCATGCTCTGTCTCTCTCTGTCCCAAAAATAAATGTTGAAAAAAAAAAATTAAAAAAAAAAAAAAAAGATATTCAGTCCTGTATGTCATAGTGTCATTCCAACAAGTTTTTTTCTAACGAAAAGGACTTTTCCACATAGAAACCTATGTGATAAAAGCTAAAGAGAGCTGCCAGGCACAGTTTGGTATGTTCACTCACATTTAAAAATTGTTTAAATGTATGGGGGGGGGGACGATATGGTATTTGCTTCAGAATAATGAAGGAGATGAGGAAGGGGACTGCCTGCCACATGTTGATCACTACTGAACCTGGGTGCTGGTTGCATGAGGGTTTCACGATACTATTCTACTCTTTTGCATGTGTTGGAAGTTTTTCTAAAATGAAAAATTTTTTAGAAAGAGAGAAGCCAAGAAAAAGAAGTCATTCAAGCAAGGAAAGCCTTTCCAATATGTTCAGAAGAAAGGCCTGTTTCTCCTGCATTCACTTGAAGTATAAACCTTCACTTTTTTTTTTTTTTTTTTTTTTTTTTAGTAATCTCTACACCCAACACGGGGCTCAAACTGATGAACCTGAGACCAAGAGTCACATGTTCTACTGACTGAGTCAGCCAGGCGCCCTAAACCTTCACTTTCTGAAGTGAAGCCCGATCCTACAATGTCACAGGGTTTGAAGGGACTGGAGGGAAACCCACTCAAAGAGCAAGAAAGACCTTGTCAGCACTGCCACAGGCCTCCCTAACATGCTTAGCAAAACTGGTGAGGATGTGGGAAGACATGGGGGTGAGAAGTCAGCAAAACAGAAGAATGTCTCTGACGAAGTCAACCAAAACTTAAGTAAGTCTTTCAAAACAGAGCCCACATTTAATGGCCTCTCCGTGGAGGTAGCTCTGGGCAGACTTTCTTCCACGTAGGAGGGAGTAGATTCCTTTGATTACAGAAGCCACAAGAACAGGTTGCCCATCTGACTGGAGCTCAAGGAACCTTACAAGATCATTCTCTTCTCTTCCTCAGATAAGCGTTGAAATTTCTGGAACACACTGCTTCTCTGGCAGAATCTAGATGAGCACTGGCTTTTCTGCCCTGCCCCACCTCACTCTCCTTTCCAAAGCACAACCACCTGGCTGACCCCTACACCCCTTGCATTTAAAACCCGCTTCCTCTCTGACTAGAGGACTTCTCTGGGTACATCTCAGATGTCACAAAATATTTGAAATTCTCCATACCAGCCCCTTCTAAGTACACCTCTAGCAATGATTTGAACACTTCTGGGCTGGCCCTTCTGAAAGGTATTTATGGACCAAAGAAACCCAGGAACGAAGCCTCCTCATATACCAAATACTCAAGAGCCTTGTCCTTCCCTCTCTCCCTTTCTCTCTGAGGAAGAGTATGACAACCCCACTCTTAGTAATTATCTGTGGAGATTTACCACACACATCTCAAAAGCAAAGATAGAGCGTCTGCTATCAGCTTGATTCTCTGCTCCACGCTGTGTGGGTTAAAGAAAGGAGTTGATGCAGCCGATGTGCACGAACGGTATCTGATGAACTGCCGAAGCATGTGGTACACACCACAGGATTTCCCAGGTGAGGGAAGTCGCTGAGGGCTTGTGTACTCGGGGAAGAAAGGCTTCGTAACGGAGGCTGGCTCAGAGGGTGGGAGGACCTGACAGCATGAGTGAAGAAGCATCACCCCATCTGTGGCAACGAGGACACAGCCTTGGCGAATGCAAAGTGTTCCCTCTGAGAAGCAGTGACAGTAAGGCTGGACAGGAGGCAGCGAGGCCATGGAGGAGAATGCTGTGACAGCACTGACACGGTGGGTGCTAGCCAGGGGCTGACTGGAGGCTTCCGAGCAAAAGAGAGACGGGATCGGAGTCCTCCGAAGGCAGGTCAGATGGGCAGGCATCAGGGCACAAAGTGAACAAGACAGGGAAGGAGTCAAAAAGCGCAGTGAGGGAGGCGACAGCGGCCTGCACCGTGCTGGGGAGGGGGAGGAAGGGCGGCAGGAGGAGGGGGAACGTATCAAGAGAACTTAGTTCTGATGAAAAAAACGCAGGGGACAAGAAGGACCTCAGGAGGACATGGGGATTTTAATCCTAGAAGACAGTGAAGCTAGACTGGCTGGTCTGAATGCAACGAACCACCGGCATCTCCTCAAGAAAATGCTTACGGTTCTAATACTCTTTTCTTACAGAAATCATTCGTAAAACAAGGCCGTCCACCCTCCCTGAACTCAAAAGGTAAGCTTCCCCAAATATGTTCCACGCACTCAAGTGAATCTGTTAGGGAATGCTTCTCCCCAGCGGCAGCTCACTTCCTCCCCCAAAGGAAAGGTGCTTCTGCAATCTGAACCTCAAGTTCCCGTTGAAGTTGCGAGGTCCAACGTGTAAGATAGCAAGTCTCCAACGTTTCTCAAAGTTCAGCTTTGATAAGGAGAGCATTTTATTTTTTTATTTATTTAGCTATTTATTTATTTTTTCAACGTTTATTTATTTTTGGGACAGAGAGAGACAGAGCATGAATGGGGGAGGGGCAGAGAGAGAGGGAGACACAGAATCGGAAACAGGCTCCAGGCTCCGAGCCATCAGCCCAGAGCCCGACGCGGGGCTCGACCTCACGGACCGCGAGATCGTGACCTGGCTGAAGTCGGACGCTTAACCGACTGCGCCACCCAGGCGCACCAAGGAGAGCATTTTAAAGCGGACATCTCACCAAAAGCTAACCCTCGAATTCCAGGTCTCACCTGAACTGGGACAGGACGTTAACAAGTCTTCTCTGCGAGTCACCAGATGTCACGCTCAACAGAGACCATCATGGGGACATGCCAAAGTAACCTGAAAAAGCTCCCACTCCAGAGGCAGTCGGATTCTACCATGTTCTTCCTCACCTTCACCCTGACAGGAGTCACTCAGACCTAAACACACACACTATCATCACCAGTGAAAGAATTAAAGGGGGGAGGGCAAGACAATTCAATGCTATGGCCTGAGCCCAAACGCCTCTCAAGATGTCAGAGCTTCACAGAATCCGTTCGTGAGTAACCAGAGTGCCATCAAACCTTGCACGGTCAGGCCAAGATGAAAGGACAGGTAACGAAGTTACAGCCAAAAAAGGATTTTATTCACGTGCTTCAACATTCACAGCTGGATCTCGACACAGACCTAGTAAGAGTGCAAAGAATACCCACTGGAGTGGAAATCTATGCCACCAAGCGTAGTGACAGCTGTTTGAGAGACCTCCTCACAACGAGAGACGTGTCACTCTGAGGTAAAGCCCAAGCTTGAGGGAGGACGCCAGAGGGGGTACCAAGGAGACTGAGCCCGAGCTGGTTCTCACAGAAGCTAAATGAGGAGGACACGAGGGTTTGTACCTCTCATTGTCTCTAAGTTTGCGTATGTTTAGAATCTTCCATGATAAAAAGGAAAACACGACAAAGAAAACACATTTTCAAGATACTCAAAACAGGCCCCTCTCATATCCTCTCTCACAACTTAATTTTCAGTCCTCCCAAACAATGGAAAGCAAATAAACACTTTTCTTGTGCTTAAGCAATGAGGTAGAAAGGGAGTAATGCATATCTTAAGCCTAGAAAATTCAGTAAGAGAAGACAGATTAGAACTATGAACGAAATACTGCCCCTTCTCACACTTCCCTGCTCATGTTTCCATCACACCTCTGAAGGCAGATCTCTCTTTCAGAGGAACGTGCTCGCTGCCGAGGGACAGGAGAGAAAAACCGACAGCAAAAAGTCACAAAGAGCCATACGAAACTCCAGATCAGAAACTGGAACTGGAACCTGCCGTGACAGTGGTCCAGGTGACAGATAATGCATCCCAAGGGGGCAGAGTCCAGGCTCATCTGTTTCTCAGGGTTCCCCAAAGACATCTAGTCAGAGGGTTCCGGGACCCGAGTCAGCATCAGGTGCCTGAGACATCTACTGAGCATCCCTGGCTGTCTAGGGAGCCCAACCTCAAGAAATTAGAATTCAGGGGCGCCTCGGTGGCTCAGTCGGTTAAGCGTCTGACTTCAGCTCAGGTCATGATCTCTGTGAGTTCAAGCCCCACATCATGCTCTGTGCTGACAGATCACAGCCTGGAGCCTGCTACAGATTCTGTGTCTCCCTCTCTCTCTCTCTGCCCCTACCCTGCTTGTGCTCTGTCTCTCAAAAAAAAATAAACGTTAAAATTTTTTTTTCAATAGAAAATAATAAAGAAATTAGAATTCAGTGGGAAGACAAATGTAAACAAAGTTTCACAACACAAGCACAAAGTGCCCTGAATCCAGATGAGGAAAGGAGCTCACCCTGCTTGAGGGGTCAAGAAGGTGACCGGTGAAGGGGATCTTAACAGATCTATAAGGAGCCTGTCCAACGCTGCAGGCTGCTGGTGGGGAGGGAACATGAGCGAAGGCCCCATGTTGCTGAGGCCTAGAGATGGGGTGAGGGCCAGATGGTGAAGGACCTCGCATGCATGCAAAGGGGCTTAGACTTCACTCTGTGGACTGGGGCCTTCTCTGTGGCGAGGGACCAGTTACTGAAAACTCTAACCCAGCACGGATGACTCTTAGGATCCCTTCTGTACTTCTCGTGGACAGGTAACACAGGTGGGCAGACCACACTTAGGGCACTGCCTTAGACGGCACCGAGGCTATCTCAGCAGAGGTGCAGCCTGGTCCGTGGTCTCATTAGAGGGCAGGTCTGAGAGCAGCGTGATGGGTGAAGGACAACAGAGATGGCAGGCAGCCAGGAAGCTGTCCTCTTGATCTAGGAAATGAGTCTGGCTGAGATACTGGCTAGAAGGACTGGGTAGCTCAGTCGGTTGAGCGTCCAGCTCCTGGTTTAGGCTCATGTCATGATCTCACAGTTCAGGAGTTCGAGCCCCGCGTCGGGCTCTGTGCTGATGGTGTGGCGCCTGTTTGGAATTCTCGCTTTCGCCCTTCTCTCTGCCCATCCCCCACTCTCTCTCTCAAAACAAATAAATAAAAACTGAAAAAAAAAAAAGGAGCCACATTTAAGAGACACTACCTCAGTCTACATGACAGAACTCAGTGACCAAGTAGCAGAGCATCACCGTACTCTCCAGACTGGGGGGGCCGTGGCTGTCGGCACCAGGAGGAACTACGGGAAGAGGCACACGTTAAGAAAGGTAAACTCAGGCGGGAAGATTTTCTTCAAATTTCACGTAACTTCATTCTTGTATTCTATTCTATCTAGTTTATTCTTTATTATTCTTCCAAATAATCCTAGTTAGCTTGTTAATTTTAGTCAAATGGTATCTCAAAGTGAATGCAAGAAGCCTTAAACCAGCCCAGGCAATACCAAAAAAAAGTCCTTTCAACCCCACCAAGCCAAAGCAAGCTTTAGAAAACCAATCTAACGCCAAACAGGGCAGCAGTGTTTTCTGTTTGCATCTGGGCTGAAAGTGCAGAAAAGAAACACACACTCAACTATCTCCACTGGTGAAATTTCAGACAAAGCCAGACAGTGTTGTTGCTACAGTCACAAAATCACAGCCTAGAAAGATTGCACCTCGCGTGGTGTCAGAACTCGTTAGTTTCTGAAAGCAAATAAAACTCGTTTTCTGTACTAGGTGCAGTTCGCTGCTGTGGTGTAAGAAATCTTCATTTCTGGGAATGGCAACACATGTTTGGGTGAGGAACAAACGCACCTGCCAAAACCACTCTGTGGAAAGAAAAAAGAAAACAAAACTCTCCCAGTCTGTTGGCCCCTGAAACAAGTAAACAGTCAGGAAACCATGAAATGGAGTAACAGGTAGATACTGTGCATAGCCCCAGCTTGATGAGTTAAAGGGGTCTGTTTGCATCTGCAAGTTTCTTCCATTTGCCTCTGATCCCCCACTGCCTCTCAGGCCCAAGCCCACAGCCTCCCTTGCCTGGACTGGTGCGGCAGCCTCCGCCTGGTCTCCAGCTTCCTCCTGGCCTCATCAGTTCAGTCTCAACATGGCACCTGCTAACCCTGTAAAGTGGAGGCCAGGTGTCTTAGCCAGCTCAGGCTGCCTTAACAAAATCCCACAGTTTACGTGGCTTAAACAAGAGACATTTACCTCTCACTGTTCTGGAGGCTACAAGCCCAAGATCAGGCTGTCCGCAGGGCTGGGTTCTGGTGAGAGCCCTGCTTCTGGCTTGCTGACGGCAGCCTTCTCACTGTGTTGTCATATGGTGGGAGAGAGCAAAGGCTCTGGGCTTTTCCTCTTCCCAAAAGGGCCACTGATCCCATCATGAGGGTCCCTCCCTCATGACCTCATCTCAACTAAATCCCACAGGCTCCACCTCCAAATACCACCACATTGTGGGGGAGGGCTTCAATGTGAATTCTGGAAGGACACAAACATCAGTCTGCAATACCAGGGCAAGTCGCTCCCCTGATCAGATGTCTCCGGTGGTGGCTTCAAAAAGGCCAACAGCCTCACACGCCAGCCACCTGGCCCTACACCTCTATTGGGAGGCTATACCTCTATGGGGAGGGCACGGCTTGCCAGGCAGCACTCAGGAAATCTGTGAGGGGCATTTCTTGGCGGTCACAGAGACTGGGGGGGGGGGGGGGGGGGGGCGGCGGGCACTGCACAGCCAAAGATCATGTCAAATCTGTACACCGTTAGACACTCCCACAGGCCAAAAACCTTTGATAAATCCCTGGAGCCTACAACCTCACTTATGTAAAAGCACAAAAGTACTTTTTGCATAATTTTATACAAGTAATCTTTCCAGACTTTAACTACTGTATAAAGCAGGCAAGGTCGCACTTCTGACGTGTGGAGCGTTACCAAGAATTGCTCACCATCTTGGAGATGCGGGCACCGCTAAATGTCCTGGTGTTTTTATCAGTCTGCATTGGCGGGCACCACATTCACTCACGGCGGAGTGTCATCATGTAGGGGGGTATTTACATGTTAAATTACATGTAGGTGAGTAAGAATTACTTTTCTATTAGTCCATTGTTAGATTACCAGCTGCATAATACATGTATTTCTTTCTGAAATTGTGTGTCTGTGTATGTGTGTGTGTGGGGCGGGGGGGGGGGGGGGTACTGTCTATACCTTTCACTCCAGGACAGTAGGGGGGCATTTCCGTAATAAATATTGTATGGAGAGAGCATGGCATCCCCGCAGGACTGGCGCTCTCATCTCCTACTCCTCTTCCTCTCCTTTACTCCCTGCCCCCCCTGCAGCCACTCCCATACTCCAAGTCCTCCACCACGGAGGACTCTCCCCCCCTCGCCCCTACTATGCCTTCTGCCTAAAGGCTCCCCTGCCTCCTTGAGTTCTTGCTCAAATGGCGCCTTCTCTGTGGGGCCTTCACTGTTCAAAGTTGCAGCCCCCACCCCCACCTCCACCCCTGGCCCTCTCTATTCCACTCCCCTGCTTTATTTTTCTTCAATAAAGTCATAGCTTTTATCACCACTACGTAATTTATTTCCTTGTTTCCTGCCAGAATGAAAGCTCTAGGGGGGAGAGGATTTTGTCTGTTTCTTTCATTTGCTGTACCCACAGGGCCTGGAACAGTATCTGGATACCATTATAGGCGATTTACAGATTAATGGTTTAGAAATATCAATTTTGAAATCTTTAGTTATAATTGCAAGATCAAAACTAAGTCAAAAACTCAGGGTCTCTATGCATTATCACCCTTAACCTTTGTGTAGAAATACATAGATATACTGTAATATACACAGTGTTTACATCTATTGTAGAAATATATATAGTGACTGGTATCCAGGGCTGAATTTAACTTTAAAAAGCCAATCTAGGGGCGCCTGGGTGGCTCAGTCGGTTAAGCATGTGACTTCAGCTCAGCTCATGATCTCGCAGTCCGTGAGTTCGAGCCCCATGTCGGTCTCTGTGCTGACAACTCAAAGCCTGGAGCCTGTTTCAGATTCTGTGTCTCCCTCTCTCTCTGACCCTCCCCCATTCATGCTCTCTCTCTGTCTCAAAAATAAATAAATGTTAAAAAAAATAATAAAATAAATAAATAAAAAGCCAGTCTATTCTCAGAAAAACAGTGAGACTTAGAACGTAATGAACATCACTTGAAATTATCAGACCTTACTGAGATTTCTCAAATTCTCCCTTTAAGTGTCTCTTAACACCTCCCTGCTCTGCCTCCCTAATCTGTTCCTGGATTCCACTGATTTGTATTTCTGTCCCGCCTCTCATCCTTCCCACCTCTTCCCATCCCCCTGCTCCCCTTTCCAGGTCTGCCCCACAGCTCTGGCCTCTCTGTCACTGGCCCACACTCCCACACTGCACTGCAGGATTAGTGTTGAGTCACTCACTCTCAGTCATATTAATGGTCCCAGCTTCCTGTTCGTCCCGGTGCAAAAGCCAGGATGCTACCGTAGGACTCAACATGCCCTCTGCTTCTCTCCCTCCACCTCTACTCCCTAAGCCCCTCCCAAACAGGACCTAGACCTGCTGCCTCCTTTGCAGGCCTCACTCCCGACAGAAATTCACAAGGCTCAGCTCACCACAGCTTCAGAAATCTTTCCTGCTCTCAGCTGGCCAAGCTCAGAGCAGTTCCTACCACCTCCCAGAGGCCCTTAGAAAACCGTGGCCCAGCCCTAACATTCAATGGTAAAAAGTGTTTCTCTCAAACCTTTTGTTGAGGATTTATTGATTTCATCTTTGGACAAAATCAGACACTGTGAAATTTAAAGGACTCTACTTTTGTTTTAGAAACATTAGAAGGCTTAAACACGAAGGAGAGACGGTACAGATAACATTCCGGGAGGCTGTAATACAATGCTGAAAGCCTACAGTCTTCTTGTGGCCACTCACTCCTGAGAAAGCTGGTCCTTCCGGCTGCCTGAGGTTCTTGCTGATCCGAGCAGGGACCCACTCAGACAGGTGAGGCAGGGTGGTCTGTGATGCCCCAGCTGCCGCCATCTATGGACCGTAACCAGGTTTGCTGTTGGCTTGATAAAATGATGTGTCACCTTACGATATATGCCAATATTTTTCCATTCAAAACACTGTTCTGAGAACATTTTATTAGCGAAAGAAACACACTTGCTGTGCTCATGTAAATAATGAGTCACAGATCAGTGACGAAAAAGAGTATGCTGGTCAGACCCTAATCTAGGGCCAAATCAGAATTATTACTGGACTCTGAAAGCCCCAAATCCTTGGCTTTGCATAGCTTTATCCAGGACGATTGCTTTGGAAATCATATACAATTTCCCAGCTGTAGGACTCTACCGTGCTAACTATCACCAGCAAGACAAGATCATAAAACGGAGGCAGAGTAGATTAAATGAGAAACAAGTTCAGTGTTTCACTTCCCTCAATGTAAAGACCCAATAAAGCGGCTAACTTGGATGAATGTCAAGCTTTACAGCCCTCAAGTAGTTTAACCTCTGTAAAAACAAACGAGTAATTTGAGGTTACAGAAGATAGTTCTTATAATTATGATTACAAGATTCTAATCATCAGCTAGAACTTAAAAAAAAATTTAATGCAGCATGTCTTTGTAAAAGACCTACCAGCCAGAACTATTAATAGAAAAGCCTAGAGCCATTTAAACATGAAATCTGGACAGAAGAAAAAAAAAAAAAAAAGATAAAGCTTCCTCTTCAACTGATGCACTTTGTGAATAATCACAATTCAAGCTGTAAACATACCCTCTGAGTATAATTCCCTCTCTTCTCCTTGCCTCCATTATCCTTTTTAATTTTATTAAAATGTATAACTGTTTTTCTGGAATATGTTTCCTGGGAAGTAGCTGAGCAAATGCCCAGGTCAATCAAGGACCATATCCATATTACCTTCTTTTAAAGTCCATTTGATTGAGCCCGTCCTCTTACTGACAGCATGCAAGCTTCCATCCAGGGTTGACACAAACAACAAGGTTTCGGGAAGTGTCACTGTGCTGGGACTTCCAAAAATCTGCAATGAGATGTTCGTGTTCAATAGTAATCTTCATCTTGGGCACGTACAACCACAGACAGACCCTCCCACCCCACCGCCGCCCCACCCCACTCCAAAAGTTATCCTTCTAAAATCTGCCACCTCACAGATGAAGACGCTGAGGTTAGAGAGCCCGCATCCAAGGCACATGTCTAGACAACAGTTGAGTCAGGACTAGATCCCAGTTGCTTTATTCTCCCTAAGCAGCAATCCTTCCCGCAGACAGACAGGCTTATCACCTGACACAACAATGACAGGGATTCTGAAATAATCCACGGGCAGCTCCACTGAAACAGAGGAAGAAAGTATGCTCAGCTTTCTAACCGACTTCCTTCTCTTGGTTATACTGCACCTTCTAAAACTTGGTCATCCTGCAAGACTCACTGGTAAAGAAGAACGCCAGCACACCCACACTTGCCCACGTGCACTTACGGAATTTTAAAAAGGCAAAGAGCTAGGGAAAAGTGTTTAAAGCAAAATAGGAAAAACAGCTCTCATTACGTAAAAAGTTCATACAATGGGGAGCCTGCTGGTTCAATCAGTCAAGTGTCTGCATGATCTCATGGTTTTTGAGTTCGAGCCCCGTATCATCCTGTCAGCACAGAGCCTGCTTTGGATTCTCTCTCTCTCCCTCTCCCTCCTTGGCTTATGCACTCTCTCAAAATAAGTTAAAAAAAAAAAAAAGAAAAAGAAAAGTTCATAGAACAATAAAACACCAAGATTTCAAAAGAGGTTATAAAAGAAAATATATGAAAAATATAATGCAAATTGTTCTTCACTTACAGTCAAAATGTAATTTACATAAAATTTTTTATGCTTAATGTATTAAAACACACACACACACACACACACACACACACACACACACACACTCTTTACAGAAAGCAACCAAAGGTGGTGAAATTCACTTTCTCATCCATTGTTGGTGCCAATGAAAATTATAAGTCAGTGCAATCTTTCTGGAAAGTATAAAAATGCTCAGATTTTTGATCCTATAATTCCCATTCTGTATCCTAAAGAAATAGTTCCAGAAACAGAAAAACGTGTGTGCACAATTGATATGCTTATCATATCCCATTTCCCATTTACAAACACAGAAACTAGAAAGATCTGGATTTCCAATAATATCTAAATGACTGAAATAAACTACAAACACCCAACGGAATATTATGTAATCATTAAAATAGCACTTGGGAAAAGTTACAGCAACACAGAAAAACGCTTCTATACATTTTCATGTGAAAAATACAGAGTCCAAATTTTAATGTACACCGTGGTGATAATTATACTGGACAAATTTTCTTTGCCTATCCTCCAGTTTTGCTAAGAACTGTACCCTCATCTGCAGTTGCCATGGGAACAGCTGTGTGGGGGGGCTCATGCATGCGCACAGGCAATACATCCATGTGCAGGTGATAGCTGATAAGGTTTCCTGAGACAACACCCTTTTGAGGTATTCAATTCCAGCTTGTTTTTTTAAATGTTTGTTTATCTTGAGAGAGAGCATTTGTGCAAGTGGACGAGGGGCAGAGAGCAAGGGAGAGAAAGAATCCCAAGCAGAGCCTGATGCGGGGCTCGATCCCACAAACTGTAAGATCATGACCTGAGCTGAAATCAAGAGTGGGACACTCAACCAATGGAACCACCCAGGTGCCCCCAGCAATGCCAACCCTGTAATGAGACTTTCTCTTTGTCACCATACTGTCCCATAAGCTACCTGGTTCCTGTGGGTCTTAAATTAAAACTTGGCCAACGCAACTTGCTTATCCTGTGAGAGTTTGGATTTTGGCACAAAAATTTTTAAATATAGGAGTATGGCTGGCTTGTAGCACTAAACAGGAAAGACTGGGGCTTTATGTGTGCAAGGCAGCCTAACCCTAAAATAATACCTGCCCACTCTCGGTAAGAACCAGGATGGCACCCAGCTAATACCTTAATAAGGAAAGCCCGATGGCTCTTTCCAAAGCAGCCTGAGATGGCAGGACAGACACCCCAGTCCCTGCATTCCTGTGGAGACCCACTGGCAGAGGGGGCGAAGCAGCTGCCAGAGCCTGACTCATCTCCGCTCTTGTGTGGTTCCGGCCTAGAGGTGAAGAAGTCCACCCTTTACCTTGCCCAGAGCCCCTGGGGCCCACTCACCTGGAATGGAAGAAACAAGAGCAAGCTTTATCACTGCCTGTGGAGTCTATTCTCAGTGTAAAGCCCCAAATCAGAGGAAGACTTTTAACTCTATCTTGGGAACTAGGAAATTAGTCTGGGTACGACCTGGCTAGGAAAACAGAAGCCTCAAGGTGGTGCCTGCCCTAGCTGGGAATCCAGAGGTCGTGCATACCAAGTGTTTTAGGGATAAGATTATTTTAGCCTGCAGATTATAGACCGCTGTTGAGACTCATCTGAACCTGTTCACACCTGAACTGGAGAAACGGACACTGCCCGGAGCACATGGGCCTGCAGAACAGTGGCCCTGGGACAAGACGGCTAAGGGCTGTCGCTAAAGGACACTTAAGGCTATCCCCCACTGAGAAAGTGATGGGTTTGCAGCAGGACGTGGGACTCTGAGATCATATCAGCTGGGGGCAGTCTAGAGCTGGAATGAATGAAAAGGGAAGAGTGCCTGCATACCCGGGGACCGGTAGGTGGAAAGGCCTGCCGAGGCCCCTCTACCTGTTGTTTTGTACAACAGGTCTTGGGATCACACAAGAATTGTGAACTCTCTGGTCGCTCAACTGGTAAGGAATTAAAACTCGAGAGATTTCTGTGGATGTTTGCTGGATGTGAGAGAGACAAAGATTGAAACAGAGAAAGAAGCCTGAGAAGAAACACAGCTGAAAGACGGACAGAGTGCCCTGGCTTCTACTGTTCCTCAGGCCAACTTCCTGTCATTGGGCTCAGACACACACTGTCCCTTACAAGAAACTCCTCCTCTTTGCTTACATTTGTTGGAACTAGATTTCTGTCACTCGCAATCCAAAACAGTCCTAAAACACACACACACACATGCACCGTTAAAAATATATATGGAGAGAAGGGCACCTGGGTAGCTCAGTTAGTTAAACATCTGACACGACTTCAGCTCAGGTCACGATCTCACAGTTCGTGAGATTGAGCCCCACATTGGGCTCTATACTGACATCGCAGAGCCTGCTTGGGATTCTGTCTGTCCCTCTCTCTCTCTCTGTCCTTCCCCCATGTTCTCTGTCTCTCCCTCAAAATAAACATGAATACACACACACACACACACACACACACACACACACATATACACACACATATATGTATACATATATATGCATACATATATATGCATGTTTATTATATTATATATATTCATGTTTATTATATTACATATATTCATGTTTATTTTGTATTTCTATGGGTGTATATATACACATATATATATACACACACACATATATATATACACACACACAGAAAAAAGATGAAAGAAATATTACAAAACTATGGCAACAGTTTTTTTTCTCCTGTATTTTCTAAATTTTCTATGATATGATCATGTAATCTGCGATGAATTTTTTATAAAACGGAAAGAAGATGGACAAGTTAGCAGGTGGGACAGAAGCTCAAAGTTAGAGGAGCTTCAGCAAGCCCCTCAGGATATTAGGCAACTCAACCACCTTTGATCATTAATATCCAACAAACAGAAATAAAAGTTTAGAAACAAAGAGGTCCCTCAGTAAGACAGTGTGCATCCAGGAATAGATGAGTTTTGTCATTGCTATTAAAGCCTACAGTACAATGATAATGAACTAAATGCCCCCAAATATAGCTTATCACGGTATTAGTATTAAAAAGGGTCAATATTTACTAAAACATATCAGTGCTGCTTCATTACTAGTGTGGAAACAAAAGCCACCTGCCTCGTCTGATCATCCTGGAAACCACAGGAAGAGCAATTGTCTATGGTTGGTTGGTGAATCGAAATAAAACACTAATCACATAACTAACACAGTCTTATGAAAATCTTAAAAATACCAGGTTTGGCTAGAAGTTGAATTTAGCAACTGAGAGTGCCAACAGTTAATCACAGTGTCCATACGGACGTCACAAACCCTGTCACAAGCTTCTCTCCTCTTTAAAGGCTCTTGACAAATTCCAATTAGAATGTCTGGAGAGACACTCTGAATGGTGTAATTCTTTCACATGGCAAATTAATATGACAAAATTTGTCGCCTTTCCCCCGACATTTCTGAAAGCTGCCTGCCCTCAGATACAGTTGCTATCGCTAACGTGAATTAAATAAGCTTCTAGATGCCTTTTGGGATACTGAGCAAGCTGAGAACCATTTGTACCTGAACATCTAAAAATGCTGCTTCACAGTAATGAACTTGCACATTTCCTCACCCAGCCATTTCAGCCATTAGGGCTCTCTTCTCTGATGGATGAAATGGCCATAGGTGTGTGTTATACACACTCGTTTCCGGACAGCCTGAAACTGGAAAAAAAAAAAACAAACAAACCCTGATTCTGTAGATCTGCTTCGAGCTGACTCCCTAGAATCTGACTCATTTTTGCAACCAGTGGGATATGTACTCCTGGCTTGGATGATGACTTCTAGCAAGTAATCCCAGTAACACTATGGAGGGTGAAAATGCTAGTGGCAGGTAACCTACTCTAACCTAAAACTAAACACCCATTAGCCAGCTGGTCCTCATGGAAGTCTGGCCACACACGCTCTCTCCCAGGAGGTGACCCTGAAACACCCAGCCTGAGGACTATGAAGGAAGCCTGGTAACTCAGGGCAGATGATGCAGGACAAACGTTGCTACTAAAACCAACTTATTTCATGTAGGTTCGTTCAGTGGTAAAACAGGGCCCTCACCGAAGCCCTGCTCAGTCTGGACTTCAGCAAGAATCTCCCTCCCATGAAAAGAAACGCAGGACAGGGACTGTGTCCTTGTGTTCAGTGTTCCGATGGTAAAGCAAAGTGCAGCACCCACACCATTTCATAAAATGCAACACTCACTTTAGCTTTACTACAAAGACCCGGAAGCAACTACCGACAGCTTATACAGAGATGATTAAGAGGTGAGCCACCAACAATTTCACCCTAATATTCTAAAGTCAGCTAATTGTTAGTTGCTCTTGCATTAATGAACTCAGCACCTGGTATTTCAGGTAAGAAAAAAATCTTTTCTAAAATGAGTTTTGGGGGGCGCCTGGGTGGCTCAGTTAGTTAAGCATCTGGCTTTGGCTCAGGTCATGATCTCGTGGGTTCCTAGCCCCGCCTCGGGCCCTGTGCTGACAGCTGAGAGCCTGGAGTCTGCTTCGGATTCTGTGTCTCCCTCTCTCTGCCCCTCCCTGGCTCGCTCTCTCTCTCTCTCTCTCTCTCTCTCTCTCTCTCTCTCAAAAATAAATATTTAAAAACTTAAAAAAATAAAATGAGTTCTAGGAAGGTCTGGCTGGCTCAGTAGGTAGACTCGGTCAGTAGAGGATGCAACGCTTGACCTCAGGGTGGTGAGTTCGAGCCCCACATTGGGTGTGGAGCCTACTTTAAACAAACTGTTAAATGAGTTAAGTAACTTTGTTTAGAGAATGTCTTCAGTAAAGAGAATATGGACACACGAGATAGGTATGTGTTTAAGCAGCACGAAACAAATGAAACTGCCTCTCTTAAAAACCCACCCGTTTTGGAACTAGTACTTAGGACTGGTCAGGCAAGGAGGCAGCTCACAAGTACCTGGAGAGCCCAAGGCTTGGTTTCAGCTGCTATGTCTATCACGGAGGTGGCTGCTCCTTCCTACTCACCCTCTGCCCCCAGCCCCAGGAAGAACAGCAGGCAAGCATATTGTAAGCTCCTCCAAGATTGAGAACAGAGGAAAACCCAAGGCTTTTCATCAGCGTTTCCAGAAATGCTGCATCTTCCCAAGAAATACCATGTTTAAGTTTCAGACACATTTCAAGAAATAGTCCGCACACACATTAACTGACTACCTAATAACAAGGGTCATAAATAAGTTAATAAAAATAGCACAGACTTTTCATCTTGAAGTCAGGGGGAGGAAGTGGTGCCATGCACACATGTCTTACACCCAGCTCTCCAAAGTGATCTACACTTGATAAGCGTTGTAGTGCTGGTTCTATTTACAACACTGGGGCGTCCCACCCCCACAAAAAAGGTGCGCGCACACATCCAGAAGACCCACCACCGTGAACGAGAAAGCCATACACTTCTCAGGTGGCGTGCAAATCAATCAAGTCAAACCCAACTGCACATCTCCAAAAGTTAAATTTATATGGCAACACTGTAGCACTGGCTTAGTCTGATAAGCAGAAACAGTAAAAATAGTTAAAATCTTTTGTGACTCTTCTCTACTTCCCACCTCCACTCCAACAGACCACAGTATTCATAATAATATTCAAATACAATAATGTGGCTAATAACATAATGATTCTTTTTTCTTTTAGGAGTACCACACCAATTTCCAGGATATATTCAAAGGCTATTGGTTTGTTTTGTTTTTACTAATTTTTCCTCTATGTTCATTGGACTACCGTTATATTGCATAATGCAAACTTTAGTTTTATTTATTTAAAGCTAGTAAACCAGGGGCGCCGGGGTGGCTCAGTCGGTTGAGCGTCCGACTCGGCTCAGGTCATGATCTCGCAGTCTGTGAGTTCGAGCCCCGGATTGGGCTCTGTGCCGACAGCTCAGAGCCTGGAGCCTGCTTCCGATTCTGTGTCTCCCGCTCTCTCTTCCCCTCCCCCACTCATACTCTCTCTCAAAAATAATAAACATTAAAAAAAAATTTAATGCTAAGAAAACCATTCCTCTGAACTAAAAGTACAATGCTTGTATAACTCTAGCAAGGATACTGGCATGTTTCCAATAAAATATTATTACACAGCATAGTGAGCACGTGAATTCCTGGAAAACTACAACCTGCCATCAACAACCAGTCTGCCTTATGCAGTGCAGCAGCTCCTTGCCAGGGCTCAAACCCATTGGATGGCTGGCCACAGAGGTAAAGTGAAGGTAAAGGGACTTACAAGTTCACTTTGGTTAGTTAATATGTACACATTATGGTTTTACAGGTAAGGCATAAAACAAAGTCCCCAAGTGAGGGAAGGATTACATAAGAAAGATTTCCACGTTCTTTTGTTTTACTACTTAAGGACACATGCAATCTTTAAAAAAAAAATTGTTTTAATTATTTTAGAGAGAGAGAGAGAGTGTGCGAGCAGGGGAGAGGGGGAGTGGGACAGAGGGAGAGAGGGAGAGGGAGTGGGACAGAGGGGAAGAGGGGGAGAGGAAAAGGGGGAGAGCGGGAGACGGGGAGAGGGGGGGAGAGAGAGAATCCCAAGCAGGCTCCAAGCTCAGCATAGAGCGAGGCGGGGCTCAATTCCAAAACCCTGGATCACGACCTGAGCCAAAATGAAGAGTCAGATGCTCAACCTACTGAGCCACCCAGGCACCCCAGACACATGCAATCTTGAGACCAGATAAAGCTGCGTGTCATCAAATGCAGAATAATAGATTTTGAATGGATTAGAATATGCTAAAGAATGAGAGCTTCTAACTATTAACCTTAGCAATGATGCCCAGAGGGGAGAAGGGCATTCTCTGTGGGGGATGTACAATGCCACAGGAGGGAAGACAGTGTGTGTGCATGTGTGGATGTGGTAGAGGAGGTGGTGTCTGATGGATAAGAAGGTAAAGGTGAGGGGTAATGGCAGACAGACTGGATTATTCTCCTGTTCATAGTTAGCAGAAAGCTACAGGATGGATGAGCTGAGTTTAAGAGAGATCAATAAGCCACTTCTGGCATGCCATAATAGGATACCAGCCCTACAGGGCTTTACACATGTGCGCAAGTGCGCACACACACACACACACACACACACACACGTCAACCTGCGCAGTTAATAGGCCAATTCAGCAAGAAGTACCTTAAAATAGCATTCTGTAACATAGTCCCCAAGTAGGCACAATACTGAAGAAAAGGGCATCTTGTGTCTATAATTCTATTTATAGCAATATTATCTACCTCAGACCATAAACTTCAACAAAGCCTGGCTATTTGCAATTCTGGTTGCTTTACAAAGTACTCAATGGAGTACTGGTGTTCTGGTATCATTTGATCCCACTGTACAAAAATGATGGCCAAAAAAATCATCAAGAATTCACCAAAGCAGCATAGGACACAAATCAGTGCCCAGTAAATGCCTGCACACACCCATTAAAGATCTCTTGATGAGAAAAAAACAAAAACAAAACAAGAACAAACAAACAAACAAAAACATGAGTTTAAGCCTCGCCGATCAGGAAGGCGGGCTAAGCCAGCAGCTCCCAAAGGCCTACCGGGTATTTTATGGTATCTTATGGAAAAGCCTGATTAGAGAGATACAATAAAGATTTTTATTCTAATCCAACTCTCCTCCCCACCCCCCATCTCATTTACATGTCCGATCCAACAGTAAAGTACCTGTTCACAAACACGGAGAGTTCTATATGGCCATCTGTACAAGGTGATAACACAAAACTCACTGTGTTTAGTCTCCTGTCTGCTGACTTGGGATAAAGATTAAGAACAGAACGAAAACATCAGTGTATTGTATTAAGAGACTTTCTTGTTTAATTGTGTCTGTTTTCATGATCTCAGTCTACTACAAACTCATTCCAAACTCTATTATACTTTGTTCACCTGCAGGTAGGTCAGTAATAATCCATCAACCACACAGTTCCTTCTAACAGACTATTGGCTGTTATGTTTCCTGATATTAAAGTCAATAAAGGTAACCATGACATTTGCTTTGGATGGGAGTCAAGTGTCTGGTTGGGATGCTAAAAAGGGCAAGGTCTAACTGAACAGCCATGTGTGGTTTCCAAACTAAGCAACTGAGAGAGTTAAACTTGCATTTGTGGCAATTCTTGTGTGTGGTGTAATTAACCACCACCCAAGACAGTTACAATTCTTCAGTTTAGGCTGCTCCTCTAATGGTTCTGATAAAAGGTTCCTCCTAAATCCACTTTATTCCTGAGTGTGAAGATATGTTAATTTCACAACAGGTGATTGTTTCCCCCAAACTGGTTTTGGGGCCCCAGGCTAAGTGTCTAAGTTCAAGCAGCTGGCAGTTCTGTTTGTCTTCATGGTCCCTCTGCCATCAACTTATATTGACACCATGGGAGGAGGAAATACAATTGGGCATGAAAGGTTCTACTACGTGAAACCCTTTAGCACACTGTGGCCAAGGAAACAAGCCCTTATTGTTTCAGGTGGTATCAAATCCCTAAGGTCCTGAGGCATTTATGGACATGAAAACTAAAACCCAAGGTTTCACAATCATTTAGAGGCTGAGATTTAGAACGCAGGTATTGCCACTATTACTTCGTTGCCTTCACTAAAGAGAAACAGCGCAGTTGACATCTTGTAAAATTTGAGAAACCTGGGAGGCTCACTTACCTTAATGGAGCTGCATCGTAAACAAACGAAACTAATAAAGGTCTGACTTAAACTGTAAATGCAGTAGGGGACTACCAGCCTCAAAAAAAAAAAAAAAAAAAGCCGGGTTTGATCTACTTGACTATGCGTACTCATCTGCAGTTAAACGGATTAGGAGGAAGTCCTCCTACGAAAATTTCAACGGAAAAAAAAAAAAAAAGGACTCAATGAGATACCAAATTTTTCAGTCGGAACACTTGCAACTAATTTGAAACTGTCAATTGTTTCTACCGAACAATTGCAACTAATTTGAAACTGTCAATTATTTACTCTTTATACTGGTTAGAGATTTCTTTTGCCTGGAGGGGAACGAATGGGGTCAAGTAGAAAGTGGATAAATAAATGCTCTAGTTAAATAAAAATTATCTGCAAAAAGCTGTATTTATGACATAATTGCCACCCAAGCTTGCCAGATGTTGCCAAGTTTTATAATAGAAGTTAAACACTATGAAATGCACCTCTAGTTGAGATAGATACCTGGCCAGCCTGACTTCCCCTAGACAGAATCCCCACTGTTCCCAGCACATTTGAGGATTATCTACTTCCCTACTGGCCCGTGCACCACACCCCGTTCTTCTCTCCAATTAGCTGGACAGTCACTGAAACCCATATGGCTCCACACAACACAGATCAAACAGCAGGGACCGTTTACAGCTTCCAGGATAGGCCATCTTAGAGATGAAAAAGAGAGAGGAAGTCAAGGCCCGGAGGGGTAAAGTGACTTGCTCAAGGCACCAGAGACAGTTAACCATAGACACGGGACTAGAACCAAGGCATCCGCCTCTCCGTCTGGCCCTTTGCCCACTACACCACACTATAATTTCACTACTTTAAATCACGGTTCTCTGAGAACCATAAGCTTAAATTACTTCAGGCATGGAGCTCCCCTTTGAATTTTGCTGGGGCAGATGAAGATCTGCAAGCACCCTGCTCTGATAAGGGGGCAGGAGCTTTTAGAGGAGACCAAAATATAATTTGTGGATTCTACATAGACACCCAATATACCAAAAGGCACTGAAAATTATACAGGGTGGGGTCTTTAAAAAACTTTCTGGATATAAATTCCTGAGATCCCACTGTAGATCTAAGAGGGTGGGAATAACACCAGAAAAAGGTTGGCCGCCATAAAAAATTCCTGCAATACACATTTACCCAGCCCAGTCCCACTGGCTTAAAAAAAAAAAAAAAGAAAAAAGCTCTTTGATGATGATGATGATGATGATGATGATGATGATGATATAGTGACCGCTGCCAACTCCTTTGATGAAGCGAATCATTCTTTTCATGCCAGTGTCAAGGAAACACACATTACTGATTAGCACAGGACAACTCCCTTGAACAGCAAGAACCATTTTAATAACCAAACACACACTGATGAGCCTCACGTAGTTAAGCCAGGACTGCTACACCTAGCAAGAATAAGATGCTCACAAAAAAGGGAAGGAAACACAGATCTGAATATTGACTTTTTCATGTGAAAAAACCCATAAGCCACCAGATTTCCATCATTTCAGCAGGGCTTCCTGTGTTCTAGGCTCCTCTGAGAGGCAAATGTAAACATCCCTATGCAATTCTCACACATTTGGACAGAGCCAGAAACGCAAAAGAGACTGCTCAGAAGATTGTGTTGGCACAACCAAGTCCACAGAGTTGTGGTGTGAAAACCAAGGGCTAAGAAACAAGAGTGAAGCCAGAGGACGGTCCCGATGGAACAAGGCTGCTTCCTCCAGCTTACTGAGCGGTGGGCAGAGAACAGACACAGCACAGCATTACCAGCAAGCAGCTACAAAGCCTTTGGGGTCGAGGAAGAAGCCTTTCCAGACACTAAGGAGAACAGAACTCCCTCCTAAAAAAGGAAAAATGACCGTCCAGGGCAGGGATGGGAGGGGGGGACTCACTCTGTTGCCAACAGGCTCCACATTCCCAGGGACCTCTCTTCCTAAAAAGTCACCACGTTGATCAACCTGCTGCCTCGTCTGGAGGTCATCCAATCTTACTGCCGATTTCTCCGAGTCACAAAAGTGGCTTATGTGGGGATCTGCATTGTGGAGCAAGGTGGCTAAGCTTTCAAATGTTTTTTCTTTTGAAAACTGAGGGACAGCGACATCTCTTTAAATGCCGAGAAAGCAAAATAAATGTTAAGAATGTCAAAGACAAGAGTTATGTAAATATTAGGGAAGATCGTTTTATTTAAGAAATTGGTGGGGGCCAAAGATGCCATCAGAAAGTTAAACAAACTCAAAACCTGAATATCTACCCTGTCTCACAAGCTCAACTGCTCGCTATGTATCCTCCTGGGCAGACAGCAAGCATACGGTAGCTGTACTGACAATCTGGAATCATTAAGAAAAGGCTAAAATATGTTCGGTTTGTGGTGTTTAAGCAGGAAGAAGACTATAACTGGTGAAAAGATTTTCACCAAACAGCACGTTTCAAGTTCTGGGGCTGTACCTGAATTATGTGGAAACTCACTCACCTGGTACCTCCTATTTTCTGATGATGCTTAATAATTCAACTTCCATTTGTTAAGCTTTAATGCAGTGCCTGGCAGGACACTGGGGCAGCTAGAAGGGCAGACTCTGGAGCCAGACCATCCCGGCAGTCACTTAGCTCTCTGTGCCTTGGTTTTCTCGCCCGTAAAATGGGCACGGTAATCATACCTACTTCAAAGGGCTGTTGGGAGATTTAGATGAGTCAATGTACGTGAAGTTCTTAGAAGAGTGCCTCATATACAGCGAGCACCATGTGTGTGTCGGCTGTTATTAGTATGATTAACCAAGAACTACCTAAGGCAACAGGATCTAATCATAACAGATCTATTCCCGCCCTTGCGGAGTTTATGGTCTAATCAGGGACTGCATTAGTCAAATGATCACACAAACAGAATGACAAATTACAGCAAGTGCTATGAAAAGGGCATACGGGGAACCACGAGAGCCTGACAGGAGAAGCTGCTTTGGTCTCGTGATGGGGGTGCACAAGATCGCAGCGTCGAAGGATGTCCTGAAGGAGCGATACCTGAATCAAGATCTATAGGAGCGGCGGGGAAGGAAGGGAAGAACTGCCTGGGCAGAAGGAACAGCCTGTGCAAAGGCCCTGAGACTAAAGGTAAGTTACTGTGTGTGAAGACCTGTGGGCCTGTGCAGCTGGAGAGGGCAGAGCCGGGAACGGGCCGAGGTGGGGCTGGGGAAGCAGACAGGAGCCTGGGCGTGCACTCGTGCCGAGTGGGCCACAAAATCAGAACCTTCTTCACGTGCTCGTCTGTCACCCTTGCAGCTGATGGAAAGAAGAGGAAGGTGTGCTATTCTGATTGGTGTGAAGCAAATCTGGAAGGAGAAAACCCTCCCCGCTAAGGTGCAGTATTTGATATGCCACACAGTCTGTGCTCACACCCCAGGCGAGTCTCCTCTGGTGTTCTGACTTATACTGATGTTAGACTAATGTTTCTTAGCTGCGTTGACAGCTGAGTATGAGCACAGCGCACCCAAACCGCATGGGCGGGTTTAATAACTAAGACTGTTGTGACGAAATACGGCTACAGAACAAACCCCGGTACAATGTCTCTTGCTTGCTGAGACCCCCTCATCGGAGGGACCTCTCTGCAGCCACCGCACATGGGATCAGAAGCTCCCTCTGAAGCCCCAGGAGTAAGACAGGCCCCCTGCTCTCTTTTGCATCTTCCGGGGGGCTCCATCCCCCCCAGGCCCCTCAATCGGTGCCAGGGCCATTTTTGCTCCTGCAGGCAGATTCCAGGGGGTTCTATCATAAAATGAGGGAAGTCGCCGGATCACAGTCGCACATTACTCAAGAAGGCTGGCAAGGATATGAAGTATGTATCAATCTCTTCCAGGCACTCCCGGCTTCACAACTCTTCCTGTCAGCTGACTCTTCTATGTCCATTTTACTTGCTAGTTCACCCATTCCAACCCCACCCCCAGGCTGGGCTCTTTTATCCTCCAGATACATAGAAAGAGGGGTCCTGTCACGCATAAGGCACTGGAGCCCCAAGGCCTGCGAAGCTTCTGCCTCCCAGGAGTGTACCATCCGTCGGAGAAGCAGTACCTTACAAGGGAAAAGACGGGAACCCCACAACCGTATCTCCTGGCAGCACCTGGCAGTGCCCTCAGGCCCTGCCCAGAGCAGCTCCCTCAGATTCCGAGCCCACGCTTCCCCGCTCAGGCCTTCTCACTCTGCAGCCTAAGCCTGCGTTCCTGTAACTCCAAAGCCCACTCATCATCCTCTCAAAACTCCAAGTTAAAAAAACTTGACATGCTCAACATTCGCTTTTGGGTGAGGAAAGCTGAAAGGAAATGAGATGGGGCACGGGGGCACGTGTTGTGGTTTGGGCTCCGGGCATCAGTTTCCAATTCTACAAAGTAAGAAGACCGGGTTGAAGCTGCCATTTGTCTCAGAAATGGGACAAGTCCATGCTTTACCAGGCCCTCGTCCATCCTCAGGCTTTACTGAAGATTCTTCTAGCTCCAACCAATCAAAACACGCCCAAAACCCATGAAAGAATTTGAGAGAGTTTAAAAGTCTTGATGTCTTTCAACATCCCGCTGTCTCCACTTATCTCGAAACATTTCAACATTGGAAATTAGTAATAATCTGATTCACTTAAGCTTCAGGGTGGGGAAAAGAAATACCGTAGAAATCAACTAATGTTATATGGGAGGAAGTGGGTGACTCCCAAGCACACATTCTTGCTCTAGATGCTAAAAGCAACCACCTCCTAAACTGAAAGGGAGATCTCGGTCTTCTCCAAACCACAAATCAGATAAGTGATTGAACTTTACCCAGGCACCGAAAGCCCTAAAGATTTCCAAGTACTGAACCGTCAGATCAAGATGATTTAGGATTGCTTTTCGAAGCAACTGTGGTTTGGTTCCCAGTCAGCTGAGTGCCAGAACTACAGATAAACTTGTTCTTAATCTCTACGCATAAAGGAAACCGTTTTCTGCTCTGCAAAAACAGAACACAGCAAGTGGAAAATGAACCCTAACACAACTAAAGGATGAGGTCACTGGATTTGTTCAAAGAAAGGTGGTGCCTTTGAGGTCAGAGATTCCCCAAGCTGGCTTTACATCTTTCTTGCAGTATCTGAATTTATCTGGAGAGCTTATAGATACTTCTACAATGGAAAAAAAAAGACTTAATTTTGTTTGTAAAAAAAAAAATATATATATATATGTATATATATATACACACATAGACATACATACAAGCACATGTACATTTGGGAACAGAACCATCACAAAAATCAAAGACTTGCTGGTTCTGTTGTCTGAGTTGCGGGGGTTTCTGAGATTTCCTTGATAGAATTTTAAACCTTCTCTTATGTTGTCATTAAAAATTGGCCAACAGAAGGGCGCCTGGGTGGCGCAGTCGGTTAAGCGTCCGACTTCAGCCAGGTCACGATCTCGCGGTCCGTGAGTTCGAGCCCCGCGTCAGGCTCTGGGCTGATGGCTCAGAGCCTGGAGCCTGTTTCCGATTCTGTGTCTCCCTCTCTCTCTGCCCCTCCCCCGTTCATGCTCTGTCTCTCTCTGTCCCAAAAATAAATAAAAACGTTAAAAAAAAAAAATTTAAAAAAAAAATTGGCCAACAGTTACACTCAGTACCTCATAGTTGCTCAGGAGTTTCCAATGTACAGGAGCCATCAATACCAGTCCTTCAGATGATTAGATGTGAAACAAACTAGAATCTAAACCTGTATATTAACCCCAACACTGTGAGATGTGACGCCACTCAGAGTACAGGAAGGGCTCCTGTCTGGGAGAGGACAGTGGTTAGGGAGGGACCCACAGGGCAGGGGAGTGTAACCTGATGAAACCACAGCCCACTGCTGGGGCAACTCCCAGGCCCTCATCTCCCTTGCTCTGCTCTGTTTTCTTTCCTTCTGTAGAATTTTATCACTTTCCCACAAATATATTTATGGATTTATCACGCTATTGTGTCTTGACTCCACCAAGTAGAAGTTTTACGAGGGCACAGGTCTTTGTTTTCTTCATTAATGTGCCCCAAGCACCTCAAACAGTGCCTGGCAAATAATATATACTCAACAAAACTGGTGGATGAATGAATGAACACGTGGAATCCACTACATTCGGGAGCTAGGAAAGTTGGAAGGCTCAAACAAAGTAGCCCTCTCGTCTCTGACCACCTAGGTAGGAGTGAATGTGAAGCTGTATGGTGGGGGCACTAGTCACTTTAACCTGAATTGTGTTCCTAATTTGGGAAGACATTCAGGAATAGGCCAGCTTAGATTTTCTAGTTTCATGCCTTGTTGTTTTTTTTTTCCTAAACGTTTATTTTGAGAGAGAGAGAGAGAGAGAGAGAGCGCATGCGCGCGAGCGTGCAAGTGGGGGAGGGGCAGAGAGAGAGGGAGACAGAGAATTCCAAACAAGCTCCATGCTGTCTGACACGGGGCTCAATCTCACGAACCATGAGATCAAGACCTGAGCCAGTATCAAGAGTCAGACGCTTAACCAACTGAGTCACCCAGGCCCCCCCATGCCTTGTTCTATGGATGAGGAAACAGAGAGGAACTAACTCATTTGTCCAAAGTCTTCTAGCCGGCTAGCACCAACCCCTCCCTCAACTCCCAACTCCCATTCACTGAAAAAATACATGTGTATCATATGGGTCAAAATACACATGAAAACATAAAACTATGCCTATAAGCTACACTTCAAAACAGCTAAAATGACAAAGTACACCTACCTATCTACTTGAGGAGAACAGAATGGGGATTTCCTTTCGGCATGAAGTTCAGTCTGGAAAACACAGCCCCTGTCCCGGGGTTCACCCAACTCTGTTAGGTCAGAAGCCCAGCCCCATGCAGAAGCTGTCATCAAAGACTGACTTCCCAATCCTACTGACGTTTGTTCACCATTGTTCCAGCAGCATTTTAGATCTGGTCCAGCTCGGTCAATGTGACACTTAGAAGAGAGTCCCCCTTGCTTCTAAACCACCCGTTCAGATTGCTGGGGTCACAACGGATGCGAGACCAGTCCCTAAAAGGACACGTTGGCCAGCTCCCTGCGTTCTACAGTCAGGCCCTCTACCCGTGCACCTGCTGTAAAATCCCTGAGGGCTGTGAGGCTGACGAATAATCCAGATATCCAGCCCTCCCAGGAGAAGAGGAAGGAGAGTATCACAAATCATATCCTCCCACGATTTGCTTCCAATCATGGTCTCACCCTGATAAGAAAGTTCCTTTTTATTTACGTGCTTCATTCTTGTACTTTAACTATTGAACCCACTCCTTTCACAAGTTTCTTCCATACCCACTCCCCTTAGCTGCTTCACTCTGGCTCCAGTAGGCTCTTTTAAAACTCAGAGAGGGTACTGTAAAGGAACCTGGAAGAGAGTCTTGTTCTGATTCCTTAGGGCTCTTAACATACAGAGAAGGCAAGAACACTTAGTTAGCATTAAGCATAACTTCAAATAATTCTAAACATCTCATAATTCAATAACTAAGTGTATTTAATGCAAAGCCAGTTTTGCAGTTAAAGCAGATTTCTTAAAAAGCAATTTCAGTAGCTAGTACTCAAAAAAAAAAAAAAAAAAAAAGCCCTTTGGAATTACCTGTTCTTTAAAAGTTGGGAAATACAATGTATTAGAAAAAACAATGCTAAATTCTCCATTACCAGGTCTGCCACTAACTGGCAGGACGTATCAGTTCCAACTTCTCTACAAAATGAGCCAAACCTGTCTCCGGTCTGGTCCGGTGCTGTGATATTCCAGGGCACAGGGAAACACACTTGCTCTGTCCAGGATTCAGACACGGGAATTACTTGACAGCCTCAACCTGGCTGCATAGTAGAGTCCTCTGGGGCTTCTGATGTCATCAATAGTGTTTCTACAGAGGGAGAGGGGTTTCTGGAATCCTTGCGCGGTCGGCCATGAACCAGTGTGTGGTGTCCTCTTGATGGGCTCCTCATGTCAGTAACGAGATTAATTTTTCCATTGTCAGACCCCGTGAGATAAATGGTTGGTAATCATTCAAGTCAGTTTCATTTTTCACTCAGCATGATGTTTCATTGTTGAAAAATTTTTTTAATGTTTGTTTATTTTTGAAGGAGAGAGACATACAGCACGAGCGGGGGAGCAGCAGAGAGCAAGGGAGACGGAATCCGAAGCAGGCTCCAGGCTCTGAGCTGTCAGCACAGAGCCTGATGCGGGGCCTGAACTCACGAACTGTGACATCATGACCTGAGCTGAAGTCGGACACTTAACTGACTGAGCCACCCAGGCGCCCCTGATGTTTCATTGTTAAAAAACGAACCTTGATCTAGGGCTGTCTTCTTATGTATAAAACATATTTAAAAAATTAAAGTTATATGTATACAATTATTATATTTTATTTAAAAGAAAGGATGCTGGGCTCCCTTCCTAGAGATTCTGATTTCAGTCACCTTGGGTGGCACCTCAGGGTTTTTAATGAGCTCCCCAGGTGACCCTAGATGACTAATTCGGCCAGGGCTGAGAGGCATTGCCTCAACTTCACACATTCCTAGTTGCAGATGTGGCCTCCTAGACAGGTGTTTCTCTCACTCTTAGACGCTCCTCAGGAGTCATGGGCCGTTTAATTTAAAAGAGATCTGACTCAGTTTGGTCAACAAACACCTGTGACCCAACTGTAGGTCAATGACAGTATCAGGATCTAAGGATTCTGACAGCACTGTTTGTTCAGAAAATGTATGAAAAAATTCAGTTTCCATGACAAACACTTCTGCATCTCAGACGAACAGTTATTCCCTCATCTGAAATAGAGGGGGGGAAATAATCCACTGGAGAATGGGGTGGTTTTGAATTATAATTAGAAATTAGTCTACTAACTAGGGAAATGTTTTATACATAAAAGGACAGCCCTAGATCAAGGTTCGTTTTTTAACAATGAAACATCATGCCGAGTGAAAAATGAAACTGACTTGAATGATTACCAACCATTTATCTCACGGGGTCTGACAATGGAAAAATTAATCTCGTTACTGACAGGAGGAGCCCATCAAGAGGACACCACACACTGTGGTTCATGGCCACCCGTGCAAGGATCCCAGAAACCCCTCTCCCTCTGTAGAAACACTATTGATGAGATCCCATTAAAGGACACAGGAACATCTTCCTCCCCATCCTTCCCCCTATGAAACCCACAACCCACATGCCTGATGATAAAACAGCCCCTTGTTTTTATGGGTCTTAAAAAACTTCAAAAAGGAATACTCAATCATTATCTGCTGAGTGCTCCCTACAGTGGGTATGGCCAACTCACCGTGCTAAATGCCACAGAGGATGCAGATAAGCAAGACAGGGTCCCTGCCTTCTATGTCAAGAGACGTGATAGCCCTCTCTCCCTAGAGCACCTTCCTGGTGCCCTCCTTTCTCCCTCATTACTCTCCTGAAATCCACCTAATCTAACCTTCGTCCCTCCACTGTGGTCCAAGGGCCAAGGCCACTCTCTCTCCTGTCACCACAGACCCACTTCCTGGCGCCAGAACTGGCTGAGAGGCAGGGGCCTCTGCAAGGGCAAACCAGGCCGAGCCTGATGATTAGAAGGTTTGATCTTTTCAGGATTCTGTACCAAAGACTGGCTGCACCAAGGAAGAGCAACTCTGGTTTAAAGGCTTCTAAGATAATGAACTTTCAGTTTTGCTATTTCAGAAACATTTCTGGGTAAGATCTTACTGAAACACATGCACCTGCTTGGATATTATTAGATCTGAGTATAGAAACAAGCTTCAACTATGAAATAGGCTTAGGGCCCCTGAATCTCCTCTATCCAGGATCATTGGACTCGGCTCCAGAGTTAAAAATGGTCCTTCTTGCTGATGGAGAGTCTCAGGCGAAGGCAGTGTTTCCCCCTCAAAGCTGCATCTTTCGAGTACTGGAACAAAGGGTATGAGGCCACAATCCTAAGGGGATGAACAAAAGCATTATCTGAGCATGTTCCTGAAGCTTACTAGAAAGTCTGCTTTCTTCTCTTCCCAGTCCTTCTCCACACCCAATCTCTCACTGCAGCAACGTTGGTCACCTGCTCAGGGTGTGACTGGGGTAAACTGACTGGTTCTCACAAACCCACCAGAACTTAACCACTGCAGGAGCTGCTCTTCAAGAGGAAACAGGAGGATTAGCTTCAAAGTTCAATTCTACCACTGAAGCATGACCTTGAACAGGTCACTAGCCCTCTCTGGCCTCGGCTTCCTCATCTGTCTGCTCTGGGGAAAAGGACAGAGAGCATTTGTTCAATTTGGGAGGGGAGGGAATGGCATATGCCCCAAATGTACTCCCACTGTTACTGATGGATATGCATTCTATTCCTAACATGAGGTGGGGAAAATACTGAGGCTCACTGGACTAGATCCACAAGACTCCTTCTAGCAGTCTAAGACACCCTGACTCTAACCTTGGGAGGCTATCCATCTATGCACATATGCTCCCAATGCTCACAGTATTTGTGGAATTTTTTTGGAAATCCCCTTCAAAGAATATACTGCTGAATCCCCTAAGTGATAGCAAGTGTTTAGTTTTTAAAAACCAAAAATCAGATCCAGGTGTCCTCAATAAGTTATACATCAGTCTGAGTAACAGTTTTGATCAAAATTTCAGTGTGAACCATGTAGAAGTTACAGTCGAGCAAAAACTGGAAGGAAACTGGGAAAGGTTTTACATTGTGTAAGGATCACCGGCTTGAAAGTAAATATTTGCTTTTTTAGGGTTCCTTTGTTTTAAAGTTGAATTATTAAAGTGGTTAAATAAATTCCTAAGTGAAATAGTGAAAAGTAGAACTAAAAACAAAAAATTTTTAAACTGATCTGTATGACATGACCCCTGACCCCTAAAGAGGTGATTATTTGGAAAGACATGACGTTTCTTTGGATGAATCAGTTTAGGTATGTTTATAGGAAAAACAAAACAAAACACCACCAAACATATTACTCCACTGTCAAGTGCTACCTGAGTCTTCCCAGGAAAAACAGCTGTGTGGACAAGCTATATGTTTTAAGAACTGCAGCCTCCAAAAGGGACAATCAATGCACCAACTCTGGATTTATATATAAACAGTCTTGAGGCAAAATTTTAAATGGCCTCTGGGGCACCTGGGTGGCGCAGTCAGTTAAGGATCTGACTCTTGATTTCGGCTCAGGTCATGATCTCACAGTTCGTGGGTTCAAGCCCCACATCAGGCTCCGCGCTGACCGTGCAGAGCCTGCTTGGGATTTTCTCTTTCCCCCTCCCCTAGAAAATAAATATATAAACTTAAAAAAACATTTTAATGGCCTCACAACAAACTACAGAAAGAATCTTGTCTGCAGGAGATGGGCTACCCTCAAAACCAAACTCACAGAATCATCCCAAGGTATTTCAGGGTGCTCGTGGGAGCCATATCTGCTACAAAGCTGATCTGAAACCATGGCAGACCAAAGGACTCTGCAAACAAGTTACTTAACAAATCAGGATAAAACATTTCTCAGCAGCTTTTAGGTATATAAGTTGTCATCACGAGACCACCATGGCTATTTACATCTACAAAATAGAAGAAAAGAAAACAACATCTAAACATTCCACTTTCGCTTGACCTAAAATCCACACTGCTAAAAAGAAAATGGGTTACTTTAAAATGGTTATTATAAAACCAATTTAAAGGTTAGTTTTGTGTTTTTTTAAACATCCAACACTGCTTGGGGGCTGGGGGGAGAGGGCAAGAGTAAATAAGGTTAGCAAATTCTGGTACTGGGAAATTACCCCAAGGAAATCATCTGGCAGTTGAGATATGCTTAAACAAGAAGGTTTATCACATTGCTTATAATGCAAATTAAAGACAGCCTCAATATCTAAGTGGCTGAATGGTCAAATTATGGCATATGCATCCAGAGAAGTATGCAGCAGTGAGAATGTTATAGAATTAAATTTATTGACACAGAAAGATCTAGGATACGCTCCAGTTTGGGGAAGAAAAATATTATCTATACAAATATGTGCACAGAAAAAAATGTCTGGAAGGATATATATCAAGATATTAGATCAGCCATTAGGGAAATGCAAATCAAAACCATAATGAGTTACCTTTTCACACCCAGTAGGCTGATTACAATCAAAAAGAGAATGTCAGATGTTGATGAGGATGTGGAGAAATGAGAACCCTTCTACATTGCAGGTGGGAATGTCAATTAGTGCAGGTGCTTTGGAAAACTGTCTGCCAGTTACTTAAAAGGTTAAACACAGAGTTGCCATATGACCCAGAAGTCTCACTCCTAGGTATATATATATATCTAAGAAACATGAAAAAATATGGCCATTCAAAAGTTTGTACACAAATGTTCATAGCAGCATTATTCCTAATAGCCAAAAAGGGCAACCAACCGACCAAATGTCTATCATCTTAAAAATGGATAAACAGGGGCGCCTGGGTGGCTCAGTTGGCGAAGTGTCCAACTTCAGTTCGGTCATGCTCTCACAGCTTATGGGTTCAAGTCCCACATCGGGCTGTGCTGACAGCTCAGCGCCTGGAGCCTGCTTCAGGTTCTGTGTCTCCTTCTCTCTCTCTGCCCCTCCCCCCCACCCTCTGTCTCTCAAAACATGAATAAACGTTTTAAAAAAGTGGATAAACAAAATGTGGTATATCCATTATAATGGAATATTATTCAGCAATAAAAAAGAACAAAACAGCAATACAACATGGATGAAAACACTATGCTAAGTGAAAGAAGTTAGTTACGAAAGACCACATGCATGCATTAAGATTCTATTCACCTGAAATGTCCAGGGCAAATCTATATAGATAAGAAAGTAGATTCATGGTTGCCAGGGGCTGGGAGGTGAGTGGGAAATGGAGAGTCATAGCGAATGTGTGGAGTTTCTTTGGGGGATGATAAAAATATTATAAAATTGATTGGGGTAATGGTTGCCCCGTTCTGTGAATATACTAAAAACCACTGAATTACATCTTTAAATGTGTGAACTGTAGGATATGTGAATTATAGGTCAATCAAGTCTTAAAAATGTAACTAGAGGTAATGTTTGGGTAGTATGATTACAGGTTTGTTGTTTGGTTTATTTGTTTAATTTAGACTTATCTATGCTTTCTAACATTTCTATAATAAATATGATTACTTTGAGGGATTTTTGAAAATCTTCCCATGTTATCATATAGAAAGCATCAAACATACAAAAGATTTAAAGAAAGGGAAATACATGGGGCGCCTGGGTGGCTCAGTCGGTTGAGCGTCCGACTTCGGCTCGGGTCATGATCTCGTGGTTCGTGAGTTCGGGCCCCGCATCGGGCTCTGTGCTGACAGCTCAGAGCCTGGAGCCTGCTTCTGATTCTGTGTGTGTGTCTCTCTCTGCCCCCCTGCCCCACACACGCTCTGTCTCTCTCTGCCTCTCAAAAATAAAGAAAACTAATAAAATTAAAAAAAAAAAAAAGAAGAAAGGGAAATACATCTCTCCTTATAATAATGGGAAAACTGGAAACAACTTATATGACCCCAGTAGGGTGGTCACTATGCAAGGCATCGTTTACTACCATATCGATCTTGGTCAGTTATGACCCTTGTCCCCAACCTCAGACTGGGCACAGAAGGCTCAAATGCTTTTGGCATGGATGGCTGTTTACTAAGGTGCTAGTAAAAGTGACAAATTCAATGACATACTCAGAAAATGTCCTAATCGTTCTGTGGGGGGAGAAAAAAAACCAGAACATAAATATAGAACACATATTTTTATACTGTAGTATTTGCTGTGTGTTCGTACATGAACAAAGATCACATGATAATCAGAAGTGATGTAGAGGGTGCCTGGCTGGCTCAGTCAGTACAGCATGGGACTCTTGATCTCAGGGTTGTGAGTTCAAACCCCACATTGGGTGTAGAGCTTAATTTTAATTAAAAAAAAAAAAAAAAGAACATGGGGTGCCTGGCTAGCTCAGTCAGTTGAGCCTCTCACTCTTGATTTCGGCTCAAGTAGTGATCTCATGATTTGTGAAATGGAGCCCCAAGTTGGGCTCCGCATTGACAGGTAGACCCTGCTTAGAATTTTCTCTCCCTCTCTGTCCCTCCCCTGCTTGTGCGTGCACGCACTCTCTCTCAAAATAAATAAACTTAAAAAACTTGAAAAAATGCAAACAGGGAGCTTATGATTACTTTTAAAAGTTCTACTTTCCCCAGTCCATTTCTTGTCTGCTGCACTCACTTAAACATCACTAAGAATGTGTTGCTCTGAGGCAGGAAAGTCTGACACCAAACATGGGATATAGGTGAAGATAAAGATAGGAAAAAAAAAAAAAAAATCCCCAACCCCTGGGAAATACAGCCAACCAGCATGTTTATTATTCACAAACTATGATTCACTGTCCCTGTTTTTAAAGCCAGCACCACACTCTAATCATATTGCTAGGTTACAGGCCCCGAGTTATTTGTGCATAATAAAAACTGAATCCATTAAAATGATACATTGCATCTTTCCCACCTATATCATCTCTTTAGGGGCACATTTGATCACTATAACACGTGGACAATACTAAACCTAAAGATTACGTTGGATCCCCAAACCAGAGGTTTTCCAGTGAAAAATGACATCATTATCCAAAGATTCCTCAACCTGAAAAATGGGAGTCAAAATCCGAAGTGGGCAAATAACTCTCTCTCCCAGGTCCATGAAGGTGGCACTATTCTGTCCAGACAAGAAACCTTTGCGTATTTCACCAGTTTTACATTCAGGAATATGGTCTACTGTTGAACTCTCTGAAGAGGAACTCTCATACATTTTCTCTTGCGCCCTGAGAAGCTATATTACTGTGGAAAGCCCAATGGCCAGGCAAGTTAATGACATAAAATACACACACGTGCACAACTACAGTCCAATTTCATGATCGGCAGCCCTGATATGAGCTTAATGAAACATTCACCTCATGGCCTCAGTATAAATACTTGATATCTCCTAGTGGGATAATTTGTGCAAGCGATAACTATCTGAGTAAATGATAAGCAAGTACGTTTCTAGTTAAGACTCCGATGATATTCTTAGTGTGTTTCTGTACATACGTGGCCCTTAGTTCTCGGTGACATTGTTTGTTCTCCTCTAAAGCCAAAACACTGGCTGAACAAAAGCAATTGTATATATTCTAGCTGAAGAAAGCATTTTCCCTCCCATGCTGCGGATCTCTTTGGTACCTGACAGAAGTGGCAACACCATTAAATGAGGACTAGAAGACAGCAATAATGTAACACAAACCAACATTAGGCACAAGATCCAGGTCTAAGAAGGAGGGAAAACACTCACTAAATATGCACAATTTGGATGAACAAAAGACAGCCTAAAGTTAGCAACACCGATGTCACTGCATTTTGGATATGGTAGCCTAGAGTCTCAGCCTATGAGTCAATGTCTGGCCTAATCAGTCACACTCTCTTGAAAAATAAAAAAAATCACAGTATTGCCTCCAATGCCCTAGTTACTTCATCAATCAAAGCAAAGAGCACTGTGGTGCCTGGCTGGCTCAGTCAGAAGAGCATGCGACTCTTGATCTCAGGGTGATGAGTTGGAGCCCCATGTTGGGTGTAGAGATTCCTAAGAAATAAATAAACTAAAACCTTTAAAAAAGAGAGATAGCATCGAAAAATATTCCTCCTAGAGGTACACTATAGCAGTAACAAAAATAATGACAGTGAAAAGCATCTGGTGGGGGGAGAGTTTACATTTATTACCTATGATATGCAAGGTGCCTTCACATGTGCTGGCTGTCCCCATTTCGCATATCAGGAAACAGAGTCTCTAAAAAGTAAAATAACTTGCCTGAGGGCACAGCTAGCAAGTGACCAGTTTGAACTCAGGTTTGTCCAATTTTACAACCAGTGGGTTCTGCAGGACCTGGTTTAACTGCAAACTCAGCAATGAGTTCCGTTTGGCATTTAAAATAATAATTCTCACTCTGGGGATCAAAATTTTTACTGGTAGATAATTCTGGGAGTGAAATTCTGACGTTTTACTTACAAAGCAGTTATACTAAAATGTAACTTTTTAATAAGGGTCTGGGATATTTTACCATGAACTTTGAGAAGGGTGGATTTCTAAATACAATTTGGAAATATTTACACAAACTGAAACTATAGTCCCAACTAAAGCGAAATAGTTATTTTTGGCTCTAAGTTACTCAATAACTAAAATACTAGAGTCCACCAAAGAACAGCCAATGGAAATATGTAGCAAAACCCAAAGCCCATGTATACCTAGGCTGTGATATGAAATGATCGATTTCCGTATCATTTGTTTGGTCATTCTGTTTATACTCTTATTTATGAACAGGTACCAAACAACAGTCAACCAATTCAAGGCCAAGTGTTCAAGTTCAAAACAAGACCCTAGCTGTGAAAGTGGATTTTTTTTTTGAATTGGAAGAAAAAGTTAACTTACATGAGTTCTATCATGAAGTATGTACAAATTTTCCTTTAAAAACAAACAAAAAAAACCCCAAATCTGAAAAAGATGATTTTATATTCTATTTTATCTGTTTCCAAATTCTTGTTACTCCAAGAGCACTGACTATTATTTACCAAAAGTGTATAACCTCCGAGGAGTTCACACTGTGGCCCTTAGGTACACCTGGACAGCTGGTACATGATATACCGTATTAAAGAGTACATAGTGGAAGTCATTAAACAGAACCTGGCCAGTGTACCATACCCCACATCCTGAACAATGCGTTTTTTTTTTTTTTTTAACCACTAATTTAGGTTCTTCAAACCAGAAGAAAAAAAGCCAAGTCTGTCCACAAAATGTCCTCCCCAGCTATGGGGCCCAAATCCATAGCCTGAGTAAAGGCCTTAAACAGTTAACTAAATGTAATCCAGGAGCTTCTCTCCAGGAAAAGATGAAAAGGCGTTTCAGACAGCTCCACCGCGCTCTCCCAGGAGGAGACGGTCTTTCATTTAAAGTTTTGAAGCGGCTTTACCGCGCGGTCCCACAAGGGATCTTTAAAAAGAGGGCAAATCCCTCGGCTTAACCTCCTTAACGAAATCTTGGTGCAGGAAGCCTCCTGCCTCTGAAGACCTAGAAACGTGCGAGGCAGGTAAGCAGAATCAAGCTCACAGGTAAAAATGCTTACCCATTCCCAGTTGCATTTGCCTCTCAAAGTTTTCGCATTTTTAAAAGTTCAAACCAGGCTTATAAACGCAAGACATTCCCTGCCCTTCGGTTACACGGCCCTTTTGCATCCTTGCCCCACGGCCTCCGGCAGGTAGAGGCGGCGCCCACCTGTGGGAAGGGTCGGGCAGGTGGGATGGCCTCCCAAGCGCGCGGGGCCTTCCAGAGGCCCCGAGGTGCCGCCGGGACGACACAAACTTGTACTGGAGCGCACGGAGTCCGGGAAGCGCTGCCCGTGACAGCGCGCTGACCCGCCAGGCCCCTCGGGTGGCGTGCGCCTCGGCGGGGCCGGCCGCGGCCGCCACTCCGGCCGGCCGGGAGGTGCTCGCTCCCCGCCCGGCGCCGTCTCCCACGCCCGGCCCGAACCTCCGCTGGCGCGCGCGGGGCCTCGGGCCGCCGCCGCCGCGCTCCCGACTCGGACCCCGGTCCGCCACGCGCTGTCCCCCACCCCACGCTCCCCGGTCACTCACCCCGAGGCCGGACAGCAGCAGCGCCAGCAGCAGCCGGACCGGCATGGCGAGGACTCGGGCCTGGCTCCGGGCCCGGCCGGCCGGCTCCGGGGGGGGCGGTGCGGGCCGGCGGGCAGGCAGAGGACGGGGCGGGGGCGCCGCGACTACAGCGCCGCGGCGGCAGGACTTCAGCCGACGTAGAGCTGACTAGGCGGTGGCGGCACCCCCATGCCCTGCCCTATAAGCACCGGGTGCCGCCGCTTCTTCCGGTCGGGGCGGGGCCGGAGGCGGGGCCGGCCTGGGGGCGGACCCAAAACTGGGCGAGGGGGGCGGGCCCGAAGGCGGGCTCGGGGCGGGGCCGTACTGGAGGGGCGGGTCCGGGGCGGGGCTGGCCTCCTGCTGGCTGGGCGTCACGCGGCCCCGGTTGCTGGGGGGAAGGATCAGGCCTGGGCGTCAGGCGTCTAGGGGCCCTGAGCGATTTAGACAGGGAGCTTTTCCGAGGGCTGAAGGAGAACAGCAATCCCGCCACGCGGGTGCACCCCCTCCCCAGACCGTCTCACCAACTCCGCCGAGAGACCCGCTTCGTAAGACTCGACCAGGGGAAAGGTCAGGAGACGGGCGGTGCCGGGTGTTCCGAGCCCCCGCTTCGTCTTTTCGTCGTGATGGAATCTTTTTTTTTTTTTTTTTTTTAATTTTTGTAAGTGTTTACTGATTTTTGAGAGAGACAGAGTGCAAGCAGGGGAGGGACAGAGAGAGGGAGACACAGATCCGAAGCAGGCTCCAGACTCCGAGCTGTCAGCACAGAGCCCGACGCAGGGCTCGAACCCACAAACCGTGAGATCATGACCTGAGCTGAAGTCTGACGCGTAACGGACTGAGCCACCCAGGCGCCCCCAGTCGTCGTGATGGAATCTTGAGCAACCTCCAGAGCCAGGGTCAGCAGCTGGCAGGGATTCCAGCAAACGCAACACTTCTGCCATGCGCGTACAAGCTCTGGGGTCCTCCAGCTGTGCCTCAGCTAGTCCGAAGGCCCCTTTCTTCCCTTTCAACAATTTCCTTCAAGTCACGTCCCACAGCCATCAATTCCTTTTGGAATAAACCACAGCCAAGTCATTCGCCAAAAATTATAAGCAAAGAAGGAAACCATTTCAGCAGCCTGTGTCTTGTGTTTATGTGACATTTAGTAGATGTGACCTGGTGAAGCTAGAGATGACATGTGTCATAACCCATTGGAGGGACTGGGTGTGTTGAAGGCTCATACAAGATCTATTTGAGGATTATGGACTATTAACCTGAATTTGGTCACTGGGTCCATGCTGCTCTCCTCTTGGATGGAAGTGGACAGAGAGGGCATATTGTTTGTTACAATATAAACTAAGATTCACAGCACATTTACATATCTTTGGAAGAAAAGACAAGGGGATAGCAACTTCTCTGATTTTTCCTAACTTGCTCATAGGACAGCCTAAGATTTTTTTTTGGAGTTTGGGAGACTGGAGTAAACAATGCTAGAGAAAACAGCAAAGAAGTAGCAGAGGACTGACCAAATGTCTGGTCTGTGTGCACTGTGGATCAGTCCTATCTAAGTATAAGACAGAAATGTTCAGAGGAAGCCCAAATCCCAGCAACAGAGCTCCCTATTCCCAGCCCCCAATGCCTGGATGGAAGTCAAGGGACTAATCTCTACCAATGCTGGAGAATCCAACACCAGTTTAAGAGTGGGACAAATCTTGGCAACTGTGAAAGTCGTAGACACATTTTGAAAAGTGTTTTCGGCATGTTTCAGTGCAGAGAGGTTTGGGATTGACGGAGAGATGTGAGGAAGCAGAGGCTCCATCAGTCCCAAGCAGCATAGCCAGGTGTCCAGGGAGGAGCCAACAGCACAGAAACTGGGAGGAGTTCTTTAATGATTACCTGTCCAGCTTGTGAGCTGAAGACTGGATCTGTAAGAGCACATGTTTGAGTTAAAAGAGAAGCTTGACTACAAAATGTTACTTTCACATCCCTTCTCTGGTGCTTTTCCTAAAACAGAGTAAGTCTAGGAGAGGAACTTTCTGTGCTGGAACTCTGGCAACTCTTTGACAATTCAAAATGTCACTGTGACCCTGTAAGCATGGTAGATAAAACACAGGGGAATCTGACTCATCTGACTCACAAATCAGTTTTAGAGATCCAATGAATTAAAAAAAAAAGAGAGAAAAGCCCATTCCAAAAAGTCCAGGCCAGGTTGGTATAGTTTGTATCTTGTACTCAGTTGGACCAAATCTTCGGTCCTTAACTGCACTTTTATAGGTTCTCAGAATTTCTTATATACCAGTTAGATTGTTCTTACACTTAATCAGTTCCCATGTTTTATGTGCTTTCCACTTGATTGGCAACTCATACTGATAAGCTCTGGTTTTATTTATGGCAGCATTGCCCATAATCTTGCCCCACAGTTAGGTACTGTTTTAACAGCTTTTTGCTCATGATAAAGCAAAAGCTGCCATCACTGATAAATACGAGCACAAATGGAAATATTTTGTAGGGTGCCTTTGAAGTGTACCTGCCCATATAAAAGACCTGAAAATGGACAGTAGATGACCTTTCTGGAAGTTGCATTGAATGGCATCCACTAAACAAGGCAAAGGTCATGGTCTTTGTGTAAAGATAAGCCCTCTTTTTTCACCAAGGCAAGAAAAATATGTGTATCAGATTCAACAAGGACAGCAGCAGGACCTGAATGTGTATGAGGAGATGGGGGCTGGGAGAAAGTGAGTTCACAAAATCTTATTTCACTTCTCTCTAGACCAGTGGTTCCCAAACTTGGAGAACATTTACGTATGTATTTATTTATTTAAGTTTATTTATTGATTGAGAGAGAGAGGAAATGCAAGTCAGGGAGGGGCAGAGAGAAGAGAGAGAGAGAGAATCCCAAGCAGGCTTTGTGCTGTCAGCACAGAGCCAGGTGTGGGACTCGAACTTACAAGCTGCAAGATCATGACCTGGGCCAAAGCTGGATGCTTAACTGACTGAGCCACCCAGGCACAGCCCCAAACTTGGAAAGTTTAAAAAAAAAAAGAAAAAAAAAAAAAGAATTCCAACGCCTTTTCATGCCCTCCTCCCCTACTGATTCAGCGTCTCCGGGGGTGGACCCCAGGCCTGTGTGTTTTCCAGTTTCCGCAGGTGACTAAGGGCAGCCAAGATCCTGGGCGCCAGTTCACTTACAATGTCCGGTGTTAATTCCTGTGGGCTAATCCCTTTTGTTTATTTTAGCAAATGTCGCCCTCTGGTGGAATAAATTATGACTCAGCCTTTGAAGAGTTTGTGCCTGTTTCATTCCTGTTTAAAACCCTTCAAAATTTCATTTAAAAATGATTATGAGGCTGGTTTGCAGATAGCTATTTGGAGAGTGGGTAGCTGCCTTTGAAGGAGACTTGAAAGGAAGAGCTGGTAAAACCAAAAAGAGAGGTCACGGTTGACAGTTTCAGGAATGTCTCAAAGGTAAGTGTTGTTATTATCACTGTTAATATTTATTGGCTGTTGGGGCACCTGGGTGGCTCAGTGGTTGAGTGTCCAACTCTTGATTTCCGCTCAGGTCATGATCTCATGGTTTGGGGGATTGAGCCCCGTGTTGGGCCCTGTGCTGACAGCATGGAGCCTGCTTGGGACTCTCCCTCTCTCTCTGCTCCTCCCCCACATACACGTGAGCATGCTCTCTCTCAAAATAAATAAACATTATAAAAAATATATATATTTAGGGGCGCCTGGGTGGCTCGGTCGGTTGGGCATCCAACTTCAGCTCAGGTCATGATCTCACAGTTCATGGGTTCGAACCCCCTGTTGGGCTCTGTGCTGACAGCTCGGAACCTGGAGCCTGCTTCAGATTCTGTGTTTCCCTCTCTCGCTGCCCCTCCTCCGCTCGTGCTCTCTCTCTCTCTCTCAAAAATAAATAAACATTTAAAAAATATACAATAATATATATTTATATTATATTTATATATTTACAAATTAATGTTTATAATTACTATTTACAAATTAATATATTTAAGATATATGTTAACTGTTTGCAACTGTTTGGAAATGTGCAAGTACCTGCTTTATGGGATCATCTCATATCTGCACAGCAATTACAGAGGTAGGTGTTGTTTGCCCTATTTTACAGATGACACATTGAAATTTTAAAAGGTTAACAGTCTGGTGGGGTAACAAACAGCTAGCAAGAGGCACAACGTGGATTAGAACCCAGCTACTTAGGAGTTTGGCTGGGTCGAATTATGTGACCTGTAAACATAGCCAGTAGCCAGGATTGGCGCTTCCCTGGAGTACTGATAACAACCAGAAGTTTGTACAAATATGTGCTGATCAGGGGCATTGCCTCAAATAGCATATAAGCCTCCTGGTCTCATGCGGGGTGGGGGTGGGGGGGTTGTGGAAAAGAATGTAAGTAATAGGGGGGCCATCTGGGAAAGAATAGTGAGCTTCCTCTTGGGAGTTCTGCCCTGTGAGATAATTCAATCTAATCTTGACTGCTTATTTGTTCACTTGCCTGCGAGCTGTTGTATTTCACACCCAGTTGTGCCAAGTCTGTATGCCACCGTGGTGAAGTGTCCATAGTGTCACCGTTTATCATATATTAATACTCTCAGAGAGCCAACACGGCGCCAGTGTGGAAATGACTGTCCTCTCAAAATGCCTCCACTTTTTTGCTGGCCAGTCCCTCCTAATCCCCTGGGGTCTGGCTTATTTCCACAGAACTCTCTGGAAACTTCTTTCAGGCAGCTCATAAACATTCTTCCTCTTGTAAAATCCCAGTGGCCATACTTCATCTTGTTTTTCCTGGGCCTCCCTTCAGGTATGCTAACAGTCCTTTTTTCTGAACTTTCCCCTCTCTGGATATTCCCATTTTCTGGCTCTTTTTCCTCCTTCCGGACTGTGTTTCTCAAAGCTTACTGCGTAAACCTTACCTCCTCTCTCTGTTTTCCCTCTAGAACAACCGGATTTTTTATTATTTTTTTTAAGTAGGCTCCACAGAGCCCAACGCGGGTCTTGGCCTCATGACCCTGAGATCAAGACCTGAACTGAGATCAAGAGTTGGACACTTAACCAACTGAACCACCCAGGCTCCCTGACATAACCAGATTTTAGAGCAGAAGGCAACTTTAGTTATAATGTAGTCAGCTTCGCATGGCAGATGACTCCATCTCTGACTTCTACGTGAATGATTACTACTCATTCATTCATTCTTTAAAAAAAATTTTTTTAAACATTTTATTTATTTTGAGAGAGAGGGCGCACGCAGGGGACGAGCAGAGAGAGAGGGAGACACAGAACCCAAAGCAGGCTCCGGGTTTGGTCAGCACAGAACCTGACACGGGGCCTGAACCCACAAACTGTGACATCATGACCTGAGCAGAAGTTGGACGCTTAACCGACTGAGCCACCCAGGTGCCCCTCATTCATTCATTCATTCATTCTTTTAACAAATATCACCAAGGGCTTCTGAGTACAAAGGATTGGTACCATGAGGGAATATGACAGCGTAGGCAAGTTGGTGAAAGTGTTATGACCTGCACAGAAATAACCACCATGCAAAGCTAACTGTGAAAAGTTTGAGGAGGCAGGAATAAACTCAGAAACAGAACTATAGTGTTCAAGAGCGAGATGGATCAGGTGGAAGAGAGGGGGTGGGATGGATAGAGCAGGGCGGGGTGGGCTTCACGGAAGAAGTAGTTTCTGTGCTGGGTCTTTTCAGATACGGCAGGGGAAGAGGAGGGCCTAAACAAAGGCCTGGGGAAAGGATGACCCTGTGTGGCGTCACGGAAGCCTAAGCTGACTCATCAGTGAGCCGGGGTTTGGCCTCCCCACGGGGGAGCAGTGGGAGATGAGGTGCGGAAGGCAGGCAGGAGGGCCAGTAGGGTGCTCAAGTCCGGCTGGGCTTTGTCTAGTAGGCAGCAGAGTGACAGGACTGAATCTGAGCTTTAAGGGAAAAGACAGGCATTTGAGAGACTGTTAGGATGTCATTAACAAGAGTCACTTCGGTCTTAACCTAGAGCAAGAAAAGGGAGAGAAGAACAAGATGGATACAAGAGACCTCGCCAGGGCAGAATGGAAAGCATTTGACTGGTGTAGTTACATCCACAAGATAGAGAAGAAGGAATTCGACAAGAGTTCATCAAACGTTCGCCATGTTCAAGGGGCTCTTCTCACTGCTGCAACCTCAGAGGGAGCAAGCAAACAAGAATTGGGGCCAGCCCCTGACCAGACAAGAGGGGCGGATACGCCAGGTTGTGTGCCAGACCTGTTGACTGTCCCCCAGTGGGCACCTCCCGGGTTGGGCCAGTCATATCACTCTACCGTGGTAGTTAATTTTCAAAGATGGTCCCAAACAATACTCCACCTCCACCCCCACCAACCTCCATATGCATATGCCGTGCTGCTCTTCTCGTCCAAAGATAGAGCTGTTTGGGGGCTGGCTCAGTCAGAGCACGTGACTCTTGATCTCAGGGTTGTGAGTTCGAGCCTCACGTTACGTGTAGAGATTACTTAAAAATAAAAATCTTAGGGCATCTGGGTGGCTCAGTCGTTAAACATCTGACTTCAGCTCAGGTCATGATCTCACGGTTCGTGAGTTCAAGTCCCACTTTGGGGGTGAGTTCAAGCCCTGCTTCAGGTGAGCTCGAGCCCCACTTCAGGGAAAACATGAGCCTCACCTTGAGTGAGCCCCACTTCTCTCTCTCTCTCTTTTTCTTTCTGTCCCTCATGGGATTCTCTCTCTCTGCCCCTCACTCACTTGCACTCTCTCTCTCAAATAAAATTTAAAAATCTTAAAAAATAAGTAAGCCAAAAAAAAAAAAAAAACACAACTAATTAATTAAGAGCTGTTTCTCCTCCTTCAAATCTAGGCTGGCTCTGTGACTGGTTTTCACCAGAAGTGACATTCAGGGACTTCCCAGCCCAGGTTTAAGAGGACTGGCAGCTTCCATTTCCTTCCTCTTAGAACACTTACTTTGGGGATACTCCTTCTGGGAGCCTAGTTGCTATGTTGGGAGAAGCCCAAGCCACACTCAGGGCACATGGAGAATGGAGTTGCTCTAAGTAATCTGCAGCTGAGCTCCCTGCGGGCCAGCACCAGCTGTGAGCCATCTAGGTGAGCCACCTCGGATGTTCCAGGCCAGTCGGCTACTTCGAGTTGGGTTCATCCCTCAAAACCAATAAACCCTGATTAAAATGCTGACTCAGTATTTCTAGGAGGACTAAATCAACATTGCGTATGACTACGCCCGGCCCATGGCCAACCATCAGTAAAGCGGAGTTTTCTTTCTCCTTTTCTCTTCCCTACCAGCACCTGCACTCTGAGGAAGACTGTGGCTGAAGGGGATTAAAGGGGGATAAAATGTAGGGGTTTTCTTTTTACCCTCAACTACACTGTGGGCTACTTGACGATAGGGACCGTTTCCTTCCCATTCATGCTGCCCATGCCCAGAACAGGATCAAGCATGGAAGGGGGACTTTAACGTGTTTGTTGAAAGAGCAAGTGAATGAGAGGCCACATCTTCTGAGACCAGAGAGAAGGGTGTTATGTTGAGGTGGAGAAGAGGGAAGTTGGGGGAAATCACACGGGATGATTTGGGTTCCTTTCAGCTTCCACACATCACACCTCCCTCCACCCATACACACCAATGGCAGCCGCATCTGAGCAAGTTACCATGCTGGCTGGACGACTGTTCTAGACGGTGTTCTCTGTCTTCTCTTTCAACCCCCATATGCTGGTGTCTTTCTTATTTACCAGGACCCTTGCTCCACACTCACTTCAGGCCCCTCCAGACTTAGTACTCTTGACTCTCTTCCTAGGGGCTTGGGTCTCATGTCTTCTGTACAACTTCTGGGTCCACCTACTGTTCTGGGTTAGGACTCCCCACTGCCCCTCCGGCTCCCGGTCCCTTCATTCACTGGGTGGTTCATAGTATGGGAGGTTAGTAATCCTCTCTCAACAGTGAGGTGTGTAGGTATAAATGTTGGATGAACTCAATCTTCTCAGATAACAAGAAATGGTTTTCACTAAAACAGAGGGTGGTCCTTAGGAGATTGCATGGTATAGTGACCAAAGAGTATAAGGTTTGAAATCATATTGTTATGAGTTCAAATCCCAGCTCTGCTTAGCCATCTATTAATTGTGCAAGTATAATTGAGCCCTGGTTCTGATTGCTCCGGGAATTAGAGCTAAAAACCAGAAATAACATTCCCTACCTTTCAGGACTGTCCCGAGAATTAGAGCTAAAATTTGTCGAGTGCCTTGCCTGTGGTAGGCATGCCATTGTTAGTAGCTCATGTTATTCTTAAGGGGGAGATAAATCTGGACTGTGGAATGTCACAAGGAGTTTGAAGTCCACCTGTCACTCTTTTGCTTAAAACCCATCAATGATAAATTGGATTTCATCAAAATTAAAAAAGCCTCCTCTTTGAAAGACACTGTTGGGAAAATAAAAAGGCAAATATTCACAATACGCATATGTGAAAAAGGATCGAAAGAACTCATATAACTCATTAATAAGAAAACACTTTTAAAAGTGGGCAAAAAGTCTTCTGAAGCTGATTTGCCCCAAAACAAATGAACCATTAAACTCATTTGACTTTATCAAGCTGTGTCTTCTAAACCAAAGAAGAGTTTTATTTTAGTAGAGAACAAACTTAAAGTTGATGGAGGGAGGAGGGTGGGAGATGGGCTAGATGGGTGATGGATACTAAGGAGGGCACTTGTGATGAGCACTGGGTATTGTTTGTAAGTGATGAGTCACTGAATTCTACTCCTGAAACCAGAATTGCACTGTATGTTAACTAAAATTTAAATAAAAATAATTATTTTATGTTTAAAAAAAGTGGGCAAAATATCTGAACACTTTACAAAAAGATACAGTAATGGTCATATGCAAAGACTGTCAACATCTTTGGTCATCAGAAAAATGTAAATTAAAACCACAATGAGCTATCACCACATATCTACTAAAATGGCTAACATTAGAAACAGTGACAATACCAAGTGCTGACTAGGATTTGAAATAACGAGAACTCTCATGCATTGCTGGTGGGAGTGTAAAATGGTACAACCACTTTGGAAAATAGATTGGCAGTTTCTTCTTTTTTAAAAAATGTTTATTTACTTATTTTGAGAGAGAGCATGCATGTGTACTTGGGGAAGGGGCAGCGCGAGTAGAGAGAGAATCCCAAGCAGGCTCCGCGCTGTGAGGACAGAGCCCGACACAGGGCCCTATTCCAGGAACTGCAAGATGGTGACCTGAGCCAAAATCAAGGGTCGGATGCTTAACTGACTGAGCCACCCAGGTGCCCCCGGTAGTTTCTTATAGGCTTAAAGATATATGCTTATCAGATGATCTAGTAATTCCGTTCCTAAAATTTCTTCCTAAAAAGAAATGCAAATGAATGTTCATAAAAAGACTTCTACACTCATGTTCGTAACCACTTTATTTATAATAGCCCCAAAGTGGAGACGACTCAAATCCTGTACACGTGTGAATGGAAAAACAAACTGGCATATTCGTCCAATGAAATGCCCCTGAGCAACAAAAAGGAATGCACTACTGATACAATATCAGTATCAGTATTTGAGGATGGACCTCAAAAACATTAGGTTAAGTGACAGAAGTCCGATGGCAAAAGATCACAAACTGAATCCATTTACAAGAACACCAAAAACAGGCAAAGCTATTCTGTAATAACAGACATGGATCAGTGTTTGCCTGGGCCGGTGATTGAAGGGGGTGGGTACTGACTACAAAGAGGCAGGAGAGAAGCATTTTGGAGTGATGAGAATGTTGTGTGTCTTGATTGTGGGGGAGGCCACACAAATGTACCTATTTGTGAAAACAAAACACTAACAAAAACCAGAGCAGATCTATCACCCTCAAAAAGCACTCATGCTGCACCTTTGTAGTCAAACGCTCCCACACCTCCAATTCCTGGAACGTCTTTTTTTTTCAACGTTTATTTATTTTTGGGGCAGAGAGACACAGAGCATGAACGGGGGAGGGGCAGAGAGAGAGGGAGACACAGAATCGGAAACAGGCTCCAGGCTCTGAGCCATCAGCCCAGAGCCTGATGCGGGGCTCGAACTCACGGACCGCGAGATCGTGACCTGGCTGAAGTCGGACGCTTAACCGACTGCGCCACCCAGGCGCCCCTCCTGGAACGTCTTTTATCTGTTTTTGGTTCCTATAGTTTTCTCTTTTCTGGAATATCGTATAAACAGAATCATAGCATCTTTTGAGTCTGGCTCCTTTCACTCAGCATCACGCCTGCGAGATTCTTTCAAGTGTTGCACGTATCAGTACTCCATCGTATTTTATTGCTGGGTGGCATTCAGTTGTATGGATGTACCACAGTTGCTTAAGATTCCCCCATTGAAGGGCTTTTGGGTGGTTCTACTTTGGAAGGGTTATGAATAATGTTACTATAAGCATTTGTGTACAGGATTTTGTGTGAACATAAAATTCCATTTCTCTTGGGTAAATTATAAGAAACTGTCCAAATTCTTTTCCAAAATGGAAGTAACCAGTTTACGTTCCCAAGTAGTAATGGAGCAAAGTTCCTGTTGCTTTGCATCCTCCCCAGCATTTCGTACTTGAAGCGTAATCTTAACACATCACTATCAGTCAATGACAGCACATATACTCCCGATCAAGTATAAAACAGACATTTGGTCAATGTAATTACAACACAGTTAATGTTGCATTAATAAACATTTCATGTCAGTGTTTGTACATGCTAGTGAAAACATCTTCAAGAATCTGTGGAACATTTGTAAAAACAGATCCCATTCTAGGCCACAAAGAAAACTTTGACTCATTTCCCACTGTAGAAACTGTATCACAATTGTAATAACTGCTGAAAATAGTAACAAAAATTTAAGCAGTGATAAAAATAACCACATAGAAATTACAAACCATTTGCCAAAATAATTATTACTTTGGGTCAAAGAGGAATTTTTCAATTTAGCTAAAGTCTATGTAGAAAATAATGAAAATAAGAGCACCATTCAACCACAAACTCAGGTTGACATGCTTTTCTTATTACATTTTCCTTATTATGTTAGGAGGAAAAAAGGAAAACAATTCTCAAAGGGAACATAAAGGAAATAAAGATAACCAGATATTGTGACTGTCTGGTTACTGTTCTCTCTCCTGATAAATCAGGCTCTTAGGGGGCAAGACCATATTCTTATTCTCCGCTACAGTGGACCCTGGAACAACATGAGTTTCAACTGCGTGGGTGCACTTATTTGTGGATTTTTTTTTCAATAAATACAATACAGCACTGTCAATGTATTTTTCTCTTTATGATTTTCTTTTTTTTTTTTTTTTTTTAGGGAGGCTCCCCCGCCAAGGTGGGCTTGAACTCATGACCCTGAGATCAAGAGTCACATGCTCTACTAACTGAGCCAGGCACCCGGTCCTCCTTAGGATTTTCTTTGTATTTTCTTTCCTCTAGCTTACTTTGTTGTAAGAATACAGTATATGATACATATAACACACAAAATATGTGCTAATTAGCTGTTTATGTTATCCATAAGCCTTCTGTCAACAGCAAGCTATTAGTAGTTAAGCTTTGGGGGACTCATAATTTAGGAATTTTCCACTGCTGTGTGGTTGGTACCCTTAACACCTCCTCCACCCCCTTCCCTGTTCAAGGGTGAACTGTAGTGAATAGTGTGCCTGCCTTACAATATGAGTTCAATACTTAGAGGCATTTTTAATTTTCCCAAAGTTCGGCATTCTCTCCTTTGAGCTTCCACAGTAGGCTGTTCACAGCTCTATTTTACCATTTATCATTTATTTACTTCTTTAAAATTTTCTTAAAAAAATTTTTTTTAAATGTTTATTTTTGAGAGAGACAGAGACAAGAGAGTGAGCAGGGGAGGGGCACAGAGAGAGAGGGAGACACAGGATCCGAAGCAGGCTCCAGGTTCTGAGCTGTCAGCACAAAGCTAGATTCGGGGCTTGAACCCACAAACCTGGAGATCATGACCCGAGCTGAAGCCCATGCTTAGCTGAGTCACCCAGATGCCCCTATTTTAGCATTTATTAAAGCACTGCACTCACATAAGTTTTCCACATCACACCAGCCCTTTAAAAACAATTATTTGTTTACCATTCGGCCTGTGCCAGGCAACTGACAATAATCCATTTAATCCTCACGACAGCTTTTTTGAATATTCCTATTTTCCTGAAACTGAGGGTCATCCAACAAATTCCTCACAAGTTCAGGATTTGGTTGCACACACCCTACTTTCAAACATAGGCTTTTTTTTTTTTACCCAAACAGGTTACTTTGAACTCAGGAACAAGGTTAGATTGTCACCTTTATACGCTCAGCTCTTAGCCTAGCTCCTGGCACAGAATGTCTCAAACAAGTGACGCATTAGTAGGGTGCTGTTTGTAAACGTTCCTTCCGCGTACCGTGGCGACATGTGCTAATTACAAGCCAGCGACGTAGACTCGGAAAGAAATCCAGAATTTACGGACGCTGCAGGACTCTCGGTCTTTCTTTCACTCCCATCTCTATGGTTAGCAAGTGACCACTCTACACTCTGGAGGACTCAGCGAGCGCAGATGAGCCCTAGGCGACCTTATTGGCACGTGACCGGAAGTCTGACTTGCTATTGGTTAATGCTGGTAAAGCCCGCCCAACAGCCTCCTGTCAGCTCCTTTAAGTAGACTCCGCGGGGAGGCGCTCAGTCTTTCGGCGACTGTGAGGTTCGAGAGGTGAGGCTTTGTTTGTGGTGGGTCCTGGCGCCTAGGCCCGGGTCTCCGGGCCCTGGAGCCGGGTGGGTCGCGGGCGGCCTGCAGTGATGACATGCCAAAAAAAGCACGTGTTAGACTGCTGACGCGGGTGATGCGAACTACAGTCTGAGCCGAGCCTCCGCGGTGGCGGCGGGGAGGGAACGGACCTGCGGGCGCACGTCCTCTAACCCACTGCTATCGTTCTTGCAGATTCCTGCCGGGCCGAGAACGTAGATCACCTTCTACTCCCCTTCGACCTTTCCCCGAAGCCTTTGAATAAAATGGTTTGATCCCAGCCCCGGTCTTGGTGTTTCTTTTCGCGACGCGCTGCCTTTGAGCCCCCGCCGCGCCTGCGCGTGGCGCCGGGGGTCAGGCTGCAGCGCCAGAGCACACGCTTGCGCATAACTGGGGCCGCGCGGTCCTCCGCCAGCGGTCCTTTTAACCGCGAGCCACACGTCCGCACCCGGCTGCAAGGGGGTAGGCGACGTTGTGGGAAGTGCCCTGGAGAGACTACGGGGATCCTATAGGCCCCGCTACTCCGTTTCCCGCACATTCCTAGTTCTTTTGTGGAAGTCCTGTCGTCTCCGTGATTATCGGGACCTGCAGGTTAACCGTGGCGTGGGGGGAGGGGGGGGAAGGGGGCCCTGAAGGGAGGGGAGTACGTGGCCTTGAGCAGTTTAAGGACCGCGGTGTACTTGAACTGGTTTCGGTCCTGATGGTGCAAGAATAACACCTGGCTGAGGTGTGGCAGTGATCTATTTGAGAATAACTACCCTTTAGGGCCAACTGCTTATTTGGATACTGTACCAAGCATGGGAATAAAAGCTTGGACAAATTAATGTGTCCCAGTTAGCCTCAAGAAGGTCATTGGGAAGAGAATTTCGATCTTCTGCATTGCCGGGCACGGCAGGCACCTAAGTAAACGCACACTCCTCTCGGGTCCAGATAGGGGAGTAGCGATGTCCCCTGGGTTTGGGGGAAATGTGCATCAGTTCTGAGTACAAGGCAGCACATGTTGAAGGCCGAGGATGCAAAAGTGCAGTGTATCAACTGCTTTGGCCGTAATAACCGCAGGGGTCCCCAAGTTAACAGGATTGCTAGGCTGTTGAGGGTGCATGGAAGCAAGACGGTCTGCCTCAGGAGAGGGAGATTTTGTTCTAAAGATTCTAAGTAATATGCACTGAAGGTGAAGCTAGAGTTTACGACCCCCGAAATCGAGTCACATGCTCTACCTACTTAGCCAGCCGGGCGCCCGCTCCCTCAGTGTGGTGAGGACCGCCTTGCAGTTTAGAAAACCTGCCTGGTGGTCACCAGGAAATCCAAGCTGCTTTGGCAGCTGAGTGACCCAAGTGGCCTGTACCCACTGCTTAATTGTCTCCCTATTACCTAAAAAGGATTCAGTAGAAATAACTTAGATGCTTATCTAGTATTTGACATTGAGAGATTTATTTTGTGAAACAACGCAAGCGACTGTAAATCCCCACATACTATTCGGTTAAGTGCAACAGGGGACTCGTGTAATCTACACAGTAGTGCATCTAGTCCTTTGCCTTTAGTTATTGCACAAAAATTCTAATAGACCAGTGAACAAGACTGACCGGCAAATCGGCCTACACAATGAGAAATCAGAACAGTACACCGACTGGAATGATCAAATAATTTAAGTCAAATGTTTTAATGGTGCGATTAAAGTAGTCAAGGGTTCAGATATATTTTTTCAATATATTAATTTCTTTAAAGTCAGGTTCAGGCAAGGTGCTGTTTAAAAAACCACGATTAGCTTTGTCCACAGATGTAAATCATCAAAAGTTACCCATGGTAGTTCTGATGTTGAATGCAGCTTTTAAGCAATAAAAAATTGTTTTAAGTGTACTTCTCAAAGCAAATGATACAACTAGGGAGCCCCCAAACTTGTAAACTAAGACCTTCTGACACAAATGCACAAAATAAGATTGGCAACGTTAAAGAAAGGTCACGTGAGTTCTGAGCTAACGTAGTGTTTAATGTTGAGCAAAACTTGGTCTCAACTCTCAAAGGTGGTAGAGAGTTCTCGCCTTTGGCTGTCAGAAGAGGAAACTGCCCATAACCTCAAAACATCCCGAACCGGTTAGATTTAACAAAGCATTTAGACGGCCTGTAGAAAGCACAGGGCACGTAGGAAGTGCCAGATCGACCTTGCTCTGGCTTTCCGCCCCCTACCCCAATTCTTTATGTGCAGTATTTGACATTTTCACATACCCTCATGTCTCAGGAAAACATTTGGGATTAGTTAGAAACCAGGTGATTGTACCTCAGTGGTAGAAGGCTTGGGATGGTTTGATCTCATGGCTTTGCCTGATGTTCACATAAATCTCGCTGTCCCCACCCCAGCTGATAGGATGTTAGTGTGTGTATGTTCTATGGCTACTTGCTTCCAAAACGCACAATTTAATAGGAAAGGTAAGTTGCTACGCGTATCTCTTTATCATCAGTGAAATGGTTCACAAAGTTCCACTCCCCACCCTGCTCACGTTCCTGAACAGACATTCTCTGGAAGCGCGGAGGGCTGTGTCACCTACGGACTAGAAGTGCAAAAACGTTCCATTGTGCACTGGCTGCCTGAGGAAAAGCTTTGGAGGAGTCGGGGCAAGGGGAAGAAGGCCTTCCAGTTGTAAGCTTTGCTCGCACTGTGCTCTCGCTGCCACAAACACTGGAGCCATGGTGTGAGTCACCTGTCACCTCTGGATCCACCGTGGTCATTCTTCCACAGTCCCTTTGCTGAGTCAAAGCTTTGCAGCAGGCAGTGCAGACACCAGTTCCCGGATGCGTGGAATGACACCGCACAGTGGAATGGGCACCGGCAGGCAGAGGGCAGAAGCTGTGGCACAAGGGCAGACCAGTGCTACAGCGCAGATGGCAGCCAAGAACCCCACACTTTGAGCCAGATCTCGTAATACTGGGAAGGTCAGATCTTCACCCATCACAGCTGGTCAGCAGCCTCCACAAGTGGGTCTTTGAGGAGGCAGGAAGCGGAGCGAGGGTCCATGGCTGAGTGCATTATGGGGATATAGACATCATCCATGTTTGGCATGACAAAAACCTTCTGTAGAAAGAAATTAAAGAATAGCCGTGTGGAAGGATGCTCGGGTTCCTCAGGCTGTTGCTCTACTCTGTTCTGATAATTTTAGGTTTCAGATAAGTTTTAAATGTACATATGAACCAACTTTTCGTGCACATTCTAAACTAATTCCTCTGCCACATTTAAATAGTTGAGGAATCACAGTGCATGAACACAGGTCTGAGGCAGAAGCAGCCTTTGATTTCATGTACATATAAAAAACTACTCATGAGTTCATAAATATTTAACACCATTACTTTAAGAGGACTGGCTTAAGTTGTTCATAATATTTCCAAATTACTATGTCCAGAACACATATTCCAAGTAAGTTTATTTACTTAAACCCTAGCAAAAAAATGTAAGCTAATTTTTTTTCACACCAGAACCAGACAAAGCTATATATGAAAGAAATTCTGCCATAATGAACACGTGAAGGATCATCAGTGATTGAGAATGATGGTACTTTGACTATCATGTTTATAAACTAATTTTATGCAAGTGGATCCTGGCAATGCATTCAGTCTTCAGTAATGCCCTCTTACAAAAGCAAAAAAAGGTGGCTACGGGAGGGTGTAACAGTCACCTGTCAACTTCCCAACTTGCCTCAAAAATACCAGGAGCCAATCTCTGACCCTTGGCCTTTCTTTTCCCCCTTGTACCGCAATACCCCTGAAAGAGATAACCCACTCTAATTCCTATTGTAGGTTCTAGGGAAAAGAAAAAAAAAAAAAAACCTAAAGGTTGCCTTTCCTCTCACTAGGTTCAAACTACTTTTCTGCTTGGTGATAATACTAAGCTTCCCAGAAATTGGTTTTCAGTTAAAGTTAATCCATAGCTTTTGTTTATTCATTTGAGAGAGAGAGAGAGAGAGAACACGCACCACATGCGAGCCGGAAAGGGGCAGAGAGAAAGAGAGAGAGAGAGAATCTTAAGAAGGCTCTGTGCTATCAGCACGGAGCCTGACTCGGGGCTTGTTCTCACAAATCGTGAGATCATGACCTGAGCTGAAATCAAAAATTGGACACTTGGGGCGCCTGGGTGGCTCCGTCGGTTGAGTGTCCGACTTCGGCTCAGGTCATGATCTCACGGTCTGTGAGTTCGAGCCCCGCATCGGGCTCTGTGCTGACGGCTTGGAGCCTGGAGCCTGCTTCAGATTCTGTCTCCCTCTCTCTCTGCCCCTCCCCCGTTCATGCTCTGTCTCGCTCTGTCTCAAAAATAAACAAACATTTAAATAAAAAAATTGGACACTTAACCAACTGAGCCACCCAGGTGCCCCTAATCCATAGCTTTTAAATAAAAACCATAATTTTTCAAAGGCGGTATCTCAAAACATACCACTGCAAAAATATGGGTCTCCTTCAAACGGTGACATTTATTTCAAAGTAAATTGTTTGCTAATCCATAAAACGTTGACAGACCTCGGATATCTGATAAAAATTTGGTAGATATAGCTCATCCCAGGGCCTCGGCTACATTATTTCCTTTGGTGGCAGAAAGCAGAAAACAGGCTTGGAGAATGAGCTCTGGCTTAGTGGACCCAACTTTCGGGTTTCCTCTGAACTACTTAACAGGGTTCTGTGGCTGAGGCTCCGGGTTTCTGAAATCGTACCTAAGATGTTATGCCTGTCTGATCATAACACGTACCTTCCTGGGATGAGGGTCCATAGCTTTCATTGGATTCTCGAAAGAGGATCCTGACCCAAATGAAATTCAGAACCTCTGTTCTGCCCTGAGCTTTGAGACTCGTGTGAAACACACACCAGATGATACCACACGTTTACCTGAAACTCCTGTTCCAGTTTCTTCTCTATCCAGTCTGTCACATGAACTAGAGTCACTTCTCTCTCTCCAAGTTTTGGCCGAGCTTTCAGCTCTACATATGGTGGCTTCCGGAAACCATACCTTTTTGGAGAAGACAAGTAGCAAACAACTGCATTTAGAGGCAGACAAGGAAGTAGACAAGTACCAACAGCAAACATTCTTCATGTACCCAGGGCTTCTCCCCATGTGAATGTTCTCTTACGCTGAACACCCCCTCTAAAAATGATTCACGGCAGCAAATAGGAATTGCGAGCTCCCACGTCCCTGGACCAAGTGTAGGGCTGTGATGATTTGAGAACAGTTCTGACAAACTGGGAGAGCCAGGAAGCACCACTGGAAAAGTCTGTGACCTGGGCGTTGTTTTCTGGTCTTTTGCTTCTCCTGAAATGGCAAGGATCTCTTTTGTTTCTATTTTAATAAAGATAGTGTATGCGCATTACAAAACCCAAAATATACATATGTATAAAACAGAAAGTGAAAGATACTGCCTCTCTCAGAATCTTATCCCCAAGACAGGACCACTGAGAGAAGCGGGGTCAATTTCCCCCATACTCTTAATATGCATGTGTAAACAGAGAACATTCTATAACCGGCGTTTTCATTCCATCCTCTACAGCATGCTTATTAAGGCTTCCCAGTGGAGCTGACTGGCACTCACACTGTTGGTAAAGGATCCAGACAAGAGACTGTGTGCTATCAAACTACCTAAAAACTTCCACCTGGCATGGACCAATGTTTAAAAAACTACAACAAAAACATCAAATTGCTATAAACATATCTAAACACTCTCAAGATCTATACTTATCTCTGGATTAATAACAAATGTACTGGGTAGCACTATCCCAGAAGCCTTTAATTTCATCTTCCACTGAGCAGTGGCATCTGTAACCGATACATCTTAAAGCATGAAATTATGTAGGTGAAGGTATGTTGTATCAACTCTTACTATTAAAAAAATTTTTTTTCTTAGGTTTGGAAGACTGTACAGTAAGATATTAACAGTGGTTGTTTTGGGATGATAAGATTATAGGCTTTTTTACCCCTCTCTTTTTTTTTTTCATTTGTTCCTTTTTTTTTTTTTTACAATGAAATATTACTCTCTAGAAATAAAATCTAGGGGTGCCTGGGCGGCTCAGTCAGTTAAGCATCCAACTCTTGATTTTGGCTCAGGTCATGATCTCATGGTAGTGAGATCGAGCCCTGCATTGGGCTCATGCATGGAGTGCAGAGGCTGCTTGGGATTCTCTCTCTCCTGTCTCTGCCCCTCCCCCGCTCATGGGTGTGCTCTCTCTCTGTGTCAAAATAAAGAAATACACTTAAAAAATTATTTTAAAATAAAACCTAAAAAGGTATTTTAAAGTTTTTACTGGGAAATACCAGCATCCTCATCAAATGGTCAATTCAAAAAATTTTCTGATAAATCTTTAAAAATTTTTTTTAATGTTTATTTATTTTTAAGAGACAGAGAGACAGAGTGTGAGCAGGGGAGGAGCACAGAGAGAGGAAGACACAGAATCCAAAGTGGGCTCCAGGCTCTGAGCTGTCAGCACAGAGCCCAACGTGGGTCTCAAACTCGAGAACTGCGAGATCATGACCTGAGCCAAAGTCAGAGGCTCAAGCGACTGAGCCACCCAGGCGCCCCTAGAATGTCAATTTTAAACTGCAGTTCACAGATAGTGATGTTCTTCTGCTGGATCCATGAATAGAACATTTCACCGGTTCTCAATGCTGGCTTAGTCCTCCATGCTATGGATCCTGGGGGGTGGGTGCATCTCTGTTTTTAACAAGTCTCCAGGTGACTGTGATGTGCACTTTGATTTGAGGGCCACTAGTTCATTCGATGACAACTCCTCAGATAGACCTCCTCCCACAGTAACCAAGTGCATAGGTTCTGACTCCTTAACACCTCGCTCTAACCCAGGGAGCCTTCCCTAAGCACCTCAGCCTCTGCGGAATGCATGATCCCCCTCTGTAAAGCAGGGATACCAGTGGTACCTATCTCTGCAGGATGTTGTGAGGCACTCAGGCCAGGCAGAGAGTAAGAGCTCTACAGAGGGCAGCTCTTCTAACTGGTGGAAAGAACTGGCTTTAGAGAGGAGGAAGACCGAGAATAGAAACATGTGAAGATGAAGCTTTAAATGTGAATGAACCGTTCACAGAAGAAAGTAGAATTGGATTTGTGACAAACATTAAGGTTCCATGAAAAACGTGTGTAAGTGCTTCTGCCCAGAGGGCACTTTCCACAATGTCAAGGGTACGCAGGCCGGATTTTTATGGCCACACAACAGGTTGTACGCACCATATTCGGTCAGTCGGGGGAGGTGGAATGTTGACCGCCAGGGTTCCTCTACATTCTTGCACTTCCACAGTGAGCAGCAGGGGGGTATTGGAGACTTCTTCAATCTTCTTTTTAATGAACTCTGTCTCTGTTGCTTTTTGGAAATATTTTGACTTGGTAATTTTATCAACAAACCTCATAATCTTGCTTGTTCGATGACCCCCAACATACCTTTAAATGAAGGACACAGATGTTAGTATACTTCATACACAGAACCTCTGTGGTTCTTCGTTCACCTTACTCTAGACCAGAGTTTCCAAACCGAAGCACTACTGACATTTTGCACTAGGTAATTCTTTGTGGTGGGGGCTGTCCTATGCACCGTACAATGTTTAGCAGCACCCTGGTCCGAGCCTTCTAGGGGCCAACGGCATGTTTCCCCCAGTCATGATAATAAAAATTGCCTCCAGACATCGCTAAATGTCCCCTCGTGGGCAAAACAACCTCCAGTGGAGAAACCACTACATTAGGGAAGGTGCAGACATCAGACAGGACCCACGTCTTGACCAATGGAGAGACAAAGTTCTCACAGTGCAGAGAAGGCATCCCACCTGTCCTCCTTAACAGCCCTCAACTACTGAACGTAAATCCCGAGTTCTCCTAGAGAAACTTCCCCATGTCTACACAGCAAATAGGAAATCGTGCTGCATCTGACAGGGACATAAAACACAGTCATTAACTGATTGTCTTTTAGGTGATGGCATACCAACTTTCAGTGGCAACTACTTTTCAAAGGGCTTAGAACTGTTTTCTAAAGACAAATGTTACCTCAGGTGGCATATGCTAGAAGGCCACGAAACAAGCTTTTGTATCAGGTCCTATCAACCATAGGATTGCCCTAAGGAAAGAGGGCACTTGCTTTTTAAAATCCTCCGGAGTTCCAGAGTGCCAGGAAGAGTATGTGTATATGTGTAGGGAAAAGCAGTCATTCTTAAGGTCAAGAGGGTAGATTTTAAATAATGAACCCAAGTGTTAGTATTGACCCTTCCAACGTCTCGATTCTCTCCATCTTCTGTAGGATCTCACAAGTGAACAGGTCGATATTTTCTTACAAATGCTTCTGAATCTCTGGTTTCTTTATAATCTTAGTTGCTTCAACTCACTTCGAATAATTAAAAGATCCTTACAGAGAAGCTGTTTAAGCACTCTTATTATTCCACAGTCCAAGTTACAGGCAAAGGGAGCCCCGAAAATGAAGTCCATGACCCAAAAGATCAGCTAAGCAGCCCACATCTTCAAAATTCACCAAAAAAATCACCCGAATGTTCCAGCCTCATAGGAACCGGCAGCTCAATGAGAAAGTGTGACCCAACTGAGGGCAGCGATGCTCTCCATCGGGCACTAGGGGGAGGTGTTGTGTAAGCTCCTTGCACTAAACACGCCTTTCAATGCTCTATTATTAATTTCTTCACTGGCCCAAGAAAGCCATTTTGATGGGGATCTTCTTAGCTATGGAAAGAATTCTTGGGTCTTTCTGCTGTGGGGGCTGGAGTTTTAAGCACTGACTCTGGGTTCTTAATGTAAAAGTCACTCACTCAATACGGAGGAAGAAGAAAGATTATATAGGACACCCAAGTTGGTGCCCTGAGCCCTGGAGCCCTGGAAGCTGGATCCACTCACCCTTCAGCCCCTGGGAGGAGCGGTTTGTCTCCCGCGCTGGGCTCTGGAGCGTCGTCTTCATCAGAGGAGCCAGCACTGGAGGACTCCTCATCACTGTCCGCCAGACAGTACGCCCTGGGCCTGCAACTGATCAGGGCAGAGTCACCACCGTAGCCTGCCCTTCAGGCTCTGCTTAGAAAGAGAACACACATGCTCCACCGCCATCACCGCTAACATGTCCTCATTCTCCCAACCCACCCAGAAAAGAAGAGGTTGGATCCAAGAGCCCTCGGGTTGGTCAGGTTACCCGGAGTCTCCAGTGCCAAGTGCCCTGAGAGCAGCACAGGACTTGGGGCTCGAGAGTTCCATTCTGTGCATGCGTCCGGACAGGTGGTGGGAGTGTGATGCCGTCCACACAAAATGCAGTGATCTCATTGACAGTGCAGCAGTAGCCAAGTGGCGGGGCGGGGGGCAGGGGGGATGGATGGAAAGCACGATGGTTGCAAGGGTGAGGTGACAGCTGATGTTGGCGACATAACCTCCTCTCACACATGACGGGATGACGGGGATGTTTAGGCAAGTCCCTGGGCTCTGCCTGAGTTCAGTGACTCTGATGCTTTCTGCCTTAGTTGCCTCCAGATTAGTTTTGACTCAAGACTCCTTCCTAGTGAAATTATGTGTCTTATCCCATACCTGCTCTAGCTCCTAAAGGCCACAGGAAAAGCCAACAATCGCAAGGGACAAACCTCAAGGGACTCTAGAAAACAACCGACAGGAGAGCCTAGGAAGTTTCCCGGAGAAATACAAATTTAAAAACCATGAAAAAAAAGAAAGTGATACAAGGCCTCGTCAGTGAGTAACGTTCCCCGTTAATCTTTCCAGGGATACTCAGTTTCCAGAGGCATGGGGGTTACTAGATCACCAGCAGTGGCGAGGGCCACTCTAATGGCACTAGGGGGGGTTCTTGGCCGGGATTCGGCCCCACAAAAGGCAGCTCCCTCCCTGGATGGTGGCTTTGCTTCAGAGAGGCAGACAGGTAGGGCCCACCTCTGAGGCTCGGAGACTTGATTGGGATGAAGCCAACGAGGGACAGAGTAGTCTCTGAACACTACTAAGCAACCAAATGGTCACAAAGCAGAGCCTTGCATTTCTGATAAGGACAAAATTACTGGGAAGGCAGCAGAGCTTAGGTCCAATCCCTACAGGTGTGATCCCTATGGGGTTTCCCTCCGATGCTCACAGGGGGCAGTCATCTCCTGGCCAAAAGTGGCCAAGGGCACCCAAGGGCAGAGCACACACGCTCGTGCAGACTTGAAGGCCCAGCAGAATGGTGGAGCTGAAATCTCCACCCTGTGAAACAGGAGCCTGACTGTAAGAGGACCTCACAAGTGTCCTCCCTGGCAGGACACCCGGATCCTCCCCGACCCCGGCTCTGAAACATTAGAGCCAGCCGTTCCACCAACAGGCTTGCATACAGTTAAAGGGAAACTCCCCGTGCACGTACAAAAGCCTCTTGTCCCTGACCATGGAGACAATACCTAACTGACTCTTTCTTCCTCCTTCCGTTAGAGTCCTGGCTAGTCCGGGAAATGCTATGGGTGTTCACTGGTCGCAAAGCCATTTCAGAGCTTTCCCTGGTTAGGCAGTCCTCACAGAGATCTTCTTTTATATAAAATGTGCGCAGCAAAATATTAGTCCCAAGAAAGCCTATAAATTGGGTCTCGAGATGAGGAAAGTCAGGGAGGCAAGTGCCCAAGATAACACAACCATCCGAGAAACCCATCTCACTTGTCTGTCGGTTCGAGGACTGCTTCCTGGCTCTAGATGTGCCCTCAGACGAGGGGTCTGTGTCCCGCCAGCGCAGGTAGCCTGCTCCCCCTCCACGCAGCACAAAAAGCTGCCTCAAGATCTGTGACCGCAGCGAAACCTGCTGAGCCACCAGCCCCTCCTGTTCCCCACTGGTATTTGTCATCTGGCAGCCTCCAGCCCTGAGGCAAAAGATGCCAAAGGCTGAGCACTGCAGAGAGCTCTCGGGTTCCCAAATTAATCCTCCGCAGGGCAGAGCACAGGATAAATTTTGCGGCTTGAAGTTAATAATTTAGACAGTGCCGTATCAGTGCAAGTGGATCAGATGACATAAAATTCTGATTTTGACCAAACGGTTACCCCAACGTGGCACCCAATCCTTACTAGCTAAACATGTAACTGTTTGGCTCATATTTAGTTTTATAACTCAACATGAATTTTATGATCTCGTGATGTCAGCATGAACTTCAGAGAAAGATACACTGCACATTCTTATATAAGATGTGCTGGGGGGGCACCTGGGTGGCTCAGTCGGTTCAGTGTTTGGCTTCAGCTCAGGTCATGATCTCGCAGTCCGTGGGTTCGAGCCCCGTGTCAGTCTCTGTGCTGACATCTCTGGGCCTGGAGCTTGCTTTGGGTTCTCTGCCCCTCCCCCACTCATGCTCGGTCTCTCTCAAAAATAAACATTGAAAAAATAAATAAAAAGATGTGCTGGACCGTTAATAAGCCTAGTTTTTTTAAAACACACCTCAGAATCCAGATGAGTATGACATCCTTTCAAAGAGCCGCCTTAAAGGGCTAATTCTAGTTTTGCTGCTCTGCTAAAAATCTTTGGATACGTGCTTGGAGCCAGACACATAAGAAAAAATGAATTATTTTATCACTGATACTCTATCTTGGACCAAACATCTTATTTCTTGGTCTCAAGATCACCATCACCCCTGAACAACTTCTAGCAATTTCTCTAAGATCCAATCCATCTACAAAGCAGGATGATTTGCTGATATTCAGAACAGTTAAAAGAATGTCACAGGCTCTGGAGGCAGTCCTAAAAGGCAGCTTCCAAAGAATGCTTTAAGTGAAGGCTGCATAGTTACATTAAGCAGCCCAGTGAGGTGGCCACGCACGGGAGAATGTGTTCACTTTCTCTAAGTGAAATCAGCACCATGCATCTGCCACAGACACACGCGTGCACACGCCCTCCCAGCTAGACCGAGTCACAGTGGGGGCTGCAGGCACTCGGCTCCCAAAACACAGGGGCTTCGGGGTGGTGGTGGTCCGGGCTACGCTGTGGACTAGTGACCCAATATGGAGGTCACAGGGGCCTCCCTATGGGGACTTGCACACCGCACCCAGGCTGCAAGGGTAACGCACAAACAGGTTGAGCGCCTTACAGGACATGCCCTACTCCAAAGTGGCCAACATGTAGGATGTTTCCCTTACTGACTCGCTCTGGGCCTCTTCAGGTCGAATACAGTTATGGCCGCTCAGCTAGCTACCTGAATTCCACTTTGAGCACATTATCGCCCAGAGTTATGTTAATGACAGTGTGCCACAGGATGGCTATTTGGGAAATCAAGACTGAAGGAAAAATGCCTAAAAATATAAAGTATACACATATTTCAAAGAGAAAGGGCTTCACTAGAATAAAGCCACACAGATTTCAATTTCTCACTGTCATCCTCAGGGTAATAATGTGAGGACATGAACAAACGTTCTACCAGTAAGGAGGACTTCCCACAGGTTGAGCAGCATTTTCTAGAGACTCCCCCGGGGGCACAATCACTTGCACACTTGAAGGGGGACCGAAGAAGGCGGTGAAACAAAGCAGAGGTCCCACCAGAGCCTAATCTCTGGCGAGATTCACTGTGGAGGGAAACGTCGGTACCAAAGATCGCATGCTCAACAGTAGCTACCACGTACACTGACGTCCGTCTCTCCTCGGTATTTAGACTCAGGGTGATTCCAATATGCTCATGACTGAGGAAGTGAAGAAGTGGACTCTAGAATCACTCGTGGGATTAGGTTCTTAGTTATGGACGGGCTTTCAGAGGCTCTCAGTGCACTCAGAAATTGTGAGCCAGGTGGAGTGGGCATTTTCAGGGAGAAGGATCCAGAGCTCTCAGATTCCCCAAAAGGGGTCCTTTATGTAAAAAAAGAAAAGGCTAAAGGTCCATTTTTCCAGGCCTTTTTCTCCCAAATGAAGCACTTTTGGGAATGCGTGTTTTCCTTGCCTTTAAAATTAAATGACAGCCCATTACATGTCAGCATATTTAACACCCTCACAGGAAGAAGCAAAACATTTATCCCAGTCTCTACTAGGAAAAAAAAAGGTACTTTCTAAGTATATTACAGACAAATACCATTGTATTCCCAGAGCAGAGGAGATTTTTCATGCAGTCTAGTGAAACACTGCTTACTCAGAAACAGGTCCACCTGTTCAGCCAGGGCTTATGAACTTGAGATTGTGCCAAGAGAGCCACGTGAGTAACAGCATTCATGGAATACCTAAGTGGCCAGGATCTCAGGGACTTGGATGTATTGGGGTCTCATCTGCTGCCCAAGACCTCCCTTTCTATTGGAGTCCCAGCAGCTCTGTGTTGGGCACAGGGCTGTTTCCAGAACAGTCTCCTTCCACAAGGTTCTGACTGAAGTTTGCTCTGTCCTGCTCCTGTGTAGTTAGACCTCATTTTCAGGGTTGCTTCTGCCCAGAGTCTGCTTCATCTCATAGGCTGGATGGCTGATAGTGCAGCTGTGCAGGGCAGTGGGATGGGGACATCCAGGCACAGGAAGTTGAGTCTGATTGGATCAAACGCCCAGCAACTCAAATCAGGGAAGTTGGCAAGATTTTCCCTCCCAGGAAAGCCTCTTAAATACCCTGACCTCAATCCTCTCAGGTCTATAAACTGAGCCTCTACGTCCAGGAACATGTTAAGGACAAGCTTCCTAGTGGTGTCACACGAGACCAAACAAGACTCAGCACCTACAGGGCATGAAATGCTACATGGAGAGTTAATAAACACCACTCACCAGAAAATACAATCCACAGATTGCCGAATCCAAATACATTTTAACAAATAGCAGAAAAATGAAAGGAAAATAGCACAGATACAGGTTAGATTGCGTACGGCAGGGGAAACTTTCCAATCATTAAAATAGGAACATTTCATTAAGTAACCTGGATAAATCAGAGCAAGTAAAAGCACATTCTCAAATGCAAGACCCCCTCCCCCCCCATCTACTGTTACCACATGTATGAATACAATCATTAGGTCAGCATCATAACTGAACAAAAATCTAAGAGTCTGTGTCTCATATTCAGACCCTGACAAGGTGGGTCCTTGTGGGGTTTTCCTGTCATTGTACTGTCAATTCCACACCAAAGGTGTAAAGAGATGAGAAATAGACTCCACTTAGCATTTTTAGTTCGGTAAAAACAATAATCAAATTTACATTTTCAGTCAGAAGCAGTCATTTTTAAGGGGTATGGAAATGTAGAAGTTCCAGCTTATCCATTCTAGGCATCTAAGGAAAAAATAAATCAACCTTCATTAACTATCGCACAGATTTGAAATATTTACTCAATCAGACAAACTGGGCAGCAGATGCAGCGTCTTCTACAAAGAGAGGAATTTACTACTAAGCAAATCAATGTCGTTATTATTTAGGGAAAATACATCTCAAAACACTTTAGGAGCATCCTCTTGGCTACAGAAGCAATTATCTTATTATAAATAATTCTGACTTTGTGATTACAGCAGATAGACCCCCCAGGGACCTTCGCATCGCCCACACATTGCTGTTTGTGGGTGGAAGGAGGACGTTTCCGAACGATTCCCTTCACAGAACATTTTATTGTGCAGATGAACCTGCCCCGCCGGTCTGAGTCAGTGAGTGATGCTTTCTGGATAATCGATGCTGTGCCCCCAATGGCAGCACTGAGGCCAAAAGGTGCTGAGCAGAGGTGGGGACTCACGGCTTTTGGGGGACGAAACTAAGGAACCATTCCCTGAAATCCTCTGTGGTCCAAAAGCAATCTCGTGGAAGCTCACCCAACATCTGAGGCCACTACACATCAAAGCTGCTTCTCAAATGCTAGAGGGAGAGGTTGGTTCCCCAGGGTTGGATTAGTAAATCCATATGGCCCCTTACCCTTCTTTGCCAATTTCTCCAACCTTCAGGGCTTCAACAAGAGGCTCTTTCCCCAGTTTGGTCAAATTCATTTTGGTCTCGAGAGTCATCAGAAAGGACCCATTGTAGGACATTCCCAAATCGATCCAGAGTCCTGCAGAAAGGGCAAAAAACAGAAGGTTTTTTCCCCCCAGGAAAACAGGACTATCAATGACAGTATAAAAATTTATATCACATTGATGGGGCGCCTGGGTGGCTCAGTCGGTTAAGCATCCAACTGCGGCTCAGGTCATGATCTCACGGTCCATGAGTTCGAGCCCTGCGTCAGGCTCTGTGCTGACAGCTCAGAGCCTGGAGCCTGCTTTGGATTCTGTGTCTCCCTCTCTCTCTGCCCCTCCCCTGGCTCATGCTCTGTCTCTTTCTGTCTCAAAAATAAATAAAACATTTAAAAAAGTTAAAAAAATTATATCACATTGAAAGTCTATAGATTTGTATCGCCTGTACTACACTGCATGCAAGGGGAGGTCACACGAAGAAAAGCTCCTGGAAATGGTTCAAGCGTTTGTCAGCTTGCCAACATGTGAATATCCATTACAACGGTCACAGTGAGCTTAGTGAACCTGTCAGCATTGGAAGGATCCAGTCCTCTGGGTTCTTCTCACATTTAGTAAGAAAATACACTCCCAACAGGAGATGGCTTGACCCAGGGCAAAGCCAGGAGAAAGTCTGCTGATTCCCAGCCAGTTATGAGGCAGAAAAGAGGGGCTATTCTTTTTTTTTTTTTTATGTTTATTTATTTTTGAGAGAGAGAGAGAGAGAGAGAGAGAGAGAGAGAGAGAGAGAGAGAGAATGAATCCAAAGCAGGCTCTAGGCTCTGAGCTGTCAGCAAAATGCCCAACACGGGGCTCGAACCCATGAACTGTGAGATCATGACCTGAGCCGAAGTTGGACACTTAGTTGACTGAGCCACCCAGGCACCCCAAAGCTGGGCTATTCTTTAAAGACACATGTGAGAACCACTGTCTTGAAATTATCTCATGTTGGTGGGACAGTGGAGCACAGAAAATGCTCCAGATTGAGCTCAGTATGATAAAGATAGGGACAAAAACTTTTAGCACCCTTTTCTCTCTGGAAATTGCCTAGTAATGGAAATAAAATAATTAATGTTCAAGCCCCAGAATTATCCAGATAAAGTGGGGTAACCACTTTGTACCCTGGTTTAAAATACCAGTGTCAATGAGATCATATCTAAGTTTTGTGGAATGTCACTGGGATGGCCTACCAACAGAAGTGGTCACTGACCAGAAGTCTAAAATGCAAACAGGGATCATCTCATGACCTTCTACACCAGGATTCTGTGATTTGGCAATAGAACATGCTAGGCTGTGATTTTTCAGCTCAGGATTCTGTAACACTTCATGGACTTTCAATCAAAATGTGATCCTTCATGTGGGTGTTTAAATGTTAATAAACGTTATAGATCCTCATTAGACACATGACAACATCTGAAAGGAAGCAGGAAACTAATCTAAAACCATTGTTCACACACAGCAGCATTTTCAAGCAATTACAGTAAATAACTTATCCCCTATTTGGCCACCATTTCAGATAAAAGCTTTGCTTAACCTCAAGAAGCACTAATGGTATAATTCTTCACTAAAGGCAGAATAATTTCCATTTTGTTTTCAACAAATTCATTTCATCATAATTGGAGGTAATTATTTTCCATGAATGACATTAAGTGATATGCAGATCAACTGTGACTGTCTTGTTTGTCACAACTCACAAAACTGCATTATTTCTTGCTTATGTTGAGCAGTTAAAAATCATCAATTAGCTTGCTCTTCAAAGGTACTGTTACTGAAAACAAAGGGTACGTCTGCTTTTATAAAGACATTTAGTCAGAATCACTTCCAGGAGAAGGGAATAGGGCAAAAGGCTAGATATTAATAGGTTTTCAACTCAATATAGATAGAATATCAATAAAGAAGATACTTATTGCTGTATAATACCTCCACTTTTTTTTTTTTTTAACTTGAGAATCGATAGGAGTCAAACTACCTGGCTGCTGTATATATTCAGAAATAACTTCTTTTGAAAACCCTGGTCAGGCTTCCAATAAATATTAATAGTATATAGTGCCTCTGAAGATGGTCATGTTAAAGGCATCACAATTTTACTTCTTATAAAGTACGTTTTGTTTGTTTCTTTAAATGAGGAGGTGTGACTATAGCTTAGTGCACTGCTGGCTTATGCCCCAATAACTGGGACATTCAGCCCAGTGATGTGTGGTCCAGAGCCCCCTCTGCTAGGAGCTGGGGTGGGGAAGGCAGAGGGAAGGCGCACATGGAGCCCTGGCATGTGGACTGGGGCTTGAGTTCCACTGGAACTTTCTAGACCTCTGTTTACGGGCTTCCTAATGTGCACAAGGGGGCTGCGCTGCCTCTTCAGGGGAGGGCTATGTCCATCCCAGCTGGGGCTCTTCCCTCTCTCTGCTGTCGCCAGCCCACTTTGCTACTTCCATGACTCTTTGCTCCAGCCTAGGTTCCCGCTGTTGCCATGGCAGACGGGGACCAGCCCAGAGAAAGCCACGGGGCCAATGGGGCACTAGGTAGGCAGAGAGTCCTGTCTGGGCTGGGGAGAGCACGAAGCATGGACATCTATCTGATGGAGCCTCTGCCTGAGGAGCAGGGTCTGTTTTCGTATCACTGTGTATGCCCCAATAGGCCCACCCACAGGGCCATGTTCAGCCCTGGTTCTCAGGGAGAATATGAAGGAGTCAAGATTGGCCTGAGAACTTTTAAAACCAGATATAAACTGCAGCCATTCCAACAGATTACTTTAATATGACACGCTTGCATTTAGATGAGGGGAAGACTATTTTAGCATTAGGTGCAAAGAAAAATCTTCTTCTGTGACAATGATTCAGCAAGCCAAAAAGCATCCTGAAAAGCCTGGAGCTCACACAACCTGGAGCTGAGACCACACGGTTACATAATGGGTGAGTCAGGATGCTCTGCCAGTATGAGTGAAAGATGAAATGAACAGTTACTAGAAAGGCTGTCTTCTCGGTGCGGACAATCTGCGTCAACAACGTAAGGATGGGAACACGCCCTGCTCCTTGACCGGGGTCTCAATGCTCACCAAGCTGAACACGACTAGCCCGGATGAATGTAGGTGCAGAGAGCTCTTTCTTTTGTGCTCTGGACAAACGTTAAGACCCTTTCGCGAGGCATTTCATTTAAAATGCTCCTCTCTACCAAAGCATAAGAGACTCTTAAAAACTGAGAACAAACTGAGGGTTGATGGGGGGTGGGAGGGGAGGGTGGGTGATGGGCATTGAGGAGGGCACCTGTTGGGATGAGCCCTGGGTGTTGTATGGAAACCAATCTGACAATAAATTTCATATATTGAAAAAAATAATAAGATAAAATAAAATGCTGCTCTCTATAGCCGCCTGCTCTAGCACTCGAGGACAAAAACCAAACGTTGAGCCAGACAATTTTGAAGCCTTTAAACAGGAGTATGGCAATCAGTGTACAGAGAGGTTCTCCAGAAAGGCCATGAAAACAAAGGGTCTCCTATTAGCCTGCTTGGGTCGCTATAACAAACGGCCATAAACTGGGTTGGCTTAACGACAGATATTTATTTCTCACCATCCTGGAGGCTGGAAGTCCAAGATCAAGGTGCTGGTCAATTCAGTTCCTAGTGAGTTCCCAGTGAGAGCTCTCTTCCTGGCTCGCAGAAGGCCACCTTCTCACTGTGTGACCTCACACGGCAGACAGAGACAGCAAGCTAGCTGGCTGGTCTCTTCTCATAAGGGCACCGATGCCATCATGAGGACCCTTCCCCCTCAGGACCTCATCTAAACCTGGTCACCTCCCCAAAGCGCCACCTCCAAATGTCAGTACATTGCAGGTTAGGGCTTCAACATTTGAATTTGGAGGGGGGATGGGACAGGGGACACAAACATTCAGTCTGTAACAGACCTCCCCTACATAAGCGGTCCTCATGTGAAGAGTAGTAGCTGATGACTAACAAGTCCCTGTACCATTGGCACGTGATGTGGCAACACGGGGAACAAAACGGACAATGACGACTTCAGTCGGTTTTCATGCCAGCACCTGTGAGGAGCTCCGATGGCTGTTTTTCCGCTCTCCAGCTTCATGAGGGAAGGATCAGTCACCATTGCCACTGCTCAGAAGGAGACTGCGGCAAAGGTCACAGCCTGCCCCACCGAAAATGTTCCTTGAGTTCTCAGTGCAAGATGTCAGAGCTGAAGCCACTGAGATGAATCCCTGGCCTCAGGCACCTTATGCCTGAAGACAGATAAAGACGGCCTAAGGCCACCTGGTGCAGACTGGCACGCCTCAGTGTCACCAGAGACAACTAGAATACAGGTCTTTTGGCCTTCTCCTGGTATTCTATTTGACAGACGCCATGGACACAGGAACAGTCTCACTGGGGCCACATAAATCTAGTCATTTCTCTCAGCAGCTCACGGTTTCGCCACTGTTAAAGTAACTAAAAGGCATCAGTCTCACTGGAGTAGGTTCAACAGGGCACCCGTTCCTTCGGCGGGGTTAGAAGAACCGAAAGCCGCGCTCACCTGAACTTGGACCTTGTGTCATCTGCTCCTCTGTTTCCTGCTGATTTTAACTGTTACTGGTTGGTTTCCACTTTGAGAATCAACATTTGGCATCCAAAGAACAAACTTCTTAAAATGGAACATTTAATAATATATTACTAAGAACAGACGTTGGAGTTACAGGTTCTGAGAAAAGCACACCAGGGACTGTCTTGTTCCTGATGCCATACTGCTCACTCAAATACCACAGAAAACCAGCATTCCTTGTATCTGGGTGTGTCTTTTAGGACTGATGCCGCCCTGTCTACCTGTAATTGTTCTCGGAAACTGCTCCGCCTCTCAAGATTGATCGAATCAGTCTCCTCTCTTCCATCCCAACCAAATTCCACAAAATGGTATTTTTCTCCCTTTCCACAAAAAAGTAATTTTTCTTTCTGCAGCATGATCCGGTCAGAAAGTGTGGGCCCATTCCTGTCAGTGCGGAGCCCCACAGTCTGGCCCTGTCACTGTGCTCAACTCTGGGCTGCTGTTTTCCTGTATCTTCTTCTTCTTAATTTATTTTGAAAGAGTGAGAGTGTGCACGAGTGTGTGCGGGGAAGTGGCAGAGAGAAAGGCGGGGGGTGGGGGGGGGAGGGAGAATTCCAAGCAGGCTCTGCACTGTCAGTCGAACAGGGGCTTGAAGTCACAAATCGTGAGAACACGACCTGAGCTGAAATCGAGTCGGACGCTTAACCGACTGAGCCACCCAGGCGCCCCTCTCCTCTTTGTTCCTTTTTTTTTTTTTAAACGTTTTATTTGTTTTTGAGACAGGGAGAGACAGAGCATGAACAGGGGAGGGGCAGAGAGAGGGAGACACAGAATCTGAAACAGGCTCCAGGCTCTGAGCTGTCAGCACAGAGCCCGACGCGGGGCTCGAACTCACAGACCACAAGATCATGACCTGAGCCGAAGTCAGCCACCCAACCGACTGAACCACCCAGGCGCCCCTCTCCTCTAGGTTCTTAACAAGGGCGTAGTGGAAGGAATGGGCAGGTCACAGACCGGCTCTGGTTCCAGGTTTCTGCAATACTCAGTGGCAAAGTAACTTCGGTCCCAGCACCTGATAAAGGCACCAGGCACTAAAGGTCAAGGTCCGGAAGGCAAGTCGTAGATGGCAGATACCACCGGTCATGACCAAAGGCATTTCTGAAAACAGACAAGGTTTCTGTTCCTGTGGGACACGGTATCTTGCCACAGAATCCAACACCTTCTGTCAAAGCTTGGGCTGTTATTTGGGAATCTTGAAATAGACGGCACTCTGTCTGTGGTGGACGCTCAGTGCCTATTTGTAGGTTTAAATACATGCAGCCAAAGTCCTGAAGACCAAATGAATTTGTGAGCCTGAGGGGTCAGAGCCCACATCCTCGGTTCATCCTGACATTGCATGACATGCCTGCAGGTGCTGCTCTGACCCTCCAGGGCATCTGACTGCCATGCGGCCTGAAAGAAGAAAGGAGACCCACGCGTGGCCCTCAGTCAGAGGTGCGTGTGGAGTGTGCAGGGGTCAGAGATGAAGCAGCAGGTGCACAGCCAGTTTCCAAGGGACAAGTCTTCCCCTCTTCCAGCCACCTGCAATGATGGGGAGCGAAGACGCCCCTGGGGAAGGTGGTCATTCAACCTGAGAAACTGGCTGTGTGTCCTGGGACTCAGACAGGCCGATGGTGGCCGACATGTGATTTCATTTGGAGGAACTACAGACGTTGCTCCTTTTAGTGGCAAGGCCATGACAGCCGAGGATGGCCTTTTTCTTTCCGTTTATTCCTGTAAAATGGGTCAACTGGGCACCATAGCCACCTACACTCTAAACTCTCCCAGAGCAGCAGCAGCGAAGGCACCACTATCAATGGTAAAAATAATAGCCTGCACTTAACCGCACTCCCTTGGCATCACGCCTTCCAGGTACCTTCCATGCAATAACTCACTGAGTGCTAGACCAGCCTAGCCCATCAAGTCACAGTCTCCCCACTTCAGAGAGGGGTTAGCGAGGTTTACGGAAACTGCTCAAGGACAAGGAGCTGTGAATCCCAAAGCCCGGCCCCAGAGCTGTGCTCAGAACCACCGTTCATCGCTCATCCTGAGGACAGAGTGATCCAGTCAGCCTTGGCCCGAGTATCTGCACCCCCACCCCCCAGCCATTGTCTCCAACAAGTAAGTTAGGAAACAAAAAAGGGGAAAAAAAGGGTGTGTGGGGGATTCCCCCAGAAGGTGCCCCATCTTTAGGGCTGTGGAAGCCTTCTTCATTGGGCTTGTATTTCCCCGGAAGGTGAGCTCTGCTTTCCAGAGTCCATTTTAGCCAGTCACTCTTGATTTTCATTTCCTTCAAAGTAAAGTTTCCCTTAGAGCAATGGAATCCAAAACAGCACATTTCCTTTACGTTTATGTCTGTTGTACCATCACAAGCATCCTTTGCAGACTTGGGAAAACCTAATTTGATCAAACTTTTAAAACCCACAGGCTTTATGTCTTTTATCATTCCTTTCTTTCATAACATTTCCTTCCTTATTACATAAGCAGGCAGATGTCTAAAGCTTGCCCTGAAAGGAGTTAAGTGAGCCTCGAATGGATTAAAAACTGGCAAAGCTTTGATCTGGGTAGTGAAATGTCTTGCTCCAGAGGAAGAGGAAAGAGGCTTAGGCATTTGGTGAATTTCACTCAAAGCCTGACCAAGCTGCCCTGGGAAGCAGCAGAGTTCAAAGCTACGGGGACACTCCTTGGATACAGCAAAGCCCAGCTGTGGCCCTGCTTCTTTCTTGCTGGAAATTTCTATTAATTCAACAAAGGACAGAGATAACAGACTGCTAACACATTAGGAAATACAGCATGTACACGTATTATTTACTTTCTTTAAGCCTGAGGTGTATGTTAGCTGATCATTTACCAGCCTGTTACTGGCCAATTGCTCACAAAGCCAAGAGCAAAGGGGAGCCCAGAGCCCACCAGAGCCAGAGGGAGACAGGCAGGCAGCCCTCATACACCGATGAGGTGGAGATCCTAGCTAGGTGCTCAACATATAAATAATGTACCTTTAAAATTTTCACATGTAGTTAAAAGAACTCTAGCTAAACCGTTGTTTGCAAATTATCTTTTCTAGAGTTACCCTTTGTGAACCATAAATTAACCAAACCCAGGAACACTCAGATTTACCAAAGGGTAGACATGATCAAGGGGTTACAGGTGATCTTAACATGCAGGTATTAGGTGGACTTTTGGACTTGTAAATAACACTCTGGTCTATCTCTAAAATCCATGTAATACTAAAAACATGGAAATATGGGCTCACTGTAGGCTGCAATATTGCTAAAGAGATCATCAGAGCTGCAATAATTGTAGGACTAGAAAAAAAATCTCTTTGTATTCACATTAAATGTATACAACACTGAAAATGATTTCATTAAATAAACTATTCAAGAGCCATCTGATACAGCTATAGAGAGACAAGAATAGATGCTATAAATTTACCAAACATTTACTTCAAAACAGATATCACCCTCGGAAAGTTGTAATTATTTTCTCTCCACCTTGTTCCTGTGCCTTTGAGGAATAATGTCAATCTGGTTTAGGTGGAAAGAGGTGCATCTGGAAAGCAATACTACATAAAAGAAGTCGAACACTTCCACAATGGAGAGATTTTCCCGGCCTGTTCACGGACTATTCTCGCCTACCTGGCTTGCGCCTCTGATTTCCCCCCATTCCTGTGTACTAAATTTTCCATCACGGTTCTTTTATTTTTTTTTTAATTTTTTAAACTTTTATTTTTTTTTAATGTTTATTTATTTTTGAGTAAGAAAGATAGAGTGTAAGTGGGGGAGGGGCAGAGAGCGAGGGAAACACAGAATGTGAAGCAGGCTCCAGGCTCTAAGCTGTCAGCACAGAGCTGGATGCGGGGCTTGAACTCATGAGCCGTGAGATCATGACTTGAGCTGAAGTCAAGTCTGATGCTCAACCAACTGAGCCACCCAGGCACTCCTCCATCATGGTTCTTTTAAAACCACGTGACACAAAATACACACAAGTCTTTATGTCCATTTTTTTTTTTTTAAGTAGGCTCCACACCCAGTGCAGAGCCCAACATGGGGCCCAAATCCACACCCATGAGATCAAGGCCCAAGCCGAGATCAAGAGGCAGACGCTCAAATGACTAAGCCACCCAGGTGCCCCTTTTACATCATAATTTTATTTAAACTCTATACATCCTAATCAGTTCTTTCTGCCCCAACTCACAAGAGTAGGTGTAAATAAGGTGTCAGAGCATGTCTTAAAAATCAAATCTGAGCACCTTCCCCCAGCAGAGAGAGATACTCTCAAAATATTGCTGACAACACGTCTTCATGTTTTCAAATACCTACTGAGCGCCTACTAGGCGTGGGAAGGAACATCAAGATGCGAAACATGAAGGTCAAAGAATCTGCAACCTAGAAGCTGGGGCAACGCAAAGGTGCGAATGCATATGAAGAATGGCAGCACCTGGTAAGGGATGAAGGCTGGGGCAGGTGCACGTTGGGGGCGAGCAGGGCTGAAAACCCTCTCAAGGGCTGCAGCCATCCAGGGCAGGGGCTATTTTCTAAATCACACAAATGCCCAGGCCCCACCAACTGGTACCTGGGCATGTTTGGGCTGGGTGAGGACCTTCAAGGATCTGAGAGACTAGAAGAATTAGGATCTATTCCCTATCGGCTGAAAGCTGTGACTGTTAAGAACAAAAGACAATTGACATGAGACAGATGCTTAAAAAGGCCCCAAACCCCCTCTATACACAAAGCTTTGGTATTCAATCTGCTGTGATGGAGACATTTTAAGACATTTTAACACCCGTACAAATGGGCGATTCTCTGCTAGAGGCAATTAAGAGTTACCTTGGTGATCAACATAAGGCTTGAAGGCCTGAAGGATTTTTGGCACAGCCACCCCCATGTCAAGTTCCGTCAGAGTTAGTTCATTCATAAAGTAGGGGAGCTGGAGGAAAGAAGTAAACAATGAATGAGACGTTAGTTACCCGGTCAATGTTAGAATTCAACATACTCTCAGAAGGAACGACGGTCAAGGTTTTGGGGACACATTCATCTAACCAAAATTTACGGAGCACGTACCACATACTAGGCATCATCCTACAGAGAGACCTGTGGACGAGTCAGGCGAGGTCCTTGCTCTCGTGGGGTTTATGTTGGAGAGGTGGAAACAGATAAAGAAGTAGACAAATAAATAACCTGAGAGAGTGATTAGTGTCACAGAGAAAGTAAGGCAAGTAGTGGGATAGAGGGAGCTGGGGTGTGGGTGGGAGGTGGCTATTTTGGCCAAGGAAGTCAGCAAAGGCTTCTGTGAAGAGTGCTGTCTGGCTAGAGACCTGACTGAGGAGAAGGCGTCAGCCATGTTGATCAGGTCACTAGAGTTGGCTACAGTGTGGGAAAGTGGACCTCTCTTAGACTACTAACTGCTCCAACGTTTCTGATAGGCAAATTCATGGTATTTATTAAAATCCTTGGGAAAAAAGAAAAAAATCACATCCCTTGAACCAGTGCTTGACATTTTCCTTTTGCCTACCCTGGATGCGAGTTCCTCACTCTACCCCGAGAGACTGGTCTGTGCAAACCACATCAATGGGCTATCCTGCCCTCTGACTTCTGGCTGGGCTTGACCCATGGGATACCCCAATGGGCAGGGAAGAAGGGAGGTACATGGGGAAGAGTATTGTCAGGGATTTGTCTCCTCCCTCTGTTGAAGGCCACCACTCCTGTCAGACAGGCAACCTCTCCACACAGCCATGCTGCCCAAGGCCTGGTAATTGCTCCTTGCTTTTGCCCCTACAGGGAGCGGTAACCCTCCCCTACAGGGAGCTGCCAGCCCTGGGTCCTGCCCTGTCCCTTTTGGTTTTCCTACACTGGCCCACACATTATAAATCTTCCCCTAATCAACTCTCCTCTCAGGTTACTCCCCTTGAGTGTGCTGTTTCTTGCTGGGACTCCAACTAATAGAGCATCAGTCGGAATTTGCTCTAAAGAAAATAATCCGAGTACTCATATGCTTAGAAATTCCTACTTTGCCTCAAGATGACAGAATTAACCCATCCATGTTTCTTTCACCTGAATTGCATGTGTAAGACATGCAATATACTGAAATTAGAGAGGTTATGATGGCTGTGGTGGACAAAATGTGACTAGAGACAGTAGTCAAACGTGCATGTGAATTAATTGGTGGTTGCTGTATTTGGAAAACCTTTTTCCAAGGCATCAGTGTTATGTGGCAGTTGGCCTCCCTGTCAGCCTACAGAATGCTACTTGGCCAAGAATGTAGCCAAATTCTTGCACCCTTGCCCCAGACTGTTTTGTCTATTATCAGCACTCTAATACCCAGTGAGTCAGGGGCACGCTGGGTTTCTGTGGGAACAGCAGTCCGACACTGACCAAGGGACGTGAATGCAGAGAGGGTCTGAGTTCCCAGACTCCTGTCCAACGTCCCAGTCCTCCTATCCTGTGCCCTGCAGTTCCCCGCAAGGGCAGAGGAGAGACCTAAGACAAGGGAAGGGCTGTGGGACTGGGGACTGAGAAAGACTCGGTAGGGCTGAGCTGGGCTCTAATCACCAGTAAGCAGAACGGGGAGGGACTCAGCAGGACCTGGCTTCCTACTTATTCACCAGAGTGCCCAACTCCAAGATTCTAGAACATCTCTAAGCACCCTCCCCCCTCCAAATCACAATTGATCTGAATCAAAACTCTCAGGTCCAGGCCCTAGCCTGGTCAGCCTCCTTCGTACTCTGTAGGGGAAGGCAAGGAAAAGTCACTCCTTCTGCTCTTTTCAACCAGAAACTTCTTCCCACCCAAAGGCACCACCGTGAGGTAAGAACCCACTGCATGTTCTTTACCCTCCCGAGTAAACCCAGCTGGACATCCAGGTGTATGGAACATTCTCAGGTTGGTGGGGGGAACGCTGGGAGTTGTCTTCGGTAACAACACTTGCTGACCCGGGGCACAAGAGGCCCATGATGACTGAGGCCCCATGGCGGTGTTGGGAGGGGCCGGCTGGGGCCAAGAATGTACTTGCTTGTTGGGGCAGAAAGTCAGCTTGCTTTAAACCATCACTGGGCACCAGATACACACACAGGGCTGCTCTTTCACAACATGAGTCACTCTCACATGGGAGGGTGACAAACTGAGACTGCAGGGCAAGGACATCAAAGAGTTCTCCGCATGTCAGGCCTTCAGGGGAAAGCAGGAGACAGGGGAGATCTTTGTCACAGCAGACAGCTGTGCGGGCTCTTGTACTGGCCGTTAACCAACACTGGCTACCAGGTTTAGTTCTTCCCGGGATATCTGGATACTGGTGATAGTAAGACTTGTCTTGGCAAGGGTGGTAGGAGGTTCAGAATTTGAGTAATATCCTACTTCTGTTTATTCCATCACATCCAGGGTGTCCTCTGGTCTGCAGGGGGGCAGTCAGGGCTAGCAGCTGGGGTCAAGGTGGAGCTGCTGAGGCTGGCAATGGAGGGGGCACAGTCCCTGCCTCTGAACTGCTGGTACTACTGAATCTAGGCCACTTTTCTCCATCCTAACCGTCTAGCGCTTCTGACCTCACAACACAAAAGGCAGCTTTAAGTCTGTAAACTGAAAAAGCCCGAGACTTTCCCTCAACTTCCTCTGGGATGAGAGAGCCCACCGATCTCCGCCAGGAGGGCAGAGGTTCCATGGACTTCCAGCACCCGAGAGAAGCAAATGTGTGTAACAGGGAGAGCAGTGTCCTGTCTGGAGCTGAGGTATGCCCTGCTCTCTGCCTCCCATGCCAGGGACCCCAGCCTTCACGCTCGGGGAAGGCTTCTGGGAAAAGAGGAGTGTTGGCCCCGCTTGCCTGTCTTGACCCAGGAACTCAAGCTCTCCACCATTCTCCAGAAAGAGGGAAGAGGTTGAGTGAGCTCCAGCGCGGCTGCCTGTATACAGACACAAGAGGGTTACCGCCACTTCCTGCCCTCCTCTTGGACCCGGCTGGCAGAGCGGTTTCAACCCTCAATCTACCTGAAAAACAACAGCTGACCTGTGTCAACTGAGCCCCCCCAAATCCCTGCCCCGAATTCTGCCTCGAAATCCACTCTTCCAGCTCAGAAGGCAGCCTCTCCTCTTCAAGGGGTTAGGGAAGAGAGGACACTGGCCTTCGGCTGGCACACACAGCCTGCCAGGGCTTGATCTGTCACCCAAAGGAAAGACGAAAAGTCACATCGAAGCTTCTCCACGCCCACATTTTCCTTCTAATGCAATTTTACCTTAGCTCACCGTTTCCTAACCTGGAGTCCTTGAACTCTCTGAAGTCATGGGCAAAATTCTGCATCACTATGCATTTTTCTATGGAAAGAATCCATTCATTTCTGCGTCTCAAAGGTATGTATGACCCAGAAAGATCCACTGACTTAAGCTGCTGACTGTGCAACTTCTCAGTGACGATTTGGGGACCGAAGTGACTCTTCCTTGGCTGGGTCTTCGCTTGGTCAAAAACTTACTTCTAAGTAACCTAAACAAGGTCTCTGGGTTGGCAGAGGTGGCACCAAGTTACTCATTTAGTGGCAATCGTGAGTAATATTTATGCAGTTTAAAATTACTTCCAAGTGGGCCCTTGATCAGCACCAGGACTGGTGTTTTTCAGCAAAGAGAGAGCCCAAAATAAAATACCATCTGGCCAGAAGTAAAGGTCAAACCCAGACACATTTAGAGTTCCATGCTAACTTTCCCGGCCTGGAGAGGCAGCGCGACTTGGGAAAGAGGTTTGTAGTCTGGCACTTTTCTCAGCAAGGATGGCGCGGCCCCTAGACGGTGAGGCTAGGTGGGCTCCAGGAATACAATTTAAGTTCCTTACTAACTGAAGGATAGCAGTGGTCTACATGACAAACCAGCTACAAAAGCTCACATTTTCCCACATCAGATTCTGGGCTATCACCTAAAATAGATAACAACGTGGGCAACAAAAAGGAAAGTGTAAACAGGAACATTCATTAAGTCCCCAGGTATGGTTAGTCATAGGGCCGAGGTCACAGCTGTTGTTCTCATATGTTATATGCTTCAAGCCAAATTATTTTTCACTTACGATATAATGATACAAAACTTCCAAATTAAGAAGTGTGAAAATTGGAAGCCTCTTGTGTGGAAAACGATACCTTTATTTTGCTGAGTTTCATTTGGATTTTCTTAGACACCAGATCAGACCAATATTTCTCTCCTAAGAAGTCCCAAAACATTCTTCCAAGCAAGGCATTCACCCAGGCTTCCTGTTCTTCCTCCTCCGAGGGTGGAGCCTCTGGCAACTGGCAAAAGAAAAGGAACCGAAATTAGCTGGAAAGCAACTGGAGAACAAGACAGGTGCTTATTTTTACAAAGTCACTGAAGGTTCCCTTCCTATAGAGATGGGCGACCACGGGAGTTGTATTTCTTTCCTATAAATTACAAGTCTCACATTATGTCAGTGAATAGAAAAAAGGAGAAACAAAAGCCACCATCACAGATAAAAACTCCTCTTTGTCTGTTTTCTTCTACTACCAGTCTTCCTGTGAACCAGTTAATATTTCATACAATCAGTTCAACCAGATTGTCCTGCCTTCCAAATTACCTTGGTACCCACTTTTGACTAATGACATCTCTGATTAAATGTCTGCCTATCTCTTCCAGCTGAGGCTTCCTGGACATATAACCATCAGGCTGGTCCTCACAAAGCAGCCTGAAAACGTCCCATGCCCAGGACTCCTACAGTCAGCCAGGTTCTTGTGAACCCACAGCCCTCTTGGGCGAGGGAGAGGCAGGGAGGGTGCTTACACTGGGCCCTATACCCAGAGATACTCATTTAAGCGGGTATCAGAATTTTCAGAAGCTCTCTCATTGATGGACTAAACAGGTGAGATTGAGAACCACAGCCCTGGATTAGAGAGAGCTCACTCTCGAGAATTCTGTGTAATTCCTACAGCTCTTCTCCCCAAGTCAGCCCAGTGAGATACCCTGGGTCTCACCTCCACTTGGTACAATCTGTCTTAAACATCTAGCATGGCCAGTGTGTAAGGCGGGAGAAGGACAAATTTGAGTTAGTTTCTGGTTTCCAAGGCTAATCATCAGATGACGGACCCTGGTGTGGAGAGGGCCAGGTAGGGTGTGGCAGGGCACCTGGCAGTGCAGGTAATGCTTGTTGACCACCACCGTGGTCACTGTTGCTGCCCCCTGACCCTGTGCCAGGGCCCGTGATAAGACTGTTTCTCAGGCTCCCTCATTTATGCCCTACGATGCCCCAGAAACATGGAACCCTTACTTCTATTTTAGGGATGAGGAAATGGACTTGGAACCATTCAGTGTCCTGCCCGAGGCCCCTCATTTATCAGCACAGCCTGACTCAGAGCCTCCTTCTCCCTGATCTCCACCTGCTCTGTCCCGAGGGAGGAAGGTGGTGTGACTGGCACCTGGTGGGACAAGACATTTCCTTATGCTGAGGTCTCTAATTAGACTACGGCCTTACAGAAACAATTTGCCTTGGAAAGCAAAGACCAAAAAAACTAGAAACGCAGAAATCAGCGAGTTGTTCACCCTTTCTCTTCCCTCTACGGTTTGTACAAATGCATCTGCTCTGACCTTATGGGCTGTCTGCGGCCATAACGCACGTCAGACGCCCTCGCCCTCTTCACACTTTTAGTGTGTGTGTGCTCATGCCGGCGCTGTCTGTGGCAGGCAGCTGTGACTGCCCACATCACAGCTGTGTGCCTTGGCCAGGGGGACTGTACCCAGGTGGCCTGGTGCTCTTGGACCTGACGCTTGGAGATCTGATGACTTGTGAGTACCCCAAAGGCCTGTGGCATGTACCTACATGGACTTTTCTGAAGCCTGGACTTCTGAGGGTCCGAGGCAGGGGAACTGGTCACTGAGCTTATACAGGGCCTAGTGGACTGAGTGGCACCCACCTGTCCACTAGTCTTGTCAGAGCAGATGCCGTCTCTCTCTTTGGGGGTCTGGGAGTTTGCTTGCGGTTTTTAATCTGTTATCGCACATAAGGGGAGACTATCAGTGGACATTTTGTGTTCTAGGAGTCCTTTAAATTTGGGTGTTTTCTGGGGCGCCTGGGTGGCGCAGTCGGTTAAGCCTCCGACTTCAGCCAGGTCACGATCTCGCGGTCCGTGAGTTCGAGCCCCGCGTCAGGCTCTGGGCTGATGGCTCAGAGCCTGGAGCCTGTTTCCGATTCTGTGTCTCCCTCTCTCTCTGCCCCTCCCCCGTTCATGCTCTGTCTCTCTCTGTCCCCCAAAAAATAAATAAATGTTGAAAAAAAAAAATTTTAAATTTGGGTGTTTTCACGGGTGTCCCTTAGGAATGTTGGTGAGTCTCATTAAAAAAAAAAAATTAACTCTGGGGACGCCGGGGTGGCTCAGTCGGTTGAGCGTCTGACTCTTGGCTTTGTCTCAGGTCATCATCCCACGGTTTGTGGGACTGAGCCCCGCATGGGGCTCTGCACTGACATCGGGCTCTTTCTCTCCCTCTCTCTCTGCCCCTCTCCTGCGCACACACACTCTCTCTCTCAAAATAAAAACAACTAAACTCTTGTTTAAAAAATAATACATGTTGGTCATTCCAACACTTCAATGGATATACAGTACCTCTGTTCTTTCCAGTGCTGTAATATCTTTTGATATTAACCAAGACTTTTTTTTTTTTTTTTTTTTAAGATTTTAAGTAATCTCTATACCCGACGTGGAGCTTGAACCCAGAGATCAAGAGTCACATGCTCTACCGGCTGAGCCAGCCAGGCACCCCTAACCAAGACATTTCTAGCACCAGGATGCAGGAGCAGAAGTCTGTGATCACTGAGCACTCAGTCATGCCACAGATGGGACATGGTTTTGGGAATCACTTTTCTCTCTGCCTGAACATCTGCGCCCAGCCCCCAAGGGGATACGGTCCAGCTTCTCTGAGGTTACGGTCTTTGAGTCTCATCAGCTTATCTACACAGGCTTCCGAGTAAACACCCATCCAAGAACAATGTCCTCCTCCCCCGGGTATTTAGACATTGCCAAGTTGTGCCCACACAGGGCAGCGCGTGTCTTGCTTAGATCTGTAGGCAACATAAGAGGATTGGTTACTTTCCCTTCTCACGTGGGGGAGTCTACCCTTTATTAACCTTTCTTTACAACACTAGTTATTCACAGCAAACGGGTTTAGCACAAAAGAGCAAGAAACAAAGGCTATTTCACAATTTATGTTCCAAGCCAAACGCATACGATGTGGAAACAAATTTCTGAAATAACCGACAAGCAGGTTGTTTTTTCTTTTCAACAGTTCCTTCTCCAGGCTTCTCTCTTCACAAACTCATTGGAACAAAGAAAAATCCAAGAGCAGCAAAACATTGACAATGCATCGAAGCAGCTTTATGAACAAAATCTGGCTTCACCAGGCTACTAGAAAGAACTCATTTCCGATGAATGTCATAAAAATGTAAGAGCTTAAAGAATAAATATGCGTGTTTCCTAACATTGCTATTTGCCTGCAGGAAGGAATGTGAGAATATTCATTTCACCATTTCAACTATATACATACTTTCAGATAGGGTAACTTTCTCAAAATGACTTCCAAAAAAAGGCCTGGAGAGTCCGACGGCCTGAAGCTGAAGGAGGCCATCATGAGTGTCTGAGAAGCTCTTGGGATATAGTTTATTTTTTATTTTTTAATGTGTATTTATTTTTGAGAGAGACACACACACAGAGACAGACAGAGTACAAGCCGGGGAAGGGCAGAGAGAGAGACAGAGACACAGAATCTGAAGCAGGCTCCAGGCTCTGAGCTGTCGGCACAGAGCCCGATGCGGGGCTTGAATTCAAAAACCGTGAGATCATGAGCTGAAGTTGGATGCTTAACTGACTGAGCCACCCAGGCACCCTGGGACATAGTTTTTATTAAAAGCTAAACTCCAGAGTAAATTACAAATTTACTTAATTTTTTAGTGTAAACTTTCCTGTAACAAATGGCAGGAGGCCAAGGCCAACCCTGCTTTTTTTTTGTTCCAAAGAGAGCTCAGTGCCTCTGCTCCTAAGGTTTGGTCACACACGATTTGGCGCCATCAGGGTTTCACAAAGGACTGCTGGGTCCAGGGGAAGGCACAATGGAAGACCCTTCCCCCAGGCCCATCAACTGTTTCCCCAATTATAAAAATAATACATATTTATTACAGAAAACACCCATAATTCCACTATCTAGATATAGTTATTTAAAACATTTTTATTCTATTTCCTCTCTGTCTTTTTTTTCAATGTATGTAACTCTTTAAGACACAGAACTTTAAAAAACAATTGGATCAAACTAACATGGTTTTGTATCTTCTTTTTTTTTTTTTTTTTTTTTTACAGCTTTACGGAGATACAGCTCACATAACACACAATGCACCCATTTAAAGAGTAAAATCTATGGTTTTTAGCATATTCACAGAGCTGTCACCACCACCAACTTTAGAACATTTTAATGACCCCCAAAAGAAACCTCGTGTTCCTGAGCGGCCCCTAGCCATTCTCCCCCAACTCCACCCCCACCACCGTCCCCACCGTCCCCAGGCAACCAACCATCAATTTATCTCCGTGAATTCGCCTCTTCTGGACATTTCACATGAGCGGAATCATGCAATATGTGCTCTTTTGTGACTGACCTTCTCTTCTGAGGCATCATGTTTCCAAGCTTTACCCGTGCTATAGCACGTGTCCGTACATTATTCTTTTCTATTGCAGAATAACATTCTATTGTATGCGTTTACCACATTCTATCCATTCATCAAGTGGTAGAAGTTTCCACTCTTGACTACTGTGAATAATGGAGCCATGAACGTTTGTGTGCAAGTGTTTGCATGGCCATACGTTTCCGTTTCTCTGGGCCATATGCCTGGGGGCGGGACTGCTGGGTCGCACAGCTAGAGGTTCACTTTGAGGAGCTACCAAAGTGTTTCCCGTAGCAGCTGCATCGTTTCACTTTCCCACCACCAACATACAATGCTTCTACCTTCCCTACTTCCTCACTAACATTTGCTATTATCTTTTTTTCATTCTAGCCATCCTAGTGGTTGTGAGGTGGTATCTCATTGTGGTTTTGATTCTCATTTCCCTGATGACTAATGACCGAGTATCTTTTCTAGGCTCACTGGCCATCTGTTTATCTTCTTTGGAGAAATATCTATTCAAATCCTTTGCCCATTTTTTAATTGGGTGATTCACTTTTTAAAAAAAGTGTTTGTTTATTTATTATTTGTGGGGGGGTAGCAGTGAGAGAGGGGGAGAGAGAGAATCCCAAGCAGGCTCTGCACTGTCAGTGCAGAGCCCACTGTGGGGCTTGAACTCACAAACCACGAGATCATGACCTGAGCAAAAGTCAGACTGACTGAACCACCCAGGTGCCCCATGGGTCATTCACCTTTTTATTATTCAGTGGTAAGAGTCCTTTAACTATTTTAGGTCTTAGAATATCAGATACATGATTTGCAGATACTTGCTCCCATTCTGTGTGTTGTCTTTTCACTTTCTTGATGGTATTGTTTGCGGCACAAGTTTTTAATTTTGATGAAATATAATTTATCTTTTTTTTTTTTTTTTTTGAGAGAGAGAGAGAGAGAGCATGAGCTGGGGAGATGGGCAAAGGGGGAAAGAGAGAATCTTAAGCAGAATCCACATTCAGTGCTTGATGGGGCTCAATCCCATGACCCTGGGATCATGACCTGAGCCAAAATCAAGAGTTGGATGCTCAACTGACTGAGCCACCCAGGCGGCCCTACTTTACCTTTTTACAATTTTTTCTTTGGTTGCATGTACTTTCAGTGTCCTATCTAAAAAAGCTTTACCTAACCCAAGCCATAGAGATTTATGCTTATGTTTTCTTCTAAGAGTTTTACAGTTTTGAGCTCTTCTGAGTTAATTTTTGTGCATGGTGTGAGGTAGGGGTCCAACTTCATTCTTTAGTCACGTGGATACCAGTTGTTCCAGCACCATTTGTTGAAAAGACTATTCTTTCCTTCTCCCCGCTTCCCTGAACTGTCTTGGCACTCTTTTCTGTATCCTTTCTAACATTTATTTATGTATTTAAAAAATTTTTAATGTTTATTTTTGAGAGAGAGTGAGAGACTGAGCATGAGCAAGGGGAGGGACAGAGAGAGAGGCAGACCCAAAATCTGAAGCAGACTCTAGGGTCTGAGCTGTCAGCACAGAGCCCGATGCAGGACTTGAACCCATGAACTGTGAGACCATGACCTGAGCCGAAGTCAGATGCTTAACTGACTGAACCACCCAGGTGCCCCTAAAATTTATTTTTAAATTAACTATATGGTTTCATGGGTTTTTTTTACTCATTGTGTAAGGAGCACTTTTCAATTCTACTTTTAAATGTTTGAAGAGCTGTCGTTGAGCAGAGAAAGGGGAAGTTTTGGAAAACCACTCTCCCATTTAAGACTTCCTGGTTTCTGTTGGATTCCTATTTGCTTTTTAGGGTTCTCATCTGATAACAGCAAATAGGGAGTAATATCTTACAATCCAGTTCATAGGTAACAAGACAATTAGTACAACTAGTAATAATGAAGACAGGACACTCCAAACCTGGGAGGCCTACAGTATCTCTCAACATTTGGGATCTTCCCTGGATAATGAGCATGGAAGTGTGTGACACAATCTGAGTATCAGAGCCTTGCTCCTGGAGGACAGGCAAACCACTGCCCCACCGATGGTCCTCTCTCCCAGGCAGGCCACTTTGGGGCACACAGAACTAGCAGCCTCCAAGAGCAAATCTGCAGGCAGCCCTGTGGTCCCCCTTCCTGAGCTAACCACACTAGGGGTAATGCTATGCCACCTGGAGACATTATTAAAAACAGAGTTTCCTTATTTTCTTGTTTTCTGAATTACTATTTAAATTTCCTCCTCAAGCCAAGCAGACTACCTTGACAAGACAATAAAGCTCTGGCCTCCTCAGCCAGACCCATGGTCTCTCAACTATTCTAGATGTTGAGGTGCCCGAGCAGCGAGAAAACGGCGCCAATGCCACAGGGGTTTGGAGACTTCGGAGGCTTGCACAGCCTGTGGCTGTGGGACAAAGCAGTCGCGAGGGCCGGTCAGGGCTCGGTAACTGGTCACTAACCACTAAAGAGGTGGAGAACCAGGCCTTTCCTTGAAAAGAGTGGTTTTATAATTCAAGTTTTGAGCTCCAAAGTGGTTTCAATATGCAGAATCCCCTGAATATGTTTTTAATTTTTCTAAGAATAATTACAATATTACTGTGTCGTTTTAGTGCTGTTTAATACAAACCTAGTCTATATTTACCAATTACATCCTGGGTGTTTGTAACACAAGTTTGGCTCCTGAGCACCAGTGGCCCCATTCACCTCCTGACCTAGTTTGGCACTGGGTGAATGTGAGCAAGGAGGCCCAGTGGGTGGAAGCTGCCATTAGACTCGGAGCCTTCAGGGTAAGAGATGCTCTGACCATGGCCTACAAGGGGCAGCAGCAGGGGGACAGTGGGGAAGGGGAGAGGTTGAAGCGAAGGCCTGGAGCTGTGTCCCAAGCTCCCTCTACGAAAGAGGAGGGGACCTGCTACACTGGGTAAGCTCTGGCCGGTGGCTGACACTGGTGACGTGACAGTGTAACTTGAAAAAAGGTCAAGGGTTCCTTTTTGTCTCTGAGCCCTTTCAGTTTCTCTCGGACTCATTATGTCAGAGGCAGTGGACCCTAAGAAATAACGTGGCCCAGTCTTTGGCAGGAAGAATGAACAGTAATCGCCACATCCAAAGGGTCCATATTTGGCGAGACTGTGGGGGCAAAGGCATTCATGGCTGGTGGGAACAAACACTGGTGCGATGCTTACGGAGGGGATTTGGTAATACCTCACAAAAATACATGTGCATTTACCTTCTGATGTGGCAACCTCACTTCTAAGATTTTATTTTAGAGATACACCCCCAACAACACAAAAACACACATGCACAAACTATTCACTGCATCACTGTTTGTCATTGCGAAATACTGGAAACAACCTCTACGCCCCTATAAAAGAGAGAATGTCTATATACTGTGAAACATTTTTACAATGGAGTAAGTACTTTGCAGCTGTTTAAAAACAAGAGGAGAGAGAGACATCTATGAACTGATGTGGAGTGATTTCCAGAATGTACTGGTAAGTGAAAAAAGTAAGGTACAAAATAGTATCCATAATATGCTACCATTTGACTAAGACAGAAGGGGCAGTAAAGCCAGAAAGGATAAACTAGACACTAAGGAGATTGGCTTACGTCAGGGATGGAGGAATGGAAGATACCGGGTGGGGGAGATGGCCCTTTTCTGAGTGTAGGTCTTTGCACAGCTTTGATCTCTGGAACCATGTTAATGTTTCACACGCACACAAAATTAAAAAAAAAAAAAAAAATTAAAAATGGAGGGAAAAGGTCCTTGGTTGCTCAAACTGCAAAATGAATAAGAAGTAAAACTGGTTAAGAACTACTTCCCCTGACTTAATTCAAGGAAAGCATGAAAAGAAATAAAATTAGTACAGGAAGCTATAGCAGATCTTCCTTCCCCCAAACGGCACAATGGTATTTCCCAACCCACACGCTCTTCCAAGAACTTGCTACTTCTCCGGCAAGAGGTAGAATCTATACCCCCATCCTTGAACCTGGGAAGGTACACTGACTGCTCTAAAAGAACATGATGGAAGTGATGTTATTTTACTTCCACGACTAGGTCATAAAAGGTGGCTCTTTCTCTAGAAAGACTTGCCCTCAGAACCCAGTCACCAGGCCACACGGAGAAGCGAGCTCCCAGCCAACTACCAGCATCTGTGTGCCAGCCGTGGGAGTGAGGCCTCCACTCCCTGGATGCCTCAGCTCCTCTGGCCCCCAGTCCGGCCTCCTCAGCTGACACTGTATGGAGCAGAGAGAAGCCTTCACTGACAAGCCTAGTCAAAGTACAAGTCGGTAAGAAAAATGAGTAACTGTTATGCACGTGAGGCCGCCACACGCTTCAGGCAGGCCAAGTGGATGCTGGAGGCCGGCACCAGGCCTCATAGGCCTTCTTCAAAAGGACAGTCGTCCCGTTCACACGGTTCTGCCTCTCTGGTTTCCCAGCCCACGCAGACTGGAGTCACTGCATTAAGGGTGGGGGTGGGAGATGGCGAAGCACTCAAGGAAAAGCAGCTAGAAGGATGCGGACAAACAGCAGCCAAATGGCAATGGAGATGAACGGCTGCAGGATCCGCACCAGGATGGCTCCGACGGGGTGAGAGGCCTCTGACCTCAGCAGGCCTGCGTGACGACAAGCTCGGATTTGTTTGTTGTTAAGTTCTTCAATTATCAAGATTAAATCGTCCCTGCCTGCTCTGCCTAAGGGGGCCAGGAAATGCAATGTGGCTTTTAAAGATTTTCATCATACTTAGAAGACGAAAAACATGTTTTGACACTTAAAGAGGTAAATGCCAAGTACTCAGAAAGGAGGTCTGCAGTAGAGAATCCCCCAGGGGCAGCGATGCTGGGTTGAGGGGCTGGGCTATGCGCCATCAGGGCCCCCCAGCCCCTCCTGGGGCTTCCACAGACCCCAGTGGGGACATGATACAACAAGCACATGTAAGAAACACTGAGGAAACAATGTTCTAAAACATGTTTGCTTTGTTTTGTTTTTGAGAAAGAGAGAGAGAGAGAGAGAGCGCGCGCTCACATGTGTGAATGCAGGCGGGGGGTGGGAGGCAGACGGGGAAGGGTGGAGAGAGAGAATCCCAAGCAGGCTTGTGTCAGTGTAGAGCCCGACGCGGGGCTTGATCTAGCTCGCGACCATGAGACCACGACCTGAGATGAAATCAAGGGTCAGATGCTTAACCGACTGGGCCACCCAGGCCCGTGTTTTTGTTTTTGTTTTAAATTTAAGGAACTCTTTCAAAAGGAAAGAATTTTATTACATAATTTTCTTACATTAGTATGAATACAATTATCTTCCTGATTTCCCTGAGTCTGATGAGAGGCCAGACAGCTGATAACCCAGGGAGAAAAGGGATTTGGGGTAGTGGGATTCGCTGGTGGTAAACAGGACATCCCTAGAATCGTTTTGTATTACCCAACCCCGGCCTAGAGGAAGGTCAACTTCCCACTTTAGCTGGTAACTTAGGTCAGAGGGCAGAGGCAGTGGGTGAGAGGCCGGCAGAGGCATATGGTCTGTTTTTGGCTGACAGAGTCAGCTGAGTGAGGGTTCAGGGGCCTCTTCCACACTGAAGGCGATCAGTGAAATGAATGAAAACCCGTGACTGGCTAACAGCGCAAAGAAGGCGGCACCAAGTGCTTCCTGTTAAGAACAGAAATACAGTCACTGTAAGAGGTCAAACACTGTAGCAAGCTACTGAACATGAGAAAAACAGGCTTTGTGCTCCACAGGCGGGAGGCGGTGCTTAGGGCCTGAGCGGAGTAGCGGCGGGAGGCCTCAGGTCCAGCACAGTTTCAGAATGGCCAGCAAAATGACAGTCGTGGCAGCTGAGGGCCTGGGAGCCCCCGGGCCAGGTTTTGTACACGCCGTCACTTAGCAACTGTGAAATTAAGCTACTCAACTGGGTGAGCCTGTTTCTCCATCTACAAAATGGGAGAGAAGAGCATCTAATCTGCAAGACTGTTTAAGGGATCACGGTAGTTCTATGGAAGTGCCTAAAGAATCTGGCACATGGCAGCTTATATTCCTTATCTTATCGCAGATGATCTTGAGTCAATGTCCAGCTTGTTACACTGTGGGAGTAATGCGCGTGGGAAATCTTCAAAAGCACTGGAAATAGCTCAAAAGCACTGGAAATAGCTAAGGAGTCTGAGAATTTAAGAATACAAAGGTAACTGAGGAATGAGACCTCTATTACTCACGAGCCTGAGGACGTCCCCACTGATTGCCCAGTTGCTCAGGTCAAAGGTTAGGAGTGATCTTTGGCCCATCTGGTTCTCTCACGCCCCAGCCCTAATTCATCAGCACATCCAGCCAGCTGCCCTCCATCCACGTCTCCCAACTCAGTGGTTTTCCCCTCCGCGGCCCCACTCCCCACAGCCCGCTCTCAGCCCCTCACCCGCTCTCCAAGAACAGCCGCTTCTAACCTTAAATAGATCAACATTACTCCCTGCTTAAAAACCTCCCAGTGCGTCCCGCCCTCCTCAGAACTGATCCCACGAGGCCCCGCCTGTCACCACACTGGCCTCATCGCAGTTCCATGAATACGCCAACCACCTGCCGGCCCCCGGGCCTCGGCCTCAGCACTCGCTGGCCTCTCCCCTGGAATGCCACTCCCACACAGATCCCATGATTCAGTTCCTCACTTTGGTCAGGTCTCTGCCCAAATGTCACCTCCTCAAGGAGGCCCTCCTTGACCACTGCTCTAAAAAAGCTATCTGGTCATTTTCCATCTTCCCGTACTTGGCTTTCCCTTCATTCTTGCCACCACCAGGTGTTTGTTACTTGCTGTCTTCCCGACCAACTGAAGCACCAGCCACCTGAAGGGACAAGGCCCTTATCCGTCTTGTTCACTCCCATGTCCCCAGTGCCTACAGCTGGGCTTAGTACACAAGAAGTGCTCAGAGTGCTTACGTAGGTAGAAATGAGTTTGAGCAGAAAAGCAGAAAAGCCACGGCCCAGGCAGCCAGCTTTACCTTCTTCCCAGCCGTGGGGCTGCTCTCCGCGCTCTGCACGGGGCTCCTCTGGGGGCTTCGGTTTTCTTGGGGGACACACCTGGCCATGTACACGCTGTAGTCCAGAAGCATCTTCTGCCGCACACTGCCCACCAGCTCCTTCTGCTTCGGCTGGGACATGACCTCCTCCACACTGCCTTTGCTGCTGCTGCGGCTGTGGGTCAGGTGCCCCGAGGGGCTGTTGTGTCTGCTATGTGAGGGCAAAACCCCTGCAGCAAAGAAGTGATGGCTGTTAATTCACAGAAAGAAAAGTGATTGCAGAGGAAACGGAACACAGAACATCGAACAACTATCACCACTGGGTTGAGCTGAAAACCAGCCAATAATGCTAACAAATGATTGTTTAAAAAAATACACGGTTTCATTTCCTAGCCTGAAAAATACCTTCCACTCTAATAATAGATAATGTTTTAGAACAGTTTTTAGTCTTCTCCAAGATAATTCAGAAGACCTGAAAGCCATGAAGTCCATCTGGTAAGTCCCTTTCTCTTTTTTTTCCCCCCTGGTAATCACTTAGGGTCAAATACGGAACTGACATACCCCCCGGGACAAATGGAAAGTGGGCAGAAAGCTAAGTGCTCACCCACGGCTTGGGGCAATTCTAGACCTACCATCTTTCATTCAACAAAGGTTTTCATCAAGCACTTTCTCTGGATCAATTCCACATTAAAAGAAGAATGAGACATAATCCCTGACCTTGAATTTGGGCACCCAGGCAAAGAAATCACAGCTCTCTATAATAACCATCGTAACTGAAGCCCAACTGAAGGACTTTCAGGGCAGAAAGATGGGGGTGACTACCTCTGCACAAGAGAGCCCCAGGGCTGACTTTCACAGGTAGTGTCCTCCAGGCTGCCTCTTAAAGAAGTAGTTGGCATTTTCCTGGTGCAGGTGGGGGAAGAGCATTCCAGTTAAAGGGAACAGCATATGCAAAAAGGAAGGACAGGGTCCTGTAGGTCTAGAGAACGCCGAGAGGTTCAGCGAAGGTCCAAGTGGGGTCCATGGGGCAGAGGGACAGGTCCTCGGTACAAATGTGAGTCGGGAGGCCAGAGGACTCTGCATTTCTATGGTGATCTCAGGCGTGGCGGACCATGTCCAGGTTTGGGAGCCTAAGAGCACTAGCTTGAAACTGCCCTGACTCACCTGCCTCCTTGTCACATCTAAGGTTCTCCTGTGTTTCTTTTCTCAGAGGAGTCACAGTATGTAAAAATAAATATAATCCTAAGGAACCAGGAAAGGCAAAACCCCATACATCTGCAAGTCATTCCGTCCCCGGTTAAATGATTTGGTGCAAAGGGTTGCAGAGATCAGCCTAAAAGGTAAATGATTCATGAGAACACTCCTTAGACAACCATCAGTTCAGGGTGGGCTTCCTTCCTACCTACCTGGGAATCTCTCTCAGAATCTGTTCTCCTTCAGACTCTTTAAACATACGTAAGCATTTAGCACACATGTTATTACCTGGTTTACTTCCAGAGACTCCAGGCGGCTTCTTGATTTCCGACTTCAGTTTCGATGCCAGAATAAATCGCCTAAACCACTCCTCTTTCTCTCGGCCAGTTCTCCCAAAGAGATACAGTATCTGATCTCGCTGGCCTGATCTCGTTCCCTCCTGAGGATGGGGTGGCTTCTTAGGGTCCTCGCCTCCCAGCTCTCTCTCAGCTGGTGGCTTTTCTTCAGAAGTCTCTTTATCAGTCTGGGCCTTAGACATAAAGTCGTCTTGTCGACCAAGCTCGATACAAATGGGGTACTTTTTATTCCAAATTCGTTTTCGAGCCAAACTTTTAGGTACAAGATAAATCTAGAGTGAAAGGGAAATGATGATTTACACACAAAATTAAGAATTGGCCACACTGTGCATTAATATTATGCAGAACATGATGCAAACTTCATAGCCTTTTGGACTAAAATGAATGCGACATAATTACTACCCTGTCTACAAAACGACTATAAAAACTGGGATAAATTTGGGGCGCCTGGCTGGCTCAGTTGTTGAGAGCGTGTGACTCTTGATCTAGGGGGTGTGGGTTCGAGCCCCACCCACGGTGGGTGCAGGGATTGCTAAAAAACAAAATCTTTAAAAAAAGAAACTGGGATAAATGTTTAGAAGTGACCTGCTATTCCTCAAACTCCTTCAGAAGCAGATGTTTAAGAATTCGGGAAGCGTTAACAGGTATCTGTAATTTTTAGGTAACAGTGGCACATAAAGTATTGAGTAGATCATCATCAACTAAGTTTGACTATTGACTGAATTTAATGATCCTGGGCCAACCTTACACCGGAAAAAAACAAATGAATTTATCCACCTAGATCTAGATGGTAGCTCAAGTTTATTAGCCTCAAGAGTGAATTTATACAAAAATACTTCCGCATTGGGGTAAACTTCAAGATCTCTCACATGAGTTGTAACAACAGAGAACCTATAGCTTTTTGGAATAACAAATGATTTACCTTTCTCAAAAACAGAGGCATATAACCCTTATCAAAATGTAGTTATTTTACATGCCCATAATTTCCACATTTACAGTCGTTATTACCCTAAACCACTAACATAGCTTTTTGTTTGACGGAAAAAAATAACCCTTAAAACAGATGAGTGTGCTATGCCTTTGTTCCTCAAAGTGTGGTCTGCTGACCAGCAGCAAGAGTATCACCTGGGAGCTCACATAAATGCAGATTCTCAGGACCCATTCAGAGTTGCTGAAATAGAATCTGCATTTAAAAAGATGCTTGGCTGATCTGCATGAAAGGCACCATCCTAAATTATACTAATACTTTAAACACACACACACACACACACACACACACACACACACACACACACACACACACACCCTTTTTGAGGGGAAAAAAGGCAGTAAAGCAACCAAGATTCCAAATGCTTTTCTTTCATTTGCGTTTCCCATACCAGCTGGGCTCACCTTGCTGTCTGAAAGGTCGTAGATTTTCTGGCTGATGTAGGTAACCTCTGGCTTTGTTTCATTGTAGCTTGCCCTCCTGGATATATTTTTATTGGGTTTTGAAAGTCTTAAGGTCCCACCCTCAAGTCGAACAAAGACTGAATGGGTCAAAGTCGCGTGGTAAGTTTCTGGGTCATAGTTGTAAATCTCATTCATCCATCCCTGATGAAGAAAAACTTCCATTAGTAAAATTAGAGTACAAATCTGATTGGCTATGAAAACGAAGACCACTGAGGTATTCGGGACACTGAAACCAAACCTAACTATGACGCCAGTGTCAATTCATTGGTGACCAGAGGTTGCTAAGACAAGTGCTCAGCTTGAAGGATAATTAGGGTGGAGGCATAATTTAGTATGTTTCTGACAACTAAAAATCTGGATTTGGGGGAGAATGATAATGTCCATTTCTCTAAATAGAAGGTTCTTTTCTCTTTTCTCTTTTCTTTTCTTTCTTTTTTAAAGCTAACAAGCAAATCAGGAAACTCAAAAGTGTTATTCATGTAAACAGAACAAGTCTCTCCGCCTGACCTCCTCTGGGGGTGAATAATCCCATCCAGTCTGGCCGTCTTAAATTAGCCAAACTCATTCTCTTCTCAGGTCACCTGCAAACCATCTTTAGAATGTCACAGATCATATTAACTCATGCTACCATTCCAGGACTGAGAGAACACCTACCGCTCCATTTCTGGCTTGCTGAAATCACACAGTAAGGCAGATGATCAGGAATTAGGCACTGAATATTATAGATATGATCAACAGTATTTCAAAATCCAAACACATATAAAAACTTCAATGAGTAAAATTGTGCCCCAGGTCTCCCCTCAATAACATAAATGTACTTATACACTGATCTTCAAAAACAGCACACACATTAAAGTGTATGGACAATACACAAAAGCCTAACACACCATAAAATTATGCTAAAGCTCCTTCTCATAGCTGTGATCAATATTCATCATCTAATACTCTACCTGCCCCACAGTACTTTTTCAGATGATACAGTGTCCCAGATCTCCTTAAAAGAAGTTCTCAGGGCACCTGGGTGGCTCAGTCGTTAAGTGCCCGACTTCAGCTCAGGTCATGATCTCCTGGTCCATGAGTTCGAGCCCCGCGTCCGGCTCTGTGCTGACAGCTCAGAGCCTGGAGCCTGCTTCAGATTCTGTGTCTCCCTCTCTCTCTCTGCCCCTCCACTGCTCATGTTCTGTCTCTCTCAAAGATAAACATTAAAAAAAAAAAAAAAGAAAGAAAAGAAATTCTCTAGGGAACTTTAATTGATTATCTCCCACTCCCTTCACTTTATAAATGTTTCTGGAACAAGCAGAGAGGTACTAAATATCACACTGCAGTTGGGATTGCCATCCTTTTCAAAGAATGGCCATTTCCGTGGTGAGTACTTGAGTCTCACACTGAAGTCTTGACCTGAGAGCCTCTGCAAATGCAGAATCCTCAGAATTCTCTGTTATTCAATTATCCATTCATCAAAACATGCACTGTCTCCCTATGTGCCAAGTAATTTGTCAAGAGCTGATACAAAGACTTTAAAAAGGACAGGAGTTTTGACCCAAGGCTGCTCCCAAATCAGCAGAGAACTGGGTCTTCATTTCACCATGTTACCACCCTGCTGGGGTAACCATAAAAACGTCGTCACAAAAAGTACGCTGAATGTAAGTTAAAAACAAACAACCTTCGTCGTGGGGTATATATGCAAAATTTATGAGCCAATTCTATAGTTTTATAGATCTCAGTAGGGTGTTTTGTTTTTTTGTTTTTGTTTTTTGCATGCGTTAGGAGTATCTCTTCCTCCTCCTAATGTGTCACTGCATCTATTAAAAATGTTGAATAAGCAAGCAATGGCCACAGGAAGAGGGTGTATTCTAGGTGTTGCAATGATCAGAGCAATGAAATGAAAAAGGGGACAGGCGACATACAGCACAATGGGGCTTGAAGCAGACTGTACTGTTAAGAGTATCAGTTTGGGTAGTTTTATTTTGTTAAGTGTAGAACTAAGTACATTTTTTGATTCATAGTGTTTTGTGTGTTTTTCCTTAGTCTGTTATAATGGTGAAGTACGTTCATCGATTGCTGAGTGTTGAACCAATCTTGCATTCTCAGGAAAATTATGTATTGGTCATGATGTGAAGTTGGATTATACCAGCTCGCGAGAGCTAATTCTACACATCTCTCCCTGACTCCACGGTCAGTGACCTCACGTTGTTAGCTTACAATTAGCCATGGTGGGAGTTTTTATACCCTGGAGATCAGTAAACAGGATGAAGAGCGTTTCCCCTCGTCCCAGAGAGCCAGCTTACCAGCATACCACTATTATTATCCTTTTTATACACTGCAGAATTTGGCTTACTAATATTTTGTTCAATTGTCCCTCTAAGTTCATAAAGGAAAGTGGTCTATAGTTTTCTTGCAATATCTTTCAATATTAGCTAGCCTCATAAAAGGAGTTGGGAAGTACTCCTTCTCCTATTTTCTGGAAGAGTTTGCGTAAAATATTTCTTCCTTAAAGGTTTAGTCAATTTGCCAAGGAAGCCATCTGAACCTGGAGTTAGGGTTAGGGTTAGGGTTTGGGTTTTCTTCATTGAAAGGTTTTAAACTATGAATTCAATTTCTTTAACTGCTACTGGACTATTCACGCTATCTATTTCTTCTTGAGTGAGCTTTGGTAGTTTGATAGTTTGGGTCTTATGAGGAATTTCATAGAAGTTGTCCAACTTCCGGGTATAATGTTGTTTGTAATATTTCCCTATTATGCTTTTGTCTGTAGAGTCTAGTGATATCCTCTCTTTCAATCCTAATATTGGTAATTTGTACTTCTAAAACAAGCATTTAATGCTATTAATTTCCCTCTAAGCACTGTGCCAGCTGCAATTTTTGATAGGCACTTTCAATTTCATTTGGTTAAAATATTTTTTATTTTCCCTTATGACTATATTTGGACCAACAAGCTAATTAGAAGTATGCTGTTTAACTTCCAAATATTTGGGAATCTTCCAGATTATCTTTCTGTTATTGGTTTTTAGTTTTTAATTCCATGATGGTCAGAGAACATGCTTTGCCTAATTTCAGTTCTTTTAAATATGTTGTTGTTGTTTTTTTTGATGTTAATTTATTTATTTTGAGTGAGAGAGAGAGAGAGAGAGAGAGAGAGCGAGCAAGCATGAATGGGGGAGGGGCAGAGGGAGGGGGAGAGAATCCTAAACAGGCTCCGAGCCCAGCACCAGAGCCCGATGCAGGGCTCAAACCCACAAACTGTGAGATCATGACCTGAGCCGAAATCAAGAGTCAGACACCCAACTGACTGAGCCACCCAGGCATCCCTAAATTTGTTAAGTTTTTATGACCCAGAATATGGTCTATCTGGTGAATGTTCATATATACTATAAAAAATATGCATTTTCTAGAAATATATTTGTCTTTTTAAACAATGTTTATCTAAAAGGTTTCAAACAACATTTTCACTGAAGATCTCCTGCATGCAAGCCACCATTTTCTTTTTATTTCAATTTGGTTGCAGAAAACACTTTCTTACATAAATAGGCTTACTAGGCCAAAGTTCTAAAGGCAAATAGATTAATAAAGGACACTTTCTTACATAAATAGGCTTACTAGGCCTAAAGTTCTAAAGGCAAATAGATTAATAAAGGACACTTTCTTACATAAATAGGCTTACTAGGCCTAAAGTTCTAAAGGCGAATAGATTAATAAAGGACTTGAAGCAGATCCGATTTTTCTGGGCTATGTCAGAGCCATGCTGAAAGGCCACGTTGTAGTTACTTGCAGAGCTACTAAAACCAAGAAGAATCCATGGAGGGAGGGATGGAAGGGCTGGCGCTTAAGACTTTCTTAGGGTCAGGGAATGATAATGAGATTAAAAGAGCAGCCTGCTATCGGTGTCATCTATGAGCTTGAATTATTTCATTCTGAGCACACATCTACCTAGAAGAGAGGCTACCTGAGGATACACAGCATGTGTGATACCCTCTGCGGGCACCTGCATCTGGTTAACGAGAGCAATCATTTCCACAGGGCTTCAGGGATTGGCTTCTAGCCACAAAGCCATGCTCTCAATCCAGCAGCCTGAGCTCCTTCCCAAGCCAGAGAGCCAGCCCTCCGGAGTTCTTGCTGGGGGCAGCCCGCATCCCCCCAACGTGGCCGTGGCTCTGAGACGACATGTGGTTGTCCTCTGCTGACTGCTCTGACAGGTAACAGGCCACCCTCCGCCACTTGCCAAACTGTAGAAATACTAGAACAACCTGATTTAAAGGCATGTGGAAGAGGGGCGCCTGGGTGGCGGTGGTGCAGTCGGTTAAGCGTCCGACTTCAGCCAGGTCATGATCTCGCGGTCCGTGGGTTCGAGCCCCGCGTCGGGCTCTGGGCTGATGGCTCAGAGCCTGGAGCCTGTTTCCGATTCTGTGTCTCCCTCTCTCTCTGCCCCTCCCCCGTTCATGCTCTGTCTCTCTCTGTCCCAAAAATAAATAAAAAACGTTGAAAAAAAAAAATAAATAAAGGCATGTGGAAGAGAAAAGAGAGTTTTAAGTCATACACAGTACAAAAAGAAAATCGTACGCCTGCCCCACTGGAAGACACAGCAGTGAGAGGCAGGGGGAGGCCTGGGAAGACAATCTAGGAGATGCCTTTCTTTGGGAAAGGTCCAAGGGGCTCCAAGCTCCCTTCCCCTGGCTCAGGGCTTGCTTGGCCCTCCTTCTCCCTATCTGCTCTTTCAGAACCACCAGTGGCTGCGCTCCAAACACAAAGGCTCCCATGGCTCCTCCTTCCCTTTTATCTTCACATTGCCTTCTTCCCACACTACCATTTTCTTTTCTTCATGTTACGGAGTTACAAGAGGCTAAAGCCCATACCTGCCAACAAACAAATACAACCCATGAGTCAGGATTTCAACTGCACGGTTCGAATTTGATGGTCTGTGGTGGACCATCGTTGGTTAGCTTAAGTGAGGCCTGACCCTTGATCATACTTGATTACAGGACAGACTGCTGGTCCAAACACACGCCCTGAAGCCCGCCCACAAACATGAGCAGAACATGAGTCTGACACACCTGTGTTCCAATCCTGGCCTCACCACTTGCTGACTGCCAAGTTGGATGATGCTTACCCTGTTTTCTCCCCAGCGAGAGCGTCTAACATGGCTTACTTCCCAGCTTCATGCCTCCCCCGTCCCCACCTCACCCTCTGCTCCAGCTGTAATCAACTTCTCCATGCTAACAGCACTTTGTTGAAGTACAGTTTGCATATATAAGTAAAAAGAATAAATCTTACACGTAAGATTTTAAGATATTAATATTAATATTTGTAAGAATAGCTGACATTTGAGCTCATACTATGATCCAGGCACTTCAGGTGCATTATCTACTTCTGCCAATTACCCAAGGTTTTCCAAGTGAGGAAAATGAGGAGAGAGGTTATGTGATTTGTCTAAAGAGTGGTTTAAAGAAACCAAAACAAAACAAACAAGCAAAAAAAACAAGTGGCCCAGAGAGTGGCAAATCTAGAACTTAAGCCAAGTCTACCTGACTGTGAGGCCCAGGCTCCTACCTCCCCTCCATGGCATGGCCCACCTTCTGTCTGGCTGGTCATCCCCCAGGTCACGGCAAAGGTGACACTTCTGCCAGGGAGCCTCTATGATCACCTAGGCTCAGTTCTCTGTTGTCTCCCTCCTATCCCTGCATCTGTTAACTGCCTGGTCTACTTGAGTACAAACACCACAAGACAATCCGAGTTGTAACGAGTGTTTGTTGACTGAATACACGAACACAGCCCAATTCAGGGGGTGCCCAAGAGGATTAAATGAAATCTGTATGTAAAGCACAAGGGAATAGGACAGGCTGGTGTGCTCTTCACAGCCTGGTAAGTATTGTTCTAGCTGCCTAAGTGGAGAGAAGCAAAGGAAGGAGCTGAGATCCTACCAAGTGCAGAGAGTGGCAGGGGTTACTTTGAAGCAGAAGGCTTGGTCACTGCTCCCAAGGAGAAAACCAAGTTATAATTGCACAAAATAGCACAGAACGAGAGAATAAGTTGATCATACTTGAGCACACCTAGACTGCCTGGGTGGCTCAGTTGGTTTCGGCTCAGGTCATAATCTCACAGTGAGTTCGAGCCCCGCGTCGGGCTCTGCGCTGACGGAGCGGAGCCTACTTGGGATTCTCTCTCCCTCTCTCTCTGTCTCTCTCTCAAAATAAAAAAATAAACTTAAAAAAAGAGAGGGAATAGGTACCCTTGGGAAGAATCTTAAGAGTTAAGATTAAAGAGTAAAAAAGAATTGAAGAGCAAAAAAGGCTTTTCAGGACAGAAACTAAATTAGCCATTTCCCTATAGCAGAGAAAGGTAGGTGCCGTGACTGATACCAAGGTTTCCTGACTCTCATGCAGAGCTCTTTCCAGAACATTACAACCTTTGAAAGGAGACCCTGACAGACTCAAAGGGGCTATTTCTCGACCCACATTAGTCAGGACGCTGACTGGCTATTCGGACGCCTGGACCAAGAGGTGGCCAGGCATGATCCTCCTGCTTCCGTCCCCTGATGCATCCTCCTGACCCCAAACCAGGCAGGCTGTCCCTGCAGAAAGTGATCTCCCAATACAAACCCAATTGCCTTTCATACCATCACTCAGCCCACTTTTTCCCGCAGCTTGACCAACTCCCTGGATTAAGCTGCAAACAGCATTTCCAGATCTAAGTCAAATATCAAACTTGAGGGGCGCCTGGGTGGCGCAGTCGGTTAAGCGTCCGACTTCAGCCAGGTCACGATCTCGCCGTCCGTGAGTTCGAGCCCCGCGTCAGGCTCTGGGCTGATGGCTCAGAGCCTGGAGCCTGTTTCCGATTCTGTGTCTCCCTCTCTCTCTGCCCCTCCCCCGTTCATGTTCTGTCTCTCTCTGTCCCAAAAATAAATAAAAAATGTTGAAAAAAAATTTTTTTTAAAAATCAAACTTGAGAGCAGTGCAGCGACTTCAAGGCCTGCACCCTGTCCCTTGAACACACCCGACCATCTACTGCTCAGCTCTCTAACATTCTCAACCCTGAATTTCTTACCAAGTAAGATATTTCTCCAATTTTATTTTGTTATGGGACATGGGAGTGGGTATAAAGAGATATGCAGTCAGCAACTCATTCCATCTCAACAGCTCAACTAAAAAAACTCAGAGATTTGGGGCGCCTGGGTGGCTCAGTCGGTTGAGCGTCCGACTTCAGCTCAGGTCGTGATCTCACGGTCTGTGAGTTCAAGCCCCGCCTCGGGCTCTGTGCTGACAGCTCAGAGCCTGGAGCCTGTTTCAGATTCTGTGTCTCCCTCTCTCTGACCCTCCCCCATTCATGCTCTGTCTCTCTCTGTCTCAAAAATAAAGGTTAAAAAAAAATTTTTTTTTTTTTTTAAATAAAAAAACTCAGAGATGTTCTCAACCTACATGAAAGCAGCTCAGACAAGCCTTGTCTCTTTCTGAGGCTGGAACTGTTAAAATGGAGACAGTGCATACACTAGGGGACAATGACCACAGTCAGCTGGGCTGCAGCTGTCTGGCCCACCGACTGGTCCTGTGATCCCATCTGTAAAAGGTCAGGGGTTTCTCTTCCATCCTCTACTGGATTTAGAAGCCGTATCTGGCTGAAAGTACAAACCACAATCTATAAAGGGACTCATTTCATACTTGGAAAGATTAAAAGCTGCAATTAACCTTTTGCAAAATAATAAAGTCTGGAAGGACTACTATTATGTTCACTTTCAGTTACAGTGCCAACCAGGAGGTCAAGACCAATGCTCTCTTGGTCAGCTTGATGCTGTGATGACCAGAGTAAAGCATCAGCCCTCCGGCCCGAGGAAGCGATGGGGCTTCTCTATCTTCAGTGTTGCACGGACTGACATTCTGCTGTCATGTGGCTGTGCTGGCACTTGAGGCTGCCTGTCACTCAGCTCTCCTGCATCATTCCTTCATCTAGCCTATCAGGGAAGGAGCAAATCCTAAACAGGACAGAGCCAGGGATGAGGCCCCTACTGCTGAAAATCATCTCCGAGGCAAATAAACAGGTGATCACTTTTCTTCTGTCTCCAAAAGTAAAACATAAGCAAGATTTTCTCTTTTCAGGTTTTGGCCCTTTTTAAAAATTTTTAAATGTTTTTTATTTATTTTTGAGAGAGAGAGAGAGAGAGAGACAGAGAGTGAGCAGGGGCGGGGCAGAGGGAGAGAGGGAGACACAGAATCCGAAGCAGGCTCCAGGCTCTGAGCTGTCAGCACAGAGCGTGACGCAGGGTTCAAACTCACAAACTACGAGATCATGGCCTAAGCTGAAGTTGGGACACTTAACCGTCTGAGCCATCCAGGTGCCCCTTGACCCTTTTTGATATATTAATAATGGTTTAGAACTGGAGTCGTGAGTTAAAACGTGATATCACAGATCATGGACTTAGAAAATACGGCAGGAACAGTCTACTTAAATTTACAGAACTTTAGATATAAATTTGGTTTTACCCATAAAAGACAAACAGACCAACAGACATATAGACTTCATGCTATGAACGACAGCCTCAAGCAAATGGTCAACATTCAAAATAAGTGCTGCTCCTTTCAACAATAGCCAAATTATGGAAGGAGCCTAAATGTCCATCAACTGACAAATGGATAAAGATGTGGTTTACATATACAATGGAATACTACTTGGCAATGAGAGGGAATAAAATCTGGCCATTTGTAGCAATGTGGATGGAACTGGAGGGTATTATGCTAAGTGAAAGAAGTCAGGCAGAGAAAGACAGATACATGTTTTCACTCATATGTGGATCCTGAGAAACTTAACAGAAGACCATGGGGGAGGGGAAGGGGGAAAAAAAGTTACAGAGAGGGAGGGAGGCAGACCATAATAGACTCTTAAATACTGAGAATGAACTGAGGGTTGATGGGGGGGGGGGGGAGGGTGCGAGAGAGGGGAAAGTGGGTGATGGGCATTGAGGAGGGCACCTGTTGGGATGAGCACTGGGTATTGTATGGAAACCAATTTGACAATAAATTGTATTTAATATCAAAACAAAACAAAACAAAACAAAATAAGTGCTGCTCAAAGATACCATCAAGAAGAGGAAGAAAAAGGTTCATTAGGGGAGGGAAATCCCAGCATCAATACCATCCACATTCTCCAACTGCCTGCTTCAAGGTCACCTTCACAGCCGTGTCACTAGAAGCTATGGAGTCAGAGCTAAAGCCACAGACACTGGCAAAATGGCCTTTATCTCAGCTTTTCCTACTCATGTGACCATAGAACACTTTTTATTTTTTTATTAAAAAAATTTTTTTAATGTTTATTTATTTTTGAGAGAGAGACAGAGACACAGCATGACAGGGAGAGGACAGAGAGAAAGGGAGACACAGAATCCAAAGCAGGCTCCAGGCTCTGAGCTGTCAGCACAGAGCCTGATACAGGGCTCGAACCCACGGACCGTGAGATCATGACCTGAGCTGAGTCGGACACTTAACAGACTGAGCCAACCAGGCACCCCATAGAACACTTTTCAGAACGTACTGGCAAATAGCAGGAAACGTAAGAGAAAACATTCACATTTGACCAAAAAATAACATGATCTCAGATGAATCACTGAAATAATCAAGGTCTCGGTTATGTTAACACATGATAAACATTAAATCATATCAACAAGTTTTGAAATTATAAGACAATAGATTAGCAAGCCAATAAATCAGTAGCCTCCAAACTTTTTAGATCATACATCCTAGCAGCTCGAAAATTTTGAGTATGTACCCATAATATATCCATTTGTTTATAAATCATGTTCTAATATATTACTTTTATAATATAGTAAAAAATAGAATTGAGAGATATATAGCTTTTATAAAGCTATATATAGGAATTGAGAAGTATATAGCTTTTATAAAAAGTAAAAAATAGGAATTGAGAGAAAAAGATGAAGTAATTAACCTTTTGGAAATTTTTAGTTTTTCCTTTCTGAAAGCTTTGTACTATCTTCAGCTGACACCTCTAGGCACAATATATATACTTAGGGTGAGGCTCATCATTAATGATAATGGATGTAAATCCATATTTCAAATAGTCTTGTCGATAATTTCCAAGGATTTTGACAAAGGTGGTTATATGGCCATCTGTATGTTAAATATTAGCAAAGCCTATAAACTTCCTTAGAAAGAGTAAAAATACATATAAATAGAAACTAATACTTTTTTCTTGGATAGAGTCTTTAGCAACCCATCTTGGAGACCACTGAAAAGAAGCAAAAGAATGAAACAGAGAGATCACAACAGCGGCCTTGGGCACCAACACACCAACATGTTCATACTCTGATGCCATCTTGTTGGGAACCTCCCTTGGGGGTATAGCAAACCTCTTCTTAAAGGTTAAATACTGAACAATAAGAACAATCTTCGATGGACTTAGTACTTTTCTTTATACATTAAAATAAATATTAGAGTTGAAAAGATATCTAGCATTGATTTCTTTCATGATTAAACCTTACTCTTCCAAAAAACATGATTGAGACTCACCTATGCCCACAGCCTCTCTCCTCACTCCATAGATGAAACTTGCAACAAAACCAAAAAGGATGGTTCTGTAACACCCAGCCGGAACTCAGGATATGTTTTCTCAAGGAAATGATGTTATAAACTTAGTTCTATAGGAGTGAACCAGAATTATTGTTTAGCTATGCTGTAAGCTAATGGGTTGAGTGGGAAACTGGCAAAATGTTGATAATTGTGGAAGCTGAGACTGGGTGTTGGGTACATGGGCTTTCATTACACTATGCTCTCTACTTCTGTGTATACTTGACATTTTCTATAATGAAAAGTTGAAAAATAAAAGTTCAAGAAAAAAAATCATGCTGGAGTCACCTGACCTCTTTAACTACACTGTTCCCATGGAATTCAGGACACATTTCCTGTGCCGTTAACTCTCCAACCAACTTTAAAACATGGGTACCTGCTTGCCAAGTGAGGGCTGCCTGCTTTGAAATATCTCACCTAATGCTTTTCAAACAACATGGGACATTGGGAAACAGACATGTTTATAAAAGCCATACATAAAACCTCAAGTGACCCATTGTGGGAGCAGAATATTTCCAGTTCGATATAACGTAGAAATAAATGCTTTTTTATTTCTTGTACTCATTGTACTGGGGGTTGTAAGAGACCAATGAAAACCAACCCAAGTCTCTTTTGGCTGTAATGGGGCTGTTTTCTTCTTAAGATTTGCACACTCTAATTTCTTAAAAGAAAAAAATTCCATGAAATTGAGATTAAATTTACAAGTTTGAATTTCTTCTCAAAATTGATCATGTTCTCTCTACAAAATTATTCTTTTACATATCAAAACCAAAGCCTGTATTTTGGGAATTCAATATTTAAAAAACTCTCCCTCTTACTAAATATCTAAATTTGATATTTAAGGAACCTAAGGAAAAAAGGTTCTCCAAAATTCATCTCTATTAGCCTTGCAATGGTAGAAATGTAATTTTAGTCAACCTTCTGGGCCATCTTTTTTAAAAAGACACAGATCAGGGGCACCTGGGTGGTTCAGTCAGTTAAGCTTCTGACTCTCGGTTTCAGCTCAGTTCATGATCCCAGGGTTGTGGAATCCAGTCCCGTGTTAGGCTCTGCGCTGAGTGTGGAGCCTGCTTAAGATTCTCTCTCTCTCTCTCTCTCTCTCTCTCTCTCTCTCTCTCAAAACAACAACAACAACAACAACAACACAGATCTTCACTCCAGAAACTGACATTCTACTGTTGTGTTCTACAAGCAGTTTATAAGTCTGAAATAAAGAATTTACCCACAAATAGAATTCAAAACTGCATGAGTCATACACTTGAACATATCCAAAAACCTTCTGAAATCTTCAGGAAGCTTATCATTATAGACATGGGGAAGGTCATTGTGCACGACTGGCACTGAAGCATACTCCTGGTCAAGTGACAAGTGCATTGTTAGAGAAGAAACATTCAACTTGCTTAAGAATGCTCAGCAAAAACGAACATCCCAAAGGCACTGCTGACTCTAAATGCCTCATTCTCCCCATGCCCAGACCCAGTCTTTCCCAGGGTCCCTAGCTCAGGCTACCTAGCTAGTCCCCCCAAATAAAACCCCCAGAAAGTTACCATGCAGAGAGCGTTGCTCGAAATGATGCCCTTGGACTCTGCAGCACACGCGAGGCTCTGCCTGGAGCTAACCTAGCCCAACTGCCAAGCCTTCAGTCACATTAGGGTCTCCTAACCTTCTGGCCTTCCCTCCTGGCTGTCACGCATTCGACTTGTCACCTGGCTGCCTACGTGGCAACCTTTCTCCTATCTGCTGCTTCTCATCAGCAGCGTGAATGTATGAATTCATAATGTATGCAAGCCCCAACATTAAGAACAATCAGGCTCTGGAGGAGGATCTAAGAGTCATTCTGTGGACTTTGTGACAACTGTTTGGCCTCAAAGAGGTTTTGACTGCTTCCGTCCCGGACCAGAGAGCTGCTGACTGGCAGGGTTGAGTGAGAGATGGCAGAGGGCATGAGGCCTAACCAACTGCCTATCAGGCTTTGGGAACAGCTACTACTTGGCTGCAAACTGGTCTCTGTGACTCTCCATCCTACATATTCACCACTGTAGCAGGGTCACTGTTGAATACAAATGTGTACAGTGTGGATGGAATAATAAAATCACCTGGATAAAGTGCAGAAGAGCTTTACTTTTCCCTCTCATCTTCATGGGAAGTCTCATAGAAGAAAAACTGCAGTGCTTTCTGGATTGTTTATGGAGCCAATTTAGGACTGTCAGCCCAGGCTGCAAGGATTTCCTGGGCCCATCAATGAGAACGTACATGTCTCAGAAGTTTAAAAACATGCAGTCTCCTAAAACAGTCCTGGAGCACCAGGACCCCTGCCTCTGCGGTTCACGGGGCTCCTGGATGGGGTACGTGGGACCATGGTCAATGGGCTGTGCCTCTATACCAGAGATCTTTATCACAGGCGGGTTTTACAGCATGTGTCCTGGAATTGTTCTTAGAGTTTCCATACTTGCCCTCAAGAACTGCACCATTACATCCTCTATAAATACCAACAGGATAGTATTGCATCCACAGAAAATAGCTCAAAACAGCTAATTCCCTAAATCAAGCTATTTTTCAAAAAGGGGTTCTTTCACACATGAAAAAATGCTCAACATCACTCATCATCAGGGAAATACAAATCAAAACCACAATGAGATACCACCTCATTCCCGTCAGAATGGCTAACATTAACAACTCAGGCAACGACAGATGTTGGCGAGGATGTGGATAAACAGGAACCCTTTTGCACTGCTGATAGGAATGCAAACAGGTACAGCCACTCTGGAGAACAGTATGGAGGTTCCTCAAAAAACTAAAAATAGAACTACCCTACGACCCAGCAATTGCACTACTAGGCATTGATCCACGGGATACAGGTGTGCTGTTTCGAAGGGACACATGCACCCCCATGTTTATAGCAGCACTATCAACAATAGCCAAAGTATAGGAAGAGCCCAAATGTCCATCGACAGATGAATGGATAAAAATGTGGTGTATATATATATATATATATATATATATATATATGCATACATACAATGGAATATTACTCGGCGATCAAAAAGAACGAAATCTTGCCATTTGCAACTACGTGGATGCAACTGGAGGGTATTATGCTAAGCAAAATTAGTCAGAGAAAGACAAATATCACATGACTTCACTCATACGTGGAATTTAAGATACCAAACAGATGAACATTAGGGAAGGGAAGCAAAAATAATATAAAAACAGGGAGGAGGACAAAACATAAGAGACTCTTAAATATAGAGAACAAACAGAGGGTTGTGGGTGGGGGGATGGCTAAATGGGCAAGGAGCATTAAGGAGGACACTTGCTGGGATGAGCACTGGCTGTTATGCGTAGGGGATGAATCACTGGATTCTACTCCTGAAATCATTATTGCACTATATGCTAACTAACTTGGATGTAAATTATTAAAAAAAAAAAAAAAAAGCGGCTCTTTCAACTCCACCCTGGGAACAGGTTCACAGACCTGTTTCATAAAGGAACCAAGGCCCATCTCCTGCATCGCTTTTAAAACCATACATTTAGGGAGCAGAGATCTAGAACTTGCCACCATCCCCATTTCTCTAATGCTCTACTTGGCAGACGCCAGCGGTCTTCTCTCCCTTTGAATTCAGGAGGCCAGTGCTATATGAGTACAGGTAAGAGAAAAGCAGACTTGTTGCCAGATGCTTCCCAAGCAGTAAACATCAGGTTTCAAATCCTGTCAAAGATGGGCCACCTTGGTGTTTCCACTGCAATGGGGAAATAAAAAAAACTCTCACTAATCTGTACTTTTTGGTAATTATTTTTTATCTTCCTAAAAGACCACCCCTTTCTGGGGCGCCTGGGTGGCGCAGTCGGTTAAGCGTCCGACTTCAGCCAGGTCACGATCTCGTGGTCCATGAGTTCGAGCCCCGCGTCAGGCTCTGGGCTGATGGCCCAGAGCCTGGAGCCTGTTTCTGATTCTGTGTCTCCCTCTCTCTCTGCCCCTCCCCCGTTCATGCTCTGTCTCTCTCTGTCCCAAAAATAAATAAACGTTGAAAAAAAAAAATTAAAAAAAAAAAAATAAAAAAGACCACCCCTTTCAATCAATTTTTTTTTTTTTTTTTTTTTTTTTTTTTACAGTATCAGGGATTTCTTTAAAAAGAGCAACTTCATTAGGAGATGACCGGGTCAATACTGACTCACTGCCTACATTAAAACCTCATTCGTTCCTTCACTCATCTATCCATCCACCCACCTACCGATCTATTCATCCAATAAACACTCTTATCATGTGCCCAATATGTGCCAGGTGCTGAGGACATAATGATGAACAAGATGGATATGGCCTGTGCATTCATGAAGCTTATGGTGTACTGGAGAAGACGGACGATAAACATACATGCAACTAGGATACTTGTAAGTACTACGAAAGGGAGGCAGAGAAGGCTAACTGTGCCTTCAAACTTCGGGCACCCCTTTTCTGTAGTGTACAGCTGTTGCTGGGAAGAATCTGCCCAGGCCAAGTCCGAGATTCCCGAGGACCCCTGCTACTTTGGAGGACCCATATGACTAGCTCACAGTGGAACGTGAACAGAAGTTATGTATGTCACTTCTGGGTACAGGCCTTATAAGTAGGTATGCCTTCTCTTCCTTTCTCTTTCTCCTTCTGCCAGCTAGATGCAAAGAACTCTAATACCCCAGGCAGGGGTCAACAAACTGAGCCTGAGGCCTGTTTCTTTAAACTTTTATTGGAACACAGCCACACCCATTTATTTGCACATTGCAGCTGTTTTCCTGCTACCATAAGGAGTTGAGTGATTGTAACAGAAACTGTATGACCCACAAGCCTAAAATATTTATTATCTGGCCTTTTAAGAAAAAGTGTGCTGGGTCACACTATGGAAGGAACTCGACCCCATGAATCAACGTGTGGGATGGGCACCCATTCTATACTGGAGTGTTATGCAGGCAAGAAACAAACTTCTAATTTGTTACAATAGCTAGTGTTATCCTACCCCTTAAGGAAAGTAAAGCACAATGTCCAATGACAGAACGTAACAGAAAATAGATGCTCAAAGTCAGGCTCCGCTACACTTCCTTTTCTCATCGCAACATTTGGGTCCTAAATTTAATGTCAACACTGCTAAATGTTTTAAAGTGTCATATTTTTAAAATGGTTTCCAAGAATATGATCTCCGACTCAGTAAAATTAATTAAGCCCAAAGAACTTTTGCATTTGAAATCTTTGGCTTACAATATACAACCTACCCTTGTAATCTGTAGTAGTGTCCCTTTTTTAAAATAAAGAATGTATTTAGCCAGGTTTCTAAAAACAGCCCCACATACCAAACAAAAGACCTCAGGCTAAAATGTACTTTTCCTCAACAGTAATTAAGTCATCCCTAACAAGGCTAAGAATGAAAAAGAACTACCACAGCAATCAGAGTTCAAACATTAATCAGAAAGAATACTCATAAAATAGCATAAGATAATTTGCTTGGGTTATAGGTCCATGACAGCATTTAAGGTCTTGTTCTCTTACCACAAAGATTCAAATATATTTATCTCAGCAGCAAGGGCAAAACGCCCTCCTTAAAAGAAATAATTAGTTCTTGGCTCCCCCACTCACAAGCTGTGCAACCACGAGCAAGGAACTTTAACCTTTCGGTGCCTCCACTCCTCATGAGCACTCCCTAACTAAAAAAGGCTGTAATGAGGACTAAATGAGAGAATGCACCCAACACCTAGCCCGATATAGGTGTTCAACACCACAGTGTTGCCTTTCCTCTTTCCATGATCGGATCAAAGAAACCAGACTGTGCCATCATATTAAAACCCTATCCCATTGGCATCCTCTGTGTAGTAAGTAAACTCTTACCATATAGCAGTGATTGGACTCAACACTGAAGATGGAATGCATTAAAATTAAAACTTCCCCAAATAATCAAGTGCTCACACCAGTTTAAGCTGAATGTCATGATTGTTAGGCACTGGAGTTAAATGTCAGTACCATTTTTCCTTGCTGAATACTAACTTACTTAGAGGACACGTAATTCAGGTCGCCACAGTATCACCCTATCAGAAGCATAGCAAGCATAATGAGTCACTTTTATTCTACTTCATATACCAAGCTTAAGTGTGCCACATCCTCAGGACTCAGCACAAGCTTCTCTTAAAAAAAGAAAGTCGCACGACATACTGCCGTGGGGTAAGAAAGAAAAAAGATCAGGGGTGCCAGGGTGGCTCGGTCGGTTAAGCGTCCGACTTCGGCTCAGGTCATGATCTTACAGTTCATGGGATCGAGCCCCGCGTCGGGCTCTGTGCTGACAGCTCAGAGCCTGGAGCCTGCTTCAGATTCTGTGTCTCCCTCTCTCTCTGCCCCTCCTCCGCTCACACTCTCTCTCTCTCAAAAATAAATAAACATAAACAAAATTTAATTTAAAAAAAAACAGAAAAAAGGTCAGACTGCAAAATACATGATTTCATTAAATCAAAACAAAAAGAGTATGCGAGTATGTATACACTCACATATGCAGGAACTTAAAAAAGGAACAAAACTAAGATATATATCAAAATCATTAGTTCCTTTCAGTAGTGTGATAAAAAACTTTTTTTCTTTCAGTTTCCTCTGTTTTGAAAACACTGACCATGTATTTCTTTTCAATAAGGTAAAAAGTTCATGAAACTAGAAAACAAACAGTATTTTGGACCCTTAGGATTTTTCCCCTTGATTTTTTTGCTTTTTGTTTTTTGGGTTTTTTGTTTTTGTTTTTGTTTGGTTTGGTTTTTTTTGCAATAAAAAGAGATGATGCCATTTTTTGAACATTCTTATTTAAACAAAGAGGAGGAAAAAACCTTTTAACAGAGAAATGGAACCAGCTTTGAATACAAAAAAAAAAAAATACAAAAAACAAAACAAAATAAAACAGAAAACGAGTTGTGAGGAGTTGGAGGAATTAAACCTCTTGTCTCTGCTGGTAGGAATGTAAAATGGTGCAGCCACTGTGGAAAACAGTATGGCTGTTCCCCAAAAAATTAAAAACAGAATTACCGTAGGAGCCAGCGCTCCCACTTTGGGGTATATATCCAAAAGAGTTGAAAGCAAGATCTCAAAAAGCTATCTATAACATCCGTGTTCGTAGCAGCATTATTCAGTATAACTAAAATGTGGAGGCAACCCACGTGCCCATTGACGGATGAATGGATAAGGAAAAAGTAGTATATACGTATAATGGAATATTACTTGGCCTTGAAAGGAAAGGAAATTCAGACTAATTCTGATTATGCTAAGTAAAACAAGCCAGCCACAAAAAGACAACTACTGTCTGATTCCACTTATATGAGGTAGTCGGGAGTATTCAAAATTGAAAAGACAGAGTGGAACTATGGTTGCAGGCTCCGGAGGCAGAAGAATGAGGAGCTACTGTTTACGATAAAAAGAGTTTATCTGTGGGCAAGATAAAAAGAGTTCCAGGGATGGACTGCGGTGATGGCTGCATAACAATGTGAATATATTTAATGCCACTGAACTGTATATTTAGAAATGGTTCAGATGGTGGGGCGCCTGGGTGGCTCAGTTGGTTAAGCATCTGACTCTTGGCTTCAGCTCAGGTCATGATCTTGTGGTTCGTGAGTTCGAGCCCCGCACTGGGCTCCAGACTGTCAGTGCGAAGCCTGCGTGGAAGTCCCTCTCTCTCTCTCTCTCTCTCCCTCTCTCTCTCTCTCTCTCTCTCTCTCTCCCTCTCTCTCTCTCTCTCTCTCTCCCTCTCTCTCTCTCTCTCTCTCTCTCTCTGCCCCTCTCCTGCTCTGTCTCTCAAAATAAATAAATTAAAAAAAAATGTTCGGATGATAAGTTGTATGTTATTTGTATTTTACCACAATTAAAAAAGCATATATATATATGTATATATATATATATATATATGTATATATATATATATACATACACAAAACACATATATGTGCCTATGACTTACAAACTATACAAGCTACAACTGTATATATATATATTTCCAAATATTTTGAAACATACACAAAACCCTGAAGTTTTTAAAGTATGTACAAATACAAATGGAAGTGCTAATATTTTCTTCCTGCACCCTAACGGATCTTCCCGGCCCCCCTAAGGAGGCCCGAACCCTGAGACTGTCACGCACCGGAAGGTGATGTCTCTCTCTCTCTCTCTCCAGCCCACACCTCACTGTGCGCACAGGAAAGAGCAGTACCATCAGTAACCACCCCCCGACACCAGTTTGCCTTCTCTTCCTCCTGTCCTTCTCTGGCTTTCCAGGAGTGCTGAACCCTTCTCCAAGGGCCCCAGGCGCATGCAATCCTAACAGACTCGGCAAGTAGCAAATCCCTGGAAAGTTTAGAGAGAGACTGAAATCCGAACCGCATGTAAATGCTACTCACTGGCACCGTGGAGGATCCTTGAAAAACTCCTCAGTGAGCTGGTAAAACTTGAATTAGAATGAGGTTTACCAGAGAAGTCTCCTGGGTGCCCCTGGAGTGAGGAGAATCCAAAGCCTTAAAAATACTGCTTATGTGAAAACCATGACCGTCAACTAAGACCATTAAGTTGGATCTAAAATCAGGCTGTCTGGGGGAGAACGGTGGGGGGCGCTAGCGGGCTGCTGCAGAGGGACTTACCTTCAGTATTTCCGGTTCTTTGATATCCAGGGACCTGGTGTTCCAGTGTTGTAGGCTTTTATGTAATCTGTGATATTTATGAGCACTTGGTGGTGTAAAAAACCAGATCATGCAAACCGCAGTCATGAACCCAAGGCCAATTCCCAGAAAGAGTCCGCTCACGTAATGGGGGAGGGGGAGGATGAGGTACCCATAGACACACATGATAAAGAAGCCCAGCGTCTTCACCGGCAGCTCCGGGTGCTGCACGGCCGAGTGGGCCTCGTCCTCACTGTCCAGAGTCGGACCGTCATCCGCCGGCACCTCGGGCCCGGCAGGGAGATCCGGGAGCTTGTCCGGCGCGCTCTCCACCTCCGCTTCCAAATCAAAGTCCTCGGTGTACAGTTCGCAAAACTCCTCATCCTCTTTGCTCACCAAGGCAGACAAGGAACATTTCTCAAGAACCAGGGAGCTTGTCTTCAGGCCTAAGTCCTTCAGACTGCCGCCCTGGGAACTCTTCGGTTCCGCCTCTCTTGAGGGCGGCTCATCGGAGGACCTGGGGGGGTCACTTCCGGGGCCGCTGGGGTCACTCCCATAGGGGTCCCCCTCGGAGTCACACTCCTCTTCCTTGATGCTGTAGTTGTTATTGCTTTCCAAGTGACCGTTCAAGCTGGACAGATTGGAGAGTTCTGAAGCACTTGAAGATAAGGCTTTGGGCCTGTGGCTGCCACTTTCCTCCCCTATAATTTTACTAAGGAGCTGAAAAGGCTCATAGATGACTTCTGAAAGGCGACGCTTAGTGTCTTCGATTTTAGCCTCCATCTCGGGCACTTTAAAAAAGGAGCGCGTATCGGAGGGAGAAGTCAGTGGGGAAGAAGGCGCAGTTTTGGAATCTCCACCTGTGCTCCGTGGCTGTGTGAACTGCTTGAACAGGTGTAAATTGAGCTTGGAGTCCGGTGGTTTATAGGACACGGTATCCGACTCCTGCCTGGAGGTGTCTGTGGACAGAGACTTGACTAATGTCTTCATCAAGTGCCTGTGCCTCGAGGGGTGTGGGGACTCTTTTGGCTCCACCTCGGTCGACAGGGACTTCACAAGGCTCATGAAGGGTTTTGCGCTGGAGAGGGTGGAGGCTGAGGCACTGGACGACAGGATAGGAGACTTGGAAGGAGAGGACAACGGGGAGGAAGAACTGGTTTTCTGCTCAGAAAGGGATGACACACTGGGAGAGCTAGCTAAGGGCCCAGACGAAGATGACCCTGGGGACAGAGCCAATGGCACTGTACTTAATACTTGCACTGCCGGAGGAGGGGACTCCAACAGCTTTACAGTGTTCGCGGAGACGGGCAAAATGGCAGGGGACACGGACAGTCCATCTGCCAGGATGGGCTGAGCAGCAGGGCCAGTGGAGTCATAGCCACCCTGGGGTTCAAGATAGAGGTCTTCCTTGGCCTCGAGCCCCGTTACGATGCTTTGGTCGTCCAGCCCCTCCTCGAGGTACTCCCTGAACTCCTCCTCTTCTTCCTCCTCCTCCTCCCCGGATGCCGAGAAGTGAATGGCGATAGTGTCTCGGGACACGGACCTCTGCACGTGCACTCTGGGGGCTGATGGTTTTGGCATGTCAATGGTTTTCTCGGCATGGCGACCATTCAGACTTGTCATTGCCGGCTTCACGAGGGCTCAGGCTCTGCAAAAACAGCAAGAAAACCAGAAGTCAGAAAGTCACTTCTCCACAGGAGAAACTGTCATGTGCACACTGGAGCACAGATGACGCTCACTTCCAAATGGTGATTATGCCTTGACTTGGCAGATGGCCACTGTTTGTCACTTGAGCAGGTCTGATGGTTTAATTTTCACCAGATAAATCCCAGTTAGGCATTCTCTTTTATGAGCAAACTCCAAACTGGTGTTACAAATGCCATACAGTCTGTCTCACTTTCGCAACATCTGAGTAATCGTTTCCTCCCTCTTAACTGGCTCATTTCGATCAGCAGTTCTAGATTTCAACACTTAAAATACCTGTACAATAGAGGTTACCAGCATCACTTTCAAAGTCCAACGAGATAAAATGCGGCATCCTGGTGATTTTGAGGATCTTGGGACAAAAATTTCACCAGTGTTTTCTAGCTATAAAAAGCCAACCCAGGAGGATTATTGCTTCCATTGCAATTTTCTCAGCCATCCTAACAATTCTTTGGTTTGCCTCTCCCACCAAGACTCATACTATCTTGCCACTGCAAAGAAGCAGCAAAGTCTCCAAGGGCAGCAAGGGAAATCTGTCAATGAATTGCTATGACCTGTTGGCTTCTTTATTCCCCAAATGGCAGAGTATTTGGGCAGCCATGAAGACATGGGCATGTGCTGGGGCTTCAGGATAAAGGAAACACATTTTAAACTGAATCCACGATTCAGAGGGCAGGAAAATTAAGGATCAATGCTGTAACCCACCACCAACCAAGAACTCTAAGGGCTACGGTCAGAGACGTGGAAGCTATGCTTTCTGCTCTTCTGGAGCTTAGCAGCCAGCTGGGGAGAAGACAGACACCTGGGCAGTGGAACTAAAGTCACCAAGCCGACTCTGTGACATCTAGTACATTACTTCTCTCCCCATTCACTAATGGGCACCACACATCGTAACAGACCCTACAAAATGGAAATTAGCACCACAATCTGGAAAGAGACCCTGTCAAAGGAGCAAGAACACACTTGAGGAGTGAATTTCAGGTGTTCTGAGGAGGCTGAGACCATTGTAGGAAGCAGGACACCGCGCTCAGTGTTTTAAACTGATGGGTCAGGGGCGGTTGGCCGGCTCAGTCGGCAGAGCTATGCAACTCAATCTCAGGACCATGAGTTCAACCCCATGTTGGGTGTGGAGCATACTAAATTAAAAAAAAAAAAAAAAAAAAATTAAAAAAATAAAATAATAAGCGGATGGGCAGGTTGTGACAGAAAGGGCATGATTAGAAAGAGGGGAAAAGGTGTGAAGATGAGCATGGGCATGGTTGTCCTGCCACACGGGTCTGTCCTTTACCTCCAAGGGTGTGGGTGGGGTGGGGTGCTGGGGAGCACTGGGAGACCACTGGTACAAGAGCAGCATCATGGGAAGTGGAAGAGCGGCCCCGGGAGCTGCCAAATAGGGCTTCTGGTACTTTCTCCTTTTCCAGTTGATTCTGTGGGACCCCGAACAAGCCTAAACTTCTCTGGTTCTCAGAATTGTCATCTGTAAAATGGAGAATCAAGAGTTCTTTCCAAATCTAAAATCCTACATGTTTATGACGATTGTTACCACCCAACGTAATACGCTCAAACAAGTCATCTACCATCGACGATCAACATTACATTGCTTGCTTGTTTCTTCAATTTGAAGAACTCCCATATTGAAGTCTTCTGCCAAATATTAATTTCCAAAATGCTGGCAACTGATACTACTAACAGGAGAAAAGGCAAACCCATGGTGGGAGGGGGGCAGGCAACAGTGATCCTGGGTCCCTAGAACAGAAAATACCCCAACGATGACAAGAGTTACCATTCAAGGGCCCAGTCACAACATGGACACATCTGAAACTCCCCTTTTTTAGTATGAATACTTAAGAGAAATTACTTTCACTGAAACTTTCCAACAGAGCTTTGCCCCTGCTCATTCATGACCCTCAGACTCTCCTATCACCAGTGGATTCAGGAAAAGGACAGACAAAGCAGTTTAAATCCAAGAGCTGAGGGCAAGTTAGAAAGACAAAGCCTCCGGTCTAGGACCATCTTCCCGGTTATCTTTGAGCCAACAGGTTTGTAAGCTTAGTAAGAAAAATACCAAGTGCAACACATATTTTTCATTTGTCACCTAGTTTTATAAGGGCACTTTAAAAAGAAAATTATAGAGGTAATTTAAAAAGAAAAGGTTGATATTTGATAATTCTCAGTAGGCTGAAAAATGAGTTTCATTTAAATTGCCTTAATAACATCAAGGACCACGTGTAGGGCTCCGCTGTTCTGAGGCTGCCTGATGGCATGGTGGCTGCAAGTTAAAATGACTGCGGGCACACGTGCAAATACAGAGCACGATGTGGGGGCTGGACAGTGTGAGCTGGTCTTCTGGGGAGCAAGGCGAGAGTGGAGAGGCCTGTCCGTCGTTGAGGGTGGGAAGGCCTAGGAATCAGCAGGCAAAGTCAGGTCCAGGAAGGGGCCCACGGGAGAAAACAGTAGTGTATCCAGGAGCCTGTGGCACAGTGAGCAGGCACCTGCCCAGGAAGGAGCACCATCAGGGGCCTGCTCGCCCACCTCTCCACAGAGTCAGGCCCTGACTTGCCAGTTGAAGGGACCTCTGCTAATCTCTGATCAGACTGTCTCAAGGCCTGTGTCAGCCAGCAGGGCCCACGGGGGACTCCGTGGAGAGCTGGATGCCAGAGAGCCAGCTAAGGGCAGGCAGTCTGGCTCATCATCTAATGTCTCTCTCCTGGGCTCAGGTAAGTAGCCTGAGAGATCCAGAGTAAACTCCCCCAAATCCACCCTGACCACTTATTTCACTGGTGTGCTTTTTGTGTTTGTTTGCTTTTACAAATACATGCCACGTGAGGCCAGAGCAGCACTGCTACTGCTTAAATGCAAGAAAATCTCAGGGCTCTGTTCACTCATCTGCAAAATGAGGGGATGAGACTAAAGAAAAGCCGCTTCTAGGACCAAAATTGCTGGATAATTGAGTGTCCTGGAACCAGAGTGGATACTATGGGTTCCAGACAACCCATCAAGTGGTCACTCCCTCTTCCTGGGGACTACTGCAAGCCTCCTCCTCTCTGTCCTCCCAGTGGCTGGCTGCTGGGGCCAGCAAAACTGACCCTCCCACAATCACAGCCCCGCAGGACAGCCAAGGTCAAGAGAAAAAAGCACCTGACTGTTGCCCAGGAAGATTATGTGGTTTGTTCAAGGCCGCAGCACTGACTAAAGGAGGGGGAGGGAGGGACAGTTAGACATGGGCTTTTGACACCGATGTCCTGATGCCTTTTTCACCACAGCAAACTGCTTCCTCTAGCATATCACGCACATTCTTTATGACTGCTTTGTCCTGGTACCCGCTGTCTGTGCTCCTCCACGGACAGCTCTCCCAGGAACTAAGGGCTCAGTTCTCAACAACCAGCCTGTGACCAGCTGCATGGAGAAATGGAGAGTCGTCTCATTGTCTCATTATCCATCCGACAACCTAGTATCCTAAAAAAGTACCTAGCTCACTAGCGCCTGCCCTCCACCACCCAAACTCAATTATAACTGGGCTTCCAAAAAGGAGACCACCTTATCAAGCCCTTGGGAACTGAAATGCCCGAAAAGGAAATTTCCTTCCCAACAGGTCTCCTTCTTCCAAAGCCACCAGCAGATCACAGGACCCCGGGCTTTGACCCTGACTCCTGAGTCCTCAGAGGGGGAGGGCCTATATCTTACGTTGCCATATAGGATTTCCTGCCAGAGATTCATTTAAGCAAAAGTCTGATTTGGTCATGAGCAAAGCGGGGCTGAAGATTTACTGTGTCCAGCCCCAGAATGGATGGGAATGTTAGAGACAACACTGAAAAACTGAGGCCGGAGGTCCGGTGTCTGGGAGGGCAAGCTGTATTATCAGGCTCACCATTCTGCTTAAAACTAACACTGAATTCAATATTAAAAAGAAAGGGGGAAAAAAAAAACCTGAAAACTTATGAAAAGCACTGAAATTTTAACAACTGGGAAAGGAATAACCAGGCCGAGACTACGGAAATTGGGAACCCGGAGAAGAGCTCTGGAGAAGCCATTCTTGTCCTCAAAACACTGGATGATTCTGACAAATGGGAACTATTTATTTCCTTATTTTTTTTTAAATGTTTATATTTGAGAGAGGGAGGGAGGGAGGGAGAGAGAGAGAGAGAGAGAGAGAGAGAGAAAGAAGTGTGAGTGGGTGAGGGGCAGAGAGGGGGGGAGACAGAATCTGAAGCAGGCCCCAGGCTCTGAGCTGTCAGCACAGAGCCGGAGGTGGAGCTTGAACTCATGAACCGTGAGATCATGACCTGAGCCAAAGTTGGTCGCCCAACCGACTGAGCCACCCAGGCGCCCCAGGAACTTGAATTTTAGTGCTCTTCTGAGCAGAAATCAAAGTTCAGGGCTGGCTGAGATACAGCACTAGCTGAAGACCCTTCCACAATGAGCTGCTCCAGAGGGCTACACGTGCTCAGCAGTGGGTGAACAAGGAGCAAACTGGCCCTCTTCGAGTTGAGAGCTTTGAGAACATAACGCTAAGTGAAGTACACTGGTCACAAAAAGCCAAATGCTGTGTGATTCCACTTATTTGAGCTTTCTCAAGTAGTCAGCTTCATATAAACACAGAGTAGAAGGCAGTTACCGGGGGTTGGGGAAGGGGAAACGAGGAGATGTCTCACGGGCACAGACTTTCAGTTTTGTATGATGAAGAAGTTTTGGAGACTGGTTGCAAAACAATGTGGATCTACTTAACGCTACTGAATTGTACACCTAAAGAGTTAAGATGGTAAATTTAATGCTATGTATATTTAACCATAAATTGGGAATAAAAAATATTTTGAAAAATATTCATTCAAAACTTCACAATGATATGATATTAACACTTTGAACTACTTATCATGCCAACTAAAACAATTCTATTCAAAAAGCTCACACTGTTCTTTAGTATTTACCATACGGTTACATTTTTAGGTAACAAGTGCAATTGTATTTATGCTCCCATACTTTGTGGGGGTCAAAAAAAACTGTAGAGCCCAATGCCCCCTGCACCTTACCCATGTATGTTTCAGGGGAAAAGGATATTTGAAACTCTTTTGCTGATGGGTCTTTCCCAAGGTCTTGACTGCAATTCTCCATTAAAGTTACTATGCCTTGTAAAGATGGTCACTGCTCTCATTAAGACTGAGAAAGCTTCAAAGAAGGGCTTCTCTCCCTAGCATTTATGCAGGATTCTATCCTATCCAGTCTAAAAACAAGGAATAAATCAATGGCTCTCATCTAACCTGAGCTTATAAAAAACAAAGACCTTAAACAGGAAGGTAGTAGCCAACTGCCCTATCATGAAGTCTGTGAGGCTCTCAAACTTAGTACAGTTAGAGTTAGAATATGAAACATCCATGAAATTTATTTTATTTCTAGTCACTCAAAAAGGTTATTGTCGTTAATTAGGCCATGAAAAACCAATCAATGATAAATCAGACTATGTAATGAAAGATGAACAACTATTTCAAGACTCAATTTTGGCATTTATTAACTCAAATATAATAACCTCCCTGAATTCTGGTGGTTTTTTTTTTTTTTTTTTTTTTTGCGGGGGGATAATATTCTAATAAAAACTGCCCTTCCTACCTCCATCTGTATTTGAAACAATTCAATCCTGGGATTTTATAGAGTCATAAAAAGAGAAAATAGTTCCTTCCAGGCTGCTCACTTATCAGAAACCCATCCCACTTGGTCCTCCCACATTAAAACAAATAGTGATGTGGCCATTATGATCAACATTATTATTACTTTCTAATTCATATACTAGATTAGAAGGAGTGCAGAAGGAAAGAAAAAGTCAGAGAGGGAAGCAAGGAGGGAAGAGAGTAATTTTGACTGCAAATGGAACTGGTTTCCAGATAAAATGTGTACAGTAACATAGCAGATCTTAGGAAACAAGCCTGTTTGGAATATGCCTCATTTCTCAGGAGCATCACTAATCCTTCAAGATCATTATTAAAATGCTTTGTCTTTGTAAAATTCAGCCTGTTAGATATTTGCTGCCTCTGAACAAGCTTGCACTTGGACATATGATGTATGAATACCATCTGCTAGCATGGGTTGAGTCAGTCAATAGTTTTAATTCAAAAACTTCTCTTGGCAGGGGAATAGAAGCAAGCTGCATTGTGTTGCAGAGGATGGCTTAATACCTCTTATCTGTGCATTTTTTAATAGGATTTGGTTTTATAAAAAATACGAAAGAGGCCTTAAGACTCCATTTTTCCACCTTGATGCTGCTGAGGAAACAGGTGAATCTAGTCAAACCCACCATAGTAGAAAGGTCTGATTTAGTCTAAAAATCTCAAGTGCATCTTAACAGCTATCCCTTGATTCATTTAAATTCAATGAAGCAGCTGAGAATTGCCAGCAGCCATTCTAATCTGTTAATACTCCACCTCGCAAACAAAAATCAATATTGACATTATAGATAATGAACTAGCTCGGGCCTTAGTTTCATTTAAGAAAAGAAAAGAAACAGAAAAGAAAGTACTCTATTTCCAGCACAGGCAACCCTCTCAAGACACTTGGACTGATTGCTAGAAACTCAGAATGCCTTTCCCATTAGTTCTTAGATTCTGAGACCCACCCTCCAAAGTTTCTTCCAGCCTGGCAGGGTTCAGCACCACAAACAACACAACATAGGTTTTATAACTGCTAATAAACAACAGGTCCACCCTCTTGGGCCACAAGGCATGGACCTTTTACCGGCGGCAAAGAAGGTCTAGCTGGTAAGAATGCCATATCCACGGAGGAAAAAGGTGTTCAAACGCATCAACACGATTAGAATTTTGCTTTACAGACTGCTAGATAGATCTAATAATGAAATCCAAGTTCAGTTCACAGTAACTCATTCAAAACCAGGTCATGCCTCCAGCACAACCACACAAGGTCTATGGAGGTTTACAAAGGTTAACGCTGGTGCCACCCACTGTGGGGAACTCAAGGAGACAACAGATGGACATCGTGTATGACATCTATATGAAAGCAAAAAGGCCCTAGAGTAAAATAAAAACCTAGAACAGGTATGCCCAAATCAGATGGTGCTAATTAAGTCAAGAAGTCTGGGAATAATTTTTTTTTTTTTTTTTTTTTTTTTTTTTAAGCAGAAAAGTTATGGCTGGGGTGCCTGGGTGGCTCAGTCGGTTGAGTGTCTGACTTCAGCTCAGGTCATGATCTCGCGGTCTGTGAGTTCAAGCCCCGCATCAGTCTCTGTGCTGACAGCTCAGAGCCTGGAGCCTGCTTTGGATTCTGTGTATCCTTCTCTCTCTGCCCCTCCCCTGCTCATGCCCTGTCTCTCTCTCTGTGTGTCAAAAATAAATAAACATTAAAAAAAATTAAAAAAAAAAAAAAGAAAGAAAAGTTATGGCTGCGGCCTACACATGAAAAGAATATTGCAGTTATGAAGCATCAGAGCATGGAAAGGCACAGAGATGGGAACAAGAGGGTCGCTGAACGGTTGGGTTAGCTATGGCTGAGGGGCTGCGCTGGGGGGTGTGGGAGGAAGGCTAATATTTGAATTAAGGGCAGGGAATCAATTATTCAAAACCTTGAAAGGCTAAGCATTTGGATTTATACTTATTTATTTTTTTGAGAGAGAGAGCATGCATGAGCGGGGAAGAGGCAGAGAGAGGGAGGGAGGGAGAGAGAGAATCCCAAGCAGGCTCCACATTCAGCATGAAGATTAACGTGGGGCTCGATCCCATGACCCATGAGATCACAACCTGAGCTGAAACCAAGAGTTGGACGCTCAACCGACTGAGCTACCCATATGCCCCTGGGTTTGTATTTAAATCTTAGGAAACAGAACCCCTGTAGATTCTTGAGAGGTGTGAGAGATGTTTTTGTTCAGGTGAGTGAGTGCCTGGAAGCTAGGAGGCAGGTGCTGGAAATCTGGAAGAAGGGTAAGAAAAGAGGCGTTAGTGGCTGTGTTCACCAAATAACACATTTCAAAAGCTGATGTTCATGGGGTCTAACGTTAACAACACGCAAATCTGGGAAAGAGTTATAATGCTCCTTATTCAGTTTTTATTTTTTGCAACTATTTTAAATACTGAAATTATTTCTAAATTAAAAAAAAAAACATCAAAAAGGGGCATCTGGTGGCTTAGTTGGTTAAGCGTCCAACTCTTGGTTTCGGCTCAGGTCATGATCTCACGGTTTTTGAGTTTGATCCCCACATCAGGCTCTGTGCTGACAGTGCGGAGCCTGCTTCAGACTCCCTCTCTCTGTTCCTTCAACACTTGTGCTCTCCCTCCCTCTCTCTCTCAAAATAAATAAATAAACTTTAAAAACAACAACAACAAAAGCAGCGTTCCTCACCATTATTTGGCTTTGGATCTGTTGGCAAACGTTGCTCCCTCCTGCCTCCCACTGTTGTACCAGTCAGAATGATCAAGGCCAGTTACAGGTAGTAACAGGAGGCAGCGTAAGTTTTACCTTCCTTGAACTTTTGAAAGTTTCATTTTGAGGTGATTATAGGCTCACAGTAAGTTGCAAAGGAAGTGCAAAGAGGTGCTGTGTACCTTTCACCAACCATTCCTTAAATTTTCAAGCCAAATCAATTCCAAGTGGTTAAGAAGTCAGGTGTTAGGGGTGCCTAGGTGGCTCAGTCCATGGAGCATCCGACTTCGGCTCAGGTCATGATCTTGCAGTTTGTGGGTTCAAGCCCCAAGTTAGGCTCCACGCTTACAGGGCGGAGCCTGCTTGGGATTCTCTCTTTCTCTTCCCAGCTCTCTCTCTCTGCCCCTCCCCCACACAAGTGTATGCTTGTGTGCTCGTGCACATACTGTCTCTCAAAATAAATAAACTTAAAAAAGAAAGAAAGAAGAAAGAAAGAAAGAAAGAAAGAAAGAAAGAAAGAAAGAAATCAGGTGTTAACCACAGACCACCAATTCATCCCTGTAAGAAAAATGCATCTACCTGAGAGTGGAACTTCCCCTTATAAGGACTTTCTGATAGTCTTTCTTAAGGTCTTAAATGGTCAAGTTTAGGAAGGTATCATCAATAGATAATTCCCAATACAGCATCAATAGATACGTAAACAGGCAATTCAACTAAAAGTTCAAATGGCCAATGAACAAACAAACGAAAAAGGCTCAGCTCACTGAAAGCAACAGATAGCTGGGAAACAAATCAGTTGAACGATTTTAGTCATCAAAAACCATCACTGAAATATAATCTGTGATGCTCTCAAAGGCACACTGAGACAAACTGATTATTGTTGCCCTAATGGTTGGAACATGATTCGTAAAAAACTTTTCTGAAAATAATTTTGCAGTAACTATTAAGTCCCTCAATAATGTTCATTCCATACATGCACTAGGCAAACTCAGAGGTGGGTGGAGGGCGCCTGGGTGGCTCAGTCGTTTAAGCCTCAGGCTCTTGATCTGGGCTCAGGTCATGATCTCACGGTCCTGAGATGGAGCCCTGTGTCTGGCTCCACACTGGGCGTGGAGCCTGCTTAAGATTCTCTCTCTCCCTCTGCCCCTCCCCCATGCTCTCGCACTCACTCTCTCTCTCAAAAAAAAAAAAAAAAAAAAGAGGGCAGCAGGCAGCATTAATGCCAGTCTTCTCTATATAATGGGCATATCAGTAATTTTTACTTTCTAATTTTAGACCAAATACTTCCAAAATGTGGGGAAAAAAATTACATGTAAATGCATGCCAATCTTTAAAATAAAATCACGATCTTTGGAATATAAAATTGTACTAGCCCTTCCCTCCCCCACCTTACCCATGAGAAAACTAAGGCACAGAAAAGATTCATTTTTATAAAATGAGTCACACCATATGTATACATGCGATCTGTTTTTATACACAAGACTCCACAGAGAAGTAATCTAGCATATGGGTATCAATGAGGCCTTTGGCTTCAGTTCCAATAACTTGGGAGGAGTGTGACCCTCAGGCAAATTAAAGCCTCTGTTTAAGGGTCTTAAGCCTTAAGCCTCTGTTTCTCCATCTGTAAAATGGGAACGGTAAAAGAGGGTTCAGATTAAATAAAACAATTTATGTAAGGCACTGAGCATGGTCCCTGGTATAGAACAAGCATTCCTTAAATGTTACCTGTGCTTGTAAGTATTTCCTCACATCAACAGAGATTCTTTTACACATGATTTTAAATAGCTAGATAAGGGGCGCCTGGGTGGCGCAGTCGGTTAAGCGTCCGACTTCAGCCAGGTCACCATCTCGCGGTCCGTGAGTTCGAGCCCCGCGTCGGGCTCTGGGCTGATGGCTCGGAGCCTGGAGCCTGTTTCCGATTCTGTGTCTCCCTCTCTCTCTCTGCCCTTCCCCCGTTCATGCTCTGTCTCTCTCTGTCCCAAAAATAAATACACGTTGAAAAAAAAATTAAAAAAAAAAAAAAAAGAAACAACTCATCTTGTAAAAAAATAAATAAATAAAAATAAATAGCTAGATAAAATGAATATTCCACAACAGAACCATTTCATCACAGGATACTACTTGGAATTTTTTGCCATTACAAACAATGCTACAATACATTATGATTTTATACACAGATACACAGCCTTTGACTGCCTCTCTGATTACCTCCTCAGTAAATCGTTTTAGAAGCGGTATTAGGGATTAAGTAGCATATGTACAATTTTCGAAAAAACAGTTTTCAAGCTCATTGTAGAAACCTTCTAAAACAGATGTATGCAGAAGAAAAGTGAAATTTTCTCCTGCTCCCCTCGAATCAACAGTTTAGAATGTATCCTTCTTTCCAGTCGTTTTATTTGCGTTTATCAACACACACAAACACATAAAACTGTTTCTGTTTTTTTTGTCTTCAATGAGATCATACTATACAGATGGCTTTGCCGTTTGTTTTTCACTTACTATTTCTTGGACTTCTCCCCATGCCTATCTATATAAGTCAGCAGGTACGCGCACACACACACATGCTTCTTCCCCGTAGTACAGATATACCATCATCCACTTACTCATTCCTTTGATAGAAATTTGAGGGTTTTTTTGAGTTTTCACTATCAGAAACAATGCTGTCTTGAAAGGCCCTTCCTATACATCTCGTATACAAGTGCAACTCTATCTGTAGGGTACATTCTTACAGGTGGAATTGATGGCTCAAAGGAGGTGCCTGTTTACAATTTTGGAACTGTCTTGCCAATTCGCCCAATTTGCTAACGATGTATGAAGCATCCACCTTGAACTTTTGTCAAGACTGAACATCGTTTTTAATTTTTGTCCATCTGATTGATAGTAAAAAGGCATCTCAATGTTTTGATAATCACTTCAAGCTTTCCCCCCTCTGTTTCCCTTCTTCTGTTAACCAGTCATTCATTCTTCTTGCTCAAGCATTTTTCCTACTCACTTTATGAGTCATGGACAGTTACCACTTTCTCTCCTGTGTGTTGCAATATTTTCCCCCATCTCTGATCTGACTTTTAACTTAATTTTTAAATATATAAAGTTTTCTATTTTGAGGTGTTGAATCTCTCAGTCTCTTACTTTACAGTTCTGGGTTTTATACTTCCCAAGGACGCCTTCCCCATTCCATCAGCATAAGAGCATTAGTCTCTGAAATCATTGCAGAAAATGATGACAATAAGCATATACAACACACATACTGTTCTCTGTTCCTCATACAAGGATCAAACCCTTTAGAAAAATGGACTGATACGAACAATAATTTCTCTGTATTTCCTAGCCATAATAAACGGTCAAGTATTTGGATCTTTCCCCTCCAAATCATATTAGTACACTAAGAAAACCTAGTTTATTTATTTTTTTAAATTTATTTTATTTTATGTTTTTTACTTTTTAAAATTTACATCCAAATTAGTTAGCATGTAGTGCAACAATGATTTCAGGAGTAGATTCCTTATAGAAAACCTAGTTTATATATCTGAATCCATTCGTATCTACTGATTGCTTAGCTTTTCCACTCTCTGAGAAAGGAAGTAATGGGTGGAGGTAAGAGAATGTGACTTGAATGAAGGTTTCACAGAGGCATATGTGAGCTGGCCCTGGTAGACTTGACGGGCTAACCACAGAGACTCAGGGATTGAGAGTACATTCTAAGTGAGGGACAGACGATCAGGAAAGGGAAGGAGGCAAGAAACCCAAGACCATGATGAAGACCTTCAAAGTCACAAGGTACTGCATTCCTGGCAGAGGCATGGTCCTGGATGGCCAACTGGCCACACTGAGGTTCCTTCTAAAGAGGCCGACTTGCCTGCGGGCCCCGTCAGATAACATTCCCCCATCCTACTCAACCACCATTGTGGATGTGACAGGGAAGGTCTTGAGCTGAGGGAAGCCTAGTGATAGACCAAGTCCAAAAGTTCCACCCAAGTGTGAGATTCTGATAATTGTTCAGTTGGTAGAAGCATCAGCCACTGAAAATTCATACCTAGTGAAGCCACGAGGCAGCAGGGTCAGGAGCTCGGAGGGAGACCATGACACTCAAATGACAGTGATGGAGCTCACCCACTTCACCTCCCTGGGCCTTGGGTTTTTTCACTGTAAACTGAGGGGATCCTCCTGGTCTTCAAGGAATTTTCCAGAAAGCTCTAAATTCTCTATGTCTATGGTTCTATGATTCAATATTCATGGAACAGAACCTAGAGTCTTATTTTCTCATTTCACCAAGAGAAATTCTTGGCAATTGCTCAAGTAAAGGAAACCAGAATACACTTGAACTGATTGATGTGTCTAAGGCAATTAAGTCAAAATATTTTTCTAATAATATTGAAACAGTTCATCTCACGTTAAGAAATACTTCTAGACCTTGTCTTGCTTAGACCAGCTGTGGAAACATCCCTCACTTCTTCTGGTCATAGGTGGAGAGTTTGCTGAGTCTCCAAAAGACGAGATGCAGATACTCAGCGCTTGTGTGTGTGCCGTGGCAACAGAAAGCTTCACTCTCTTTTGGATTCAAATTATTCCTCCTCCAGGTTCCCACCTATCCTTACAGGGACACAACTCCATACCCTCTCATAACAAATGATCTCCCTCGTCCACTGCCTAGCGTTTTTGTTTTTGTTTTCAAATGGGAAGAGAGCAAGGTAAGAGAAAGAGAAGGGCTGGCCTAGTTTTTAAGATGAAACCACCATGTGTATTTTCAGACCAAACCACCATGTGTACCACCCTCTCTAAATCATTAACACTGCTATCCACTGCCTGTGAGGCGTCCCCACCTCCAGGCCTGCGAGTCACTCCCACTGCCATGGACCTCTCCATGGACCTCTATCCCACCTGCGGTGGGGGGTTGGGGGACGGACTTCTTCAGATCCTAGTCAGGAGGGGACTGTAGCATGCAGACCTGGACTAGGACATCGCTGTTTCCAGGAAATTCCTGAATGAGCTCACTGGTTTCTTAGTCAGATCTCCTAGTGGTGCGATTCCAGGCCTTGTCTCTCATCCAGGCCTCCAGTTTTGTCTCCCTCCTTTCTCCCTCTAAGCAGATGGCCCTGCCCCTAATTCACTGGGAAGGTGGTAGGAGTTGCCATCTTGTCTCCCATACCCAATTATGTACACAAATCACTATTCTCATCCCTTGGCTAGAAATTCTTCTATCTGTTCCTCTCTAATCCACACCCACACACAGATCTTATCTAGGTCCAAAGAGGTCTAATTCTAAACTGAATGGATCCATTTGTCCCCTCATTCCTGCCCACCCAACCCCACCCCACACTAGGGACCACTGATTCTCCAACCACCAAGGATCCAACCCCTAAGGTCATCTCTGATGTTCCCTTCTTTATTCTCCAAACCTCTTTTCTTCCCCACATCCTCTTGACAGAGTTCTTTTATCACCTCACACCTCAACATTTCTTTCTGGCTTCATCCCCTGTCCCATCTCCACCCACATGGCATCCTGCCACCAGGCTTCTCTTCTTTAAACACTACTCTCATCACGTCATTCTTCTGCTCAAAAACCTTTCTTGTTCTTGTGTCTCTTTGGCTTTCAGGGTCCAACATTACATGGCCACCCTCTCTCTCAACCTTATTTTCCGTTACTCTCCAACGTGTTCCCAACGTTCTGGTTGGGTTTGATGAACTATCTCCTCCTTCCCACCTCCATTCATGCAGCTCTCTGTATTGGAAATGCCTTGCCTTGTCAAGTGCTAGCATCCTCCATGAAGCCAGTGATGCTTGAATTGAACCCCAGGCCTTCCTCCTAGACAACTCCAGCCTCCCAGCTGACCCCCTACAACATTTATGCCACGCAAGTAATCATAGAATGTGTATTCTCAACCAAGAGTAGTTGACTTTCAAAGGTTCATCAGTAAGTCAGTTGTGTGAAATTCAAAATCCATTTATCCTGAAGGAAAATACATGGGAAATAGGTTCTAGGCCATGAAATGTATGCAATCCACAGTGTAACTTAACCGTGATACAAATGTACCTTTCCAACCATGCAGAAGATAACTCAAAAGAAAAACACATTCTGAATTCAGATAATTCCAGGACGAAGGCCTCTGTCCATACTCCAGAAAGAGACAATTCTAAAGAATGGGAAGCCAAAAGCCAGGGTATAAATCGAAACACTTCTCATGCATCTGCTCCAACCCGACCTCTAGAATCTGAACTCCAATTTCCAATCTAGCCCAAGGACAGGAGTCTGTTTTAACTCATGTGCAAAATTTTCTCATTCAATAGAAGCAAGACCCTGGAAAAATACAGAGGAATTGGACCTGTCTCTGCCCCTAGACACATAGGGGCCAGGTAGCCGTCAGAGGACATGCTTCCTCCTGGGGCACCTCCATGCAGCAGCAGAACTGCTTTGGTGACTTCCAAGCATCGCCATGGCAAAAGGCATCAGGGAGAACACGGGGAAAAAATATTTTTTACTGTTTATTTTTGAGAGAGAGTATGAGTATGAGTGGGGGAGGGGCAGAGAGAGAGAGAGAGAGGGAGACACAGGATCTGATGCAGGCTCCCGGCTCTGAGCTGTCAGCACAGAGCCCGACACGGGGCTCGAACTCACAAACCAGGAGATCACGACCTGAGCCGAAGTCAGATGTTTAACCGACTGAGCCACCCAGGCGCCCCAAGAACATGGGGAAATTTTAAATTTGTCCAGAGAATAGAGCAGGGCACACAGATAACTTCTAATTAGGAACTTGGTGGCCACTCCTCAGTGGGGATTAGGTTCTAAGGTCAGTGCAAAAAGCAACCAATAGCCAAGATTTCCCCACAAAGTACTGTATAAATGCTTCAGGTGACCTTGTGCAGTCACTGTTGTGCCAAGTCAAGTCTAAGAAACTTCAAGGCCAGCAAAAGGATGGAACTAAAGACAAGACTGAGTGTGGCTAGCCGTTCACCCCACTCTGCCCCCAGGAAGGCTAACAAAACTCTAACGCAGATGGGAAGTTCCAGGAGCTCCCGCTCGCCTGCAGCATTTGCTCTTGTTTTAATGTCAAGTCTCTGTGACCTTAATACACATTAATAGGTGTGCTGGGAAGATTAAGGTGGAAGGTGGGGAGTTTTCTGAAGCAAGAGAAACCTGGTTAAGAATTCAAACTCAAGCATTCCAGCTTCAGATCCCTGCTACACTGCTTACCAGTGTGTGACTGGACAAATTACTGCAAAAAGCCTCTGTTTCTTTTGGAGAAAAATGGAGGTAACAGTGCCTACTTCAGAAGGGCTGCTGGGAAAATTAAGAAATACCATTTAGCATATGTAAATTCTTAGTATCAGCATCCACAGCAGGCGGGGCACATCTTCTTATCCTTGCCCACTGGGCCATGTTATCAAGGACCAAACGGCTGGTCTCCAGCCTCTCTAACCACCTAAACTAGAGACTGTCCTGCCTGACTTCAGGTTTAGTTCTGGCAACTGTGACCGTTAAGAATTATAAACACAAGGGCAAAACAGAAATATGGAAAGGTCTATAAATTGTAGTGCAACATGAAAAAGCAGAAGTTAGGATGGTGAGCATTAAAACAAACAAACAAGAAAGAACATACAACTAACAGGATCCTAGGAGGCTACAGAGACTAAATATTAACAGTCGGTGCTTTACTGTGAGTTGTATTTTTTGCTTTTACTGCAGGGCTGGTTAAAAGGACCACTTTTAAAATGAAGGTGCTGAATGAGGTCTGTGGTTCCACCAACCTCTTTTTTTCTGTCCCTTCCCCACTTTGGCCACATATTTTTGCCAGATTCTAGCAAATGATGTTTAACAGTGATTGGCTAATTCTGTTTACTATTTTTCCATTTCAATGCTGATCTACATTTTAACCAATAATCCACATTCATAAAGGGTTTACAATAACATTATGAAATCAAATCACTGACACAGGTGGAATGATGATAAGCATTGCTAAGTAAGCAAGAGACCATCAGTTGCTTAACTCTGATAGTCAAGGTCAACCTCATTCTAAAAGGTAGTGAGAGAACATTCAGTTTAAGGAGGGAGACCTGATACTACCTCTAATAACAATGTCTAGAGTTAGACCAATCCTGTCTCAGAAATTCTTATTATGTCACCTACAGCCAATCAGAACTTGGAATCAGCATGAAACCATACAGGCTTGCAATTCCAAACAGAAGAAAAGAAACTTGATGATTTGGGTAGCTTTTGTGTCCTCATCCTGGGTAATGCATAGTTTCTATTAAGCCTTTTGAAATGCTGAAAACGGCCCCCTGGCTCCCATGGGGTTTCTTAGCAGGTGTCAGGTTGGAACCACCAGCCTAGGTCAGCTCTACCTAGGAAACTGGTGGGACAGCCGATTAGCCAGCTCTAAGCACCTTCTTATTCCTAGTAATCAAAGGGCGAATGAATCTTAGGATTAGGCGGAGGGGAAATGTACCAGAAAATCTTAGGAAATGTGTTCATGCAAAAGACTCAACCACCCCTGCCCATCTCAGGGCTTATCATAATTGAGAAGGGGTGGGGGGGATCAGAAGACAAATAATTTGAAAAAATTCCCCAGTAATCACAGCCTATGTAGGTAAACACACATGCCCCCCAGTATCTACCAGGGAATTGAGACTCACTGGTCTAAATCAACTTAGAATATCAGGAACACATTATACTTACTAACTTACACACACACACATACACACACATGGGAAAGGGTGATGAAATCACCAGGAAGTCAATTGGAAATACAGTACCTGCCATTCCTAAGCACCAGTAACTGGTTGATCCAGTCTACATGTATGTTAGAAGGCACTGCCTTAGAAGCGACTGCTCTGTACCTATGGTAAAAGGGCGGGGAGGTGTCTCTCTGTCAAGGTTAATCAGTGAACTACCTCAGACCTGTAACAGAGTATAAACTGTGAAATCAAGAGAGCCTCATTTCAGATGAGGAATCAGAGGTGGGCCACTGCTTTCATGGGCATAGGACACAACTGGACTGAGTTTTGCTCTTGATCTTTGATACACCTGACTGCACTGTTTGCCCCTTGAGCTGTGGCCTCATCTCCTGGGGCTGGTCCTAGTTCCCGCTCCCCAACCCGACCCCAACCCAGACCCTAGGTATAGAGCTGACCCCAGCCAGGGAGGGCCTCCACAGCTGTCCATTCCTGAAGGTCTGTTTCATTGCTGTCTCAAGGACCAAAAGCAAGACAGAAGGCAGCAATGAAGGGCAAATGAAAAAACAAACAAACAAACAAAAAAAAACAAATGTGGATACACAAAGTAACGAGAAAAAGCTGTTTCTTGGTAGATAAGGGGGAATAAGCACCAGGAGCGGTTCATAACCAGAAATACGAGTACACGGCTTAGAACTAAACGGCCTAATCTAATTCTGGAGGCACTATAAACCTGATGGCTGTACTGGGGCCCCATGTGACGTTTCAAAGTAGAGAATGCTGTAAAGTTGTGATCTTGATGTTCTTCTGCTCATGGGCCCAACAACTGCCTAGAAGCAGCTTCCTGCCCTTTCCAGATGATTAGCGCTGTGTTGTTGGGTTTCGCCCTCCAGCTTCTGTGGGTCCTCAGGGAGGACACTTGGCCAAAGCAAAATGCCAAAACAGAAGCAGCATTTTCTGGCCATCCACGTGTAATTAGGATACCATAAAATCCCACAGCAAAAACTCAACACCCAAAAGCAGAGCCTGGGGCAGCTGAGACTAGCTGGGAAGTGCCACATCTTGGGAGTGGCCTCGCCGGGACTGCATCTTCCGATCTGTCAAATGAGAGTCGTGATGGTGGAAGCCCAGCCCTCAAATTGCCAGGAGAAAGAATAAATGGGACAGCACTTCATAAACTGTGAAGCTTGGGCACCGACAGCATAGAAATGTTATAATTAACCACAGGGCTCTCTCCCCATGGACAGGATGGAGCAAAGAACACCAACGGAATATTATTATTTCTTCTCAAAGACCTGTTTGGCAGTTACTTTATTAAAAAATTTTTTTAATGTTTATTTATTTTTGAGAGAGAGAGAGAGAGAGCTGGGGAGGGGCATAGAGAGAGGAAGACACAGAACCCGAAGCAGGCTCCAGGCTCTGGGCTGTCAGCACAGTGCCCGACGTGGGGCTCAAACCCACTAACTGAGAGATCATGACCTGAACCGAAGTCAGACACTTAACCTACTGAGCCACCCACGTGCCCTGGCAGTTATTCTATTTAAATAAAGATGCAACATGGTTATCTTCAGAAAATAGAAGGTTTCTTTTCATCCAAAAACTTAATGCGGCCACTTTCTGAGCTGAGAAATTAACTTTTACACAGGCCTCGAGGCCTCAAGGCCTTACCAAGAAGATCTCGTTTAAGCCAAACAACTGGGAGAGGTAAGTACTATTATTATTCTCAGATTTTGCAGATGTGGGAAAAGGATGAAAGTGGCTTAGGCAACTTACCAAGGCAACAAAACTACTGACTAGCAGAGCTAGGGCTCACGGGCCAAGGCCATGCTCTACACCTCTGCACTTACTGCCTCGCTCAGGTTATTTCCAAGGACAAATCAATCCATGGTCAACAGAAGCTCTCTACAGGTGCTCTGTGCTTCCATAAAGACTTACATCTATTCAACATTTATTGGACACTGGCTGCATGCCAAGCCCATCACTGAAAGACAAAGACCTTCACACCGTCTGTCCAGGGAGAGCATCAACTCCAGGGTGAACCCTGAGTCTAAAGACACCTCAGGAAAGCAATGAAGAGTACTTTTTTTTTGTTTTAAGTTTATTTATTTATTTTTGAGAGAGGGAGAGAGAGCGTGCACGCATGCACACACACACACAAGCACGAGTGAGCGGGGGAAGGCAGAGAGAGAATCCCAAGCAGGCTCTGCACCCTCAGTGCAGAGCCTGTGATGGGGCTCAAACCCATGAACCATGAGATCGTGACCTGAGCCGAAATCAAGAGCCAGATGCTCAACCGACTGAGCCACCCAGGTGCCCTGAAAAGTACTTTTTAAAAAGTCCCAGTATGGGATTCAGCATCCGACTCTTGATCTCAGCTCAGGTCTGGATCTCAGGGTTGTGAGTTCAAGCCCCAACCCACGTTGGGCTCCATGCGTGGTGTGAAATCTACCTTAAAGAACAAAACAAAGCAACTTGTAGTAATTCAAGAACAGACTATAAAATACTTAGTTGTATTGTTATAGGCCCCTCAAAGCCTGCTTGGGATGACAATCAACCTACTAAGGAAGTGTGCTCCGCATCGGGAAGACTTTCTTCTAGTATAGTACACCACAGTTTATAGCAAAAAAAAATCCGGCAGGACCTAATCAGCCTTCAGCACTACGTGGTCTCCCCACCTCCTCTACTTTATTGCTGTATATAAGTAAATGTTCTATTGCATGTACTAAAATTTTAAGAAAACCCTAAAAATACTGCACATCCCTTTTTGTGTGCTATGGGAACATATTTCCATCTTAGGGAAGTCGGTCACAATTAGCTGCGACTTCCCTGAGACAGTGAGAGGCTACATCAGATGAGGCTGTGTAGCGAATGTTCCATCCACGTTATTGATTACCTGGTGACTTGACTGATATCTGTCTTCCCTTTTATACTAGCCATCTCAGGCAGCTGCTACCACAGATTTTCCCTATGTAAACTACCCCACGAAATGTTCATCTAAATGTCTCCAGGGACTACCATATGGAAACTGACTTCAAAAACAACATCCAAAGACAAGCTCTTATTTTCTTCTCAATTTATTATGTCTATAAAACAAGAATTTGGAGTTGATTGTAGATCTAAGGCTCTCTCTTTTCTTTTAAATGTTTATTTATTTTTGAGAGAGAGAGAGCGAGAGCGCACGCGAGCAAGCGCAAGCAGGGGAAGAGCAGAGAGAGAGGGGGACGAGGATCCAAAGCAGGCTCCGTGCTAACAGCAGAGAGCCTGATGCGGGGCTCGAATTCACCAACTGTGAGATCACGACCTGAAGTCAGATGCTTAACCAACTGAGCCGCTCAGGCGCCCTAAGGCTCTCCTGACTTCACAATTTATGCACTGTTACAGGTCTGTTTGCACAAACATTTTAATTTCAGCCAAACCTTTCTAGCTGCACATGTGGGATTTAAGCTCTAAGAGCAGAGACCACAATTGAGCATTCAGTACTTGTCATTTGTATCCTGCCTTACAATGCGCAAAGCAGTACTGGAATAGCCCTCAGGGAGCTTAGAGAAGGGCTGTGAGAGATATCATCGAATAATCAACACAAGAGCTCTGAAGTAACATGAAGGGTACCAGGAGGGCACAGCCTGTAGGGAAACCTAATCAGTTTGAGGATCAGTCACAGAAGGGTCCCTGGAACAAGTGGGAATTGGGCTGACATCTCAAGGATGAGTCTGAGTTGGCCAGGACTGTAATGTGGGCAGCCCAGAAGGGAGCATGGCATGAGCCAGGGACCTGAGGCAGGAGCACAACCTAACAGAGGAATACGAAGAAGCCCCTTGAATGTGGGTACAGTGGACAAGGCATGAGACTGGAAAGGTAGGCAGGGACCAGGTCATGCAGGACTTTGAAGGCCACATCAAGAGCAATGAGGAACAGCTGAAGGGTCACTGTATGTTGTCTAGAGGCAGGTACGGAGGTGATCAGATGCACGTTCTGAAAAGCTCACTCGGTGCAGTGTGAAAACAGACTGGAAAGGGACAAGAAGGGACTCAGAAAGGTCAGTTACACTCTTACATTTTAGGTGAAAGGTGACAGTAGCCCAGACAAGGGAGGTGGCTGTGGAGATGAGACAAGGGGCCTCAGAGACAGAAGATGAAATGGGTGGGACTTGGTGGGTGGGCTAGGGAAGGAGGAAGAAGGTATTTCCAAGGACAAGCCTTAGGCTTACAAGAGAGACAGTGGTCAGTGGTCCCATTTATCATGTCTGGGAATAAGAGAAGGATCAGGTTTAGGGGGAACGGAGTAGGTGCAGTTGGGAACACCTTTTTTTAATGTTTATTTATTTATTTAGAGAGAGAGACAGAGTGCAAGCAAGTGGGGAAGAGGCAAAGAGAGAGGGGGGAAAGAGAGAGAACCCCAAGCAGGCTCCATGCTGTCAGCGCAGAGCCCAGCACAGGGGTCGATCCCATGAACCATGAGATCATGACCTGAGCCAAAATCAAAAGTCGGACACTTAACCGACTGAGCCACCCAGGCACCCCCAATTTGGGACATCTTGAGTCTGACACTTGGTGGCCTCCAAAGGTAAGTGTCAGAAAGGTGTTGAAAGTTCTGATTCAATAACTAATACTATTACACATCCACCCAGAAGGGAGACTAATCATTCCTTACAAATACCCAAAACCAGTAGAAAGAGAATTCGTTGAATGACGAAGTATTTTCTTGAAGTCGTGACCTCTAATGATACTGTGCAGGTAACATGTAATAAAACCATTTCAGAAATGCCTGCCTACGTTCAACTTTTTGGAACATCTTTCAGAGAAATTGAATGCCATCTACTATTCTACACATGCAAAAAAAATCTTCAACTTTTGGGACCCTAATTTAAAACAGGCAGCAAACAAGAAATTTCAAAATGGAGCAGGAAAAATAAGTTTCCTAAAATGAGGAGTTGGCGGGGGGGGGGGGGGGGGGCAGGGGGAGATCTTGGCATCACCCAGACAGCTCACTTGGCATGCACTAATTCACTGAGTTATGGAGTTATGGAAGTTCGGAGTTATGGAAAACAAACTTTGAATGAAGATTTAAGTCCCAGAGACATCAAGACACTCCTCATTCCATCTTTGTGGCCCTAAGAGGCTGGAATTGTGTTTTCATTTCAAATGAGGAATGGGAGACAGAGAAGCTGAGAAACTTGCCTAAGGCATCATTGCCAGTAAGGGCAGAAATGCAAAGCAAACAGGTCTAGGCAACTCCCTTTACCAATGCCCACCACCACCAGGAAGAGGAAGAAGCAGCTATTTCCTTGGCACTGATCCTCTGCTGTAGAGGTTGAAAATTGGGACGTTTGTTTTGGAAGGTGTTTTCTGTTATCACCTGTAGTTCAGCAATTACATTCTTAGCCTCAAGATAACCTTAATTTTTAAAGAGTTTTCTTTGTCAATTCAGTTGTCTCTGTTTCGGCTTCTTAAAGGGTTTTTGCCTGGTTGGACATATAAATCACACCCAAGGGGTGCCTGAGGGGCTCAGTTGGTTGAGCGTCCGACTCTTGATTTTGGCTCAGGTCAAGATCCCAGGGTTGTGGGATTGAGCCCCACGTTGGGCTATTCGCTAGGCATGGAGTCTGCTTAAGATCCTCTCTCTCTGCGCCGCTCCCCACCCCCACCCCCCCCCACTGCTCGTGCTCTCTTGTTCTCATACACAAACAAACAAACAAACAAACAAATCACACCCAAAAATGCTTTATAAGGTTTAGTTGTGATTGCTTATAAAATTTGGATCCAAATGTAAACTCAGATCTGGAAAAAACAAATGTTTGTTTTTCATCAAATGCCTACTGCATGTTTCCAGCCAAAATCCACTGAAACTATGGGGAATAAGCCGCCTCTAACTTACAGAACAATTTTTCAAAAACCACTTATTCTTAAGCCAAACTCAGAACTTTTTTCCCTGAAGAAGAAACGCCATCACGGACCTTCCTTGCCAGGCCACAAAGCTTAATACCTCAAACAGTCAACCAAGGATCCTGTATGTTAACAGGAAATATTACATAGTCCTTACAAAGAGTGTGTAAATTATATAGAAATGGGGGAACATGCAAGTGAAATCACGATAAATGAGAAAAAAACACAAACTAGTACATGATTACACAATGTTTATAAAGGTAAGCGTGTCGATACGCTAGAGTGAGAGAGTTTAATTTTCCTCTGTATCGCCACCTACACATACACGTGTATGTAAGTATATGTATATAACGCATGTGTGGATGTGCGTATAAAGGTCTTTGTCAACAAATGCTTACGGTCTATTAGCCCTCCAAGTAATCTTGAAGCACTGCTCAACTTGGAACTGCTGCCCACGGGCCAGCCCCCAACACCCAGCCCTGACATAGACTCTCAGGTGGGTTGCTGGCTCAGGGACCTGGCAAAGTGGCTGAGGGGACACTGAAGAGGAGGAGGGCAGAGCAGGAGTTACAGAGGCAAGAGGGGAGCAAGGGACAGGTGGCCTCAGGGAGCTGAGGCAGGCGCCTGCCAGGGTGGTAAGAGCAAGCTTTTCCAACTCAGATGGGGGGCAAACCCCAGCTCAGCCCCTCACCAGCTGTGTGACCTCAAGTTAGGTACATAATATTTTCGAGCTTCAGTTTTTTATCTACAAAATGGGAAGAATAAAGTCTACCTCACAGCAGCTGTGTGGGGATGAAAGGAGTTCCACACAAGCCTTTACACAGGCTTCTCCTTGGAGGGCTAGCCCCCTTCCTCCCTTCGCAGGTGTCGTCACTGTCCCGGTCTGCAAAGAGGTGGCAATAACAACAGGATGTTGTTCGGATGAAAGGAAGATGTATGGTACTGGGTCTGCCCATTGTGGCCCTTATGCAGATACTGGTTATTAAGACATCGCTCATTTTTTTTTTTTTTAAGACATCGCTCATTTGTCAAGTTAAAATTTATTGGAAATGTTCGCTCATCTTACGGAACACTCGCAGAACAAGTTATTTGTGATCCAAGGTTTTACTATATACTACTTCCTAGAAGATTGATTTTGCCAACGAAATCAAATGACATTCAATTAAAAATGACATTCAGGAGGGGCACCTGGGTGGCTCAGTCGGTAGAGCCTCCGACTTTGGCTCAGGTCACCATCTCGCAGTATATGAGTTTGAGCCCACATCGGGCTCACTGCTGTCAGCACAGAGCCTGCTTCAGATTCTCTGTCCCCCTCTCTCTCTGTCCCTCTCTTGCTTGTGCTCTCTCTCTCTCAAAAATAAATAGAGCATTAAAAAAAAAAAATGACATTCAGGAAAGGGGCACCTGAGTGGCTCAGTTGGTTAAGCATCCAACTCTTGATTTCGGCTCAGGTCATGATCTCACCATTCATGAGTTCGAGCCCCATGAGTTCTATGCTGACAGCGCAGAGCCTGCTTGGGATTCTCTCTCTCCCTCTCTCTCTCTCTGCCCCTTCAAAAAAAACTACATTGGGAGGGGGGGAAAATAACCTTAGGCCAATAGCTATAACCCGTCACCCTGTACCCAGGTCCCTGTATCTGGAACTCATGGCCAGTCTCAGGTCAGTTGGCCTTTGGATGTGGGGACCCTTCCCAGGAAAGCATTCAGGTTGTCAGACTTGGTGGAGTAACAAGTGAAGAGTCAGTTTGTTCATTTTAAAGACCGCCAGGCATGCGTAACATCAGAAAACCAGGCTCGGTGGCCAAAAGCTCAAAGCCAACCGAGAGCAGGGAGATGCTTGGTGGGCTTTGAACCACCAAGAGGACAGCCAGAGGCAACTTTATTTCTCCTCCTGTTCTTGCCACAGGAAAAGTGATAGTAAGCAAAAGAGGTTACCAACCAGATAAGGTCAGTCATTCTCTCAAAAGGTCATGGATACCAAAGTCCCAACTCCTCAAAAGTCCTTCAAATTAATCAGTCAAAATCTCTGCAAAGAAGGGGCCCCTGGGTAGTTCAGTCAGTTAAGCATTGACTTTTAATCTCAGCTCAGGACATGATCTCATGGTTTGTGAGATTAGGCCCCTCATCGGGCTCTGTGCTGACAGTGTAGAGCCTGCTTGGGATTCTCCCTCTCCCTGCCTCTCTGCCCCTCTCCTGCTCATGTTCTCTCCCTCTCTCTCTCAAAACAAACAAATAAACTTAAAAAAAAAAAATCTCTACAAAGAAGCCTCACTGAATTCCATGGCCCGAAAGACGAGTGTTACTCCCCAAAATTATTAATTAATAGCAGGACTCAACTCTAATGTCTCCTCCAGACAAAGACTCTCCTGACAACCTTATCCTTAAAGCACGGCCTCCCTATCTCCTGGTTCTCTTTATTTTAAAGAACAATATTACTACCTAACATTGTGTTATATGGCTACTTACTTGCTACCTCTCAGCCCATAGAATACATGCTCTATGAGGGCAGAAACTTAGTTTATTCACTGCTGTGTTCCCAATGTTGTGCATAGTAGGCACTTAAATACTTATTGGTTGAATGAATGAATGAACACTGCACTTAATACCTAAGTAACCTGTTTATGTCCTTTTCAGAAAATTCCATACAGTACAGAAAATAAATATATCATTTACAGTCTAGTATATTTTTAGCAACTGGGCATTGGGTTTTAGCTCCAGAATGTAACATATTATAAATATATTATAACACTTGCTAGGAGAAAGTGAGATCTAGCTTTATACCCGGATCATCTCTACTGGGCAGTATCCTTTGCAGGAGCACAAGCCTTCCTAATGCAGACTGTGAACATGGTACCTCTCCTTTCCAGGGAACCAATGTATAATGTTGTTTCTGCTGGGAAAATGCATTTCCTTTAGGAAACTGAAATTCCAAGCCAGCCGTTAACAAAGAAAAGGATCCTGGGGCATCTGGGTGGCTCAGTCTGTTAAGTGTCTGACTCTTGATTTCGGCTCAGGTCATGATCTCACGGTTCGGTTCGTGGGTTTGAGCCCCACGTCGGGCTCTATGCGCTCTCGCTCTCTCGCTCGCTCACTCTCTCTCTCTCTCTCGTTGCCCCTCCGCTTCTTGCTCTCTCTCTCAAAAATAAATGAAAAAAAAAAAAAAGAAAAAGAAAAAGAAAAGAAAAGGATCCTTCAAGAGAAGGGGGGAATACCCCTGGGTGGCAGTGACCTCTTAGATCTTGATGGCTTAAATAAGAGCTCCTCTGCAAGTCGCCATCCACCAGGGGTCCACAAGTGGAAATCACAGAGCTGTTGCCACCAACAGGACTCCAAGGTCTACACCTGTGCTCCCAGGCCTGCCTTCGGACCAGAAGCTGCCACCCTCAGCTTGCCTCACGTGCCAGGCCCATTGGAAGTGGAGCAGAGGCCCTGAGAGCAGGATGCAGATCTAATACATGCAGTTTGTATAAGGCACTTTCTTTAAAATATATATATATTCTCGGGGTGCCTGGGTGGCTCAGTTTGTGAAGCGGCCAACTCTTGGTTTTGGCTCAGGTCGTGATCTCACAGTTTGTGAGTTCAAGCCCCACGTGGGCGCTCTGTGCTGACAGTGCGGAGGCTGCTTGGGACTCTCGCTCTCTGCCCCCACCCCCGCTTGTTCATTTTCTCTCTCTCTAAATAAATAGACTTTAAAATACATATTTTTAAGTCTATTTTTTAAAATCTATTTTTATATATATGTACATATATTCTCAAATGGTAGAACTCTGAAGTCATGTTGTGCATAATAAAGTACACAGTATCTCCTTCACAACTAACGTAACAAGCAATTCATCTAACATTAATTTTAGGCTCTTAAAACCCACTTGGTCAAAGGCTGCGTCAGTCGTTTCACTCTAAGGGGAAAAGCATATGAGTAACCAGGGAAATAAATGCAGAGTCGGTACTGCTTTTTCATATACACATAATAAATAATTGCACCTAAACAAAAAGATCTCCAAAAAGTCCCTCACAGAAAACACTGGCCCCAGCTTTTGAGGGGACTGAGGAGTTGCACCTTCTGGAAGCACTACTCTCAACATCTGCACAACTCTCTCAAAATCAGCCTGGCCGCACGCTCCAGCCCTGCTAAATCTTACTGTCCAACAAGCCACAAAGCACACTCCCAAGCGAGTGCCCTCTACCTGCCAATGAAAAATGCCAGCTCCTTCCTAACGTTCTCTTCAAAACCTTGCATCGTATTATTTTACGTCAAGGGTTTTTTGGGTTTTTTTTTAACGTCTATTTATTTTTGAGAGACAGAGAGACAGAATGTGAACAGGGGAGAGGCAGAGAGACGGAGTCACAGAATCCGAAGCAGGCTCCGGGTTCTGAGCTGTCAGCACAGAGCCTGATGTGGGGCTCGAGCTCACAAAGCACAAGACCGTGACCTGAGCCGAAGTCAGACGCTTAGCTGACTGAGCCACCCAGGCGCCCCGTCAAGGGTTCTTAACATCTACATGCAAAATTTGGTCTGTGTGTACATGTGTTCTCTAGGGAGACGGTGCATAGTGTTCAGAGGTTGAAGGGGTGTATTTTCCAAAAGTGAAGACACCACTCTTTCAAGGGGTTCCAGAACTTTATCTGTTCTTTTGGGAAACCAAAGATTCTCAGGGCCACCTCTGGTGAGCGATGTTTCTATCAAGTTGGGAACTATTTCAGATCACACACGTTTTCCCAGGAAAAATACCAGGAAGCCAAAGTACTAGCTGCAACACTTGTTCTGGGGGTGTGGATCCCTGGCATTTCTGGGGTGCCCAACAAGAACCCGTTGGGCCTCACAGTAAGGTAAATCAAGATGGTGAGTCAATGTGAGGTCTGCGCTTAGGGTGTTGATTCTTGAATTTGCTTTGGACTCTTGGATGTTGGCATTTTCCACCACGGGGCTTCGATACTTCATGATAACTTACTATTTTTTCCTCAGAAACGCGTTATTTTATCCAGCTTCATAAGAAAGGCCAAAACTAATGTGGGGTCAGCTGTGCTTCGGTGTATCACTCAAAATGCAGGGCACAGCTCCACAGAAACTTTCCTTCAAGGCAAGTCTTTTCTTTGACTGAGCACTTCTCCATCAAACGTAACCCTTAAGGCACTGTTCCCACCATTCCCTGCCTCCGTCAAGAAACTATGTCCTAGGTATTTAAAAAATTTTTTTCAATATCCTGTAAGGATGCAAACATGCACATTCCCCCTCCCATTTTTTAAAAATTGACTTTCCATTTTTGTTTTAACGAACCACTGCTCTCTAGGAGCTGTTTCTAACATGGAAATTTAAATATCATACAAATAAATTTAAATATCCTTCAGATTACACGAACTCTCCACTTCCACCAACCCCAGCTGCCAGACCTGCTGTGATCACACATCCTTTGTTTCTACAAACCATGTAACAAAGTGACCTTGTTACTCTGAAAATCTCACTTTCATTTCAAGTCCACCCAGTTACCAATCTTCTTTCACACATACGGCAATTCTCGGTCTCTCTTCAAAAATGTGGCCGAAGGTATAATAAAAGAGAGGCTAAAAAAAACCCCTGTTCCCTGCTTGTTCTCCTGGACCACAATCTTCCTCTGTCATTTCCTTTACACCAAAAGGTACCACCGTATTTGGAAAATAATCAGTTTTGGAAAAAGGTACCTTTACACTATTATTTCCAGAACAACAAGATGTACAGAAGGAGAAATTACAATCTGCTGAGAAAATGACAAAATAATTTCCAACGCTATTTGCTATAATTTGACAATTCTATCTTAAGAGACTAAGAACTGTATCATTGTGAGATGTCTCAAAGCCATTATCCTAATTGAAATCTACTCAAATGGAATAGTTGCTTTTCAAGTCACATGAAGGTACATATAGACCAGAGATCCTATTAAGTCAAGGGATGGTTATACCTATAAAGTACGTCACCAAAGCAGTAAAGATCTTAGCTTCAAAATATCTTAATCATTTATCTTGATCTGTGCACGCACCAATCTAGAGAACTTCAAATGTTGACATACACACAAAATGAAGTATTGAACAATGCTCCTTTAAAAAAAATCAACGTCAGGAAATGCAGACATTCATCTATCTGGTTTTCACTCCCAAGTTTTTGTTCTCCACACATTTTTATTGTTTTCTTTTAAACACACTGGACTTTTGGGGCGCCTGGGTGGTTCGGTTGGTTAAGCGTCTGACTTCGGCTTAGGTCATGATCTCGCGGTTCATGAGTTCGAGCCCTGCATCAGGCTCTGTGCCGACAGCTCAGAGCCTGGAGCCTGCTTCGGATTCTGTGCCTCCCTCTCTCTCTGCTCCTCCCCTGCTTGCACTCTCTCTCTCTCTTTCTCAAAAATAAATAAACAGTAAGAAAAATTAATTATAAACACACTGGACTTTTCACTTCTCTGTGTTCACCGAAGAGAAAAGTGGAATGGATAATCCCAAACAACTGACTTGGGAACACACTGCATTTTTCAGTAGCTTCCCATTAAAATGGGTCTGTGTGGGAGGAACATAAACCAAGCAGACTGGAGTGGGAAGAGAGCCCCTGGGCACAACAGGGAGCAAAGGGAAACCAGCTAAAGGCTTAAAGACCAGCAAGAAATAATCTACTCAGATAACTGAGAGCCGATGCCATAACTTTCTCTGTTATTTAAAATCCACAGTGCTGACTCTTCATTAATTTTGGATGAATTTCACGGTAGGTTTTTTGTAATTACCAACAGCTTGCATTACTAGCTCATGAGATGGCTCTATCAATTCAGAGATCTGGTTTCCTAAGCAGAGCCTCCTGGATCACATGCCCACCTCCATGTGAAGGTTAATGCTGCCAAGGGGCTAATGAATCCTCAGAAGCAGCAAGAGTAGGAGACCTTCCTCCCAAACTGTTTCAGGGCCGGACCCCTGACTCCCCAGAGCACTGGGGAAGAAATTCGGAGAGGGGAAGAAGCTTAAGCTACGCAAGGTAGAAAATGATCACCTTTTACTGCAGTTTAAATTTCTGCTTATTGCAATAATGCACATTTGTCGCCGATGCTCTCTTGTATGTTGGCCTGCCTCTGGAAGAACAGTCTTTCTGAAAGCAATAACTTCTGTCTTTTCTGCCTCTGGCAACATTGGAATAAGGGATATAAAACAGAATCCTACTTTCATGAGCACAGCTTGCCATCACAGGATACATATGAGGTCCACAAAGAAAAGTAGGAGCCTGTGACAGCAATGGCATATGTGTGTTCCTGGCCAGTCAGAGGTCACCAGAGCGGATGGCTGACTTCTGGGATAGAAGGGGGTGAGCTGAGACCCCCGGCATCCCAGGTAGGAGCAGGCTCCAACGTCCAGAACCACACGACTGGAAGGACCAGCCTCTGGGTTCTCTGCCTAGCTCAGGTCCCCCTTTCTGGCTGCAGATAAGAATTACCAGACCTAACAGAAAAGTCAGTGACAGGGAACAGATTAACTTAGAACTCATTAAGAAAAAAAAAGGTGGGGGGAGGAGGAAAGGGAGGAAAATGAGGTGATGTAAGAGATAAACCCAAGAAAAATGAAAAGAGAGGCTTATGAGAAGTTAGGGAACAGTCAGGACACTGACAAAAAAAAAAAAAAAAAAAAAGACTGAAGAAACCAAGGACAAAATATCCTGGCACATGGTACGTGGCTTGTAGGACAAGTTTATCCAGTGCTCTCCCAACAAAGGATACCTTAAGGACTGGAAAAGGGGAGAGAGGACAGTAGGGAGGAAGGAGAATCTCAGGGACCCAGGGGTAGCCAGGGAGGACCAGTGAGAAGCCAGGCTTGCGTGCATGGACTCCCGCCCCTTAGAAACCTGCAGTCTGTGCTCTATGTTCTTTCACTTCTGTTAATCTGCCCCTCCTTTCTAAATAGCTGGCCTGAGAGTTTTCTAGATGAGTGGTACGGACACTTTAGAGCTGGAGTCCCTCCTCAACTTTTCTCCTTCAAGGGCCGTTTGGAAACCTGATGAACATCAAAGACCCTACCACCACCAAATACAAAGACTTCACACTCAGTTTTCTAGAAGACATAGACTTTTCCCCACCCCCACCCCCCACCCCCCCCACCAAAGGTTTTTAAAAACCTTGCTTGAAAGAACTCGTTACATGGTTCTGAGTGACAGGTTAAAAACTTTTTGATGTACGCCCTTTGGATGGTGGGTGCGTGGACTTTTAGAAGTCTGGGCAGAACAAAAGAGAGCAAGATGAAGTCCTGCCCCAAGAAAACAGTCTTAGTGTCTCCCAAAGTTCCATGTTTTGTTTTGTTTTTTTCCTAACTCTTGGAGCAAAGACCTTAATGGGAAAATAGGTGGTTCCTTTCTAGACTCTCTACAAACAACCAAAAAATTGAAAAGCAAACATTCCAAAACATACTTAAGTGCTTGCTTACGTTAAAAAGGAAAGAAAAACTGGCACACTGATTTACAAGCTATTAATCAGGAAGAAAACAATCTAATTAATCATTTGTAATTAAGAATTTATCGTGTTTAATGCCATGCAAATGCATGCTTTAGATTCTTCAAAGACCTCCCTAAAAAAGAATGACAAAGTGGGTGAAGACCTTCAAGAGACTCTCATTTAAGAGATTCACAGAAGACTGACTTTCACTGCAAAAGAGTCTGGACCTGCCCCACGACAGTCCCCAAGCACGGCCATTGCCTTGGGAGCAGCGTCATCTGCTGAGTGCTCAAAGGATCACTGGGTAATCAGCCCATATTAACTTAGTGTGGGGATAACCCATTTGATAGGTCCTATCTCAAGCCCCAAAGAATTTGGCTTGAAATCATCGAGCCGGTTGGACGAGGGGTTCTGAAGCTAGTTTCGGGGCTTCCTGCTTGTCTGGCAGGGCCACTCCCTCCCTAAGCAAGAGCATCACGGTAGGTTTTTTGTAATCAGTCAGAGAAACTGATGTGTACCCTACAACAATGGGCAGAAATACACGGATGAACCAGGTAACTACCCTCCTTTAAGGTAGCAAAAACCTTTCCTTTCCCCTTTAAATACCAATTTGGGCACCTGTGTGAACTCCTAAATTAGGAAAATGCAGCCAAAAAAAAAAAAAAATCACACTTTTTTCCTTAGCTTGCTATAGAGTACCCATCTCACTCACCACTTACTAACCACCACTGTGCAGTGTTGGGTGACAGGCCACAGTACCCAATTGTAGCACTGTACAAGGGAGCCCAGAAGGAGCAGCATGCTATTTCTGGGAGAGGAAATTGCAGTTAATGGGTCAACTCTGACAGATAACACAAAATGGCTAAAATTCTTAGGCCACAGTACAGCTAAGACTTGTAATTTCTGGCAGACTTCTTCTAAGCTGTGGGTTATAGAAATATACATTTATTAAACATTTTTAAAAATTTAGTTTTTGAGATGAGCACTCAGGCATTATAAGTTCATACAGTTTGAAGGACCTCTTGACCATCTGCTCCAGAAAATTCCAGGCCCTGCACTTGCTACATTTGCGGCCAAAGCAACTCTATCACCGAATTCAGAAACTCAAGGTATGTTTTCTCCTTCCATAAGATTTTCATGCCACAAATCAGACCTCATGAAACAAAATTTGCTTCAGGCTGTTAAGCCTCTGCCAACACCCCTCTTGATCACAAAAGCCAGGCTGACCAAATGAGGTTGGTCTCTGGCTCAGAATATGATCAATAGTCATTTCTGTTGGGAGGTTTAGCCTTAAAAAAAAGTTAATGCTCCTGCTTTCCTATTAACCTACCCCATCAGGAACGAATACCACTCATCACATCCCCATAGACCTTATCCTACCCTGGGAAATTAAAACAAAAGCAACTCCTTTCCCGTGGGTCTTCTCTGACTTATTTTCCATTTCGATCTTGCCTCTGAACTTAGCCAGGGCAAGCAGCTCGACTTTCCCCGAGGACAACTCCCTTCAGACTTCCAGTACAGGTACTGCAGTGTCTGCTCTGAACTCTTAGTGGGGGGAGGGGAGAGGCAGACGGAGACCAAGAAGGAGCCACATTAAATCGGTCATTGCTATGGGGTGATGCTCAAGAGGTCATTTCCATCAGGCATCTGGATGTGAAGACACCAAGATGGCTCCTGTTCAGCTTCCATGATAGCAGTTCCATCATTTTTATCAAAGGAAACAACAGTATAAGGTAGGAGATGCTCCAAGAGCAGGGGCTGTGGAGCCAGCCAAGCCTAAACCCAAGCTCTGTGCTTATTTCTGGGCTGCGGTCGTAGGCTCCCTTGCCCTCTGCACATGGCTTTACCCTGTCCACAATGTCAACTGGCTTTTCCTTATTTGTCATCGTTAGATCCAAACAGCACCCTGCCCCCACAACACACACACACACACACACACACACACACACACACACACTTTCCTCTACCTGCTCTCAGAGGTAAAATATCAGCAGGGTAGTGCTAAACTTACCACATGGTCCACTTCTAATAAGTCGCCTAAAAACGTCTACATGATCTACGACATCTGCCGGGGCCTCTTTTAAGATCTGTCTATGGAACACAATCATTGCCACCTCAGTCTGGCGGGCTGTCTGTCCTACAATTACATACCTGCCCCTGCTCTTTCCATCACAACAGGAATGCTCGCCACGAGCTTTCCGTGGCCAGGGCACACAGAGGGAATCTCTCCTATGATTTTCCATGGGGCCAGGGGTGCCCATGCCACTTTGCTCTATTCCAACCTACCAGCAGATCATATTTACCTGTTAAGGTTTCCAGTGCCTGGAGGCATTGGCTGCTCAGCCTCAGGCAGGAGTTTACAGATACATGACCCCTTCTCTCCACACTGTTCTCAAGCAGCTTTGGTGCTAATTTCCATTTGAGACTTTCTGGGCACCGCTTTGGTGGCCACACTGCTGCTGAGTCACACAGGTCTCTGTGTTGTCAGCTTCGGTAGATTTCCTGTATACTTTTCTCTTTTTCTTTTTATACTTTTCTCTTCTATCCCCTTAATATTCAGCTTAAAGCCTTTCCAACCAGACTTGCAAGTCTCCCAGAAAAGACATCACTCTGGTCTTCAATAAATACCTCCTCTCTGGTTATTAGACAACCTGGTCTAGGGACCCAGTCCCTTCTTCCAAAACAAAGCAAAGGGAAAAAAAGTTACCAAGGAAACCAGCTAATGACATCCCACATCATTTTTCTTTCAGAATCACAATCACAAAAGTTGTAGAAGAAATTTAACCTCCATCTCTGCCTCAAGTCCATTTCCTTTCTAGAACTTCAAAGTTCCAGTGCAGATCCAGATGTCTCTTATGACTCCCTCCCATGTGACAGGTGATCTGAGGAGGGAGGCTCTTCCCCTCACCTGGAAACTGGCCTCAAGGAGAGGGCAAGTCACCCCACCTGCAGGGCCAGGTCTAAGTACAGCTGCCTCCCCAACAGGCATTCTCCCCAAATCAGGAAGCTTCTTCCCCTCCCACTGCTGCCTAGAGCCCTCTTCAGGGCTCATCTGGCATTATTTTTGAGTAATACCAGGGGCTATTAAACACCTGCTGAACACCTCCAAGGGCAGAGTGCTCTGGTTTGTCGATGGGAGTGAGGACAGGGGAGGGGGGTGTGAGAGGGAGGAGATACAAATACGAACAGGGCACAATCCCTATCTTCTAGAAGGAGAGTAAGACTACTCTATCCCTGACTGTGGACCACATGTGGAAGACTCTAACCTTGAGGCCTCAATTTGGAGACCCGTGCTACTGATGATGTGCTTCGGCAAAGAGAGCCACTTCCTGAAGCTGGAACAGGGAGCCCGTCCAGAAGAGAGGGCCACCCTTACAACCTGGCCCATACAAAGGTTTCGGAAGGTAGGACAACCCCCAGCCTGGGGACTTGTGTTTGCTGCCAGGAGGATGTGGAGGTGCAGAGGAGACGGGCTGAGGGCCTGGGCTGTCTTGGTCACCTCTTTCTTCCCAGCACATAGTAGATGCTCAATGAGCATGTTTCAAAAATGGATGACAGTTTTCAAGAACAGATTTAAGAGCAAAGCAGGAGAACAGCTTTTCTGAAAAACAGGTGCCAAGGGAAGTGTAATACCAGTGAGTTGCAGAGTATGTACAGCCAATGTTTTCTGCCAGGAGTAATTTACATTTCTCTTCACTGCAAATGCAAGCCGGCCCTTACCTAGTCCTTTACCAAGTGATATGATTTTTCTCTTTAAACCTCTCCTGAATGGTCTCTCTCTCTCTCCCATTTCACTGCCACTGCTCTGGTCCAAATGACCACCTTTTTGCTTGGAAGACAGCAGCAGCATCCCCCTCATGGCTCTCCCCACGGCAACTTCCATCTATTTGCCCCACTGTCATGGGAGTGATTTTAAAAAATGCCCTAATGTGGGGGCACGTGGCTGGCTCAGTCAGTAGAGCATGTGACTCTTGATCTCAGGGTCTTGAGTTCAAACCCCCCACTGGGGGGTAGAGCTTACTGAAAAAAAATATTAAATTAAAAAAAATTCCTAATATGAGCATGTCACATTCTTGCCCAACACCCCAAGAGAGCCTCTTGTTGCTCGTGGGTTAAGATCCATATTCTGAAAAGTGCTGTGTGATCTAGTCCCTCCTGCCTTCTGCTTCAGCTGGGCCACATGGCTTTCTCCTCCTAGTTTATTATGTTCCAGGCACCTTTCTGTTCCCAGGAGGAAGGGACAGAGGCCTGCTCGGAACCACCTGCTCCCTCTTCAGGAAACAGCTCCGCCCACTCCCCTCGCTCCCTTTTGTTCTCATCCTTTGTAGCCCTTCTCACCATTTCTCATGACATATTTTTTAGTAGACATCTGCTTTTCTCCTTCTCCCAGGAGGGCAAGGACCTCCTTGTCAATTTTGCTCACCCCCATGTACCCAGTACCTGGCACACTATCTGACCCATTGTGCAAGCTTCTTAAATGTTTGTTGGGTCACGAATGAATGAATGCAAGTACAGTAGAAAACAAGGGTTAGGGATCGAACAGTTTTTATAGCAGAATAACTCAGAAAGCGAAATAAGGGGGAAAACAGTCCACGGGAATTCATCCTTGGAGCATGCAGTGGGTTCAGATCCATCTTACAAAAGAAGCAAGTTCTGCGCCCTTGACCCAGACTTCAAATGCATTCTCCCGTCAAGTTGCAAGGGCGGCCCTCTAGTCTGGATGGGCCTCTTGTCCCAGCCTCAGGAGGCATCACTCTCACTGAGTATGTGATCGGGGGCACGGGGCTCCAATTTGAGACCCCAGGTTACAGTCTTCCGTATGCAGCCGAGTCAGGGATGCCTACTTTTCACAAGCAAGTCCATGAGGGCTTGTAAGAAATGTTCATTTAGGATTCTGAATTTTAACTACCAACACCAGTCCTGTAATTAGGCAGCATGCAACAATTTTTTTTTTCTGGGACCATATCTACCATATAATTTTATATTCCAAAGATACATTTACACTGATAGAAAATCCACCAATAATGCTTCAAATTGAAACTATCTTGGAACAAGATTAGGAAAATGTCACTAATTATTGGAACAATGATAGATCCACGGGGCTCATTATGTTATTCTTTTGTGAATTTAAGAAATGTTTCCAGGGGTGCCTGGGTGGGTGGCTCAGTCAGTGGAGCATCCCACTTTGGCTAGGGTCGTGGTCTCGCGGTTCATGGGTTCAAGCCCCGCATCGGGCTCTGTACTGACAGTTCGGAGCCTGGAGCTTGCTTCAGATTCTGTGTCTCCCTCTCTCTCTGCCCCTCCCCTGCTCTCACTCTTCTCTCTGTCTCTCAAAAATAAATAAACATTAAAAAAATTCTTTTTGGGGCGCCTGGGTGGCGCAGTCGGTTAAGCGTCCGACTTCAGCCAGGTCACGATCTCGCGGTCCGTGAGTTCGAGCCCCGCGTCGGGCTCTGGGCTGATGGCTCAGAGCCTGGAGCCTCTTTCCGATTCTGTGTCTCCCTCTCTCTCTGCCCCTCCCCCGTTCATGCTCTGTCTCTCTCTGTCCCAAAAATAAATAAACGTTGAAAAAAAAAAATTAAAAAAAATAAAATAAAATAAAAAAATTCTTTTTAATTTAAAAAATGTTTCCAGAATAAAGAGAAACTTTTAAAGGAACGAATGCAATTATATACAAATTTGACCAGTTCTAACAAATACTCTGCAGGATAAATACAAATTTTGATATGGCTGGCTCTATACTATTTTACTAAACATCCCAAACCAGGCCAAAGAACCAAAGCCAGTGACTCCTTTTATGAAATTTCTTCCTATTTGATCCTGACGTGTGGCGGCTTCCCTGAGAAAGCACCACACCAAATCTCACAGGGCATGGAGTTCAGGCAGGCACTGCACTTAGCAACTCTTGAGTTGTCACATTTGATCATCAGCCTCTGGCCTCTGCCTCCTCTTATAAGGGGGAAAAAAAAAAAAGAAAGAAAGGCTAAAAATTGACCTCCCGTGTCCAAACACAAATGCAGACAACTGCAGGAAGGAGCAGAGGAACACTGCTTCTGGTCCCCGCTTGCTTCCAGCTGAACACAGCACCCACAGCCGATGGAGCAGAGGCCCCGTGGCAAGTGCTCCCCACGCACAGGTGCTCAATGTTAGCGCATGACAGACGGACCAACACCGAGCTACCGTAGAATGCGTCCAGCAGACACGCATATTAGCTATCTTAGTCTCCTCTTCAGCCCTGCGGTCACTTTACACACGGAATGATGGAAAATGCTGACCGAGAACAGTGGCTTACCCACTCCAGGTCAAGTTCTCCACTGTGTGAGAATCAGCAGACCCTCGCCCCCAGCCCTTCCTACACATGCCTGGCACTGTCCTCCAGACCTCGCAGACATCAGCTCATTCAATCCTGATGTCACTTGGAGGCGGGAAACTGAGGCACCACGAGGCTAAGAAATCCTCAAGGCCCCTGAAGCAACGCCTGGCTCCTGAGCCCTGGCTCTTCGTCTCTATGCACGGCTCTCCCTGGGTCTCCCTGTGACGCCTCCTTCCCCATCCTCGCCCCTCCTCCCCACAGCCACACTTTGCACATGCCGCTCCCTCTTGAAATGCTTTCCTGGACACTCCCCATGCTGGCTGGCTCCCTTTCTTCCTTCTCAGTGCACTGTTCTTCCCCTTCACAGGAAGGAGCCTTCACACTTCTCACAGTGTAATATATACACACAATGCGTACATCTCGACTTGTTTATTGCCTGCACTAGATAATGTGCTGTATGCCGGGCAGAGACCACATGTTTTGCTCCCCACTGGATCTCCAACACCAGGCACAATCGTTGGCTCTGGTAGATGCTCAAATCTTTATTGATTGAGTAACAGTCATTGTTCAGTCAGTCCTTTCAATGGCAAGATTTTTAAATTCTCTATTTCAAGCCCCAAATGATAAATAGAACCATCTTTAGGAACACTGCTTAAAAAGACAGCATTAGATGTAAGAAAGAATTTAAAATTGAATAAGAGAACAGGCCAGCTTATGTCAGCTGTAAGAAACAACAGAGAAATGAAACTCAGAAAATGCATATTGTGATTCTGAAAGATTATTTGCAGGAGCAATCCAAGGGGTGGGTTTAAATCTCAAATCCCAAATAAGCTTACCACTGAAGAGGGTTCCTCTTGCCCTGGGCCATTCTCAGCTGTTAGGATAAGCCGGGGAGGCACTCAATTTGTTAGTTCCAATAAACTTCTTAGTAGGGCAAAGCCCTCAGAACCAGCATTTCAGGCAAACCCAAAAGAGAGAGGTTACCCGATTGTTTCAAAGCCAACCCACGTTTCCTATCCCACCAGCTTCCACACGGAAAGGCTGCTGGATTCTGCTCTCAATGGTCCCACTTATGCTCACAGTGACCCAGGTTCTGGCTTCTGTTCATCAAAGAAAAACTTTGCCTTTCAGGGACTTAAGTCGCCTACAACTCCCATAGGGGTTATTCTTTACCTTGAACAAAGTTCTCCCAGTACACAGCAGATGTCCTGAACAAGAACTCAAATTTAAACAGGTGTTGAGTACATGAGAAAAGAGTAGGATATTTGTGACTCAAAGCAGGGGAAATCTAGGAGCACCTGGGTGGCTCAGTTAGGCATCTGACTCTTGATTTCAACTCAGGTCATGATCTCATGGTTTGTGACATCGAGCCCCAGGTAGACTCAATTCTCTCTCTCTCTCTCTCTCCCTCCCTCCCTCTTCCCCACTCATGCACTCTTGCACGCTCTCTCTCTCAAAATTAATAAATAAAGTTAAAAAATAAAGCAGGGGGAATCCTGCTTTTGAACTGGAAAACTCCTATGGCACATGGCTTGAGAGATTCCCAGACAAGGCAGGGTCCATCGGAAACAACCATAGCGCTCATACAGGTAGCAACATTAGCCCTCATCCTTGCTGTGTGATCACGGACAAGTTACTTACTTCTCTCAACCTCAGTGTTCTCGTCTTAAATAAGACTGATAGTGGGATCTACTACTCATAGGGTGATGTGAAGATTTAAAAGTAGAGACAGTGCCTGGCACACAGCAATTCTCCATCAATGATAGTCGACTCATTTGTTATCACCTGACTGTTGTTTTCTGCTTTACAAAGTACTATCACAAACACCCCAGTGAGACTTCAGGGAATCCTGAACGAAGTGTCTTTCAACCATTTAATTTCTCAGATCCTTAGTTCATAAACTGGCATAATCTACGATACTGTGTTGGAGGGGGTCAGGGGAGGAGACTGAGAAATCAAGTCCTCATTTTGGAAAAGAGACCCTTGAGGCTCAGAGTGGTGAAATGAGCCCAAGAACTCACATAATAAAACCCTAGGACTAGAGCAGGCCTTCCGACGGCCACTCTAGTGCTCTACCTCACCTACTGCTAGTCAAGGGCTTCTGTACTTTCATGACCAGCTAGCCTCCTTCTGATTAATCTCCCAGACACTTCGCCCAAAGCAATTAAACATTAGAAGTTTTGAAAGGGGAAACACAGAATCTTGTATATAACCTTGAGGTGCTTTAAACTTCACACGTGAGAGCATTCGCATCAGTGTAGGTTTCCAATCTTCTTATAACGCTATTTCTTTTTAACTCGGGATTTAAAGTTGACAAAGACCTTAATGAATAGGCAGGACAAAGGGAGTTGTCTGTCCATGGCTCGTCAGCTCCTGAAGTTAACACTTCTCATGGGGACAAGAGTCAGCCAAAGGACAGAGTTCCAGGCAAACTGGAAAACGCTCCTCTGGCCCACAGATCATGGATTAGTGCCTAAACTCAAAGTGGTAAATCTTGTGAGATGTCCCCAGCTTTTCCAGAGTGACCCACCACTTAACCCTAGCCCTGTCATTCAATAGCATCCACTGATACTGGCTGCTCACTATGTGCCAGGCATGTGAGCGTCTTGGTGTAATCCTCACGACTACCTATAAAGAATATGCTACTATGGTTCACCTGAGACCCCACTGCTGTACGATGTACCATTATTTTATGCGCAAAAAGAGGACATCGCTGCCAACTACAACGGTGAGACCCCATACATCATGAGACACTTATCTTCAGAAATGTTAAGATGAGACAAACGGTACATATCTTAGCACGGCTGAAATGTGCACACTGTCCCCGTTTTACAGATAAAGAAACTGAAGTATAGAGAGAAAAAAAAAAATTGCCCAAAGTCACAGAGCTGCTAAATGGAAGCACTGGGATGCCCCCTGGTAAGTATGGGCAGTAAACTCAAATCTCCCAGCAGCCACGTGAATTACCCAAAACGGTACCAGGCAGAGAGGCAGGACACAGGGCGCTAATTCTTGGTCCACCGTGAGCACATTAACTGTGGCAATTCTCTGAACATCTCTGAACCTGACCTTCCATATGTCCAAAGAAGGCACTGTGCTAGAACTGCCATTCCTCTTCTGGGAGAAGCCATGGAGTCCAATGGAAAAAGCAGGCTTTGGAATCAGAAAGTTCTAGACTGAAATTCTTGCTCCACCATCTAACCAGCTTATCACTCTGGACAAGTTACTGAACTGCTCTGAGCCTCAGTTCCCTCCCTCTTCCATAAAATGAGGCTACCACAACCTATCTCCCTTAGAGCGCTGCTCAAGGACTGGAGATATGTATGTGTATACATATCTCCTACTGGAGGCAGGGAGAGGGGGAGAGGGAGAGAGGGAGAGGGACAGAGAAAAGAGAGAGAAAGAGAGAGAGGGAGGGAGAGGGAGAGACAGAGGAGAGAGAGGGAGGGAGGGCGAGAAAGGAGGACATAGCAGAGTTGGAATTAAACAAATGCTCTCTTTTCTGTATTAGCTGCCTTCTGCTTTGGGACAGGATCAAACAACAAACGTCCCCTGCAACCTCAACAATTCCCAAGGGGGGCGCTCAGGAGAGACCAAGGGTCAGACAGAAGAAAGCAGATGCTGAGGGATACTCAGGCCAAGAAAATGAAGTGGAAACATCTGGCGGCCAGGGACTATGTTTGTTTCATGAACTTCCAAATTTTTGAACAAATAAATTGATAGAAGGAAGATGGCACAGGAACCAACACCATGAAAAGATACTGGCCAACAGATACGAGGATGCAGAGGGTTTTATACCAAACCTGACACAGAAAACCATTCTCTGAAGTTTCAGTTTGACACCAAAAGTGATCTACAGTGGGAAGATTCTCCCCTGTTGTTCTGTTTTGTTCTTACACTAAGTAATATTCGGTGTATTTCTCCCTTTCTTTCCTCAAGGGCTTCAGAAGATCCTTAAAAGAGAGCTTTTTTGACCTGGCGGGAAGGCGAATCATACCGCATGTAGAAACAAACTCTCCACCCGTTTTGGTTTTTTCCACCATAACCCACAAGGCCTGGCAGTTTCTGGCACACTATCGGCTCAATAAAAATTAGTTGAATGAATATTTTTCGACTATACGCGATTTCTTTTGGATGAAAGAAATCCATTGATTCTGCCTGAAAGGCCTAATCTCTCCTGCTGCTTTTCCAGAAGTATTCTAAAAACATAATCTCTAATAAACAAACAATACCTTCGGTATGTGTGGTATCTCCAATCCTTTCACAGGGCCACATGCTACTTTCTTCCAACCTCCAAGCCCCGGGACACTCAGCCCAAGCATACTCTTGCACTTCCCTTCCCTCCCTCCGTCCCAGCCCCTGGGTGACTTGTCAGTTGTTGCAATGACCACCATCTTGATTTGAATCAGGTTGCTAATCTCCTTCCTCTCAGGCATAGCACCCCTTCCTGGAGATAAATGCAGGCCAAGTTGAGTTCACCCACAGCCCTCTCCGCACATGGACTTGAGGCCTTCACGGACACTCCCGGAGAGGCCCGTGTGAAAGAAAGAAGCTGTATGGCAAAAGGCCCGCTCTACCCCCATCACCTTGGGAGGCTTACTTGTTTTCCGTAAGTTTAGACCAACTACCAATTCTTGGAAGAACTTGAAATACCAAAACAGCTGAAGGGTTGAGTAAGAACTAATAGAAATGGCTGTTTGACTCTTTCGATACCTCCTGTGAGACAAGCTTCACTGTGTCACCTGGTTCTAAACTCACAAACCTGGCCTGCTCAAATACCCCCTACCCTGGAGTTCAAGGATCATTTGCCCCTCTGATTTTCCTTATTGGTGTCCATGTAAAAGTCACTCGTTTTCCTTCCAGCTTACATCTGGCTCCTGAAAGGAATCCTTTAAGTCCTTTGATGAGAACCATCAAAATGTGCAGAAGGCCGACTCCTTTCAATTGCTGTGCAGAGCAGAACCACGGTGGACTTCAAACGGGAATCTGGTACCACCCCTGCCTTCAAGGAGCCCACGCTTTCCCTTCAACTCTAAAAAAGTATGTCCGCCCGGCGCAGTGTCTGTAAAAACGTAGTGACAAAGTACTTCATAGCTTCGGAGAGCGAGCGAGGGTGGAAACAGACTTTGCCCTTACATTTGATGCCCCGTAACCATGACGACCGATGGTTTAAGTAACCATCAACCCACTGAGGGGCTACGTTTTCCAAAAACCGTTTTCAAAAGGGGAAAACTCCCCTGCACCAACTCCCGCGTCGGCCGTGCGATCTGGGCAGCGTGCGTGGTGCAATCGGAGTAGCCGTGCGTTCCTCCTCCCGGTGCCTCGGTCTCGCTGGGGTGCTAGCCAGCGGCCAGCAGCCCCAGCCTCCACCGTCAACACCCGCGCTCCCGGGCAGGGCACCTGGCGTTAGGCCTCAGCCCAATGTCACTTGTTAACCTTCCGATCCCCCGGCTCTCGGCACGCCGCCGCCTCCTGTCTGAGGCACGCAAACCACCCCACCGCCACCCGCGATTTCCAAGGAGTTGGAGAAAAACAACCCGAGCGCAGCCAGCCCCTGACAGATCCGCGTAAAAGTAACTGCGGTTCTCGACTTCCAAGCATTTAGTGACGCGGGCGAGGGGGGCGGCAGGAGCCGGGGGGCCCATTCATAAAATTACGAGCTGTTTTCCTTTAGTTTGCGAGTGGACGGCCCTCCCTGGCCCGGGCCGAGCCCGGAGCCCGGAGCCCGGAGCCCGGAGCCCGCGGACCGCAGGCTGGAGGGGATGGGCCGGCCGGCGCCTCCGTTTGGGGTCAAGCCCAAACCGCCACGCCCGACCCCAAACGAACGAGGCGTTCGCCCGGGGGCGTCGCGGGTGGGCGTCTCCCGTCCACGCCGCGTCGTGACAGCGGGGCGGGATCCCGGGAGGGGGCCGATCCCCTTGCCCCGCCGCACCAACGGCCGCCGGCCCCCGGCACAGCCGGGACCCTGCGGGGTCGGGCCGCCCCCCGCCCGGGCCTTCTCCGCGGGCGCTCCCTCCACCGCCCCCCGCCCGGCCCCGGTCGCGCTCACCCCGGCTCCGCTGGCTGCTTCATTGTACTGCGCCGGCGCCCGTGCTCCGCGGCCGCCGCGGCTCCGGCTCGGGCTCCGGCCGCTGTCCTGCCGCCCGCCCGCCCCCGGGCACCGGCCGCCCCGCCCCGCCGGCGGACCCGCCCCGCGCCCGCGGCCGCCGCCACCAACCGGAGGGCCGCAGGGGCGGAGCAGGCCGCGCGCCAGGCACGGCCAATCCAGCCCCTACCCGCGCGCCGAGGAGCGACCGCGGAAATGGGCGCGCGATTGGTCAGGTCTGTTAAAGGGACCGCCGCCCACAGGGCTAGAGGGGCGGTGACACGGTTACCTGCAGAGTCCGGGTGGGAGGGGTAAGAGCTTCTCTTCTCTCCCAGCCCAGCTGCGGCGCTTTCTCCAGTTCTTTGCACTTACTAATTTCCTCTTCCTGCAGCCTAGCAAACAAGTGGGGGCAGAACGTGTCCTGGCCGAAGGGAGAAACTGAGGCTGCGAGAGCCAGGGGTTTCCCGCTGGGCATATTCACTCAAATTTGGGTTTTAGAAGGCCGTCATCTATCCCGTCCAATCCCAGAAATTCGCTTAAAAAGACACATCCTCGGCTTCACCCTGGAGGAGTTTGACATAAAGATCCCTAGGTCCCACCAGAGTCTCTCATTTCCTACTTCTGGAATGGAACTGGGGAAAATACGCATTTTTCAACATCCCTCCCCCAACGTGAGTCTAATGTAGGTGGTACAAGATCCACACACACTCAGGTGCGTATTTCGAGTCCATCATAGTAATGGAATTCAAAGTCAACTGCCAAAAATAAAGCCAAACTCTCTTTTATCCTCAAAATCAGTAATATGGCTGGGAGACTTTCTAGCTGGGCTGGAGGCCACCTACTAAGAAACTCAGAGCAGCTGGCTGAGTGGGTCCTGCTAAGAACTGAATTTGAAGGGAACTGGGCTGGGAGGAGGTAACAAACCAGTCTTGTTCTCTGAGTAGTAAGACAATGCTGAAATATCTTAATGACAAACACACCCTTCCTCATTGCTATGACCAGACCCGGTCATAAGCCCAGGAGGGTGCCTTGCCCCTCTGGAGCTCCCTTCCAGTGCCATCGAGTCCTGCCTACTCTCCCAGCCCCCCTCCTCTCCTCATCCTCCGTGTCCCAGGTATGCATCTGACTGAAAAGTCACTGCCTTCGATTTCAAGGTCAGCCTCTCCCACCTAGACCCCTCCTATGAGGAGCAAATAGCTTCCACAGAACAACCCATATTTTGCTGTAATATCTGCTGGGTTCTGGGTTTGCCAGAGATATCTCCACACACACATTGATCAGCCTTGTCAGGGTTAAGTCTCTGGGTTGCTGATATCACTGCCTAGTATTACCATGTCTCCTCTTGGTTCCCAAAGGAAAAGGAACTCTTCCTCAACAGGAGAAGGCTCCATTCATGCATATCTGGAAATGTGCAACAAGGGCCATTATCACTGGAGAAACAGCTCCCAAACTCTTCTTGGCCATATCTTAAAACCTCCACCTCAGTGGGGGGTTGGAGGATAGGCCCTGAAACTGCACCACTTGAAGCTGGCAAGATGCATCTCAAGAGTCCCCACCCCCCCATGCTCATTTCAAGCCCTACCTAAATATTAGATTAATTAATACTATATCAACCTGACCTCAGACTAGAGTCCAGTAAGATCCAGCATGAACACTCAGAAGGATCCCTTCTTTTTGAAAAGTGAGTAACTTGGATGCTTTGAAAAATAAATGGATATATAATAACATAATAATATTAACACTTCATACCTAGTAAGAACCTGCTATGCACCTTACTAAGCCTAGGACTTTGTACATATTGTCATTGAAACCTCGCAATAATCCTGTGTGGTAGATAGGATTGCTGTTTCCTCCATTTTATGGATGCAGAAACTGAAGGCCAGAGAGGATTGCTGATGAGTCCAAGATCACAAGACTAGCTAAAGAAAGAGCCAGCATTCATGACCCTAATCACCAGGATCCTCCGAACTGCTCCGCTCCAGTGCCTGCCAAATGCCCTTTGTTGCTGCCAGAAACAGGATGGATGGATAACTTCAAAAGGCAAAGGAACAAATATCACTAATCTTCACCAACAATGTAATATAGAAGCACTGCCTTGGAGTTTAAGTTCCCTTGCTCTAACTTACATCTATTTGACTTTGAACAAGATGTATAATTAAATCTCTTTGAGCCTGGATTGCTCATCTATAAAATGGGATAATAGGGGCGCCAGGGTGGCTCAGTCAGTTGAGCGTCTGACTCTTGATTGGCTCAGGTCATGAGCCCAGGGTTGTGGGATGGATGGAGCCCTGCGTCTGGCTCCATGCTGAGTGTGGAGCCCACTTAAGATTCTCTCTCTCTCCCTCTGTCCCTCTCCCCTGCTTGTGCGCTCTCTCTCTCTCAAAATAAAGTAGGATAATAACCAATTCTGCCTCCTTGGGCTGGCATGAAAATCAAGTCAAATATATATATATATATATATATATATATATATATATATACACCTGTACTTTGAGCTTATAAATGAAAAGAGTAATTTTAAAGTTTGGCATCTATGACTCATTATGGCAACCTATGACATAGGTCAGGGATCGTGATGCTAAATTCAGATATCACACAAGATTCTTTACTTTATCCCCCAAATAGCTGCTTTACATGCAGAAAATAAATTTCCTACCTATAGTAGAGGTGGAAATCATAGAAATTCAAGCTCAAGTTTTATTACTGCTCTGGCATCAGCCACCCTTTCTCCCAACCGTCAACCCAGTCTTCAGCTTTAGCTAACATAGGTTCTGGCGACTTGAATTATCCCCAATTATGGCATTTCAAGATAATCCCTATTTTCTCCCCAAGCCCTAAGCAAACAAAAATGCTATAAGATTTTTAATTCAATTTTTTGACATTGCATTTGTACTTTTGACGAGAGAAATGGTTACAAAGTATACAAAAACAAAAAAAGTTGATCCACTTGTACACCTAAAATAGGCTAGGGGTCCATTGTGCACAAGCTGTACCCTTAATGAGCAATCACTGAGAGCTCAGGAAGTACCAGGTGCTTAAGCACTGGGGATGGAGACGAAAGTTAACTATTAAAAAGTGTAAAAAAAAAAAAAAAAAAAATGGTAGAATTCGGCCACTAGATCTAGTAGAGAAAGATCTATCAAGTTGATAGACCCTTACAGGCTTCCGTAAATGTAAGCCCAGGAGCTCCGGGCCACAGAATAGGCATTAATACCCCCCTGGGGAACCCCAGTAATGTTTTAGGGGTGGCCAGGTGAGGGCCATTAAGAAAAGAAACCAGGGGCGCCTGGGTGGCTCAGTCGGTTAAGTGGCCAACTTCGGCTCAGGTCATGATCTCGCGGTCCGTGAGTTCGAGCCCTGCGGCGGGCTCTGGGCTGGTAGCCTGGAGCCCAGAACCTGGAGCCTGCTTCTGTTTCTGTGTCTCCCTCTCTCTCTGCCCCTCCCCCATTTGTTCTCTGTCTCTCTCTGCCTTTCATTTTTTTTTTTTTTAAGTTTTTTTCAACGTTTATTTATTTTTGGGACAGAGAGAGACAGAGCATGAACGGGCGAGGGGCAGAGAGAGAGGGAGACACAGAATCGGAAACAGGCTCCAGGCTCTGAGCCATCAGCCCAGAGCCTGACGCGGGGCTCGAACTCACGGACCGAGAGATCGTGACCTGGCTAAAGTCGGACGCTCAACCGACTGCGCCACCCAGGCGCCCCCTCTCTCTGCCTTTCAAAAATGAATACATGTTAAAAAAATTTAAAAAACAATTAAAAAATATAAAATAAAATAAAATAAAATAAAATAACATAAAATAACATAAAATAAAATAAAATAAAATAACATAAAATAAAGAAACCATAAAGGAGATAAAAACCCAAGGGAGAAGATATTTGGAGAAGGAGGAAGTGGTCAATAGCGACATATGCCTCAGAAGGTTCAAGTTGGAAGAGGCCTGAACGGTAAACTTGGGGATTTGGAAATTAGAAAGTTATTGGGTCGCAAGCAAAAGCAGTATTGGTGGGGCTCGGAATGCAGAGGACCCCCAGAGCTGGGGTTGAGGAGAAGAGCTAAGAAAAGAGAATGAAAAGGTCAGGCAGGAGAGGGCCCACAGGGAAAGGGAGCAGGCCCGGGGCAGGAAAAGGGTCTGGTCTCCCACTGCAGTGAGCTAGACACTGATAAGAATGGGTGTGGGTGCAGATTCATTCATAGGTGGAAGGCAGGAAGTTGAGGAAATTCCTGCCTGCTGGCTTCTTTTTTTCTTTTTAGCTCTAAAGTGAGAAGCAAAGTCATCTCTTGACAGTAGGTGGGAGGTGATAACAGGGGTTTGAAGGAAACAGTGAAGAACTGAAAAAGCCTCTGAGAGGGAATGAAAGAAGGAGCTTCGAGCTTCCAGATTGAAAGGAAGAGTTCTAAAAAAGAAAGAGAAAGGAAGGAAGGAAGGAAGGAAGGAAGGAAGGAAGAGTTCTGGGCAGCCCCTTGGGCCCACGCACTTGAGGCGGCCACAGGACCGTGGAGGACTAGGCAGCTGGGCCCAGATGTGGAGAATCCAGAGTCTCCAATTTATAGGGTCGGAACCAGAGGAAAACAAAACAGCAGGTACTGACCACAGAAGGGTTGAAATGATGGGTCATGGATCCTATGTTGGATGGACATAGAAGGAAATCCAAGGAGGAGGGGATAGGCAGGGGCAAATATGTGGGAGCAAGACAGGTGAGAAGACCCAGGTTAGCTTTCATTCGGAGTGGGATGGGGAGGCAAGGTTCTTCACAGAAGAATGATTCTGAGGAATGACAAAGTCAGGTGTGGCCACAGAACTGGAATTTCTAAAGATGGTCAAGTCCTGGTTTCCCGTACCTCGGTTCCTTACGAAGAATGATGGGCGACTGTGCACTCACTCTCTGTTCACTCTGCACCAGTCCTGGGGTGACTCTCCAGAATGATGGGGGGCGGGCGGGGAGAACATATTGTGGTCTGGTTTTCCTTCTAAAATAAAAACCTAATAATCAGGACTCTTACCATCATCAAAACATGAGCATCTGTGGGAAGGGATGTGTGAGGGAGTCTTCAGGGGCTTTAGAGAGGCCTCCACCAGTGGGCTGATGCTCTGTGAATAATTCCCGGTCATCAGGGAGCAGCGAACTGCAGGTGATGTCACTTATTTACTCTGCTAGTTAGCACATGAGACCTGGGGTTATCAAATATAAATGTCTCAAAGCTCTGTCATTCCCAGGGTCACTGGGGGAATGGTGGCTTCCAGTTGATGTGGAGCAGAGCCAGAATAGAATTTCTAGGGAGGGGGTACCTGGGTGGCTCAGTTGGTTAAGCGTCCAACTCTTGGTTTCGGCCCAGGTCATCTCATGGTTTGTGAGTTCGAGCCCCACGTCAGGCTCTGAGCTGACAGTGCAGAGCCTGCTTAGGATTCTCTCTCTCTCTCTCTCTCTCTCTCTCTCTGCCCTTCCTGCATCGCTCTCTCTTTCTCTCTCAAAATAAATAAATAAACTAAAAAAAAAAAAGAATTTCTAGGGAGAAATTCTTTCCCTGCCCACTCTATGCCTTGCCTCTCAGACCCCCGCCCCCAATGCTTACAGAGAATGAATACACAATACAATATTTATTCTCCTGCTTTCCCTAAAACCTTGATGTCACTCACCATCCTCGCTGCCTTCCAACCACCAGTCCCGCTGCTCCACTCCAGCGTGGGAAATTCAATCTCCAGCTTGCTCAGAATCACCCTGGAGCACAGTTCTAACTCCAGGGATGAGAGGGTGGAACAGTGCAGGCAACAGGTGTGGCCCCAGCCCTGCATTTCTCCTCCCCACCAGCATATATCACCCCTTAAGTAGCAGAAACAGGAGGGCTCAGCTGACCATTTAGCAACATATGCACCCACCTAAACATGGGGGAAGGTTGAGCTTTTTTTGTTTTTATTTTTGTTTTTTAATTTTGAAAAGGAGGTTCATATGTTTTCTACTTATATTCCCTGGTATATTTCCTACAAGTCGGTAGGAAATGTTAGCTCCTGACCAGGTTGTTAAATAGAACTGAAATGGAAGTGGAATTGCAAATCTTTGCCATTTCCACATATGTATTCTACTCAGCACCCATGTGATTCACAAGACAAAGATGGTCTATATTTGAGTGAGCACTTAAGCAAAGGAAATGTTTCAATATGTGCTGGCCAGGGTGTCCTGGAATGTGAGAGATGTCCTTTGAGACAGAGCTCACATACAAATACATTATTGTGGAGTATGAAGCCAGGAAGCATACCTGAGGCTCAGGACTCAAAGCAAGAATGAAGGCAGAGGCATTTGATGATGTGTCATTGGGGTGGCCACATTCCAGCTGCTTGATTTGGAAGGACTGAGAAGCCCTGCGGAAAGCATCTCAGGACCCACATCTGGGATGGGGGACAAAGGGGAAGGCATTTATCCAAAGGCCTCTGACCCCATTGGTGAAAGGCTCTGCCCTGATTCCAGGAGGCACTGGCCTGGCTCCGAGGGGCTGTTGACAGATGCCCTGGGGCGGGGGGGGGGGGGCTGAGAGGTGCCAGCTGCGGGCCTGAGGCAAGACACTGTCAGATTGCACCTGCTCTAAGCTGGTAGGAGTATTCACAGAACTGGCCACTGCAGCAGTAGCTAGAAGTTCTCAAGTGGTGCTCAAGAAGTTTCTGGTACAAAGTCCATTTTCTAAAAGAGAACCTTGAACTGTCCCCCCAAAACCGCCATCTTAGGGTATAGGGATATAATATTTCAAATGTCTTTTAATGTTGTTGTAATGTTCTTTTTAGGGAATCAGCATCAGGCTAACAGCTTTTGGGGGGTCATTTGGACCTGGGTTCAAGGTTTTGCCTTTGTCATTTCTGAGCCATGTGACCCTGGAGAAGATATTGAACTCCCTTGAGCTGCTGTTTTCTCATCTCTAAATTGGAGATACCCACATCATATGTTATTGCAAAGGTTAAATATATGTATAAATACTTAATATAGCAGCTTTGCATAATAGGTGCTCAATTAATGGAAGCTGTTGTTTTTCACTCCAGGGAAAATACGCTCTGGCAGTGGAAGAGGACAACGGAGTGACATGTTTAAGCCTCAAAAATAAAAGTGAAAGAAGACACACCATGGTGGCAGGGAACATAAAAGGACTTCTAATACTTTAAACAGCCAAACAGTTGTATTGACAGTGACTACCTATCTTGGAGTTTCCAGGAAAGCATCAATATCAAACATTGTTTCCGTATGTAAACTCATATTTTTGAGAGGAAGTCACCTTGATCTTGGACCAGAAAACAGCATTAGAGATATATCCCATCAAGAAGGAGAAATGTCAGCCCTCTAGTTTGCCTTTGCTCTGCCAGCTGTTGGAGAGTGGGAAGCACATCTCTTCTTTAGAACGAGGTCCTTCCTCCCACACCTCAGTGCAGGGGGGGTGAGGGGTGGGGGTGGGGTCAGCTTTGTTTGCACAGGTGTGTTAATTAACAGCCACGTAACTTTCAGAAGAACCAGATACTGGAAGCACAATGAATGCTGCCCAGCAGAGGAGGAACCCAAATCTGCAGGTGGAGGGCTCCCCTCTCACTGTCCCCTCCAGTTCCTTCTCCAACCCCTCCCCCACCCCCCTCCACCCAAGTACACGTCTCTTCTCCGGACCTGTGTGATCCACCACAGAAGGAAATGGTTTGGGGTTTTTTTTATCATGAAAGTGATAAAAATGCTCAATTTAGAGCATTAAAAAACCAGAAACTTAGAAGAAGTAAAAAAAAAAAAAAAAACCCAACAAAAAAACCCCCTCACTCATCTGCTTCCCACTTACTAATAACTGTCAACATTGTATTTCCTTCTGTTCTTTTTAAAAGCATAGTTTGGTTTACATAGCTGTTATTTTATACTATATACAATGTTGTATTGACTATTTGAAATGTAACATTATAACATAAGGCGAAGGAGGGCTTGGCTTGGGGTCAGAAGGGCCTGAGTATTAACCTCAGCTCTGCCACTTACTCACTATATGACTCTGGGTGTATTATTGGCTTTTTCTCAGCCTCAGGCTGGCATCTGTATAAGGACAATGATAGACACATCCATTCTTTGACACTAGTTTTCTATGTGGTCCTGCCTGGACTGTAGGACCTAGACTATGGTCTAGACTGTAAATTCTGTGAGCACAAAGTTCTTCTGTCTGGTCCTCTGCTAAATCTCTGGGGCTGGGCTCTGGTGGATAAAGATGGTCACAAAGTCTTGGTCATTCCCCCTATCCAGAGGTAGCATCTATTTCTCTGCCCGTTGGAATCTTGGGCTAGCCTTGTGTGTAGCCAGCCTCCAAGATGTTCCCAGTGATCCTCACTTCCTGGTCATTCATGCCCTTTCATGGTCTCCTACTGCAAATCAGGGCTGGTCTGTGTGACAAAAATGTACGGCAGAGGTGATGAAGTCTGACTTTGAAGCTAGCTTGTAAAGGTCTGCCTTGATCTCTTGGATCACTTGCTCTGGGGAAGCCAGCCACCATGTCACAAGGACACTCACACAGGCTGTGGAGAGGCCCATGTGCAGAAGAACAGAGTCCTCTTGCCAAAGGCAAGCACAAATTTGCCAACTTTATGAGTGGGCCATCTTGGAAATGGATCCTCCAGTCCCAATCAAGCCTTCACATGAGCTCAACTCCGGCCAACATTTCGACTACAATCTCATGAGATACCCCAAGTCAGAACTGCCCAGCAAAACTGCTCCATATTTCCTGAACAACCCACAGAAGCCGTGAGAGATAAATATTTATCATCATTTTAAACCACTAAGTTTTAGAATTATTTGTTACGCAGCAGTAGGTAACTAACTAACACACCCCTATGACTGGCTTTAACCAATAGAATGCAGCAGAAGTAGCATTCTGGAACTTCTGAGCCTGGGCATTAATGGGCCTGACAGCTTCCACTTTCTGGCCTTTGGAAATCAGTCACCATGCTCTGAGAAGCCCAAGTCACATGGAGAAGCCATACAGAAGAGCACTGAGGCATGGCAGGTGAGAGACCCAGGTAATCTCCCAGCCAACACTTGGCACCAGCTGCCATCTCTGTGAGTGAGCCATCTTGAAGGGTCTAGCTGAGTCTTGCCCCAAATAACTGGAGCCTCAGCCATTACCATATGGAACCAAAGACCCACACGGCTGAGGTCCGCTGGCCCACAGATATGTGAGAAATAATAAAATGGCTGTTGTTTTAAGCCTCTGAGTTTTGGGGTGATGTGTTTTGCAGCAATATTTAACCAAAACGCTGGCCTGGTACTTAGCACATAATTAGCTCTTGAGAAATGTCTGGTGAAAAAAACGGATGACTTTTGTGGGGCTTCAGTTTCCTCTTCCATAAAATCACAGAGGTTAGACCATTCCATGCCTTCCACCCTGCATGTTTCCATCTCTCTATTGTTTTATGACTGCTCACCTGGCTGCCTGCCACATGGTCACTTTACTATTGTAGGAGGACTCCAGCGTGTGGTATCTCTGTTACTCACCCCCACGCCAGTTCCTTCCTCTTTCTTTCTGTGGCACACACGTACTCCAGGCACCTGGTCCTCATGAAGCTGTCCTGGGGATCTCAGTCATCGGCCTGTGTGACTTGGCAGGAAGAGATCAGAGAGGCCTCCGCCCTACAGGTAGCACCTGCTCAATTCAGGCAGAGGAAACTGGAAATGCTCCCAGCAGGTCCCTGGGACACACGGACAAAGAACAGAACAATCACAGACTACGTTTTCCATCTACCTTCCTCAAGGTCAAGCCTTGCAGTTGTCTTTTGGCTAGAAAACAACTTGGCATCTTTGATAGCATCCAGGGCCCCAACAAAGTCTCCTAGAGTAGAGACAAAGTCTCCTAGAGTAGAGACAAAGTCTCCATTTCTGAGAACTGGTGCTCAGCTTCTGCTTTATTAGGTCCCCTTGTTTGCCACAGAGGTGCCGCAATTTTATCAGCGGTGCCTATGGCCATTTGGGGTGGTAGATCTCTATCACTTCCATTAAAAATAACTGGGGTGATTGGGTGGCTCAGTTGGTTAAGCATCTGACTCTTGATTTCAGTTCAGATCATGGCCTCCTTGTTCCTGAGCCTGAGCCCTGCGTCAGGCTCCGTGCTAATAGCATGGAGCCTGCTTGGGATTTTCTCTCTCCTTCTCTATTTGCCCCTCCCCCACTCATGTCCTCTCTCTCTCAAAATAAATAAACTTAATAAAAAAAAAAAACACCCCTCCCCCCATAAAAAACAAATTCAAAAGGTGGGAGAGGTCAAGTAGTTAGCCTGAAGTCACAAAGCAAACCCAGCTTACTGGTGGAATTGGAACTCCTTTCCTCCCATTTTCTGATCACCCACCCCACCCTCCTACATCCATCCACTTCGCCAGTCATGGCACTCTGAGCAATCATGGTGTGACCCATTCAAGTGATTATTCAGAAGAGCAGTTGGTCCTTCCTGACTATAAGTCATCCCCAACTCATTGTCATCATCATGTAATTAGCAAGGCCTCTCTCATTAAGCTATGAAAGTATCTGTTCCAGGCTTTACAAAGTCACCCAGTTTCTGGAGGGTGGGGGGGGGACCGTGATGTTATCTATCTATCCAGACAGAAAACGGTCATGGCAACCTACTGCCTTCCAGGTGTTCTGCGAGGTGCTGGAGATATGTCAGTGAACAAAACACAGGCCCTGCCTGCAAGGAGCTTGCAGTCTAGCGCTGGAGACCTTCTTCCTCTTTGTGCAAGTCAGGATGGTGAAGCCACATACCCAGACCCAGCTCACGACATACTTCTCATACACTGTAGAGCAGAGCAGAGGAGAAAACCTCCCCCTTATGCTCCAGCCTCACCCAACTTCCTGCCTGTCAAATCCTTGATAGCCGAACTCTGCCAAATCTCAGGTCGCTTCTCTTTCTTGACTCCTCAAATGGAGCTCTTGGTCTCTGCCACCCCCATCTTAGTCCATGCCCCTCCTCCCCACGCTCACTGGCTCGAGTCAAGAACAATGAGTTACTCTTGATTTCACCCTCCCCTGGGCACATCCAGTCCATGGACAAGTCCCGGTTTGGGCACATCCAAACTCTCAAATGTGTCTGCCTCTCTCCTTCTCCACAGCCACCATCAGTGCTCACCTGGACTCTGCTTTCACCTTCACTCAGTGCTTCCTCATCGCAGACCTCACGTGGGCATTCAGGCCTGGCCAGCGAGGCTGCGTTTTGTCAGTGCGTTCACTCCCCCGCTCTCTGGGACAGCACCGACCGCTCTCCCTACGGATGCCCAACACCGCCTCCCCCCTCTTAACCGCTAACCCCATCATCTCCTTCCCGGGACGTAAGTACCCAGGGAGGCAGATAGTCCCCTATCTTCTCCACGCCAACTCTACCTGTGGCCTTTTCATGCATGCCCTCTGTTTACTGTCCTGTCCTCAGTCCTTCCCAAGGTCTAACCTCGCTGGCTTCCTGGGAGTCTGCTGATCTAGTCATTCCCCCCCCCCCCCGCCCCCCGTTTCTCTTGCGTAATCAGTTTCTTTCTCTCAACTGGATCCTTCCTGCCAACACACAATCATGCCCTGTATCTCTCTTCTGAAAACCCCCTTCTCTCCGGTCCAAGACTCCCTCATGTTGTCCCATTCTCTGCCATCCTTTCTCAAAAAAAAAAAAAAAAAAAAAAAGTTCTCTTCCTCTCCTTTCATCCTCTTTAACCTGCTCCAAAGGGGCTTCTGCCTCCACTGTTCCCCTGGAGTGGTTCTTGTCAAATCCTTGATATCTGAACTCTGCCAAACCTCAGGTCGCTTCTCTGTCTTTCTTGACTCTTACTCAGTCCTTTCCCAGACCTCTACTGCCTACCTCTCATCTCATCCAAACTTTGCTCCTTAGTCTAGTTTCTCACATCCCCTCTGAGCCGTGGTGGGACAGTGACAGCAAGCTTTGTCACCCAGGTCAGGTCACACATTTCTGGTGGTCTGTTTCCTGTCCAGCAGGTGGGGCATCCATCTGTCCATCGGTGCCAGGAAATGTAAGGGTGGGGTGTTGGCCAGGGCGGGCCCTGGGATGTCTGCTACGAGCACCAAACAATGTCCCCACAGGCCTGTTCTCTTCATCTTATACACGGGGGGCTGGGAATGGTCAATGCACTACATTGATACGGGGGTGTGATAGGATCGCTGGTGTTTCTTTTTCCCCCCTCTTAATTTCCATCATTAAAGTTCTAATGTTTGGGCAATAAAGGTTGGATGCCAACAATTAAAATGCCTGATAAGAAGATTTAGCTCTCATCTGCAAGGATCTCATCTGTGGGTAGAGTGCCAGGGAAGAGGTGTCCACGATGGGGAGCAATCCGTGGAGGTGACCTGCCTCTGACACGAAAGGATGTGACAGTCGGGGGCCTGTTGGCATCACTCAAGACTCTCACGTAGCTGTGATTATATGATTGTATCTCAGTGACCTTTCCGAGCGCTTGGCTATAGAAGTCACGTATCTGCTATAATTCTGGTTAGTGTTTCTGCTGACAGAGTGCCCAGGGAACAACTTGAAACCTCCCCGCCTTTTCTCCCTTTCTGGACGTCAATCAGTATCAGATCCCAACTTTTTCAACGCTTTTCATCAATATCTACCTCTTAATTCTCAGGCCTCTTCACTTTTGCTAGAATCTTCCTTCTCTAAAGGTGAATTGAGTCCTGTCACCGTGGCGACCTGTTTCCTTTGGCCCTGGGTTGTAAATCAGAGAGGTCTAGGTCCTGCTGCTGCTGTTTATCTCCTCTGTGATACTTACCAAAAGAGTGATTCCAGTCATTATTGGCATCTCCGATCCTGGACGGCGAGCTCTGGGGCGGCAGGGATCAGCTCTTGTTTCTTTCTCCTTCCACAGTGTCAGGCCGTCATAAGAAGGGACCCCTCTGGGCCTGTTGGGCCAGGGGAAACACCCCTCTTCTCATAGACACATGTTCTATCCACCTAGAGCTTAGAAGGGTCCTGTCTACCTCCAGCCCTGTCTATCAGAAGGAGAAGACAGGCAAAGTTCCTGTAATTGAGGTATTTTTAGGCTAGAAGCTGCTGGGATGAGCCAAAGTTTTGTTCTCACTCCACGGTGGTATGACAGACATCATTTCTTTGTGTCTCAGAAACTTCAAACCAACAAGTCCCATCGAGGGAACAAAGCAGGCCCATGAGAAAAAAGAGGTGCAAATTCTGAATCCATAGGGTGGAGTTTCCAAGGCCTGGAGAAAATTCTTCTCATATATGGTGGGAGGAGGGTAGTGATTCCAATGACTTTATATCCAACACCGAACCTAATAAAAACCTTGGGTAGTGGTATTTGTTTAAGACAGTGAACTCTCTCCCCTTAAAAGACTTTGGCTCCTAAATCACATGGCATATATAAAGATAGAAACTCCTATTTCTGTGACCAAGGCAGGGAAAAAAAAAAGAGGGAGAGGGCGTTCTAGCTTTTGTTTTGCCTTAAGGACTCTCTTTTCCCCAGAGTATCTAATATTAAATATCAAATATTAATAAATTTATATTTATAATTACTCATATAGTAAAAGCTGAAGACAGCCTATATTTACTAAACACCTACTTTGTTCTTTTTTTCTTGCTTTTCTTTTTTTTTAATGTTTATTTATTTTTGAGAGAGAGAGACAGACAGACAGAGTATGAGCAGCGGAGGAGCAAAGAGAGAGGGAGACACAGACTCTGAAGGAGATTCCAGGCTCTGAGTTGTCAGCACAGAGCCTGATGTGGGGCTCGAACTCATGAGCCGTGAGATCATGACCCGAGCCGAAGTCGGACACTCAACCAACTGAGCCACTCAGGTGCCCCTTTTTCTTGCTTTCCTTAGTTGAGATATAATTGACATATAACATTATATTAATTTCAGGTGTGCAATGATTTGATTTCTATATCTACTGCAAAATGATCACCATAGTAAGTCTAATTCACATCCAACACCACACATAGTTACAAAAAATTTTTTTTCTTGTGATGGGAACTTTTCAGATCTATTCCCTCAGCAATGTATGATAGTGTATTATTAATTATAGTCACCATGCTATACATTATATCCTCAAGACTTATTTATTTTTATTTTTTACTTATTTTTTAGGACATATTTATCTTATAAGTGGAAGTTTGTGCCTTTTGACCCCCTTCACCCATGTCACCACCCCTAACCCCTGCCTCTGGCAACCACCAATCTGTTCTCTGCATCCGCGAGTTCTGTTTTTGTGTTTTAGACTCCACATAGAAGGACTCTGGAGGACTGAAAAACCAAAACCTATAGGGGAGGATTTACAGCCTTTCCTTGGGCTCCTCTTCCAGATCTCCCCCCAGGGGACCAGCCGCGCTGAGCAAGTGCTGTGTGGCAGGCCCGTGCTGGCAGAGTTGACCAGGTATCCTGGGGAAAGGATGCGGGTGGGTGGGTAGAAGGTGCCAGCCCATAAGAAGTGCCAGGAGGGAGACATGAGAGTAAAACCATGGAGGGGTATGTACGCAGGGTGACAAAGCGTATAACTGACTTTCATTTTGATGCTGTGACCTCTCCTGGGGAGTCTCCAAATGCTCAATGCTCATCATGTCCAGAGGACACAAAACATTTTCATTTTTAAATTTAAAATGATAGGTGAGGGGCGCCTGAATGGCTCAGACGGTCGAGCGTCCGACTTTGGCTCGGGTCATGATCTCCAGGTTCGTGACTTTGAGCCCCACATTGGGCTCTTTGCTGTCAGCGTGGAGCCTGCCCCTCCCCTGCGTGTGCTCTCTCTCTCTCTCTCAAAAAAAAAAAAATTTAAAAATAAAATGATATGATAGGTGAGGTTTCCTACTATGAAGAGAAACACTGGACAGTTCCAGAAACTCAAAGCCTGCACCAAACTATGGTTGGGAAGTGTCTGCATGAAACTGTCATAGAGCGCTGATTATAATTCAGAAGATTCTCAGTAGGTTAAAAGAATGAGGACCGGATACCAAAGATTCCTTCCAACTCTATGACCCTATTAAAAATAAACAAAAGTATTAGCAAAACAAAATGGATTGATACGGTTTGGTGATAGGGAGACCTTAACTCTTATTTGATGAGGAGAGAGAGACGAGCAAGACTATTCTGCAAAGCTACCCCATGTTTCCTGCCTTTCTCACTAAATTAGGCAGAAGAGGAATTATGGGTCTGGCTTCTCTTACAGATTATAAGATTTTTTTTATAGCTATATTTGAAACTTTTCATCATAGAAAATTCCAACCATATACAAAAGTAGAGCGAATCGCATATTCAACACCCGTGTACCCATAATGGAGTTTTATCAGTGATCAACACCCACTTAAGTTCTTGTTTTTATTAATCCTCTACTCCCCCCTCAACTGGATTATTTTTTTTTTTATGTTTATTTATTTTTGAGAGAGAGAGAGAGAGAGAGACAGAGCGTGAGCAGGGGAGAGTCAGAGAGAGGGAGACACAGAATCTGAAGCAGGCTCCAGGCTCTGAGCTGTCAGCACAAGTCCGACATGGGACTTGAACTCATGAACCATTAGATCATGACTTGAGCCGAAGTCAGACAGATGCTTAACTGACTGAGCCACCCAGGCACCCCTCAACTGGATTATTTTTGAGTAAATTCTAGATAATATTATTTCACTTGTAAATACTACATTATGCATCTGTAGGAAAGGCTCTTTATTATTTTTTAAAGGTTTTATTTAAGTAATCTTTACACCCAATGTGCAGCTGGAACTCACAACCCTGAGATCAACAGTTGCACGCTCCACTGACTGAGCCAGTGAAGCACTCCTGGGAAAGGCTCTTTAAAAATATGTAACCACAGGGGCTCCTGAGTGGCTCAGTCAGTTGGGTGTCCAACTTTGGCTCAGGTCATGATCTCACAGTTCATGAGTTCGAGCCCTGCGCCGGCTCTGTCCTGACCTTAATATATGGTTGCTGTATAACGTGCAGCAATCAATGTGTTTATGAAGAACTTGTAGTGACACAGAAAAATACTATATCAAGTTTAAAAATGATTAAACAATTATACTACCATATAGCCACAATCATGTAAAAAAAAAAGTGTCCAGGGGCGCCTGGGTGGCGCAGTCGGTTAAGCGTCCGACTTCAGCCAGGTCACGATCTCGCGGTCCGTGAGTTCGAGCCCCGCGTCGGGCTCTGGGCTGATGGCTCAGAGCCTGGAGCCTGTTTCCGATTCTGTGTCTCCCTCTCTCTCTGCCCCTCCCCCGTTCATGCTCTGTCTCTCTCTGTCCCAAAAATAAATAAACGTTGAAAAAAAAAAATTAAAAAAAAAAATTTAAAAAAAGTGTCCAAAGTTAATATACCAAATGACAGTTTGTTATCGAGTGGTAGTCCCCCCTCACCAAGATTGGAAAGTGCAGAATAGGGAAAAGAAATGTAAGATTTGATCCGTTAAGAAGGGAGCAATCTTGAGTTTTTCTTCTGAAAGACCTCAAGATCTAACCAACCCCAACTATGGGCCACCAAGCCTGTTAGCGTCACCTTGTGGTCAAAGTAAGCAACTACTCTTAGACAAAGATGAATTAAAAAGACCATTAAAAGGTATATATAGCTCCATAGGCAGCATAAATGTCATGCTAAATTTTCTGCCAGGGGACTTCCAGCCCAAGGTCCATCTCAGTATGTGGGCACAGGGTTATCCTGGGGACCTCACATAAATGTCCTCAGGTGAGAAACATGGCTCGTGTCATCTCATATGACATCCTGCATGAATCTAGCTCACCTGTCCCATTGGTATTCTATGTTCAGTCTGAGCTTTTCTGGAAACTTGTGCTCACTGTGTGTGTCCAGCTTATAGGGGATCCTGAATGCCCCCGGGTTTACCACCAGTGCAGAGAAAACTCAGCTGACACCTGCCCACCAGAAAATCACCTGAGAGAGGAGCTGCCTAAGAAGAACCTGCACCTTGTTCACCATAGCTCTGCCCACACCAGATCCTTCCCAGGTCATCTCCGTTCTGTAAGGAGCTAAACCAGCTGCCAAGTCACCTGTCCTGTAAACTGGAGGGAGTAGACCTGAGGCTCCATGAGGTTGATGCCCGGATCAGCTGCATTAGAGCTGTTTGGGGGACTGTGACATAATGAGTTTTGTTGCTTCCGTCCAGAAATTCTGCAGGGGGGGGGGTGCTGGGAATCTGTAATTCACAAGACCTCAGCAACTTCAGGGATCTGGGAATCTCCAGATGACGTCCCTTACAGAATTGTCGGTCTCTCTCTTCTTCCTGCAGAGTCTGGAAAACTTCCTCCAAGTACGGCATTGTTTCAAGTGCATCCAAAAGTAACACATATATCATCATGGTTAAAAGCAGGGATCTGGAGGCGAATAGATTTTCTCCTGGATCTGTCCCTTAACCTTGCTCACCCTTGTTTTTTCATCTCTGAAATGAAGATAATAATATCATATTTACCTCACAGGGTTGTTGTGCAGTGAAGATTAAATTATTTATTATAATCATTTAATTATACTTACATTTAAATTTAATTACAATTATTATTGTATGCAAAGCCTGAAGCCCTTAGAACATGTCTAATACATAAGAGCTATTATTAGTAGCTATTATTTTAACTATTATCATTATTACTATTATATACAGATGAATATCTTTAGATAATAATAATTTTTGTCTTGTTTTGTTTAAGTTTATTTATTTTGAGAGAGAGAGAGAGCATGAGCAGGGGAGGGGCAGAGAGAAGGAAGACAGAATCTCAAGCAGGCTACGTGCTGCTCACACAGAGCCCGATGCAGGGCTTGATCCCATGGACTGTGAGATCGTGAGTTGAGCTGAAACCAAGTATCGGATGCTTAACTGACTGAGCCACCTGGGCGCCCCTAGATAATGGTAATTTAAGGTAAACCTTAAATCTTGAAATGGTAATTTAAGGTAAACCTTAAATCTTGAAAAAGAACTTATGATATATATAGTTAATATACAGGGTTCAAACCATCCCCCCATTTCCACTCCCATAATGAATCCAGATGCAATACCCAGGACAAGAATTAGCTGCACCATCTACAGAGGCAATGGTCTCTGAGGAAGGGGACACCACTGTAGGCACCTGAGATGTTTCTGGTGGTCCAGGGACCAGTTGGTCAGTAAGACCCATGAACCACACCACTGTTTTGACCCTGTCCATGATGGGTCAGCTGACCCGGGTGCTCAGTGCTCTGGCTGCTCTGTTTCATTCTGAAATGAATTAGCTGCAAATGAATTTACTGTACTGCCTGCAAGGGTGGGAACGTTGTGCCTTTCATCTCTATGTGCCCGGCCCCTAGAACCATGCCTGACAAACAGAAAATGCTAATAAATTTTGTTGAGGGGCGCCTGGGTGGCTCTGTTGGTTGATGTCTGACTCTTGATTTCGGCTCAGGTCATGATCCCATGGTCATGGGATCGAGCCCTGCTTTGGGCTCCATACTGAGCATGGAGCCTGCTTAAGATTCTCTCTCTCTCTCTCTCTCTCTCTCTCTCTCTCTCTCTCTTTCTCTGTCTCTCTCTCTGCCCCTCTCCTCTGCTCATGCTCTTCCTCTCTCTAAAAAAATTATTTTAGGGCCACCTGGGTGGTTCAGTCGGTTTAGGGTCTGACTTCAGCTCAGGTCATGATCCCATGACTTGTGGGTTTGAGCCCCACGTCAAGCTCTGTGCTGACAGCTCAGAGCTTGGATTCTGTGTCTCCCCCTCTCACAGCCCCTTCCCCATTCGTGCTCTGTCTGTATCTCTCTCAAAAATAAGTAAAAATGTTAAAAAATTTAACAGAAAAATTTTTTTAGATATGTGTTGAGTGAATGAGTCAATAAAAGTGGCTTCCTAGATTATTTGTCCAGCTCTTGATGGCTTGATTAGTGAGCCTGATGAAGTGAGCTGATAAAGAAGTTCTGGGGAAGGTAAGGCCTGAACTAGAACACTGCCTGGAAAGACCCTCTATTGATGAGTAAGAAAGACCCTTCCCTGCCCTGCACCCTACACCTGGGCTTCACAGGGCTGTGCCAGGGACAGTCACAGCCGCCCCACCGGCCCTTACCTCCAGCCCTTTCATCCCTGCTGGCTGGGTTTAAATGGGCACCTGCCGAGGGCTCACAGGCCGTCTGTGGACTCAAGACCCACAAGGTGAAGTCTGAGAAGTGGTTTTCATCTGAAGTCCCATCACAAAGAAGCAACATCTCAGAGACAGGGATGAATGGGGCTGCTGGGAAATGGGGTACGCTTCTCAAAAGGTCGTCTTCAACCCACCTGGGGAGCACATAGCTGTTCTCAAAGGAGAGGGCTCAGAACAGAGAGGGCCACCCTTACCTTCTCTGGCGATCAATCCTAAAATTCGTTTGTATTTATTTATTTATTTATTTATTTAGAGAGGGGGGAGGGGCAGAGAGAGAGAATCCCAAGCAGGCTCTGAGATGTCAGCGTGGAGCCTGATGCGGGGCTAGAACTCACACTGTGAGTTGATGACCTGAGCTGAAGTCAGACCCTTAACTGACTAAGCCACCCAGGTCCCCCATCAATCCAACAATTAGAACAGTCATCCAGGGGCACTACAGCAGCTCACCAGAGATCTGGGGAAGCGAGAACACCAACCTGGGCCGTCACACAGTCAGGATCGGCCACAGTCCTAGCGTCCCAGAATGCCTGAGGAAGGATGGTCGCCTGTCTTGGGAGGAAGCGGCATGACTCGGGAGAAAGAGCACTGCCCTGGGGGTCCAGGCAGGGCCCATGACAAGACAAGCCATGACAGAGAGCACAAGACAAGGCATGACAGAATCACTCACTCGCGAAAGTTTCCAGAGCAGCCGATTGAAGGATGGATGGACCTCTCCCCTGGCTGTAGGAAGGTTTTGAGGACTTCCTGCCCTGAGGGGACATCAGGAAGCAGTTTCTGGGGCCACTGCAAGAACCAGCAGGCCCCTTCTTCACAGCCCTAGGCTCTGGGCATGTCAGACTCCTCCTAGGCCTTTGCTGTGGACCTGTCTCTGCTCACAGAGCCCCCTCGGCCTCCTTTCACGTTGCAAATTAAAGGGGACCCCCATCTGAATTGGATCCTCTTTCAAACAAAGCAATCGTCAATAACACTTTTGAAATAATTGGAGAAATTTGAATATGAACTGGGTATTAAGGATATTAAAGGAATATTGTGACTTATGCTCAGTGGGATAAGAGTATTGTATACAGGAAAATATCCTCCTTTTAAAAATATGTACTGAAGCGTTTTTTTGTTTATTTCTTTGATTTTTTTTTTTTGAGAGAGAGAGAGAGAGCATGAGTGGGGGAGAAGGGCAGAGGGAGAGAGAGAATCTTAAGCACTCTCCATGCTCAGCATGGAGCCCAATGTGGGGCTCGATCTCAGAACCCTGGGATCACGACCCAAGCCAAAATCAAGAATCAGACGCTCAACCAACTGAGCCACCAGACACCCCTGTGCCCCTGTATTTAGGGGTGAACTGCCACAATATCTGAAATTTGCCTAAAAAATTTTTCAGAAAAAAATCTGGCAAGATTTCGAGTCCTTACACACTGGTAATGAGCATGTCAGGTTTTCTGTAAGTTTAGAAATTTGTATAGTATGATGTGGTAAGAACAGAAGTCACCCCCTCTGAGAAGCCTTCCCTGATCCTCCAGAATTGGACTGAGTGCCCCTCTCGTGGGCTATTGTTGTTCCAGGACAGGAACTATTGTCACCAGGGCACTTACTGTCCTGAAGTCAAGCACCTGTTTCTCCCACTAGGCGAAGACCCTTGGGCGCACCTCCTAGAGTCTGGCAGGGAGTAGAAGCTAATAACGAGCATCAAGAGGAAAAGAGGCAGAGGCTACGGTCTCAGCACCCATCTCAGTGCCCACCAAAAAGCAGGTCTTCAGCTCCTGTCTATAAGGCTGAACTTTCTAAGCAGCAGCTTGGTCTTCCCCCTCATTTCTCCCCGAAACCTCCATCAGTGTGACAGAAAACGGGCTGGCTTTTGCAGCCACCTTCACGGACCTTGTCTCAAGCACATCCTCAGCCAAATTGCTGAGGAGATTGATGTTAAGTATTTATGTCTACCCCCAAAACATTCATGCATGGATGTTCCTGGCAGCATTACTCACAAGAGCCCAAAGGGGGAAACAACCCAAATGTCCATCAACTGATGAATGGATAAACAAAATACGCTACATCAACACAATGAATGATATCTTATTTGGTAATAAAAAGGAAATGGAAGTCCGGCCTGAGCGCCAACATGGTGATTCTTGAAAATAGGATGCTAAGTGAAAGGAGCCGGTCACAAAGGACCACATTCTGTCTGAGACCCTTGTATACGAAAGGTACTGAAAAGGCAAATCCCCAGAGACAGAAAGCAGATTGGTGGTTTCCTAGGGCCAGGGGCATTAAGGGAATTGGGAGTGACTACCAACGGGTACGGGGTTTCTTTTGGGGGTGAAAAAATGTCCCAAGATTGATGGTGGTGATGGTGGCACAACTCTGTGAATATACTAAAAGTCACTGAGTTTGTGCACTTTAAAGGGATGATTTTTATGGTATGTGAATTATATCTCAACCAAGCTGTTATTAAACATATCTACATATATGTTTATGGCTGCTACCCAGTCTATACCCCCTGGCGGCATGGCAGACAAAGACGTCTCCCCAATTTAAAATAGAATAATAAAAGATGAACTTGGTAGGGAAGGGGGGTGGTTAGTATGTAACAGAGCCTATAAATAAGACCTTGGCTTTTAGCTGCCAGATGCAAGATGCTGATTAGGGCTGGTTATCTGTGACCCTGTAAGGGGTGAGGTTAGATCTCAATCTACTCACTAAAGAGCAAGTGTGATGCGATGGAGATAGGAAGGAAGAAAACTCCTTCCATGATGCTGGAAAGATATAATTAAAAACATAAATTATACTTTCTAGGCTTTGGAGGCATTCATCATGCTGCTTTCCACAGGCACGCACAGATAAAGCGGTTTGAAGAATTCTATTAATTATCTCAGGAAAGAAAAGGAGGGGCCACCATTGTGGGCACCATGTCTGGAGGAGGAAGGGAAGGAAAAATAACAGAGCCGTAGTTCAGTACGACTCAGGGACGGGGAGAGCTGGAGGGGGCTTCGCAGCCTGGTGGGCCACACCAGAATACATTTTGTGGGCTCACACAGCAGTAGAGATTTGCTTAATCAGTTGCTGTAAGAATGTCAGCTCTGGGAGGGCAGAGGTTTTTGTTTATTTTGTTCACTGATGCATCCAGATGGCTGGTGCTCAGTAATTTTCTGTGCATGCAGTGAATAAATGAATATTTTACAATTAGGAGGTTTGAAGACAGAGTACTAGGGAATAGCCTGAAACAACTTAAAAGTTGGACATGATACATGAAACAATGGTTGTCAAGACATTGGACACTGGGCAGCAGAGGACAATGACCCTTGGGAGATGGACAGATGGAGGGAGCCCTATGATTGCTCCAACTAACTGCCCGGAGGGTTTGCAGGCCATGGTGTGGGTGGTGGGAATCAGGTGGAACTTGGCAACCTCCCTGAACTGAGGAGATGGAACCAGGCAGCCAGGGCAGCTATTTTGCAGGACAGAGACTTGGAGAAGAGAGCTTCACAAAGAGAAAGTTCCAGAAATCTGCACAAGGTCCCACTCAAGTCACCAGCTAAGTACTGATCAGCCCAACCATGTGAAGAAACTACCAGAAGCCAGAGAAAGGACCACCTGAAAGGAGTAGAGAGAAGAATCTTTGGAGCCCATACAGGACCAGGAATAGTCCATGTTGCTACCAGCCAGAGTGGAAAACCTTGTAATTTGTGGGGCTGAAATTTGATGGGGGTGCCCCCCCAAGGTCTCCATACTTGACTGGCAGCCATGCAATAGGGGTAAGAAGCCAAAAAAAGTACATTAGAATAAGGAAGAGAAGCCCTTTGCCTACATCATCCGTCTAGTGCTCCTATTGACGAAGCTTAATATGGTGCCAGCTGCAAAGAAATGCTCGGAGTCCAGGGCAGACAATGAAGAATAAATCTGGAGCTGCCAGGGAATACATTGGTAACTGGTACAGTCACAATATGACATCCGATAAAAAATTATCAGGTATTCAAAGAAAAAAAAAACAACGATCCACAATGAGGAAAAAAATCAATCAGTAGAAACAGATGTAAAAATTACATAGATAGTACAACTGGTAGACCAGGACATCAAAACAGCTACAATATACTCTATGGTTGAGGAAGGTAGTGGAGAGTGAGCATGTTTAGTAGAGATATGGAAAATAGGGGGAAAAAATCCAGATGAAACTCCTAAAGATGAACAATACGATGTCTGAAAAGATATGCTGGGAAAAAGATATGCTGGATGTTATTAATTTCAGATTCGACACTGTAGAAGCAAGGATGAGTAAACCTGAAGACATAGCATTAGTAACTACCCAAAATGAAACACAGAGGAAAAAAAGACAGGGGAAAAAAAATGAACAGGGGGTCATTTCCCTGCTTCCCTTATCTCCCTAGTGCAGGGGTTGGGATAGTTTTTTTTCCTTTTCCTTTTTTTTTTTTTTAATGTTTATTTATTTTTGAGAGAGAGGGAGAGAGCAAGCAAGGGAGAGTCAGAGACAGGGAGACATAGAATCTGAAGCAGGGTCCAGGCTCTGGGCTGTGAGCACAGAGTCAGATGCGGGCTCAAACTCACAAACCACATGATTATGACTTCAGCCGAAGTCGGACACTTAACCAACTGAGTCACCCAGGTGCCCTGGGATTGTTTTTCTCAAAAGGCAGATAGTAAATGTTTTAAGTTTGTGGGCTTTATGGTTTCCATTGCAATCATTCAACTCTGCCTATTCAACTATGCTCGAAAGCAATCCCAGACAGTACGGAACAAATAGGCATGTCTGTGTTCCAATAAAACTTTACAAAAAACAGTCAGCCAGTGGCCTTAAGTTTGCGGATCCTGTCCTGAGAGTATCCAGTGGGCACCCTGACTGCTCAGTCAGCACCCCTAAAACTCAGAGGGACTGTCTGGCTCACTAGATGAGAGCCTACCCCAAGCTTCCGCCCTGTCTCCTTCTCTTCCTTCCTTTCCCCTGCCATCTGACATTTTCCTTCCAGCTCCCATCCCCCAGGGCCTTCAAGGATAGCTAGCAGATAAGTGAATTTATCCGGCCATTGTGATTTGCTGAAAAATGGCCCCTCAAAGATACCACATTCTAATCCCTGAACCTGTGAATGTTTCCTTATATGGGCAAATGACCTTCACGGATGTAATTAACTTAAGGACCTTGAGATGGGAAAGTCATCCTGCTTTATCCTAGTGGGCCCTCTATGCTGTCACAAGTGTCCTTTTGAGATAGAAGCAGAGGGAGATTTGACACACAGAGGAGAGGACAATGTGAAGACAGAACAGAGGGAGATGGGAAGACGTTGGCCCTGGAGTGATGTGGCCACAGTGAAGGAACCAGCAGCCCCTGGGAGCTGCAAGAGGCAAGGAACAGATTCTTCTCTAGAGTCTCCGGAGGGACCACAGCCCAGATAATGTGTTGACTTATGCCTTGTGATGCCGATTTTGGATTTCTGGTCTCCAGAACTGTGAGAGAAAAGAAACTGAGTGTTGCTTGAAAGCCACACAGTTTGTGCTCATTTCTTACAGTAGCCCTAGGTGACAAATACAGCCATCTATAATTACCTGCAATCATCAATACAGTTAAATGGCCTCCTCCTATCCTGGCTAATGTAGGTTTAGAGCCAAGTTAAGTGAGGCTTTCTGGAGCCCTTGCCTTAATCTAAAGCAGGCCTCATGGGAATGGGAAGGCGGCCCACTCAAGAAAGTGGATGGAGTCCCAACCAGGGAGTCAAGAGATCTGAGCATGGCCTGCTCTGCCCTCCTCACTGACTGAGCCCAGGAAAGTCCCAGCTTTTGGTTTCCTTGCCTGTAAAACTCCCAAACTGGGGTAGAGGAAGAGGTTTTTATCCAGCTCCAAGTACCATTAAGCTTAAAGGAAATGCTGATGAGGACCCTGTGCACAAACATTGTGTTTTTACTACCTGTGGGGCTGGGGGTTTTGTGGGGGGCGGGACATAGTAATTCTCAGATACTACACTGGTCGCCATCCTGCTCTAAGTTTTCGGAATAACAATACTGATATCAGGAGCAGCTACCCTTTACCGCGGGCCTACTATGTGCCAGGAGCCGTGCCAAACATTTTATTTGTGCCCATATCCAAAGACATGAGGACATGGGCGAGTGGAGTTTGCACTTTTGGAACCAGAAAGACCCGGGCTGGAATCTCCAGATCTGCCACAATTATAGTTGTGCGACCTCAAGCGAGCGACTTAGCCCGGCTAAGCTTCAGCATCCTCACCTACAAAATGGTGCTGCCTTGCGCTACCTTCCTGGGAGGTTCCAAGCATCAGATCTGCCTTCTGCAAAAATGTCTGGCACGGCCCTCTTATTACCGTTTGTTCTTTATAACCAGCGGTGGATTTGTGGCGAACACACACGTCCATGAGGAGATTGCCGATGTCTCTTGGTGTGGGAACATCTAAGAGTTGCTGGCATCCATTCAAAACACTCCCACTCCCACCCCTGCCCCATGGCTGCATTACTACAGAATCTGTCTTCTATAATAGCACCCAGACACCTGCATATGTGGTGATTTTTTTTTTTTTTTTTGCAAGAGCTGAGCACCTAATTTCCCCACCTAAAATTTATTCTCCCTTCTTTTGTTATTACAGACGGGCGAAAAGACATAATAAGAACCCTCTGAGTCTGGCAGAGAGAAACAACATGAAATGTGATTTGAAACTGGGAGTGATCATTGTGTCTACAGTTCTAATAAAGTTAATAAATCAAAGAAAAGCTTTTACAGCCAGGCTTAAGTCATGCAGAAGGGCCTGAATTCAACAGAGGGAGCTACACACATCCAACGATTTTTTTTTTTTTCTCCCCAAAGTGCCTCTCTGCCTGGACTTTATGTCCTGGCTAACATTCCCACCAACCCCCCCCCCCACCCCACCCCCTGAGACCCTCTGGTGTTAGACTCAGGGGTGCCCTCCATATTCCCTTTCTTGCTTCATCAGGCCATCCGGTCCTGCCTCTCCCAGCTGCGGGATGTTTCCCCCGGCCTCACTGTCCACCTCCCCTGGCAGAAGCAAGACGTGTGCCCTTGCCTCTGGGCCTGCAAACTTGGCTGAGCACTCCAGGGCAGCTGCCAAGGGATCTTTTTGAAACACAGATGAAAAGATCATAACAGTGGCCGTCAACTACTTACACCCTATTGCGTGCCGGCCATCTCGCTCGCATTTTCATTTCGTCTCCAAAAGTCTACCAGGTACCAGGCTTTACTGACGAGACAACTTGCTTCGGTGACTTGGCCAGATCGCCGAGCTGGTAAATAGGGGAGCTGGGATTTGAGTCCAGGTCTGTGGGACTTTTGAGTTTGTGCTTCATTCATTTCACTGGTTTCCCTCGCGGGCTTTCTATTGACCACAGCTGAGTTTGCCAAACTCTGCCACTGGGAACACCACTACGTAAGATGTTAATGATGAGTTTTCTTTAAAACAGCATCCACAGCGATGAAATGTGTATATGGTGGTGGTGGAGGTCTGTAGTTACGTAAACCGGGGACATGTTCCCTATGCTGCCTTGTCTTGGAGAACTTCCGACATATTAGTATATTGAAGGCTTTGATGTGTCCTGAAAATAAAATAAAAGAACACTTTAACCTAGAGTCTTCCAAAGGCATTTTTTCACAGGACCCCTTGAAGCCCTGAACATCTATCCATCGATCTGAAGGAGAACTGGTGTTCCTTGGCACACAGTCTGGGAACCACTGGCCCCTTGCTTCAAATGCAGGTCCTTAACCTAGCTCACAAGCCCCAGAGCTGGCCCTACCTGCCTCTCCCAGGTCACCTCCTCTTGGGACTTCGTGCAACCTTCTGCTCTAGCCACACCTCACTGCTCACATTGTCTCAAACATGTGAGGGTGTTCATGCCTCAGTGCCTTTGCATGGGCTGTTTCCTAGGTCTGGAATGCCACTTCCCTCCTTCTCTCCTAGATGTGGAGGACTGACTAAAATGCTCCATAAGTGGTTTTCCCAGGGCTTCTAACCAGAGCTAATTACCTAATTACTCCCTTGATGGCACCATAACTAGTACTTACCTAGTAGGACATGTTTCTCTTTGTAGATTGAAAGAATATTTGTTTTCTCACGACTTTCTCCCGTGGAAGGCTGTGAACTTCTTGAAGGGCCACATCGTGCTTTCTTTAGTTCAGAACCAATACCTGTAGAGGGCCTGGTACACAGTAGGAGTTTGCCAGCTGAACCTCCTATTGTCTTCTGGTCTATTTTCTTTTTTTTTTTTTTTTTTTTTAAATTTTTTTCTAATTTATTTGTTTATTTTTGGGACAGAGAGAGACAGAGCATGAACGGGGGAGGGGCAGAGAGAGAGGGAGACACAGAATCGGAAACAGGCTCCAGGCTCCGAGCCATCAGCCCAGAGCCTGACGCGGGGCTCGAACTCACGGACCGCGAGATCGTGACCTGGCTGAAGTCGGACGCTTAACCGACTGCGCCACCCAGGCGCCCTGGTCTATTTTCATAATATCGTTTTCTGATTATAAAAGTTCATGGACGCCTGGGTGGCTCAGTCTGTGAAGCGTCGGAGTCTTGATTTCTGCTCAGGTCATGATCCCAGGGTCTTGAGACTGAGCCCCATGTCGGCGTCTGCGCTGAGCATGGCACCTGCTTAAGATTCTCTCTCCCTCCATCTGTCCCTCTCCTCAGCTTGCACATGCTCTCTCTCTAAAAAAAACAAAACAAAACAAAAAAAAACAAAAACAAAAAACAAAAAAACCCACAAAAACAAATAATAAATTAAAATGTATCCCTCATTAAAAGTCACTGCTTAGGTGATTTCCAATATTTTTGTACTATAAACAAGGCAGTGATAAACATCTCCCTACATAAATATTATCTGTGGGTCTATTTGTTGCCTCAGGATAGATTCCCAGAAATGGACTCCCTGAGCGAAAGGGTGGGAAGGTTTTTAAAGCTCTTGGAAGGAGTTACTCTGCAGAAGGACTGTGCTACTCCCCTCTCCCACCAACAGCTTAGGAGGGTGCTGTCTCATCACACCCCATAATTATGACCAAAGAATACAAGAATAGTCGCTGTCAAACGTGAAAGAAAAATTGCCTAGCTGGGCGGTTCTTTAAGAGGGACATTTAGCAAGCTTTTGAGGTATAATTACTGTTTATTTTTTTTTAACGTTTTTTATTTATTTTTGGGACAGAGAGAGACAGAGCATGAACGGGGGAGGGGCAGAGAGAGAGGGAGACACAGAATCGGAAACAGGCTCCAGGCTCTGAGCCATCAGCCCAGAGCCCGACGCGGGGCTCGAACTCACAGACCGCGAGATCGTGACCTGAGCTGAAGTCGGACGCTTAACCGACTGCGCCACCCAGGCGCCCCTAATTACTGTTTAATCAAGCTTAGGAACGTACGGACTCCTTATTTTCTTTCTGCGCATGGTGGGGGACTTTGCCCACACAGTTAGCATCCATCAGCACTTTGTCTGTTCTCCCAGGGTTCCTGTTGCCGCTGTGCTTCCCTGGAGGGGCTGCTCTCTCTGGGTGAGGGACGTAGCTTCTGAGTGTCCTCCTCCCCAGAGGCTCAGCCAAGGGGCAGGTCCCCCCACCGAGATGCTCACCCCCACCCTGCAGGCTCAGGGCTGGCTGCCCACCACCTAAGCTCAAAGCTCAGTGTACTTGGCTGTCCTCTTTCACGCTTTTTCCTTTCTGCCTTCGGAAACTCTGGGAAGTAAGGACGCCCCTGGCAGAGCTTCTTAAGTTCTGGATCCACCTGCACCAGAAGCTTCTCTAGGCCAGCTCATTCCTGCCTTAGGATGGAAAAGGCCCCAACTCCCTCCCTTGTGCTCAAGGGGCTGGGGGTCTCCACGGGTTCCCTTGTGGTAGGAAGGGAAGTTTGCGGGAGGAGGGAACCACCAGGCACTGAGTCCACAGGACAACAGCCATTCAAATGCTAAATGTGCTCATCCTCTGACCCCAAATTCCCAGTCCAGAAATTCATCCCCGAGAATACTCACACGTGTTTGCAAGAACTTTCCCTGTTGTTAGCGGTGGCAGGGAGGGGAAAGCCCTTTAATGGGCAACTGGTTAAGTAAGTGAAGGTCCTTCCATATTATGGGATGCCAGGCAGCTGCACCAGGCAGTTAAAAATAATGAGGCAAAAAAGACAACGAGGCAGACCTGTGCCGGCTACAGGAGACTATCCGCTGTTAAATGAGAACGGCAGGCAGAAGAAAAATATGTTCAAAATGATCCCATTTCTGTAAAAGAAAATACTTATTTTATTTAACCAACATTTAATGAGAACCTATTCCAGGCCGGGCACCATGGATAAAAAGGCAACAGCTACACAAAGCCCCTGCTCTCGTGACATGCACATGACCAAGGTTTATGAAGGAACACAAAGCAGACCAGAAGGACCTGTTCCCATGGGTTATTTCTAGGCGGGGCGTCTGGGAGCAGGGACATAGTTTTAATGAGGGTTTTTCTATTTTCATCTCTGTGCTTCTATATTGTTTGAATTTTCCCACAATAAACATGCATCGTATTTGTAATTTTAAAATAATACACAATGAGGGAATTAAATGAATGAGAAATGCAGAATTGGGGCCCAGGATACAGCCGGGGCCGGAGACACAGGGCTGAGCCCCATGTCCCCCTGCTACTCTTCGCACGGCCCAGAGAGGTGGGACCTCCGTCGCTTCAGCCTTCCGTGGGCTCTTGGGTTTGATCTCTAGTCTCTTGAGGAAAACAAGTCAGAGAAATGGAGATAACCATTCCACCATGGGGGTGGGGGTTGGAGATTCAAGTTGACCCCAGCTGTTACGACCTGGTCTTCTTAAGTAGTTTCTTGCAATTGAAAGTGTGTCCGAAGATGATAGTTCTTCCTTTCTTCTGGAAAATTTCCAGACCTCAGAAAAGTGATGAGAAATAGTACAATGAACACTTGTATAACCTTCGCCTAGATTCACACTAGTTGTTAACATTTTGCCCATTTGCTCCCTCTCTCTGTCTGTATATATATATATATATAATTTTGCTTTCCTTTTCTTTCTTTCTTTCTTTCTTTCTTTCTTTCTTTCTTTCTTTCTTTTTCTTACAGAGAGAGAGAGAGTATGTGTGTGTGTGTGTGTGTGTGTGTGTAAGGGGCAGAGGAAGAGGGAGACAGAATCTTAAGCAGGCTCTACCCTCAGTGCAGAGCCCAATGCAGGGCTCAATCCCACAATCCTGGGATCATGACCTGAGCCAAAATCCAGAGTCGATGCTTAACTGACTGAGCCACCCAGGTGCCCCTATATAATTTTCATTTTTGCTGAATCATTTGAAATTTAGGTACAGACATCATGATGCTTTGTTCCTAGTAGTTCAGCACGTATCCCCTGGGAACAGGGACATCCTCCATAACCACAATGTATTATCACACTTGGGAAGCCTAACATTTAATACTATCCTAGTACTAACATACATTCCATATTCAAATTTTCCAAATTGGCCCAATAAGATCCTTTGATAGCTTTCCCTCCCCCCCCCCCTGCCCCCTTCTTCCTGCCTAGGATCCCATCCAGGATCACCTACATGTTGCATTCAGTTCCCTGAAACTGAAGAGTTTCCTTTAATCTAGAGCAGTTCCCAGCACATTTTAGTCTTTTCTGATATGGAGATTTTGAAAAGTCTAAATTGTTTTAAAACTACAATTACTTTAGGGGCCCCTGGGTGGCCTCAACGGGTTGAGTGTCCAATTCTTGATTTCAGTTCAAGTCATGATCTCCCAGTTTGTGGGCTCCGCCCTGACAGTGTGGAGCCTGCTTGGGATTCTCTCTCTGCCCCTCCCCCACTCTCATGTGCATGCACACATTCTCTCTCTCTCTCAAAATAAATAAACTTTAAAAAAGCAACTACGGGGCGCCTGGTGGCTCCGTCGGTTACACGTCCCACTCTTGGTTTCGGCTCAGGTCATGATCTCCCAGTTTGTGAGTTCGAGCCCCACCTTGGGCTTTGTGCTAACAGTGTGGAGCCTGCCTGGTGTGCTCTCTCTCTTCCTCTCTCTGCCCCTGCCCCGCTTCACGCTCTGTCCCTCTCAAAATAAATAAATAAAACTTTTTTTAATTAAAAAATAAAGATAAAAAAACCACGATTACTTTACATATGATATAATATTTTAATCCTAAAGGTGATCCTTGTCCTAGAAATGTAAATTTTCCTAAACCACCACTAGGTGGCGCTCTCAACAGTCCTTGGGCCAAGAAAGCCATCCTGGAAAGGCAATTTAAGGCAAGCAACCCCGCTTTGTCTCAATCAGATAAGGCTCTTATTTGGTAAAGCATATGATTGTTAAAAATGCCCGTGTGTTTATAAAGATGCTATTCTTTTGGGCATGACTTCTCACATATGATTCATAATCCCCCCTCCCTGGGATATTGCACATCAGGGCTCTGACTCAGTGGAACTGTGGTAGGTTCCAAGAGTTTGCATTTGTAACAAGCTACTGGTGACGGTGATGCTGCTGGTCTACAGACCACACTTGGAGGAGCAGGAGTTTAAAAAAATTTTTTTTTCAACATTTATTTATTTTTGGGACAGAGAGAGACAGAGCATGAACGGGGGAGGGGCAGAGAGAGAGGGAGACACAGAATCCGCAACAGGCTCCAGGCTCTGAGCCATCAGCCCAGAGCCTGACGCGGGGCTCGAACTCACGGACCGCGAGATCGTGACCTGGCTGAAGTCGGATGCTTAGCCGAGTGCGCCACCCAGGCGCCCCAAGGAGCAGGAGTTTAGAACAAGCATGTGAAGAAATATATCTATTTACAGTTAGGCAAATTTTACTTTTTTTTTTTTAACGTTTATTTATCTTTGAGACAGAGAGAGACAGAGCATGAACGGGGGAGGGGCAGAGAGAGAGGGAGACACAGAATCTGAAACAGGCTCCAGGCTCTGAGCTGTCAGCACAGAGCCCGACGCGGGGCTCGAACTCACGGACCGCGAGATCATGATCTGAGCCGAAGTCGGACGCTCAACCGACTGAGCCACCCAGGCACCCCATGCAACTTTTACTTTTATGTCACAATCAGTAAGGAAGCTGCTCCCATGTCCTCCTCCCTACACCCAGCCCTTTGGCCTCCTTGTTCCAAACAGTGGGGACTAGCTGTTCTCTCTGCCTAGAATGCCCTTCCCCTCCACAGATGTCCTTCTGCTTGGATAACGCTCTTGGCTCCCTCCAGCCTTTGCTCAAATCTCACTTCTTTAACGTTTATTTATTTTTGAGACAGAGAGAGACAGAGCATGGACGGGGGAGGGGCAGAGAGAGAGGGAGACACAGAATCCGAAGCAGGGTCCAGGCTCCGAGCCATCAGCCCAGACCCTGACGCGGGGCTCGAACTCAGGGACCGCGAGATCGTGACCTGAGTAGAAGTCGGACGCTTAACCGACTGAGCCATCCAGGCGCCCCTCAAACCTCACTTCTTAATGAGGGTTACCCAGACCACCCTATTGAATACCACCACCTACCCCCATGCCTGCTTCCACCTGCTCGATCCTTTTCCCCTGAAGCCCTCACTACCTTCTCACATACCGTATAATCTGCTTATTATGTTTATCGCTGATTTCTGTCTCTCCTGGCTAGAATCTAAGTTCCATGAGGGCAGGGATCCTTGTCTATTTCCTTTACCAATATATCCCAAACACCTAGAGCAGTGTCTGGCACATGATAGGCGCCCAAGAAAATATCTGTGCAACTTAATGGGACCTTCAAGATAGCAGAGCCCAATCCCCTGATTTTGCTGATGAAGAAATGAGCTCCAGGTCTCTAGGCCAGATAAAGACTTGCCCAAGGTCACACAGACTGTAGGGATATTGCTGCTATTCTTCTGAATGAATCTAATTTAAAAACAAGGGTTTGTTTCTATCAGTTAAATTGTAAGCGATATTTTTCATTTTTATTCTTTGGCTTAGGCCTTTTCCAAAAAGCATCTGAAGCAGCGGACAAGATTAAAGGTCATATAAAATGGAACAGTTAGGAATCAAAATGGAAGAGATACCATCTAAAGGAAGAGGGAGTCCACGTAACAGGCACTTGACAGTAGTTAATTACTCTAATGGGATGCGGGATTTGGCTCTAACTTCTCTGGCAGCTGAGTTAAACAGGAAGCACGTGGGACTATAGAGTGTTCATTGTCTGACCTAAGAAAACCTGAGCACTCAGCAGGGACTCACTTCCAGGAGGAACTGGTACCGGAGAACTCTGTGTAACATCCACTGGGCTCCAAGTTGGCCAATGTTTACAAAATACCCAAAGTCATGGTTAAAGAATGTGGTCCCTTTATCAGTGAAGACTGAGAGTATAACATTAAATCACACAGACCATAGACAGCTCTTGTGGTGCAAGTGACTCCGGTCCTAATGCTCTAACGGAAAATAAAGATGGAAACTCGAGAATCTAGAAGAATGCATAGTTCAACACATCTAAGAATATCTTTGACAAATTATCTGATGTCTTAAATCTTTGGTAAACATTGAACCCCAGGCAATTCATGGATTGGATTTTCTTATGTTCAAGAAATATCTGTTGAGTTTCTGCCACAAACCATCTCTTTCCTTTTCTGACTTCCCCGCAGGGAACTCCCTAGGCCCAGCTATCTCTGACGTAGAGAGAACACGGGAGGAAGCCACATCTGTTTCTCCAGGTTGCATCAAGTATTGGCTAGGGTTTGTTATGCGTCCAAAAGAGAGAGACTGCACGTATGACAAGTTCACCTCTTCTGGCCTCTGGGAAGTTGTGCCCTGCACCAAGCAAGGACACAGGTGCTCTTTCAAAACCCAATTCTTTTCCAAAGCCTCTAAATACCTTGTGAGTGAATACTAGCCAACATATTTGAACAAATGAACAAATGACAATACGTTATTCTCTTATCGACCCTTTGTCTTTTTTTTTTTAATTTAAAGAAATCCTAAGGCTTTTTTTTCTATGTGGTTCACCCCAAAATTTGTGTGTGTGTGTGTGTGTGTGTGCGTGTGCCCATACCATGTGTGATAAAATACACATGACATAAAATTTAACACTTTAGCCACTTTTCAATGTATACTTCAGTGGTATTACATACATTCATAATGTTGTGCAGCCAGCACAACTGTCCATCCCCATAACTCTTTTCATCTTGTAAAACTGAAATTCTAGGGGCCCCCCATTCTCTCCCAAGCCCTTGATGACCACCCTTCTACTTTCTGTCTCTGTGATTGTACCTCGTTTAAGTGGAATCATGTAGTATTTGTCTTTTTGTGACTGGCTTATTTCACTTAGCATAATGTCCTCAAGTTTCATCCATGTTGTAACACATTGCAGAATTTCCCTCCTTTTAAAGGTTAAATAATATTGCACTGTATGTATACACAATGTTTTGTTTATTCATTTATCCATCAAAGGACACTTGGGTTTCTCCCATGTTTTAGTTATCACACATGCTATTATGAATATAGGTATACAGATACCTCTTCGAACCCTGCTTTCAATTCTTTTGGACATATATCCAGAAATGGAATTACTGGGCCACAATGTAATTAATATTGCACTGTAATTCATAAATATTAACACGTTTTTAATTTCTTAGGAATTACCATATTGTTTTTCATAGTGGTTGTACCATTTTACATTCCTACCAACAGTACACAAGTGTTCCAATTTCTCCACATCCTCGCCAACACAGTATCGTCTGTTGTTTTTTTTTTAATAGAAGCCATCCTGATGAGTGTGAGGTGGTATCTCATTGTGATTTTGATTTGCATTCCCTAATGATTAGTGCTGTTGAGCATCTTTTCATGCACTTATTGGCTATTTGTAGATTTTCTTTGGCAAACTGTCAATTCAAGTGCTTTGCCCGTTTGGAAGCAGGTTGTTTGTTTTTTTATTATTGTTGAGTTTTAGGAGTTTTCTATATATTCTGGATATTAATTCTGTATAAGATATTTGATTTACAAATTAAAAAAAATTTTTTAACGTTTATTTATTTTTGAAAGAGAGAGAGACAGAGCATGAGCAGGGGAGAGGCAGAGAGAGAGGGAGACACAGAACTCGAAGTGGGCTCCAGGCTCCACACTGTCAGCACAAAGCCCAACGTGGGGCTCGAACTCACAAACTGTGAGATCGTGACCTGAGCCAAAGTCAGACGCTCAACCAACTGAGCCACTCGGGCGCCCCTACAAATATTTTAATATACTACTTAATACATTTCCCAAGGCATTTTTCTGTCTGGTGCTTTTTAAAATAGAAGTCACTGTGACCACGTCTTTAATTGAGCCCCCACCACACTGTCCCTCTGCCCATAACAGACGAATCACACACATAGAATGATCTTTCTCCACTTGGCGCTGGTTCTGCCGTGTTAACAGTCCTTGGCTGTGAGAGGGCCCAGAGCTTCAACACAGTTGTCAAGTGGCCTTAGTCACCAACTGGTGCTAGGTTTTGCACTGATCCAAACCTGGTCTTTTGCCTGAATGACCTGGATCCCTCTGCTTCAATTACATGGATCAGTTGCTTCCCTCTTGAAAGAGACCTGGTTGGGTTTGCCATGAGCCTGCTGTGTGCAAGGCATCGTGGTAAGGGCGGCTGTCTTGGAGGGCTGAGTAGGACTACAACAAGCTCCTGGCCCATGCTGGCTATTTGTGGGCTCCTGTTTCCTCGGGGCATCTGCTTATCTTGGCATCTTCCACACAGCCGTGGAACAAAGCCTCACATAAGCCAGATGCTCAGTGTTTGTTGAAAAAAATCAGATGAGCAAAAGTGACACGTGGACTGTTTGGAGACATGCTGTCTTGATTTTCACTCTTTGACTTAAATATCACCTATCCATATGCCAACACCTTCCTACAAAACAGAGAGAAGCACCTGTGTTGGTCTTGGCACACCATCTCCTCAGGGGCAGGGTTGGGGCATCCTTGTTCTCTAGCGTGCAGTGCACGTGCGTGTGTGCATACGGATGGGCACACGCACACGTGTGCGTTCACGCATGTGCATACCTACCAAGGGCTGGACAGACACATCACCTCAGGACAGACACGGAACGTCTGACAAACTCAGAGATGAATATAGTAGACCGATAGGTCCCAACCTGTTCAAGTACAAGGATTCTTCTTGAATGTAATATAGTTTGCAGGGCACCTGGACGGCTCAGTCAGTTGAGCATCACTCTTGATTTCAGCTCAGGTCATGATCCCAGGGTTGTGGGATCGAGCCCTGTGTAGGTCTCCATGCTCAGCCTTTAAAACTAAAAAAATAAATGAATAAATAAATAAAAGAGTTTGCAAAGATTCATACATGAGTTTAATTGACCTTTTTAGCATTATTAGGTTGATAAAAATACATCCCTATGCATTTGAGGACCTTTTGTAATGATTCCAAAGCTCTCCAGGTCTGGGGATCCACTTCATGAGTAGACATTAACACTAAAAAGGGATAACTACTGTGAACATTTGACATTTTGACATCTTTCCCCCTAAGAAGCATGACTAAAAAGCATGACTTCTCCGAGCAAAGTATCACAAGCACCAGAGACCCTGTCTGTCTGGTTGTCTGATGCATCTTTTTCCTTTTCCTAGGACCCAGTCCCGGGATCCTTCAAAGTCCCAACCGTGGGAGGTTGACTTGTGCTGCACATTCTGGCCCGAATAACCCAAGCCCTGAGAAGGAGAGTGTTAGTTGTACCAGAAACTAATGGAATAGTTTCTGGCACTAAACCAGACCCTCCTGTGCCAAGAGGTTCCAGGAAAACTAGCACATCCCAGGATCAGGAGGAAGTAAGGCAACAACTGGGGACTTTTTCCTAATAAATCTAATAAACGTTTGGAAAAATAATCCACCAATGGTCAAATATAGACAGAAACCAAAAACAACTTTGCAGGCTTTTGGAGGCATTTTTTTTCCTGAAAAGAGAGAAAAATGGAAAATATTCCATGCATTGGTTCTCAAAATAAATGAGAATATAAAACGCATTTATAAATATGAGAAATATATAAAAAGTTAAAAATGGAAATTCAACTATTGGCTATTTACCCAAAGAAAACAAAAACACTAATTGAAAAGATATATGTCCTGCTATGTTTATTGCAGCATTGTTTACAATAGCCAAGATATGGAAGCAGTCCAGTGTCCATCAATAGATGGATAGATAAAGAAGATGTGGTGAGTATATACAGTGAAATATTACTCAGCCATAAAAAATGGTATCTTGCCATTTGTGACGACATGGCTGGACCTAGCGGGTATTATGCTAAGTGAAATAAGTCAGACAACGACAAATACCACACGGTTTCATTTATATGTGGAATCCAAAAAACAAAACAAAGCAGAAAGACCCATAACTACAGAGAACAAACTGATGGTTTCCAGGAGGGAGAGTTAGGCAAAATGGGTGAAGGGGAGTGGGAGATCCAGGCTTCCAGTCATGGAATGAATAAGTCACAGGGATGAAAGGTACCGCAGGGGGAATATAGTCAATGGTATTGCAACAGCGTTGCATGGTGACAGATGGTAGCTACCCTTGTGCTGAGTACAACATAATATACAGAATTGTTGAAACTAATGTAATACTGTGTCAACTATACTTCAGTTTTTTTTTTTTTTTTTTTTTAAGGAAAACTTTCACAGTGAAATAAAGGAATAAGAAAGAGAAAAAAAGAAGTATATAAACTTCAATTCTGTATTATGGTCAAGTAATTGTGGATGAGGGAGACAGGAAAAAGATGAAATGGAGGGGGAAAAGGAAAGAAGAAGCAGGAAAAGGATGGGAGATGAGAGCAAGGACATGAAGAAGGTTAGAGACAGAAGCACAGTGATGATCTCAGAGGCAGAGACACCAAACACACGAAAGCAAAGCACAGTGAGCAAACATCAGACTGCGATGGCTCAAAAGGCTAGGTTATGTGCAGGTAAATCACCGGTGCTGTACCTTTCTATTTATAGGAGCATCTTAGAAACATGGAAAATCAGAGCTGCAAGGAGTTGAGCTCATCTTGTCACGTTCCTTCCACATTGGGTTGAATAGTGTCCCCCCCCCCCAACCCCCCGCCAAAATGCATGTCTACCTGGAGCCTCAGAACGTGACTTTCTTTGGAAATAGGGTCTCTGCAGATGTAAGTAGTAAAGGTGGGGTTATCCTAAATTAGGGTGGGCTCTAAATCCAATGACTGCTTTCTTTAGAGAAGTCCATATGAAGACACAGACACAGATACGTATGGAGAAATGCCTTGTATGACAGAGGCCAGGATTAGTGATGTAGCTGCAAGCCAAGGGATGCTGTGGCTTACCAACAACCACCAAAAGCTAGAAGAGGCAAGGAAGGGGACTTCCCTAGAGCCTTTGAAGGGAGTACGACCCTGTGGACAACTTGATTGGGGACTTCTGGCCTCTAGAGCAATGGGAGAATAAAGTTCTGTTGTTCTAAGTCAGAGTTGGTGATAATTTGCTATGATAGCCCTAGAAAATGAATGCAACTTCTTGTAGAAGAACTCTAAGATGTGTGACAGCTCAAGGTCACAGAATCAACTGGTAGCCAATCCCCTGTTGCAACTTGCCTTTTCCTTCATGCTCTGCAAACATGGAAATCATTTTTCTCTTCTCCTCTCCAAATTCATGTTGAAACTTTTATCAGTGCATGCTGGCTTTTATCAGTTTGAATTGTGAAATCCGTAGGAAGGTTTTAGAAATACTTTGGACTATGAAAGTTTTAAATTAATTTACCACCTATTCCTTTGGTGTACCAAAAATAACCTAATAGCTCATTACTTTTGGGAGATGAGGGCTGTCTCTTTTTAACACTGAGATCACCGTTTATTTATTTTGAGGCATTTTCTGAAGGCAAGCCAAGTTCCTCTAGGGATATTGGACTTAAAACAATCCACAAAGTAGACTCTTTGAGAAGAAAATGGGTTAACCACTCTTTTGGAGTTCTTAACAGACATCAAATCACATGGAGCACACTTGAGTTGTTAATTATTTTGTAGTTCTTAACCTTGTTTTGGACCATGTCTCTGGGAAACTGATAAAAACCATGACCGTCTTCCAGAAAATGGCATGTTCTCACAACTTCCTGCCCCTACTCTCACGGTGTTCACAGACACTGTCCCTTACCACCATCCCCACTCTGTGGACCCCCGCTGTGGAGGCTGTCCTCAAGTGGCTGGGCCTCCATTTCCCCCCAGTTCTCCTTTTCACTGGAGCCATGTGGTGGTGAGCAAAGGCAGAACCTGATCCTGCAGCAGAGAATTTCTCTCCAACATATTAATAACACACACGGGGAGTCTTAAAAACAACCGTGCTCAGGAACTGAGTGCTGGCTGAGCAACTTTCAGGAAGCTTCTCCTGAAGACTCTCAAAGATTGAGTTAGGCCAGTGGGGTTCCTGGCAGAAATTTCAAGGGACAATGGTGGCTTTTTGAAGAGGACTAATTGATCCCTGGGCTGGAAAGGACCCAGGGCTGACAGGCTGTTTTCCTGCTATGTTGAAGGCACTGTCCTCTCCTTTGCCTCAAGATCTTAGCACACACACTCTGCCCCCTTGGTCAGCCATGCTCACCCCACCTTTTCCACCTGGTATTCTCCCTACCCTCAGGTCTTTGGTTAGACACAACTTCCCCTTGGACGCTTTCTCTGATTCCCTAATGTCAGTGTTCGAGGAGCCCTTTCCCTGTGCCCCCATTGGCCTTGACTTTCTCCACTTCAGTCCTTGTCCTGCCTGCTATAATGGGCACTCTACTCATCTGTAGCTCTACTGGATTGTGTGTTCCAGGAGGAGTAGAGGCCAAGTGATTCTTATAAGCTGGCCTATTCCCAACAGTGTCAGGAAAATAGAGCGTGACGGAATCAAAATAAATAAATAACCGGTTGGTTCAACGCAGGCATTATTGGCATTTTGGACATGATAATTCTTTGTTATGGTGGACTGTCCTGTGCATTGTAGGACATTTAGCAGCGCCCCTGGCTTCTACCCACCAGATCCCAGTAGCGCCCCATCCAGTGCTGACAACTAAAAATGTCTCCAGACACTGTCCAGTGACCCTGGGAGGCAAAATCACCCTGATGGAAAACCACCGCTTTAATGGATGAATGCTGACCTTGGAGTCACTTTGCCGATCTTGCATCTATGTCAGGGAGTGAAAATTCAGGTAATCAATTAATGCTGATGGAGTGGGTGGCTCCTGAAATGGCTGGCTGACCTCTTGTGGATCTTCAAAAGAGCCCCCCCCCCCGCCCCCCCACCAAAATCTATTACATGTTTGCAAAAGAGTGGTTAAGTCCTTTAATGACCTATGACAATGTAAGAACACGAGAGGGAGCTGTAACAAGTTCCAACACAGAGGAAAACCAGCCACTCCCAGAAAGGGTGACTGAAGCTCTTCCATAGTGATGAGCTCTGGAGGTTTAGACGCTTGGTTATGCCCTAGAGTTAGGACAGCCGAACCAGAGTCTTGGGTTTTTATTTTCTGAATCTACTACGAAAGATCCCTGTGTGTGTGGCTCCCCCCTCCCCCGCACCCGCCCCAGAAATATAGACAAGAGGGGGAAAACAAAGATCCATTTGTGTTCCATAAATAAGTCATAAGCATCAGGAACAGGGTCTTCCCAGCTTCCAGGGCAATGGCCCTTCTCTGGTGACAGCAGGGACTGAGGAGTTGACACGGAGGCTCTGGGCTCCCCCCAGATCATCAACACATCAGCCTTCAGGCTTGAAGTTCAATACAGACCATCACATTCTGGGGCTCCACCCTGAGTCCATGCCTGGCTCTGGAACCCGGGGAAATTATATACCATTTTCGTGCTGCAACTTTGCGTGTGTACGCACACGGATTCATACCTTTTATCATATTTTCGAAGGCGTCTAAACCCTCCAGATACTAAGAACCCCTGGTCCAAGCCCCTCATTGTAGAAGTGAAGAACCTGAAGCTCAGAGGTTAAGAGGCTCCTTCAAGTTCCTACAGCTGCAATGTGGCAGAACTAGGACAGACACTGCTATCTCCCTCTGCCTTCAGGCCCAGTGGGGCGCTGTTCTGATGGGGACCTGGGCTGTAGGGCAGTGAGGTCTGGTCCGAGGCCACTGAGGATGGCTTAGAGGGATAGGAGGGGGTGCTTTGCCAGTAGGGTTACCAGATAAAATGAGATGCCTAGTTACATTTGACTCTCAGATAAATGAATACTTTTACAGTGTAAGTATAAGCCGAATGTTACACAGGACATACACCCGAAGCAGATTCATTGTTTATCTGAAATTCAAATTTAACTGAGCACCCTGGGTGTTTCGGTGTTTTTTGTTGGTGTTATTTGCTCAACCTGGCAACCCTATCTGCCAGGGACAGCCTGGCAGTCTTTGGCTGGGAAGCAAACGCTGAATCGCAGCCAATGGATATTAATGACTCAGTGTTTGACGCTCAGACTACCTTTGGCCCTGCCTTCAATAAAGGCCACGGAGGCCCTTGGCCTGTGTGAGACAACCTGATAAGACCTGCTTGGTTCTTTGTGACTTCAGAAGGCCCGAGGCGTCCTCAAGCACTACAGATATTCTATGTGTATGTGTCCTCTTAGAAGATGACATTTCACAGGTCTGTGAAGAGTAAAGATCAAATTTATTTAATGCAATACCCTGCAGCTGTGTCACTGAGGTGGACGGGACGTGGGAGGAAAATGATCTCAGCTAGGCGTGCTCACTAGTGAAATTCCCCCGCAAAATGGCTGCGGCTGCTCGTCCACCCCCTCAAGACACCCTCAGAAATATCGTAAGACCTCAGGGGACCATTTCTTTAGCAAGGAATAAATTAAAAAAAAATTAGTAAGAAAAATACGCATTTCATTTTTCTATTAAAAACAATATTTGCTGTAGGCAAACATCTTCCCATCTTGCAGCCTGCAGCATGGTAAAGGAAAAGAAAGAAAGGGTATAGAAAAACAGCATAAGAACATCTGTGCTCTGTCCGACTTCATTTTCTCTTCTGTGCATTGCCCGGAATGAACCTGATCTTCAGGTTGGCATCTCAAAGGGGTCGCTCCCAAGCAGCTTTGTTGTGACATTTGTGGCAGGCGAGGTCGTGGAGGGAACAGGGGGCGCCGTCTGGTCAGTGCTGTTCACTTCCGAGGAACAAGGGCCACCCAGAACCACAGGCCTTTGAAGGACCAAAGGCAAAGAGAGAGAGAGAGAGAGAGAAAAAAAAAAATAGCCCCTCAGCCCAGCCATTCGCTAGAAGCGATTGGCTACAAAACAAAAAAATGGTTTCTGTGTGTGAAAATACTTGGACAAGTTCTTGATCTCCGTGCAAGACAAAAATATTCAAGTTTCAAAATATCCCAATGGCCGTTTAACCCTGAACCTCCTTCTGCGGCTCCCCACTCCTGAGGATGCCCCAGCTTGGTGAGAGGGGGGCACTGTGGGGGGACATAACCAGCCCCTCCGTATCTCTTTATACCCCCCATAAATGTAGGCAGATGGATTTCAGAACTGGTGACTTGGCCTGAGGAATTGCTCTGTTCAGTGGGAGCAGGGCAGGTTCATAAATAAATGCACAGAGCTCTTGGAATACAGGAATGATCTCCTCTTCTTGGAACGTGGGTGTCCTTCCAAGGAGGAACATCTGTCCCGCAGCCCTAAGTTCCATCAAGGGAGCCTTCCGTTCTCTGCAGAGACAAGAGAAGACAAGCTATGGTCACACCCTTCAGGGCTCAAGACTGGCCTGGAGGAGGGGTAAGCAATATTGCAGCAAGTGCTTCACAAAGGCTCTCTGACAGCGCCGTCTTCCGCTGGTACCTCCACCCTGTGGGGTCAGCTCCTGCCCACATTCACTTCTCCCTTCTCTCCACACCAGCTCCACCCAGGGCTGTGGCCTCCACTGCCTGTAGACGCGCGCTGCACATCAGGCTATCAGCCAACTTTGTCAAGCACCCACTGTACACCCAGCATTCTGCCCCGTGGGTGCCACACTTACCTACAGAGCAAGACTAGTAGAGTTAAGAGAGACCTGGCTTCTTGCTCCAGCTCTGCTTCTAACACAAGCTGAGGCTTCTCTAGGTCTGTTTTCTTTTCTTTTTTTTTTTTCAACTTTTTTTTTTTTAATGTTTATTTATTTTTGAGAGAGACAGAGACAGACTGCGAGTGGGTTAGGGGCAGAGAGAGAGGGAGACACAGAACCCGAAGCAGGCTCCAGGCTCCAAACTGTCAGCACAGAGCCTGACGTGGGGCTCGAACTCACAAACTGGGAGATCATGACCTGAGTGGAAGTTGGTTGCTCAACCAACTGAGCCACCCAGGCACCCCTGTTTTCTTTTAAAAATTTTTTTTAATTAATGTTTTTTATTTATTTTTGAGAGAGAGAGAGAGAGAGAGAGAGAGAGAGAGAGAGAGAGAGAATGGGAAGCAGGCTCCAGGCTCTAAGCTGACAGCACAGAGCCCGACGCGGGGCTCGAACTCATGAACCGTGAGATCATGACCTGAGCTGAAGTTGATGCTCAGCCGACTGAGCCACCCAGGCACCACCACCACCACCCCCAGCCCATTTTCTTTTTTAATCGCAAAATCAAAGAGTTTTAACACGGATAAACACTGAGGATGCTTATCGTCGTAAAGATGAAGAAGCGGAAGAAGCCAGACGCAGGAGGAACAAATATTGTGTGATTCCACTTACACGAGGTACCCAGAGTAGTCAAACTGAACAAAACAGAAACAAAAGCCAGATTCCGCACGCCATCCTGCAGTGTTCTCTAACTGCTTTGTGTGATATTGTCGACACCTCCGTATCCACCAGTAACTGGACCCCCATCTGACCTGAGTACTGTTATCTACACCGAGGACACAAGAACCCGCCAGGAATTTTATATCCTATCTGTTACTGACAAACAGTGCTAGCATGTGGGAAAGGTCCTAACAAACTGCAGGAGTTCAGAGGTGGGGAGACGCCCTCGCTGTGCCACGAGGGAATCACAGAAGGCTTCGTGGAGCCAGCCTCCAAGGTGAGGCGGGTTTGGACGAATGGCTGCAGCATAGGGGCAAGAGCGGGGCAGATGGAAATGCTGGAGCAAAGGTGCCCTGGGCCCCAAAGGGCAGGCAGCAAATGAGTCCGTGACCCGACCCTCTGTGAGTGCAGGTGGACCTCGTGGGCACACAAGTGGGGGCACTTGTGGGGATCAGCCAGCGTCTCGGGAGCCCCATGGCCAGGCTGGTTGGCTCTTTGACGGTGGGGGCTGAGGTCCCTGTTTTGTTCTGGTCCCTGCGCATCTGAGGAGCCTCTGAGAACAGGATGCGGGTCCCAAGGGCTCCAGCTGGCAGGCCACGGCTCTGCCTCTGCCTTTGCCAGGAGAGACCCTGGCAAGCGGGCCAAGAGAGCTGTGTTGGCCCCAAGGGGCTGGAGGCCCGCCAGCGCTGGCAGCTACCTTCATTTCTTCCGCTTTGCCCAGAGGGGTGACCCTGGTGTCCAGGCTTCCTGCAGGCCCCAGACCAAGTCCCTCCCTAAACACCTCCGCTCTCCTCCGCCAGGCGAGGCAAGCACTCGGTAGCTGCAGCAGGACTGGCCCCACGGATGGGAAGGGCTGGGTCACAGTCAACCGGACCTTGAAGTAATGGTTAACATACTCACATCCAAGACCTGTCCTTCCTTGTACCTAAATCAGAGGCCAGCTGTCAGCCACCCAAGAACAGCCATGAAATCGCCCCACTTCGGGCCAGAACATGGTATAGATGCTCTCAAAGGTCATTTTACTTCTAACACCCCTGGGTTTTCTACTTCCTGATTCTAGAATGTATCCCTTATTGGGGGGGGGCACCTTGGTCTTTCAGTTAGTTAAGCTCTTGGTTTCAGCTCAGGTCATGATCCCACAGTTTGTGGGTTCAAGCCCAGGACTGAGATCCCTGCTCGGGATTCTCTCTCTCTCTCTCCTTCTCGCTCTCTGCCCCTCCCCACTCACTCCCTCTCTCAAAAAATAGATAAACTTGGGGCGCCTGGGTGGCTCAGTTGGTTAAGCGTCCGACTTTGGCTCAGGTCATGATCTCGCGGTCCGTGGGTTCGAGCCCCATGTCGGGCTCTGTGCTGACAACTCAGAGCCTGGAGCCTGTTTCAGATTCTGTGTCTCCCTCTTTCTCTGACCCTCCCCTGTTCATGCTCTCTCTCTGTCTCAAAAATAAATAAATGTTAAAAAAATTTTTTAAAAAATAAATAAACTTAAAATAAAAATAGAATGTGCCCCTTATGAGCACTTCCAATAAACCAAGTCTGTGATAGGTGCTCATTTAATCCTTGCAACAACCAGGTGGGGTGGGGGTGGTTATTATCTCCAATTCCAGATGAGGAAACGAAGGCCCTGAGACATCTGCCCAGCGTGACTCAGCTGGTAAACAGCGAATCATGGAAAGGTTAGGTTTTAAGGTGGGTCTCTGATTCCCAAGTCAAAGCCTGGCTTTGGGTGAATCCTATGAAGAGGCGTTTCAGGGCCAAAATGAAGTAAGTCTCCCATTCGTGCCTCATACTGCCAGAGTGCTGAAAAGAACTTTAAACAGACCATCAAGTAGCATTTATGTGGTCCATTGCAAAATACTTTGTACACGTGTTCCTCATTTCACCTTTAAGAAACTTCTAGTAGGGAGCTATTACTGTGTTTGGGGTTCTCACCATCTCTGTTTCACGAATTGGAAAGCTTAGTTGGAGGAGGGCAGGATCACCCGAAAGATGGCCAGAGAGCTGAAGCTCAGACTCCAGTTCCCACTGCTGGCTCCCAGGAGGGAAGGGGGTGAGCTGTAACTGGGAACCGCCTCTTTTTCCGTAAGAAGACAAGGCTGTCTCCAAGATCCCGAGACCCACGAAGGTCCAGATTCACCCCCTTTCTTTTAAGTACAAGGTGTTCTCTTTCACATTATCTGTCTGCCTGGGCCACAAACACAATTTATAAACAAGGCAAAAATGGCAGAGGAAAAATGAAGTCAGAATGTGCCATTGAAGCAAGTCAAACAATACTAAATTAGTATTTGGCTAAGCGGCTATCTCATTGTTAAGATATTTCCTCCAATGTGTTTTCAGAAGCAACGGCCATTAAACTACTGGGAATGATCGCCAGGTTTGATTTCAGGAAGGAAATCCCCTCCCATTTCCCTGCTGGGCAATTCGATTAATTTTCTCCTGACCCTCACCAGCTGATTATTAGGAAAACTATACCTCCTTCTTTTCTAAACAAATTGTATTCGCTTAAAGCGTCAAAATCTCTCTCCCAACGGCTGGGAAGCCCTGAGCTCCCGCCAAAAGTCTATTCTTTGGGAGGGCAGGACCAGCTGGTGGGGGAGCTCTCAGGAGCATCCTGGGAGCAGACTTCTGGACCTATGGGTCAGCTTCTGGGGGAAAAGGAAAGTTCTATCTGTGCTGGAGCTCAGAGCCTTTGTCCAGAGAGACCGTTTGGATTGCAGACAAAGTAAATAAGTCAGTCCTGCAGGTCCAACAGACTTGCCTGGGGAGGACACAGCTATGTTTATTGTCGCGGGAGAGCATCTCTTTTTCTGGGTCCCACGTTGCCTATGGAGCAAAGATCTCACTTTCCACTCCCTCAAGGCCATGATAGCTGGAACAATGATGTCACTTCTTGGAGGGAGTCTTGTGTTGTGGACTAGCCAAGGAATCTGGGGACCCAGGTTCTAGTCCTGGCTCTGCTATTACCTGGCTGGGACACCCCAGCCAGGCTGTTCTGCCGATTCAGCCGTCAGTTTTTGCACCTATAAATTGGGCTCCGGACCCTTGCCAAGGCGAGTCACTGGTTTCGGGAGTCGGGTGGGTTTAGGCTAGAAAAAGACCTTCATTTTATCCCTCTTTTCCTTAAATTGATAGCTTTCCTCCATAAGAAGAATGTCAGTGGTTTCCTGCCGTCAAAGGCATAATGAGTTCTCTGTTTTATAAGAATTCAGACTCCAGCAAAACAAAGGAAGCCAGGGGGCCCATTGGAAAGGCTACCAGCAATCTTGCTGAAGGTTCTTTCTTCCCAGACCTTAAAGCAGCGGCTCCTCATTTCTCAAGATACCAGCTGCCCAGTTAACCCCTAAACTACTGGGTAGTTCATCAAAAGGTTGGGAGTGGGAAGATAGGAGGAGACAGATCTTAGCAAAATTTGAACTTGGACCTCCACATTAAAAGAATATATATTTCCATCTGCCAAGTAACAGCATCCTAAATCCTCAATTTCCTACAGAGTGAAAACCTCAGGGGCGCCTGGGTGGCTCCGTCGATTAAGCGACTGACCTCGGCTGAGATCATGATCTCACGGTTCGTGGCTTTGAGCCCCGCGTCGAGCTCTGTGCTGACAGCTCAGAGCCTGGAGCCTGCTTCCGAGATTCTGTGTCTCCTTCTCTCTGCCCCTCCCCTGCTCGTGCTCTGTCTCTCTCTCTGACTCTCAAAAAATAAATAAATGTTAATTAAAAAAAAAAAAAAAAAAAAAAGGAAAACCTCATAATGAGGTGTTTGAGTCCTTTGCATGTAAGCCCTAACTGACCTCTTCCTAGTGCTTCTCCTGGATGTCCTTTCTGCTATCACCCTGAGCTGTTTGGACTGTTCCTTCCCTCGTGGCTCTACTCCTGCTGATCTTTCTACCTGGGCCTGCTGCTGTGGTTGGACCCCTTCCTCACGGCCGATCCCAGTGACCCCTTCCGTGGGGAGGAGACCCTAACCAGAACCGTCTTTCTTCTGCGTTTCCATAGCTTCTGGTGAGCCATCATCACCTTGCTTTCTCATCCGTGTTAACTCATCTGATTCCCTCTGTGGGTCAAGGACCTTGAGTGGCCTCTGCAGCAGAGGACCTGGTGTGTCAGGGTGACTGGCATAGGCTCTCAGAGTTCAAAGTTCAAATGCACTTTTGGATCCTCCCTTCCTCCAAGCATTCCCCCCACCCCACAACAATGTCTGCCTCACTTCCAAAGCCTGCACCTGAACTAGGAGGAAATGTGCACTTCGCTCAAGGGGGGCTATATGTTCTAGATTCCTGATCCTTTGAGGGGGGTCTCTCTTCGTATGAGGGCTGAGATGCAAGCATGGAAACAGTGGGAGAGAATATTTGAAGTCACCAGGCCCAGAAAACCTGGCCAGCCCGATGACCAAACACCCTCCATACAACATCTAGGCTATTGTTGCCCGGGGCTCCTGGTCTAAAACAGACCAGGCCGCTGTAGGGGTGTGATTCGTGGGAGTGCAGAACCTGGCTGAGTTTGGAAATAGTTCACTGTTCAATGGACCATTTTTAAAAATTGTTTGTGAAATGTGTACTTACAGAATATCTGTTTTCCACGAAATCTGCAAAACAAAGCATAACATGGAGGGTGAGCGATTCAGAGAGTACATCAGGCTCCTCCCGCCCCCCAACCATCTCAGGAACCTCATGGGTAAAGGCAGGGGGTGGGGGCAGTGCAGAAGGAGACACCAGAGCTTTACTGGGTGCTCAGCTGTATGGCTCCTTTGCCCACAGACAGCTTCCTCTGGGCTCTATACTCCATGTGACAAGCATATTAAAATCCCTGGAAGCTCACTGGACATTTTAAACAGTTTTTTTTTTTAAGATTTTATTTTATTTTTTAATTTGTTTTAATGTTTGTTTATTTTTGCGAGAAGAGACAGAGTGTGAGCTGGGGGGGGGGGGGGGGTGGGCAGGGGTGGGGAGCAGAGAGAGAGACCCAGAATCTGAAGCAGGCTCCAGGCTCTGAACTGTCAGCACAGAGCCTGACGCGAGGCTCGAACCCATGAGCAGTGAAATCATGACCTGAGCTGAAATAGGACGCTTAACCGACTGAGCCACCCGGGCGCCCAAAGATTTTATTTTATTTTTTAAGTAATCTCTATATCCAATGTGGGGCTGGAACTCATGACTGCAAAAACCCGAGTCGCATGCTCCATGGACTGAGCCACCCAGGCGTCCCGGCAGGTTTTTTGTTGTTGTTGTTTTTTTTAATTAGTACTTCAGGTTATTTCAAGAAAAAAACTGAAAACTATAGAGGAGTAGAAAGTAGCCGATAAGCATGATCTCTTGTTCCATTCTTTAAACCCTGTTGACACTTTTGTCCCCCAGTCTTTTTCTGCTCTCCCGTAGGCTTTTGGTTCTGAGTCATAACATACAACATATGCCATTTTCTAGCCTATCCTTTTTACATAACGTGATCTTATAAACATTTCCTGGTACCTTCTTAAACATACTTGGGAGTGGCCTGTGTAATAATCATTCAATGGGTGTACAATTGTTTACTTATCCAGCTCCTTACTTTAGAAATTTAGGTTCTTTCCAAGTTTTTGCTGTTTTATTTTTTATTTTTTTTTTTTTTAATTTTTTTTCAACGTTTATTTATTTTTGGGACAGAGAGAGACAGAGCATGAACGGGGGAGGGGCAGAGAGAGAGGGAGACACAGAATCGGAAACAGGCTCCAGGCTCTGAGCCATCAGCCCAGAGCCCGACGCGGGGCTCGAACTCACGGACCGCGAGATCGGGACCTGGCTGAAGTCGGACACTTAACCGACTGCGCCACCCAGGCGCCCCAGTTTTTGCTGTTTTAAATAGTGCTGCCAGGGGAGCCTGGGTGGCTCGGTCAGTTAAGTGTCCGACTCTCGGTTTCGGCCGAAGTCATGCTCTCACGGTTTCTTGAGTTCGAGCCCCACGTCAGGCTCTGTGTTGACAGCGTGGAGCCTGCTTAGGATTCTCTCTCTCTCTCTCTCTCTCTCTCTCTCTCTCTCTGTCCCTCCCCTGCTCACGTTTTTCCTCTCCCAAAATAAATAAACTTAATAAAAAAAAAGATGTAAATAGTGCTGCCACATCCTCTTTGGGAATAAGGCTATTTCCTTATTTCGTAGTAGCTTCTCCATCCCCACAAGTGGGAGCAGGGGAGGAGAAGGTATAAACACTGCCACCACTCTCGGGATAGACTGCCCAAGCGCTGCCTGGAATGACAGGGCCACCTCTTCCCCCTTCCCCCATAGGCCACCCTGTCTTCTTGCTAGGGTGCACGCCAGGACCTGCTGGCCCAGCCAGGCTGCAAGGATGAACATGGGCCTGTCAGGTCCTTCCAAATGTCAGGAAGATCGGAGAGAGGTGAAGAAAGGCCAAGGAGAACGGGAGGTGTCGTGTGGGGGGCGAGCCATCCCGCCAGTGTTAGTTAGAGCCGGTTTTCACTACAACAGGAGAGAGAGGGCTGTGCTTTGCCCTTGGAAAGGAGCAGGCCCCCACCCATTGCAGTTTCTAATCGGGCAGCGGCCCACACGGCTGGGGCTGATTCCCCAAACAGTCCATGCAGGACACAGACCTGAAGACAGAGAAACCATGGGGACCTCCTGCTGTCTGGGAAAGGCGCCCAGAGCGTATGTGGGTGTTGGGGGTGGCAGCCAGTCTTGAAGGTGGAAGAGGCAATGGCAGGAGGGCCATAACCTACCGGACCCGAGTCCTCAGGGCTACTAGGTGGATGCACTCCAAGGGGCCTCGGGCTCTGCGAGGCCGCCCAACCTCAAACCCAGTCCCTTCTGAGTCTTGGGCGGTCTTGGGGCCCACCTGTCACAACGGGAGTCACAACCCTTCTGTTTCTCTCTCTAATTTAAAAATATCCTGTTTCCAAAAGTCCACTTCCCCCTCAAACCCTGCCTTATCACAGCCCTATTGTGCGTCCCCTGGAGAGGGAACGGGGCCAGAAGTTCCTAAGGGGCCCCCTTCTGTCCTGGCTGGGCCAGAGGCAGACGTCAAACAGCCAAATGGATGAATCAGCCGGACCACACGAAGTCGAGCCATTGTGTAAACTTCCACGCATTGAGTGAGGCTCGGGCAAGGCTCCCACCTGCAGCCCAAATCCGACCCGGGAGGACCTGAAGGACCCCCTGCTTCCCACTCCCCCAAAACCCCCGAGGGCTCTGGAATCAGACTTAAGAGGGAAAGAGCCTTAGTCTGTATGTCTGTAATAGTCTTAGACTATTACTTAGTCTTAGTAATATGAATACAAAAGACGGAAAATTTCGAATATGCTAGTAACACTCAAGGAAAACCTAGGTTTATGCCCACTTGTAGCATATCACTGCAACTTGGAGCAATCACTGCAAAAATAGAATCTGGTGGGTGGTACCTATTTTTTTTTTCACAGACTACTTTTTTACCCTCTTAGATTCTGAAGTAAAGAAACGCACCCCCCCCCCGGGGGGGGGGGGGGCAGGGCTGGCAGTGTCCGCCAGGCTGGCTGGCTCAGTGCCACACAGGATGGGTGGGGACCGGCTCTCAAGTGCTCTTTTGTCCCTCCCACAGGGGTTGTGAGAGGCCCTCCGCACTGTGGTTCTTTCTTGATGACAGCTACTCTTAGTATATTAGACTTCTGCCCCTTTAGAAACATTTGGAACACCAAAGAGCGAGCGGAATATAAAGGCCGAGTGAGCAGATCCTCAGGTGGGAAGATGGCTGGGTCCAACCCCAAAAGGCATAACTTCGTGTCTGGAGCAGGACCCGGCATCTCTTCCAGGGCCTGGCATTGTCAAGTGGGATGTGCCCAGGACACCTGTGGAGGTGGGCACAGGGCATCTAGAGAGGAAAACCAATTCTCCTGTTGGAGGACTCACAAGGAGGTGAATTACGAGAAGCCAAGGTTTCTTAACACTGACATTTGGGGCTGGATCATCTTCTTCTTCTTCTTTTTTTTTTTTTTAGAGTTTACATACTGGTTTTTAGCAATATCTACACCCAACGTGGGCCTTCAACTCGTGACCCTGAGACCAAGAGTTGGATGCTCTCTCAGGGCGCCTGGGTGGCTCCATCGGTTAAGCGTCCGACTTTGGCTCAGGGCATGATCTCATGCTTCGGGAGTTGGAGCCCCGCATCGGGCTCTGTGCTGACAGCTTGGAGTCTGGTGTCTGTTTCAGATTCTGTGACTCCCTCTCTCCCTCCCCCTCCCCCACCCTCTCTCATAAAAGGAATAAACGTTAAAAAATTAAAAAAAAAAAAAAAAAAAGAGTTGCATCCTCTCCCAACTGAGCTCACCAGGCACCTCTGGGCTGGATCATTCTTTCTTGTGGGGACTGTCCCATACATTGTAAGATGTTAAGTAGCATTCCTGGCCTCCACACATTAGATGCTATAGCACCCCTTTTCCTCCCCCCCAATTATGACAACCAAAGATGTCTCCTGCCTTGTGAACCAGTGCTCCAGGCCGATGACTCCCAGACCTGAGTTCTTTCATAGTGAAAGAGCTTGACTGCATTGCTGATTGTAGTAAACCACTTCACTCTTCTGTTAAAATCCAGTGTAAATATACATTAGTAGGTTTTGCTTTGGATGACCTGCGGGCCATTTTACAAAGTACTTTTAGAATAAGCCGGAGCACTATAAAAGGTGAAGTCGCGAACCAGAGCGAAGATACAAACTTTCCTGATGAGCCAGAAATTGCGGTTCCTACAAGGCTCAGCCAGGCTGAGTGAAGTTGTTGAGAAAGCCATAGACAGCCCTTAATTGATCTCTTTTCGTTCTTGTCACCAGAAAAGCAAGGGGAGGAGAAGAAAATCAAACCTTTCCCTGGATTAGTCAGAGAAGGAGGAAGTTGATGACAGGTAAAAAGAGAGGCTTGGGGGGCGCGTGCTTGCGGGTGGGGTGGGGGGCTTTTGGTGTCAGGTTGCCCCACAACCGAGAGTGTCTAAGCTATGAGCAAGTCCTGAAGGACACCACCATCTAAATCAAGAGAACTCGGGCGAGTAACAGAGCATCCTGTATGAAGTCCAAGGTTACAGGGGATGGGAGGAAATTGGTTCCAGTTAAGTGTTAAAGAGAGAAAGGTACCAAACCAACCTGGATTACTTCCTTCAAACGCTCACTTTTTAGGACCACCCACATTACTGCTTAAGAAGAGGCATAGGGGCGCCTGGGTGGCGCAGTCGGTTAAGCGTCCGACTTCAGCCAGGTCACGATCTCATGGCCCGTGAGTTCGAGCCCCGTGTCGGGCTCTGGGCTGATGGCTCAGAGCCTGGAGCCTGTTTCCGATTCTGTGTCTCCCTCTCTCTCTGCCCCTCCCCCGTTCATGCTCTGTCTCTCTCTGTCCCAAAAATAAAAACGTTGAAAAAAAAAATTTTTTTTTAAAAAAAGAAGAGGCATAAACACAGGCTTAGTTCCCCTTTCTGTAAAGCCAAACCACAAGTCATAACCAGAGCTACTGTTGCTGCCTGGAATTTGCAAATCCTCATCTTAGGCAAGTCATTGAAAAGGGAATAAGTACTTCAAAGAGCCTGAAGTGTCAACCTTGCAGATCTAACTTACCAGAAATTATCGGCAAGTTTTCCTTTACCTTAAGAGAGCTGATGGTTATGTAAAAGCTCTTTCTCAACCAGTTCTGGGGGCATTCCAGGGCTTGCTGTCCCTTCTACTTAGGCTTTTCTCAATTGGGCCTCTTCTGGATATAAATTTCCTAGTACTGAGAACCCCTCTCCTTCTTTCCCTAATGGTTTGTAAGGAGTCACCTAACAGTTGGGAAAGGGAAACGTTCAAAGATCAGAGGTTTCTTTGTCCCAGACTGAGTTGACTGCTGGGATAAGATGTTAACTTAGCTCTCCGTCAACAAAACAGTAGGCTCCCAGCAGAAGAGCAGACCTGTCTAACCATGGCCATGACCCAGCAGGGGATACTCAGTCAGAAGAGATACCAATTTTATTGAACCCACCTGCCCACCCCAGTGCTTATCCACCTATACACACTCCTGAGGAACACTGCAGTGTTCACTGTGACAATTCCATATGAGGGAGGGACATTTTATTGAAAATTAATAAGAAAACTGACGTCCAGGGGAGAAGTAAGGGTCGGGAGCCAAGTCATATAACTGGGTAAGGGCAGTGCTGAGACCAAACCCTAGTCTCTATCTCCCACTCAGGGTGTTCCTCTTAGGGTTACGGTGCAAAGAACCATCCAGCTGGACTCCAGCCAAAACAAACGTACCAGAAGCACAGTGAGTTGGCCCCTGAGCTCCATGATTTAAATCGGATTTGGAGGGAAAACTCAGGCTTAGTAGAAGCAAATACTTATTGGGTCTTGGAGTCAAGGGTGAGTAAAGGATTAGAATTGCCTCCAAGGGACCTAGGAAGTGACTCTTAGAAGTTGCTTAGAACAAAACATTTAGGGGAATGGTTTTGGATGGACCAAAGCATAGACAAATGACCATGACTTCCAAATGCCAGGACACTGAGACTCTCCGAACGTCATCACCGGAAGGCAACTTAAGATCATCCATCCAACCACCTCACTCAATACAGAAGCACTGAGCTTGCTCAAATTCGCAGATAGACAAAGTAGAATGGTTGTTGCCAGGGGCTGGAAAGAGTAGCGAGTTATTGCTTACTGGGTCTAAAGTTTCATTTGGGGAAGATGAAAAAGTTCTGGAGATGGATGGTGATGGTTATACAGCTACGTGAATGTATTTAATGCCACCAAAACGTACACTTAAAAGTGGTTAAAATGGCAGGTGTTATGTGTATTTGGTCACAGTTAAAACACACAACCAAAGCTGTGAGCTTAGAGCCTAAAGCCAAGATTGCAAAGACCTGGTTCCCCCCACAGCCTACAGATGCCCCCACACTCATGAGCCAGCAGTCCACCTCGCTCCCTCCAGGACGCTGGTCCTGTCCAGATTCCCGCCCTGGGGCTGTTCCTTGGAGGCAGGCCTGCCCAATGCCCTTTCCCTTATCTAGAGGAGCAGTTTTCCTTTGTATCACTCAGGGGAAAAGGGGGGTTTAAGAGCCAGAACTACGCCCTGTGAGCCATTTCCCAAAATAGTCAGCCCTGACGAGCTGCTGGTTGGAAGGTGGGGAGAACTAAGAAATTAAGATGGGAAGAATAAAAAATTAAAAAGGAAAGGTTAGATAAGCCTTAGCTCTGTACTCAGCCCATTCACCGACCTGTCCAGAGACCCACCTCCCCCAAGGTCTTTATTTTATTGTGTGTCACCCTCCTCCCCCCAACACACACACACACACACATGCACACACATGCACATATGTACGTGAGTTGGAGGATTCTCTCTGCTGGCCAACCCTGAGGCCAGTCCTTCCAAGATCCTTTCAGGATTGCTGAGGAGTAAGAAAGACCCTACCTCTTCAAGCAAGACCCTACCTCTTTCACTATGAAAGAACTCAGGTCTGATTATACAGAGGTATAATCAGAAAGGAAGTGAGGTCATCTAGAAAATGCTTCTAAAAGTGTGGTCCCCAGAACAACAGCAGCAACATGTGAGAATTTTTTAGAAATACAAATTGGGGCGCCTGGGTGGCTCGGTCGGTTAAGCGTCTGACTTTGGCTCGGGTCATGATCTCGCGGTTTGTGAGTTCGAGCCCCGCACCGGGCTCTGTGCTGACAGCTCAGAGCCTGGAGCCTGCTTCAGATTCTGTGTCTCCCTCTCTCTCTGTGCCTCCCCTGCTCACTGTCCCCCTCAAAAATAAATAAACATTAAAAAAAATTTTTTTTTTCAACGTTTATTTATTTTTGGGACAGAAAGAGACAGAGCATGAACGGGGGAGGGGCAGAGAGAGAGGGAGACACAGAATCGGAAACAGGCTCCAGGCTCTGAGCCATCAGCCCAGAGCCCGATGCGGGGCTCGAACTCACGGACCGCGAGATCATGACCTGGCTGAAGTCGGACGCTTAACCGACTGCGCCACCCAGGCGCCCCCAAAATAAATAAACATTAAAAAAAAAATACTAAAAGAAGTACAAATTAGTCCCACTCCAGACCTACTGAAATCACAAAGTCTGGGTGGTGGTACCACACCATTTGTGTTTTAACACACCTGGAGAATGCTCCATCTACATTTGAGCCCCTGCCCCTCATTTCACAGACAAGGCAACCAAGGTTCTGAGAGGTTCCACGACTCACCCAGGGTCACCCAGACCATACCAGGCTGTTACTCTTTTTTTTTTTTAACTTGATGTATTTATTTTGAGAGAGTCAGAGATCGTATGAATTGGGGAGGTGCAGAGAGAGGGGGAGAATCTCAAGCAGGCTGTCAGCTCAGAGCCCGACACGGGGCTCAAACTCATGAACTGTGAGATCCTGACCTGAGCTGAAGTCAAAGACCGGACGCTCAACCAACTGAGCCACCCAGGCACCCCCAGGCTGTTAATAGAACTGAATCCTCTAATTAAGCAGATGATAATGTGAAACCGAACAAAGCTGGAAAGGGCAGCAGCAAGCAGTCCCTTTGGCAGGACCGGGAGGAAACGTGAAGCTGGGCTCCCAGCATTGGAGTCCCTGCTCTGCCATCACTGGCCTTAGGATTGGGATGAGTTACTTAGCCTCCGGGCCCATTTTCCCATCTGCAGGACAGGAACAGCAGTAAAACCTCCGTCAACCCTAGGATGGTTTTGAGGACTGAACAAAGAGCAGGCGTCTCGCAGTAAGAGGGACAGAAAGAAAGAACAGGAAGAGGACTGAGGAGCCTACAGCTTCCTGCCTTGGAGCAGCCACCGAGCAGGAAATGCTGGGAAACAGCAGCTCCCCTGGCCTCCAGGATGGGAGCCTCTTAGGTAAGGTGAGCACGCGGACTTTCACAGCAGCACTGTGGTTTTGGCTACAACACCCAGGGCTCTCTCTACCCGCAACCTCTGGGGCAGGAGCCAGCTGCCTGTTCAGAGACCAGGTTACAGAGGAGTCCCAGCCCCAGCTGACTCCTGATGGCCCAAGTGGGGCTCTGGCTGGGAGTCGGGGTGGGGAGGGAGACGGCTGTGTCTGGTCCCTGCCCTGAACCCTAGGGCTCAAGTTTCCCCTGCATCTTTTGGCCAACACGGATTGGATGCTCGCTGTATGGTAGGGGATAGTAGACAGACTCGTGCCTGGGGTAATTAGCCCCATCTCCCCCCAAGCTAACCTCACCCCCTGTTTCTCATTTAATCTCATCTCCATGCAACAGCTGAAGAATCTGGAGTCTCAGAAGGGTCAGGCATCTTGGTCACAGTCACACAGCTGCTAAGGGGCAGCACCAGGACTGGGGCTCAGATGTTTGCGAGCAAAACAGGGCCCTTCACCACCCTGAGCCCCTGGGGTCCATTCCTGCCCTAGACCAGAGGGAGCAGCGAGATTCCCAGGGTGGGGGACTGAGGACTCAGGCACGGAGAACCGTCTGAACAGCTGCCCTAAAGCAGGTGTAAATGCCACCCCCAAATATGCCACACTGGCATAGGATTATTTGGGGCCGGAGGATGCAGAAGGAAGCCTTCCAGGAGTTTCCCTTATCTGACCAGAAGCCGAAGTTCCTGGGAAATGAAGACAGCCATGAGTCCCTCTCCCAGGGAAGGCTTCTGGCCTCCAAGATGACAGAAAGGCGGTGCTGAGATGGACCTGCCTAAACAAGCCTTATTCCATTCGTTTCCCCCAGATATTTACCTTCCCATTTGTTTTGTCACTTCTCCACAAATGTATTGTTCGTGCCTAACGTGCTAAAGAAGCCCCCAGTTCTAACCACACCGAGGGCTTACTCATCACTGTTTTTCTCCTTGTTAATCTGTCTTTTGTCAGTCTCAGGGCAGGGCATCTCATACTGACACTGGGTGTGGCCCTCGCCAGCCAGCTGTAAAGGACCTCCAGCTGCTGGCCCAGGCCACGGCAGACCCCCAGTCCTCCGGTCCTGGGGCGGGGGATCCCTGCAGGAGCCTGATCAGGAGCCTGGAGTTCAGGTCCAGGGTGGGCCAGTCTGGGGACTTGCTTCCTGTGTGAACTTGGTCAGGTGTTTTCACTGCTCTATGCCTCAGTATCCTCATCTGTAAAATGGGACTTAAATGTGAGGATTGAAAGAGATATTGTAACACAGACCGCTTGGCATACACAGTAAGCGCTCAATAAATGTGAGGTTTTGCATAACCAAAGCGACCCAAAATGAACAATTTCAGGGACCATAAGAAGAGCAGAGGGGTTTCATACAATTTTCACACAATTACCCAACAGGGTGTTGTATGGAAACCAATTTGACAATAAATTTCATATTAAAAAAAATAATAAGAGATGGGGCGCCTGGGTGGCACAGTCGGTTAAGCGTCCGACTTCAGCCAGGTCACGATCTCGCGGTCTGTGAGTTCGAGCCCTGCGTCGGGCTCTGGGCTGATGGCTCAGAGCCTGGAGCCTGTTTCCGATTCTGTGTCTCCCTCTCTCTCTGCCCCTCCCCCATTCATGCTCTGTCTCTCTCTGTCCCAAAAATAAATAAACGTTGAAAAAAAAAATTTAAAAAATTGGCATGTTTAAAAAAAAAATAATAAGAGAATGTTTTGGGGAAAAAAAAAAATTACCCAACAGGACCAAGCATGAGCCCTACAAGAACTCTAGCTTTTTGTTACACTGGAAGGACAGAGAAGGCCTATTTATTTCTGAATTTGCATTTTGCTGGCTCTGAATATTTTGAGAATACAAAATGAGACACTGAGGCCAAAAACTCCCCCAGGGGATGGTTTCTGAAAATCAGTCAGTCAGTGTCAAGTTCCACAAGGAGGCTGGGTTTCTGCTCTACCCATGAAAATACCACTTAATATATATATATATATATCATATATATATATTTATATAAGATATATATATATTTATATATATATAAGATAAGATATAGATAAGATAAGATATATATAAGATATATATATTTATATATATATGATATATTTATATATATATGATAAGCATAATCAGCTTGCTCCCTGTATATGATATATACATATATATATGATATACTATTATATAGTAAACCATACATTATATGATATATGTAATATAAAAAGATAAAAAGTAGGCTTTTCTGGTAAGGCAGTGCTCCTCAAACACTGGCAGCACCAGCGATATCTGGGAGCCTGTTAGAGTTCAGATTCTGGAGATTCTGATTCTGTGGGGCTGGGCTGGTCCGGAGACACCCACGGCTGCTGGTCTGGGGACGGCACTTGGAATGGCCAGACTCTCCCAAAGTTTCCACTTAAATACAGGTCTGTTATACAAAGCAAGATACACTCACAGTGACTATTTCCCCCAGAATCTTATGCCCTTTGGATTGTGACTGATTTTCAGAATTTACTTATCCTAAAGTTTGAGAGACAGAGAGAGAGAGAGAGAGAGAGAGAGAGAGAGAGTGAGTGAGTGCAGGGGAGGGGCAGAGGGAGAGCAAGAATCCCAAGCAGGCTCTGTGCTGTTAGCACGGAGCCGACCCTAGGGTCCTGACCTGAGCCGAAATCAAGAGTCCGTCGCTTAACCGACTGAGCCACCCAGGCGCCCCTATTTTTTCAGAATTTAAAAGTAATCTTTGTATTCATTCATTTCTCCAGGATGGAATAGAATAATTACACACACACACACACACACACACACACACACACAAATGTTATTGCTGGGAGCTTCCCCAGGCCCATGTCTGCTTGGGCACTGTGCTCAGTCCTGGGGGGAGCTCCTCATGAGGAAGTAATGGAGATGGGAACTGAATCGGGGTCTAGAATCAAAGAAATAAGAATGAAAGGGAATGGGGGCATATCTGTACCCCAACCCCAGGTGGAAAGGGAGTTCTCAGAAAGGCTGAAGCTACCCAAGGTCTTCAAAGCACAGCACTAAGACCTTCGGGCACCCCCGCCCCGGTCCCGTGCACCAGGGCCCGTTGGGGAGTGGGACAGGTGAGGTGCACTGGTTGGCCTCTGAGAACAGGCAGGGCCGCACTGCTTCTCTCAGGGTCATGTGAGCACACAGTGGCACCGGGACACATCCCATCAGCTGGGTACGAATATGCAAAGTCCTATTTGCCTGGCCTGCAGCAGGCACTTAATAACCATTCATTGACTAAATTATAGCACATGTAACACGTGGCTACATTTGGAGAGTGGTGGGAGAGAGACAGTCAACAACTTCGGTGTAAGGGGCCTCCTTTGCTCCTTCTCCTTGCCCACTCCCAAGGCCCACGTGGATGATTCAGGAGGAAGCGTCCCCCAGGCTCGGGGAGTCGGAAGCCCTCACTCACCAGGATTAGTTTTCCGGATTTCACTATACACCGTCTCTGTGCCCTTGGTTTCCAGACCTGGAAAGTGATCAAGCACAGGTCAACAGCTGCCTCTGGGCACCAGGTCGGCCCACTGCCGAAGCAAGACAATGTGTGAGGCTCCCTGCTTACCCACGACCCCACCCCACGAGTGCCTGTCTCCAGCAAGCCCTGGAGACCTTAATGCCACTAAGCCCAGGCCATTCCCTGGCTTTACAAGGTCCTGGTCTAAGTAGCCTCACTCTCTGTCTGGAAGTATGAAGTCAACAGGCCATTATGGGTCCACCTGGACCACTCACAGGTGGAGGGGTTCCCAGCATAGGCCTGCAGCCTCCTGCTCAGTGGCCCCATACCTCCTTCCCTGCCAGTGCGTTCCTATGTCCAACTGCTCTCCCCGCCCCTCCCAGGAGGCTGGGCTATGACTTCCCAATCACCTGAGGCCTGGGTTCGAGCCTGGGCCTCATCTGTGATGTTAAGGATCAGCTGGGACCGAGAACCACTTAAAATCTTGACAGTGGGGCTAGTTGATGTCACACGCCAACACGTGGGCCTCATTCTGATTCTGATTAGTTCTGGAGTGGCCCTGCCATTGGTGGGTTTTAAGAGCTCCCAGGGAATTCCAATAGGCAGACGGGGTTGAGATCCTCTGGTCTGGACTCTTTTGGACTGGCGCACAGATGACCAGCCAGGGTATGGATCACACTCAGGGGAGACCCAGGGTTTGGAGGACAAAGCACCCGTATGGTCATCTGTTTAAGTTGAAGTAGGTGTACAGGTTGTGTATACACACACTTGTACACACACTCGTAGTGTATCTACACGCATTGTATGAATCATAGAGGGTGTATACACACAGCATGTACATACATACACACCCACGAACCCTCAGGAAACAGAATGGGACCCCACTTCTTCCCCTACCTCCTCTCACCTGCACAAAGGACAAGGAAGCCTCATTGTAGAAAGGTGGCTCATGCCATGAGGCCAACATTCTCTTTCTACAGATCCGGAAATGAAGCCCCAGACCGGGTAAGATGCTTCCTGCCACCATGCTCAGCGCCATGTGATATTTCTTGGTGGCAGGTGGCTGGGGCATGTCCACGGACTCTAACTGCACCGAGATACCCTTGACTCCCTAGGCCCCAGGGATGCCCCCTGACCCTGAACATACCCTTTCACCGCTGGCCCGGCCCTTTCTCTTTGCCCCATTCCTCCTCATCCTCCAAGTCTCAGGACAGGCTTTGCTTCTGCACTTGGGTACACATACCCTCACCCACCTGCATACACCCCAACACGTGCACCCCTTCTCAGGGCCCAGGGCAGTTGCTAGGCCCCCTGTGCTCCCACGGCAGTTTGGGGATACTTGTCCACAACCACACTGACATTATTTGTCCCCACGACTGCCTGTCCCCTGATGGGCCCAGAGCTTCTCCAGGGGTCTGGTGCACCTCCCAGTCAATGCAGTTACCTGGAGGCACCCGTAAAGGTTTCACGAGATAGTGACGGCACCAGTCAATGCTTGCGGGTGCCTCTATCTCAGGTCCCCCGAGCCTCAGGAAGGCTTTGGCATAATCAGCTTGCTCCCTGAGGTTTTAGATTTTAGAATTGAAATCATGGTCATTCATTAGACACTGAATGGCGGTGGTTCCCGTGCCAGGACCTGAGCACCAGGAGGAAGCCTGAGGGGGTGTTTCAGACTCCAGCAGGTGAACTTGGGACATTTTGGGTGGCCAGGGCCTCACACAAGTCTTCATATGGGTCCCCCCCATCCCCCCGCCCAGGGCACCAAACAGGAGTTGGTACTCACTAGACTGACTGAGGTACCAGGTGCTCTCAGCTTAGAGAACGGACACCTGCCGTTCTCTAAGAGGCCAGTAGAGATGCTTATACCAGGCTCCCTCCGTGGCACCAGATTTAGGGGTGTAGAGGGAAGCTCCAGGGTTTCCCATATCTCCTGGGGAAATCTCTCACATTCCCAAGGGATTCTGCTCAATGTCAGGCCCGGGGAAGTCACTCCTTCAGTATGATCCTAACACCTATTGTGTGCTGGACAGGGTGGAAGCTGAAGCTGAAGCGGGAGGGAAAAGGCAAATCACACCCACACTGGAGCTTTCAGAAGCCCCAGGCCATGGGACAGACAATGCTGTGATAAGCAATATAGGTGCTCTGGGGTCTCTGCCGGCTCCTCCTCTGACCCCCCGCCCCACAATGGGAGTGGGGGCCACAGGGAAGGAATCGAGGGAGGGGGCTGGGTGGCCAACGTGGGGGCCTGGACACCCTTGTAAGCTCCACCGCCCCCCGGAACACAAGAGTTGCTGGTAGACCTCTCTGGCCACCTTGGGGACACGCTAACAGCCTCCGGACTCAAGAGTCACGCTTGACTCCCTTCGTCCTTAGAACTGCAGATCAGCCTGTTGGTTTCCGTCCTTGGCTGAGCAGCTACACTTGCAGCTGCCCCAGCGGCTCCTCCCGCTGCCCCCCTGCTCTGCCCTTCGGTGATGGGCGGGAGCCCCCCCACCCCCACCCCAGGCCGCTCGTCACCACCTCCCCTGCAATGCAGCTGCCTGCTAATGACTAACCCAGGCCAGCAGGCTGTTTGTCTCTGCTGTCAGGGATGTTTCCGGATGGTGCTTTATTTTGGCTCCTGTTTTTCTCTGTTAACAGAGAAAGAGAAGTCTTCAACGTCATGGGGTTTTCCCAGCAATTAGCCTCACAGCAAACAAGCAACAAACCGGTTTAACGAGTTCCTTCCCACCCTGCCTCCATCCCCGAGTGACTCCTTGGGCAACTGCCCAGTCAGAGTCAGAGCTGGACTGGGTTCCCAGCCCCTCCTCCACCCCAGCTGTGGAAGAGGGAGCTTTGAGGACAGGGAACTGAATTGGCCAAGACCAGATCAAGTTTACTCATCACTGGCCTTGAACCCACAGAGCTCTTTCCTCACCCACCCACTTCAGGACTGCCCTACCCTTGCTGTCCCTTAGCGCCAACGAGGCTGGGTTCCGAAAGCTCAACTTGAATCTTCTAGAAACTCTCCATTTCCACCCACGAGGCACTCATTTTAGCTCTCCCGAGGCCCCCACAGCAGCCTGGGGAAAGGTAACCACTTGGCTGGCTACCTGCACACAGCTTGTCAAGAAAAGCTTCCCTCCTCACCCCGTCCTGGGACTTCTTTTCCCTCGAAAGCCCCCCCCCCCACCCCGCCCCCGACGTTCAAGCAAGAAAAAGAAAACCAGACACTCTAACATGGAAACATTCCCAAAAGAATGGAAAATGGATGCTTTTCCAAGGAGAAACCCTGCTTCCTTTCTCCGTCAGCTACTGTAAATCCAAGGCCTCCCAGGCACTGGGCAGAGCGCTCGTGAAGCCACCTTGCCCTGAGCTGGCTAGCAGCCCCGGAGGGGCAGGGCCTGGCCCTCTGTGAGGAGCTTCAGGACTGTCTGCTTGAGCTCCCAGTGGAGTTTGGAGGGTCAATGGGGACAGCAGAGTTTTTCTACACATCATCAAAACCCTGGGGCAGCCCTGCCCTCCTGTTATGGTTCCTCTTTCCTTCTGAGTCTGAAGTCCCCTTAAAGGGAAGTAAGCTGTTACTCACAGGACTGAGCCCAAGTGACAGACGGGCATGTGCATCAGGCGTTGGCAGGACCAGAGAAGGCTGGAGGGGAGCCCCCTTCCAGCCCCTGTAGGCAGAGCCAACCCATACTCAGTTCTGGGCACCAGAGCCCTGTGCTGTCTCCTCTTGGGCATCTCATACTTAACCCAGCCGAACCTGCTGTTCTTCCCTGTCTCAGACCTCATGACCATCCACACAGTTGTCCACTCACACAACCTGTAGTGATTCCGTCTCCCTGGTCCTTGCCATAAAATTCATCCAGTGTTGTGATGTCTCTAAAATAGATCTGGAACCCATCCACTGCCAGCACTTTGGCTCCGCCCCCATCCCTTGTTGCCCGGTGTTAACACACGGGCCTCTCTGTCTCCATCCCTGTCTGCTTTCGGTCTGTCCTCTGCACCAGGCACATGGAACCTGTCAATTTCCTGCTTAGAGGCATCTAAAGGCCTTCTGCTCCACTGAGACTAGAATTGCAAAGGGAACCTCAGAGGCCCCGCAGGCTGCACGCGTACCTTTGCTACTTGGCACAGGGGTTGGTCGAACACCGCCCTTAACTTGCTAACAGGCAAACCACTTTACAATGAAATAAGGAAGAAGAGAATTTCAGGCCTGCCATGGCCCCCACCATTCCCAGGGCCAGTCCAGACTTGGAAGTGGGACGCCCTGTGTAGCGTTTGTGCAGATCGGGGAGTACCAACTCTAGGGGGGCATTCTGATTGCAGACTGTGGGATCAGTGCCCCACTGCGTGGCGCACAGCCTAGGGGCCTTCGGGGACTGCCTTACCGAAAGATTCTGTGCACATAGCTGCTGACATGGTACCCAGAACCTAAGCAAGGGAAGAAAGAAAGAACCCCAAACTCTTCCCAAATCATGGAGCTAGAGGTAACAAAGGGATGCCCTTGCCATGTGGCTCTGGCTAATGCCTGGTCTGGCCCTCAGCTTGCCAGGCAGAATAGACACAGCAGTGGCCTCAGCCTCAGCAGGAAGGGGGGGTGGTGCATGACAATAGCCCTAATGAGCTTCCCAGGAGGGGAGGAAGGCTTTGGAGAGCTCCTTTGAGCGCAGGGGCCTGTGGGAAAGCCAGGGAGGGTGGAGAGCTAGGAAGGTATGCATGTTTTTTTGTGGGACCAAAAGCAACTGAAATTGCTGTTCTAGCATTTGCTATGGACCAGCCCACTCTGAGTCAGTCTCAACCAGCACAGGACCAGAACTGGTGGCCTCCAGGCCAGCCCGCCCCTGAGAGAACCACACACATGAAAACAAAACCTGAAGTGTGAAGCTAGTGCCACTGTTTACACAGCAGGCTACTCTGTACTTTCAAGAGCCTTTACCCAAACGTGCCTTTAAAGAGCCAAGCCCTCACTACCTTCAAACGTGCATTTCATTTACACAAGCTCAGTGTGCAAGCAACTTTTTCAGGACGATGCTAGGTTTGGGCAAGGAACATACCTCTGTAGGAAAGTCCAAACGCCCAGGGGTAAGGCTGCCCTCAAAGTCTCTCACCAAACACATTTCTTAGCGCTTAGTAGTTGCTCAATATAACTTACTCATGGTTAGTAGTAGGTAAACAATAATTAATGAAATGTTACACCTCAAAAGCCTAGGCGGGGGTGGGGGGGGGGGTCACTGCTCTTGTCATAGGCACGTCTAACAGACCTGTCTGCTGACCACCCCCCCTTCTGACCGACTGAAGGGACCCTTGTCCCCGGATCATAGCACACCTCACTCTGTTGTCTACACCCAAGCAGAGAGCAAAACATGGGGAATCGCTCCAGGGATGGTGTTTACCTTGGTAAGGCTCAGATGGGGTCACTTGCACTTCTGTGTATTCCACATCCATGGTCAGAGGCTCTGCTCAAAAGAACCACAGCACCGGTGAGACAAAATCTCCTTGGGGAGCCTCAGCCTGCCTTAGAGATTTCCACTCAAATGATTATAACATTCCATATTTCGAGGAGGAAGCCAGACACAGGCCTAATGCCATTCTAAGTAGGTGAGAAATCTTGGGCTAGAGAAGACAGTCACAAGTCCTGCTTTCTCCAGGATGTGGAAAGGCCCTCCGGCCCAGGTCCCCATTGTTTCTACAGGGGAAGGATTTGTGAAAGCTCAGTAGACACAGAAAACAGCCAGTATCATCCATGGCAGTTAACTCTAGAAGCCTCCTCCACAGCCACAGGCATCGAAAGCTATCTCCAAGATGGAAAGGATCTCAGGAAATGGGGAACAGGGTCCCCCCTGCCTAAAAATACTCTGACAGTATGAGCCACACGCATAGGAAAACAAGTTAATGAGAGCAGTTGGGCCGCTAGAGTGAAATCCAGTAAATTAGTTTGTCTCAACTCAAAATTACATTATTGTTTTATTTTTGAAGCCTCAGAGTTGGGGTTTCTCGCCAGCACTGAAAACATCGATATGTGGTCAAGGACACAGGTGTTTACTTTTTTAGATTTTTTTTTTTTTTAAGTAGGCTTCACATCCCGCTCAGAGTCTGAAATCATGACCCAGAGATCAAGACCTGAACTGAGATCAAGAGGCAGACTAACAAAGCCACCCAGGCGACCCTCCTTTAGATTTAGCTCCTGTGATAGAGCCCCGGGGTGGGGGGGAAGAATTTTGAGAAACGATTTACGATTTAGCCCAATCCTTCTGAGGTTTAACCATAGCAGGGAATCTACTGTTAATTGTCTTTAAAAATTAGCAGCAATGCTAGTTTATTTTCTTTATAGTGTATGTTTTATTTTTATTAATATTGAGACACAAAATAATATTTTTAGGTTATGTATAAAATACACGGGACGCTTGGGTGGCTCAGTCGGTTGAGCGTCCAACGTCAGCTCAGGTCATGATCTCCTGATCCGTGAGTTCAAGCCCTGCGTCCTGTGTCTCCCTCTCTCTCTGTCCCTCCTCCACTCACACACACACACACACTCTCTCTCTCTCAAAAGTAAATAAACATGAAAAATAACTAACTAAATAAAAATTAAAAAACATCCCTGCTTCTACTACCCAAAAGAAAGGAGGTCCTCTACAGTACTACTCAGTAACCCATTCTGAATCAGCCAGTTCCCTGTTAGGTATAACCCAGTTCTTTCCCACTAGAATTTTGGTTACTTTCCATTAAGGACACAAGATAGCATCTTTGGAGAAAGCAATCAGCCATCTCTATTTATACACAGTGGCCAGGGACAGGGTCACTGAGAGAGGTGGGGAAACATCCCCAGGCCTTAACAGTTTTAGCTCTTTCCCTAGGGGTCTTTTTTAACGTAAAGTTTCTAATTAAAAAAACGTTTTAAAATTAGATAATTACCTTTATTTTCATTTGCCGGTTTCATTGCATGGTTTCCAACATCTTCACTGTAACCTAGTTGGAAAATAACAATTAGGATGAATGGCAATGGAAATTCTAGCTTTTCATATAATGTTTAAAAAATTTAGTGCCACGGGGCACCTGGGTAACTCAGTCGGTTAAGTGCTCAGGTTATGCTCAGGTCATGATCTCGCAGTTTGTGAGTTTGAGCCCCACCTGGGGGGTGGGGGGGAGCTGGGAGCCTGGAGCCTGCTTTGGTTTCTGTGTCTAACCTCTCTCTCTGACCCTCCCCAGCTCACACTCTGTCTTTCTCTCTCTCTCTCTCTCAAAAATAAACAAACATTAAACAACAACAACAACAACTTAGTGCCACTAAGAAATGAAGTGAGGCCTAACTTCTTCAGTGTAGTGGGCAACCAGCAGCGTATCTGATTCTGGATTCCCATCTGGTCCCCCTTCAGCCCCATCCCGCCCACTGTGCGGTCTCTTTCTAACACCAGGAACATGCTTACCATCCCATGGGAGGAAAACTTCTGCCTATGGGTTGTTCAAAATTCAGAATTGTTCACGTTGAGCAACCCCATTAGAAATGAAGCTAAATTCCTTTTTTGTTTGTTTATTACTTCTGAGAGAGAGAGACAGAGTGTGAGTGGGGGAGGGGCAAAGAGAGAAGGAGACAGAGAATCAGAAGCAGGTTCCAGGCTCTGAGCTGTCAGCACAGAGCCAGGTGCAGGGCTCGAACTCACAGATCAGCAGATTGTGACCCGAGCCGAAGTCCAACGCTTAACCGACTGAGCCACCCAGGGGCCCTGAGGTTAAGCTTAATTCTAAAGGAAGGGGTCCATAACCAGAAACTAGCAAACTCGCCTGCTCCAACCAGACGACTGAATGCATGAGAACACGGTTTAAAAAATTACGGTACCTTCAGGCTGCCACCTCAGTGGGTAAAAAAATTTTTTAACATTTTTTTAAATCAAGTTGTTCTTTATTAAAAATAATTCTCAGGGTACCTGGGTGGCTCAGTCGATTAGGTGTCTGACTCTTAATTTCAGCTCAAGTCATGATCTCACAGTTTGTGAGTTCAAGCCCCGCGCAGGGCTCCACGCGGACAGTGCAGAACCTGCTTGGGATTCTCTCTCTCCCTCCCTCTCCCCTGCTTACATGCTCTCTCAAGAATAAAAAAATAATAATAATTCTTACGGATGTTATAAATAATACTTCTGAAGAACATATGATTTTCCATTATGTATTAAAACTAATTACGTATTGTGATTATTAAAATATTTTATAAAGTGAAATAATCCATGCAGAGACAATATAAGAATTAGAGTATTTCTTGCATTTTGGAAATTTGGAGGAAAATCCTATTTTAATATACCTCTTAGCATTTAATTTAAAGTGTCTATGTATTTATGTGTAAATAGTATAAATCACCAAAAGAATCCCCCTTAAACCACACAAAGGTATTTTCTCTATAACACTGGATTACTTTTTACTAAATATTCACCAAATGTTTCTGTATGTAGTTTCTTAAATGATATATTTGCCTATTTCTCTCTTTATTGGCCCATTACTTTTGCTATTGCAAATGTTTTATTCACTTTCTAGTAAGGATTGTCTCACATTTTGTGCTTTCTTTAGTTCCTGTTCTATTTGATGGCCTTCAGGAATACAGTTTCCCAGGTTCTTCCATTTATTTGTTTGTTTGTTTGATTATTAATTAGCAGGCTCCACGTCCCATGTGGGGCTTGAACTCATGACCTTGAGGTTAAGAGTTTCATGCTCTACGGTTGAGCCAACCAGGCCATTTTATTGACTTTTTAAAGGTTTGATTTGGTACTATAAGAATTGCTCAATTCTTAAAACATGTTTCTCAAGTATGCCCTGTAAAAGGCATATCCTACCTAAAATTCTCATTCTTGTGAAACACTTACACAATTAGAAAAGAACATGAGCATTCTATTCTCAGACCTGCTGATAAAGAAAACTGCCCCCAACGTGGTCTGGGACAGGATGTCTTGCGTGATATAATTATACCCCCTCTGGGAAGTGGCTGGCGCCCTTCTTCAAAGGCTTGAGCAATTTTCTCCTAGACTTAATGGGATTAAGAACTCCAGGGATTGGCTCCCCACCCTACTGAGCGGACTTGCAAGCTTTCACTCAGCCTCTAAGCATGCATTCCTTTATTGTAACATTTTTTTTTTTTTAATGCCTCCACTAGCTGAGAAATACTTTAATTAATTGTGGCAAAGTTTGAAAGGAAACTGTCTTGTGCTTGTAATAAACAATTCCATCCAAGAAGATGTTTTACCAGTGCCCTAATTTGGTAACTGGTCTCTTCTCTAACAAAAGGATAATGATTATACTTGGGCACTGTTCAAAGTTTTGGAAGATAACCCAGGATGGGTATCCACGGCATTACAATTATTCTCCACATTCCCTGGGATGTTTAGAAGGTGGTAAAATTAGGATAAAATGTTCTGCCTGTCTTCCGAAGTTTTTGGTTTATTTATCAACTCACCCTTCCATGACTGATTGGATTAAGCGCCCCTGCTTGAGGACAGGGCTTCCCTTCCAACTTGAACCCCATTACCTACACATTCTGCTTCTAAGACCGGTAGGGGAGTGTGTAGCCAGCTGGGGAAAACGCTTAGCAACTGCGGGAAACCAAGACTGTACCGTAATGTCTGTTGGCTTCGGTATCGGGATCTGACAACATCTTCTCATTGCTGGAATTCAGAAGTGGCGCTGCTGGCCTTAAAATGAAATTTAAAAAGTAAAGAATAGATGATTTTTTTTTTTTTTTTTGGCTCTAACTTCAAACTAATAAAATAACCAAGGAAAGATCATGAGAAAACCAGGAAGAGTTTTCTTTTTCTTTTCTTTTTTAAAGAGTTTTCTGCAGTTACAAAAACTTTACCCTCTCCTGTGGAAAGCTAACATTGTTTTCAGCTCTAAGATTATTTGACAAAAACTGTTCGCCGTTAAAATAAATGTCAGCGCCAAGGGGAACCTGAACTGCAGGCAGCCTTTATCAGGCGAATCCCACCCCTCTGAGTTCTTCAGCCTGTGCTACTGTTTTTCTCCAGAACCATCAGAGCTATCATTTCCATACTTTTGGATTTGAGGTTTCAAAAACAGTAAAATGATTACAACCATTTTTTTTTTTTTACCAAGAAAGTAAATTCTAAAAATTCCCTCTACTGTCAGTATAATTTCATAAGGAAAAGGGGATTTGACAGGTAAGAGTGTCGGAAGGACATGGCTTCAGAATAAGGCCATTCTTTCCCAGGGAAGGGCGATTGGCAATCTTCCGCGGAGACAAACACACACGCATGCACACACGTACACACACACACACGCATGCACACACACCTCCACTACTCACACCTAAGACCTTATTTTTCTGAGTTTCCCAAGAAAAAATTCCTGATGACCAGAATTTCCCTACAGTTTCCACATGTCTACAGAGCCACCAGCGTCTCTTCCAAATACGCACACTGACCTGGCCATCTCCACTGGCGTCTGCTTGGCTTTAAAAGAGAAAGAGAAAATCCAAAGTCAGTATAAAATAGCCATGTCCATACCAGATAGGAACACTCATCTTGACCATATTTGACTTTCTTGAAGGCTGAATACCCATAAAAAGAGAAAAGAAAGCCAAATCTGTTCCTGCCTTTAAAAGAGAAGAAAATAAACAAATAAACAAAGTAAGTCTTTTCTTGCTCTTATACTGAGAGATTTCACATCATTTCCTTCAGGAATATGACATTTTGACTGTTTTAGCCAGGAGCGATTTTCCTTAGTGGAATGTGATTGAGATGAAGATAATGATAAAGGAACCAGATAAGTCAGATATACAGGCAATTGATCGCTTTCAAGAAGATTTCAAAAAGTAAAAGTGACGTCAATCCTTCTGCTTTTAATTCCAAGCTGGCCTGAGACCAAGGCCAGGGTCAACCTTAGGAAGGGGTTGGTTCTGGAGCCCGTCTTCCCAGAAGGGTGGCAACTTTCTTGCTCCAGAAAAAGCCCAGGGCCCCACCTCATCCATCTGCCCCCACCCATCCCAGGTAGCCTTACTCCACAAACATTTTTGCAGAATTTACTGGGACTGTGCCCTTTTCCTTGAGTTCAGGCTAGCTGACTCTGATTTCTGAGGGTCAGTGGGTGATCCTGGCTTCCCTTCCGTGCATGGTTAACCTCAAGCACAGGGTAGAAATCATGGCACAAGTGGCAGATTAATTGGGAGGCATTGAGTGTGTGTGGGGGGGTGGGGGGGGCGTGTCTCCATAGCACTCACAACCCACTCTACCAACTGCAGGACTAGGTGTGGCCAAATCCACAGAAACAGCTTCTTCTGATCACATGTAGATGCAATCTTCCAGATTCATCTTTTCTGGGTTGTCCCAGAAGAACCATTGCGTTCACGTGTACCTAGCTAAATCCAAGGGGCAATAAAAGCTTTGTAGCTCAAATCTTTGGTTATCAAGGTGACCCCCCCCCCCCCCCCCCCCAAGGAGAAAAACAATTGTCTCCTCAGTTCCCGCTGGGGCAGAGCACCAGCTCTCCATGAAGCTGAAGCATTTCACATCCATGGCCAGTTTCCTTGCCAGGGCGACCTGCCAGAATGCAGTGAAAGAATTGTACTTACCCTTGGCTTTCTTCAGAAAACAGCATCTGGCTCCAAGTATCAAGGTGGCAATTATCACTCCGATGACAACCACGGCAATAAGTCCTTTCTTCCATGGGGCAAGAAAGACTGGAAATGAAGAAAGAAACACACACACACACACACACACACGCATGCACACACACACACACACACACAGGTTTTTCCTCTGTCAGCAAGAAATAATATCAAATTTAAGCAACAAATAAGACTGAATTTTATAGTCCTTGTAACCAGCATCTTACATGAGCATCTACCTCCAAAGGACTCTTGTGTTCATAGCTGGTGCAGAAATGTTGTTTTTTGTTTTTTGGGTTTTTTTTGTTTGTTTGTTTGTTTTTTGGTTTGGTTTTTGCTACAGCTATGGTCTTAAAGGACCATTGGACTGAAGTAGATTACTTTTTGGGGGTCTATTCATCCCTTCTCCTTCACTAGGAAGCCACCTCTACCCACATTGGTGGGCTCCTGAAACTATGTCCCTTCTGCATGACCCAATCCTCTTGGCCACAGGTGGTCCATGGGTGGACATTTGACCCAAGACAGGCCAGTTGATATCTCTCTACCAAGAATTTGGAGTTATGATTATATGAGAAATTTCTAATTTTTATAATAACCAATTCCTCTTCTATATTTAATTTGGGTGCATGTCTGTCACTTGCAATAAAAGAACCTTGAGAACATTGGTCTTCAACCCTCAGTGAAATGAGCTAAACAGCCACCCATTTTCTCTTACAAGGGGTGAGACTTTGGCTTCGCTCTTGGAAACCACACTATATCTCACTGTTGAGACCCTGACTCACCTCTGACTGTCAGTATGTTGCTTTGGGGATTGCTTTTAACAAGGTTGGCTCTGTTGAAGGCTGTGCAGTAATATTGTCCCTCATGTTCCTTGCTAGCCTTCTCCTTGTGCCAAATGGCATAGGTATCATTTGAGATGATCTGGTAGAAGGGACTGCTCTCCTTTTCTCTGTAAAACCTGTAGGTGATGGGACCAGAGGCATCATTCACGGAGCACTGAAGCACAACCTCCTTCCCAGACTCCACCTCTTCATTCAGCAGGATAGTGAGCTTGACCTCATCCACAGGGGCTGAAAGGCAGAGAAAGGGACAGCACTGAGAACCGGGGGAGTCACAAGGGAATGAACATGACACAGCACTGCCCATGGCTGTCCTGCTGCTGCACGGTGACCAAGACTGGGATCCTTTTACTCAGTTCATTCCCACCACCCTCCCTGCCCCATCAATACCACATTCTTCAGAGCCTCTCCTCCCCCTTAGCCCATAAGGGCAGCAACAGATGCCTCCTGTCCCCATGTGTTTTTTAAACACAAGATGCTCTGGACACATCCCCTCACTTAGCACCTCAAGTATTACTCCACACTTAGCCTGAAGATATGATTAACCTCTGTGTCCTGTTGATTTTTATTCTGTGTGAGTGTGCATGAGAGAGAGAGAGAGAGAGAGAGAGAGAGATATTTCCCTCCCTGTGCTTACAAAGATGCATGGCATTTCCAGATCTTATGAACGAATAATCTTGATCCACCACCTTTAGTTATTCTTGGTTTTCTCCTTTTCCTTTTATAGATGTTCTAAACCAATCATTCTCACTTCCTCGTTTTCCCACATTCTCCCTACTCCTGACATCTGACTTTCAGTCCTCTGCTTCGGAAACTGCCCTCTATCTCTGGTTTTGAAGAAACCCCAAAGGTCACCAATCCCCTGACTAGCCCATCCCTGAGTCTCCAGCAGATTAAATCCAGCCTTTAATAGGCTCCCATCTAACCTTCCCACCTGTGGCCTCAACTGCTACCCAGCTTCTTCTGGGGCTTCGATGATGTCTCACTGCCCAGATTCTCTTACCTTCCCACCTGTCACTCCCTCTTTTTTCACTAGTTTTTCTTCCTTTTGCTCCTTAAATATGGACTTTCTGCAAAATTCAGTCCTCAGCTTTCCATCTCCATTCTCCTTTCTGGTGATTTCACCCACATTATAGCTTCCGTTTGTGCATTTAACACGTAAACATGTGGCATTTAGTGCCTAAATATATAGCTCTAGTCCAATTACTCCCCTGAATTCCAGGTCTGGATTTTGACCTGGGCATTTCCACCTGGAAGTCGTGCCGGCTTCTCATTCCCAGCAGATCCAAGCAGAACTCGATGTCCTCCCCTATATCTTTTCCATGTTTAATTACTGAAATTTTGATCCTCAATTGTCTTCCCAAGTAGACCTTCCTATCGGTGTGAGAATTGACTGGTCAGCACACTGGCATCTGACCATGAATCACCTCCCTGAAGAGTACAGTGGGTCACTAGACCACGGAGCTGCTGCTCCCACAAAAAGGGAGAACCAGGCCCCGGATGGGAGGGTGGGGTTCCACCACAAGGGCAGATCCCAGAGGGTGCAGCCTGATTCGACAGCATCTCTCCTGATAAAGTACAAAGGGGTGGTGGCAAGCGAGCTTCAGGAGCCACGCTGCCTGGCCTTAATTCCCAGCCCCATTGCCCACCAGCTGTTTGTCCTAAGCCTTAGTTGTCTCATCATAAAACAAGGATAATGATCATGGGCCTTTCATGGCTATTGTAAGTATTAATGAGGATAATTTACTACAACACTTCACACAGGGGTGGGCACATAGTCGGGGTCAGTAAATGTCAGCCACTAATGCTGACCCAGTTTAAACCAACAGTTTCACTTGGCATTCTGCATTAGCTTTTTTTTTTCTTCCTCTTCTTCTTCTTCTTCTTCTTCTTCTTCTTCTTCTTCTTCTTCTTCTTCTTTTAATGTTTATTTATTTTTAAAAGAGCGTGAGGGGGGAGGAGCAGAAAAAGAGAGACAGAGGATCTGAAGTGGGCTCTGCGTTGACAGCACACAGACCAATGTGGGGCTTGAACTCAAGATCGTGCAACTTACCTATCACCTTGACCCGCAGAACTTCACTGATCATTTCAGTATGGGAATGACAATTATCTGCGATACATTGGTATTCTACATCTTTTGTTGGCTTGTCTTTGAATACCGCAGGCTCATTGGAGTCCATGTTACAACTCTCCAAAATGCTATTTGCTTTTACAAGGTGATAGCTAACAGGTGCGGTTCCATTTACGGACTGGCAACTGACTGCTATGGTCTGTCCTTTTATCACCTCAGGGCCGGAGTCATAAAAAATCCTGGGCTTGGAGAGCATTTCTAGAACGAAAGAGAAAGAGACAACCTGAATGACGACTGAAAGCAGAAACAAAACATCCAGCCTAAGAGGGTCCTTCTCCAAACTCTAACATTACTATAATTTATTTTATTTTATTTAAGTTTATTTATTTATTTGAGAGAGACAGCATGAGCAGGTGAGGGGCAGAGAGAGAGGGAGACAGAGGATCGGAAGTGGGTTCTGTGATAACAGCAGACAACCAATGTGAAGCTCGAACTCATGAACCTTGAGATCATGACCTGAGCCAAAGTTGGATGCTCAACCAACTAAGCCACCTAGGCGCCCCCCTAGGCACATTTACTATAATTTTAAATGCCTACCTGCCTTATCTACCTTTATAGGACTCCTTTAAGATTGGTAAGTAATGTGTGTGTGTGTGTGTGTGTGTGTGTGTGTGTGTGTGTGTGTGTGATGAGGACGGAGGGGGGAAATGAATGCTATCAATAAAAAGGGATGACACAAGTTCAAGAAAAACATGACATCCCCCTAAATACGTTTTTATAGGGGCACCTGGGTGGCTCAGTCGGTTAAGCGGCCGACTTCAGCTCAGGTCATGATCTCGCGGTCTGTGAGTTCAAGCCCCGCGCCGGGCTCTGTGCTGACAGCTCAGAGCCTGGAGCCTGTTTCAGATTCTGTGTCTCCCTCTGTCCCTGACCCTCCCCCATTCATGCTCTGCCTCTCTCTGTCTCAAAAATAAAATATAAAAAAATAAATAAATAAATACGTTTTTATATTTCCATGCATCTCACATGCACACACATCCATATGTTGTGGCAGTTATATTGAGAAAAGATATAAGGAAATGCATTAAAAATATAACAAGTACCAAACAGATTTTATTTGAAAACAAATCCTCAGTGCCTCAGCCTCTCCTGATCATAAACTGCATGCCCCAAGAAGCAAGAATTCTACTAGGTCCTTATTTAGAAGTTCACTTATTTATAAAGCTTATAAAACGAAATGACCTCCTTCCAAGAACAACAGAGAAAATGAAAATGTAATGGCCCACATTTGTCTCTTGCATTATTTCCTTTGGATTTCCATGATGAGAGAGTTGACAATAGACTACAATCCTCATTGAGTTGAGACTAAAATCTTGGCTGGCTAAAACCACAGCCACAGGGTAAACTGAAGGACAGTGACTGAATAACAACAGAGCCTGTGACAGCTTGACCAGAGCTCTCCATTCACTTAGACCCCTCTACTCAGAGGGTGGTCCAGGACCCAGCATCCCCAAGGCTCTATCTAGTTAGAGATGTGGAATCTGGCTCCAACCGGACCTGTGTTCTAACTGGGTTTTGCATGCACAGTCACTCTGAGAAGCACAGCCGTAGGTGGTTCTGGTACCTATGTTCGGCCCACCAGGAGTCCCAGCCCTGCTGGTCAGCCAGGATATGGATCAGGATATGGAATTGAGATCCTAAAATTTAGTGTTGAGCAAGCAGTGTTTCCTCCCTGACCTTTTAGAGGGTGCCTGTTCCAGCAGCCAGAATCTTGCCAACTCAGCCCCATCAACAGCATGCAGCCACAATAAAGCCATGAACTTGATTTTTGCCAACATTTTCTTTGTACCGCCTCTTTCCTGTCCTCCAAGAAGGAATACACACTTGTTTGGTCTCTTGATATCACTGCTTCCTCTTACCCCCAAGTTGTTACCCTGTCTCAGTCTGATCTGCCTTCAGACTGGAGAGGGTGGCAGCTGGTGATAAATTGCCTTTCTCTCATTCCACCCCAAGACTCTCTGAGCCAGCGAGAATGTACTCACCACACACAGTTATCTGGACTGCATTGCTTTTCTTGACCACCTTGCCAATGCCTGCATTGCAGGTGTATGTCCCTCTGTCCCTCTCTGAGGCTATCTTGGTGAAATTTTGAGACAGTGACACAATCGTGTTTTCCTTCTGGATGGTAAAGTTGGCTGGAGGTGCTCCTGGAATGGAGCACCACAGGTTCAGGCTTTCACCATGATCCAGGCGGGTGGCGGAAGATTCCAGCTTCGGCTTGGAAAACAGCTCTGGAAGACCAGTGAGTAGAAGGAGGTGAGACGTTTCCGGGCACCACTCCCACAGCCCCCTTCCAGAGAGACCCTTGACCCAGCTGCTTTTGTCAGAGCCAATCCCCAAACTTGCTGCAGAAATTTCTCTTTAGCTTCTCATGAAACCCGATAATCACACAATTCAAGAGTTAGAGTTCATTCTTTGCCTGGGATTGCAATGGCAGGTTTTCTACCCTTGTTAATCCAATTTATTTCATAAAAATGAATTAGAAAAGTTTTTCACTGTGTAATGCAGCAGTGATGATTCATGCATCCACCCAGGTATTCATTCACTCATATGCTTTATTTCATAAGTATTTAGTACACACTTTCTCTGTACTGGGTACCTTGCTTGGCATCAGAGATAGCTGTGAAAAAAAAAAAAAAAAAGTCCCTGACTTCCAAGTGGTTACGTTTAGTGGGTGATTCAGACATGGTTATCTGCAGGAGAACCCATGGAGGGGATAGCTGAACCTAGGCTCGGGGAATCAGGAAAGGACTCTTACAGGAACTATCCAGGCAAACAGGGAGTGTTCTAAGCAGAGAGAAGAGCCAATGCAAGTCCTGGGAGGAAGTTGGAGCACCTGAAAGTCCTGGAACTTAGTGGGAGTAGAAGCGGCCAGAGGAAGACCTATAGATCTTGAAGGACCTTGAGAACCATCTAAACAAGTGTGAATTGTATCCTGGGGCAATGGGAACCATGGAGAGTTTGGCTTGGGGGAATGACATCAGATGTGTGTTATAGGGAGATATCTGGAGGGAGAATGGATGGGGCTGAGAGCCTGGACTGGGAGCAAAAAGGATGAAGTGCAGGCTTGATGCAGAGAGCATGAGGTTGGGGAGAAGTGGCAGCTGGTCACCATCCCTCCAGCACTTCCCACAGAGAAGATAACACCGAGGTTGTGTACTTTGTAAGCTGTAACATTCTATGCCACTTTAAGGAGTCACTAGCACCATAGTTGAGGTTGGATGTCAACAGCAATAAAGACAGAAGTTGACTTTTAAGAAGTCTTGTCATCTTATTTGAATATTCCCTGAAATACATCAAGATTTCATAGTCGTGGACTATGTTTTTAATTTCAGCTACTGGAAAATTACTAATTAACTACTTAACCACTGTGCAGTGGTCCTTCATGTAAGCGAATGCACGCTGGCTTCAAGATTATTCCCTGTGATGCAGAAGGACGAAGTCAGTAATTTTTGAAACTATCTTCATATTGAGAAAGGAACTGAGACCCAAAGTCCCTCTTTGGAAAGCTTCTTGGGCTGGAGGCTTGAGAGTGCAGCCAGGAGTCAGGGAATCAAATTCTACATTTGGTTCTAAATTTACCTGCCATACAGGTTTTTGGGAGGTACAAATCAACACTGTCATTGTCATTGATGTTAAGTAGCTATCTATAGGAGTTATTTCCATCAAAATCAATCCCCAATGCCTTCCTAGTTTCCTCAACAAGGGATAAAATAAAACTTCAAGTAAGGTGGTAGTCCAATTAATCTATGTTTTATTAAGACACATTCCATCCTTCCTTCCACATAAGCATTGACTTATCTGTTTTCCTAGCACCATCAAAAGTTCTAGTTTAGGAATGGGAAAAAGAAACCAAAGAAACTGACATCCTAAAAGCCTTTACAATCCCAGTGGGCAGATACCAAAAAATGTGAAAAAAATCACTTAGCAAAAAAATTCCAAAGCAATGACTCACTATTTAAAAATATGTAAACGAAAATGTGAAAAATAGAAACCATCTTTCAGACGTAGGTGCAAGATGGTTTGTAGGAATAAAATGTAAGGAAATAATAGTCCACTCGTAAATGATCCATTTGCAGGTAATGTAACAGACCAGCAGGACCATCACGTAGACTAATAAGAATTAGTCTTTTATTCACTTGTTGAATGAACACTTACTGAGCTCCTCCAATGTGCCAGTCTGTGCTAAGTGTCAATGATGTAAGGTGAATTGAGCCACAGATCTGGTCCTTCAAGAGCTTACCCAAAGTGGTGATGGCAGACTCTAGACCTTTGTAGTGACTACTGACATAAAGATGGAAACCGAGTGTGATAGGAACTAAGGTGTGACCATGGAACTGTCCTGGGGGACCCCCGAGGGAGATCTGGGGTTTGGTCTTTAAGGACAACAGAAGTTTTTCAGTGGCCGAGGGGAAAGAGTGGCCCAGGGAGAGTGGGAGGGACATTGGGAAGGGGATGGGGTCAAAGTGAAGGATCATGACCATTCAGGGTTGAAGCTCATGAACAGTGATGTCAAATAGGGATCATATTAGGAGGGCTTCTTCTATAGCTGGTTGAAGAATGAACTGGAACAGAGATACTCCAGGAAACCCCTGCAATAGGTAATCCTGGTGTAAGGGCCAGTGTTAGGGTGTGATTACCGAGACAAGAAGACAGAACAGAGCTGAGAGACCTACAACACCTGGTGACAGAACAGATCTGAAAAGGTAGACAGTGGGGGATGAAGGTGTCTTTTCTATCCAAAGACAAATGACTAATTCAATGACTTCTATTTTCATAAATCTATTGTGAGCTGCTAACATCACTCAATAGAGCCATTGACAGTGAAGCTTGATGGCAACAGGGGCATGGATCACTAGATGCATCAGTGGGCCTGGAGACCTTTCCAAAGGCCTGGTGGAACTTGAACATGAGGGTACTTGCCTGCCAGCCCTGGTGTGGCTCAGTTAGCTCTGGGTGGAAAGGGCAGAGCTCAGGATCACAGAGCACTCAGGCTAAAAGGACAGAAAGGGCAGGCTGTGTGTAACACTCTGTTATCTTGGGCCAGGGAGACTGATCTACTGAATGGCTTGTATACCCCACCCGATACAGACTTCTGGGTGTAGGTGATCACCTACAACAGTAGTATCCTAGGGTCCAATGATGCTTTATGCTTTCTTAAAGTAGCCTGGCCTGAGGGGTAAAGATGCTGCTCTGGCTGATGCAACCATCAGTTGGTCTGCCACATGGTCCCTGTTGCTCTCACAGTAGTGTGTCCATCCCTTGGTTGTACTTGCTCATTGCATTGCATTCAAATAGTCTATTTTTGTTTGTGAGTTTGTCAGGAGCAAAGCCTGACCTTAGGCAGCTGTCTATCCCCAATAAGTTGCCCAGCATGCGGATGGTACTCAATGTATGTTGAATTGAAAACTTTTCGGGGCGCCTGGGTGGCCCAGTCGGTTAAGCGTCCGACTTCAGCCAGGTCACGATCTCGCGGTCCGTGAGTTCGAGCCCCGCGTCGGGCTCTGGGCTGATGGCTCAGAGCCTGGAGCCTGTTTCCGATTCTGTGTCTCCCTCTCTCTCTGCCCCTCCCCCGTTCATGCTCTGTCTCTCTCTGTCCCAAAAATAAATAAACGTTGAAAAAAAAAATTTTTTTAAATAAAAAAAAAAAAAGAAAACTTTTCTCTAATGAGATAATACATGTCTTATCAGCGAAAAATATCATGTACCATCAAGATATTTATCATTATCAATAATAAACTAAATTATTAGTACACACTATAGACCAGTGGGATCCAACACATATGCCAATCACCCAGTTGGGTAGTTGACAACTTTCCTATGATACTGTGGACTGTCCCTGTGACTACACTCAGTGCCTTACACATAGAAGGCTTTCAGTAAATGAAGAAATGAATGAATACCTTCACATGGCAACCACGAAGTGCTGACTCTCTCTGCCCTCTGAAACACAGTCGTCCAATGTTCATTCATTCATCCAACAAATATGTATTTAAGTCCTACTATGTGCCAGGCTCTATTCTAGGTGTTAAGGACATAGCACTGGATAAAATGGGTAATGTTCCTAGTCTCATAGGCTTGCATTCCAATGCCTGGATACATACAATAAACAGGAAGAGATAGAATATATTTTTTTGGTAATAGGTGCTATGGAGAGAAGTAAAGCCAGGAAAGGGGGAAAGGAGTCCAATAGAACTTTTAAGTGCATGGGTTTGGAAGTCAAATGGGCCTGGGGTGACTCTTGTTCTGCCACTTGGTAACCCTATAATCGCTGGGTGAGTTACCTAACATCTCAGCCTCAATTTCCACACCCATAAAACCAGAATCATGATCCTTATCTCACAGCATTGTTATGCGCATGAAATGCAAATGTATGTAAACCAGTCATAGAGTTTTCAACAAAAGGGAATTGTTGCTATTGTTCTTGAATTTGCTAATGCTTTCTCACTCCTGACCCAGTCTTAGGACCTGGGTCTGGGATCTAGCATAGTGCCTGGCACAGAGGAAAGATAAATATAATAGCAGACACACTGGCTAACATTCACACAGAGTGCTTATTCTGTATGAGGCTGTTTATAGCAGAGTCATGTCATTTCATCATTGAGACAGTCCTACAGGTGAGTGCTGTCATTATCCCCATCTCATAGAACTATGCCAAGGAGAAGCTGAGTAATTCACCTGTCACTGAAGTAGTGGGTGGCAGTGTTGGTATTTGATGTCAGAACTTGCACCCTCAACCACCACAGCTAACTGCTTACTGACTCTGCATTGACTTTTCCCCTTGAGCACCATGCCCCCACCTGAGTACATTCATTCAGACAAGCAGGAGCAGAAATATCCGCTCTCATTGGCCATTCTGGATTCCAGCACAGTGGCTGCTTGAGCCTACCATATTCACACATCCTCCAGCAGCAGCCCTACCTGTTATGTTGACCACGATGCTGCTGACCTTGGATATCCGGCTGGCTTCCACTTTGCACGTGTAGTTGCCATTATGCTCCACCATGGCCATCACTGAGTAGGTGGCCTCATTGCCATGCGTCTTGTGTGCTACAATCGCCTTGTCCTTCTGGATTATGATTTCTGGAAATGACTGCACCAGGTGTGTCACTTGAATGGTGCACTTAATGTTGAGCTGATCTCCTTCTGTGATCACTCCCTTGGGGCTGATGTGGAATCTGGGATTAGAGAAGGATTCTACAAGAAGAGGACAAGCTGGTTGGACTCAGGTTCAAAGCCGAGTGAGCGGAAGAGGCACTTACATCCTCCCCTTTTGTGATCTTTTTTGTTGCCAACACTATTCTTCCTTATTAATTAAACAAATTCAATCTTTTCCCTTAAAAACCTTCTCCTAAGTTGCTCTGATGCTTCTCACTCATTCTTGCAACTTCAGCCTCCTTAGCTGCAATCTCCCTTGACCTTCCCAAAGCCAAAACCACCTTCTCTAGATCTCATCTGCAGAATCCTCTTCAAATGACCTCAAAAATCATCAGAGCATTGGAAACAGACTCTTGCCCCTGCCCACCAAGGATTATCTAGGCTCTTCTCACATAGTTTCATGGAACCATGGCATTTCAGCACAAATATTCCATAGTTTTCTAAAGTGACAATGATGTAAACTGTGCCACTTCATGGAAATGCATATTTAAATAATGATATGCACCCCCCAAACTGATTTCTGGTCTATTCTATTTTTTTTTTTTAATGCTGGCTGTGACTGACTAAATTGATTACATGACTCATGCAGCTTGAAAAACACTGTTTTAATAAAATATTGGTCAGATACCAGGGTGTGGGATCATCAGGAGATGGTAAGAGAAGTAGGGATAAGACTTTGCTTCCACAAATAAAAAAATTGCAGAGCATTAGAGTACACACACAGATTGCCAACTATGCAAAATTAAGCCAAAAGTGAATTTAGAGTGATATACTTTCACTCACTTGTCTTTTTAAAAAAATTGTTTTAATGTTTATTTATTTTGAGAGAGAGAGCACAAACAGGGCAAGGGCAGAGAGAGGGAGACACAGAATCCGAAGCAGGCTCCAGGCTCTGAACTGTCAGCACAGAGCCTGATGCAGGGCTCAAACCCACAAACAGCAAGGTCATGACCTGAGCCAAAGTCGGATGCTTAGCTGACTGAGCCACCCAGGTGCCCCTAATTTGCTAGTTTTTTACCGCAAAGTCATTTAACTTCACAATAAATAGCTATCATTAAAAAAAAATAGTCTGCCGTTGTGGGAATGAAAGGAAACAAAAGCAAAAAAATGAACTATTGGGACCTTATCACGATAAAAACCTTCTGCACAGTGAAGGAAATAATCAACAAAACTAAAAGGCAGCCTACAGAATTGGAGAAGATATTTGCAAATGACATATCTGATAAAGCATAAATATCCAAAATTTGTAAGGAATTTATCAAACTCAACACCGAAAAAACAAATAATCCAGTTAAGAAATGGGCAGAAGACATGAACAGACGTTGTCCAAAGAAGACATCCAGATGGCTAACAGACACATGAAAAAATGCTCAATATCACTCATCATCAGGGAAATACATATCAAAACCACAATGAGATACCACCTCACACCTATCAGAATGGCTAAGATTAACAACACAGGCAAGAGATGTTGGCGAGGATGTGGAGAAAGGGGAACCCTCTTGTACTGTTGGTGGGAATGCAAACTGGTGCAGCCACTCTGGAGAACAGTATGGAGTTTCCTCAAAAAATTAAAAATAGAACCACCCTACGTATTTTACCCAAAGGATACAAAAAGTTTTGAAGGATTACATGCACCCCAGTGCTTATAGCAGCATTATCAACAATAGCCAAACTATGGAGAGAGCCCAAATGTCCATCGGCGATGAATGGATAAACAAGATGTGGCATATAGGGGCACCTGGGTGGCTCAGTTGGTTAAGCGTCTGACTCTTGATTTCTGCTCAGGTCATGATCTCACAGTTAGTGGGATCAAGCCCCACAATGGGCTCTGAGCTGACAGTGCAGAGCCTGCTTGAGATTCTTTCTCTCCCTGTCTCTCTCCCCCTCTCCTGCTCACGCACACATACACTCTCTCTCTCTCAAAATAAATAAACGTTAAAGAAAAAAAGATGTGGCATACACACACACACACACACACACACACACACACACACACGGAATATTACTCAGCCATCAAAAAGAATGAAATCTTGCCGTTTGCAATTACATGGCTGGAGCTAGAGAGTATTATGCTAAGCAAAATAGTCAGAGAAAGACAAATACCATATGACTTCACTCCGATGTGGAATTTAAGAAACAAAACAGATGAACATATGGGAAGGAAAAAAAGAGAGGAGGGGAAGCAAATCTTAAGAGACTCTTAACAATAGAGAAGGGAGATGGGAGAGGGGGTTGGGCTACATGGGTGATGTGTACTAAGGAGGGCACTTGTGATGAGCACTGGGTGTTGTAGTAAGTGATGAATCGCTGAATTCTACTCCTGAAACCAATATTGCACTGTATGTTAACTAACTAGAATTTAAATGAAAATTCAAAAAAAAAAAAAAAATAGGCTACTCCCCTGAATGGAAGTTAAAAAACAAGAAAGGGCATCTTTTAGGATACTCAACAAATGTCCTCTGGAGAAGGGTAATCATCACTAAAGGTTTTTTTTTTTTTTTTTTCCTTACATCCTAATTAACTCCAGATGCACCAGAAATCTAAACGCAGAAAAAAACAAGCAAACAGTTAAACTACAGAAACAGTAAGAGCAAACATACGTGCATTTTTTCCTTTAATTATCTTTAATAGGCTTTAGGTGTGAATCATGAAACTGAGATGCCAAAAAAGAAAAAGATGGACAAATTTGATTCAATAAGGATGAAACGCTTCTGCCTGAAAACTGAGCATAAAAGAAAGACAGATGACAAACTCAGGGAAATATTTGCATAGTACTTGACAAAGAGCTAATGCCTTTAATTTATAAAGGGCTCAAACAAATCAATCAGAAACAGTAAAAATGGGCCAAGTGTATATAAACAGGCAGTTTATGGGGGGAAATGTAATAAGTCAATAAACACAAAGAACATACTTGACCTCAGTAAAGACCAAAGAAATATAAATCACAAGAACAATGATATATCACTGTGTCTCAGATCGTCATAAACAAGAAAATGTTGATAATGCTACATAAGAGTAAGGATGTGGGAAAATAAACAGTAGCATCAGTTTTGATGGAAATGTTCAACCATTTTGAGGAGTGCTTTGGCAATATATATCAATATTTAAAATGCACAAAACATTTGAATCAACAATTTGACTGCCAGGAATCAACCTTATAAATAATAATGAAAAAAAATACTCACAGAAGTATACAAGCTATAAGTCTGTATATTGCAGGACTGTTTTAGTAGCAAAACACTGGGTTGGCAGGGAGTAAGGGGGACAGTGTGCCTGGGTGGCTCAGTCAGTTGAGCGTCCGCCTCTTGATTCTGGCTGAGGTCATGATCCCAGGGTTGTGGGATCAAGCCCCACATCAGGCTCCACACTGAGTTTGGGATTCTCTCTCTCTCTCTCTCCCTCTGCCCCTCTCCTCCCTCACACAGGTGCTCTCTCACTCTCCCTCTTAAAAAAAAAAAAAAAGAAGGAGCAAAAAAACTGGGAAAATACCTAAAAGTCTATATTAGAAAAATGAGGTAAATTAGGTAAATGAGGTACATCCTATAATAGGATTCCGAGACGCCACTAAAAGGATGTAGATCTGTATTTCTTGATATGGACAAAGGTCTATAACATACTGTTAAGTTAAGGAAAAGTTACAAAACAGCTATGTTTGACAGGTCACATTTTTTGTAAAAACAAAGAAAAACAAACAAAAATTTTGTGTGTGCATGAACATAACAGTAGAGCAAGTCTAGGACAACACAAGTGATTCTCTAAGTATTGGTGCTATGAATGACTGTCACTTGATACTTTATATCGTGCCATATATTCTGGAAATTTAACCCACACCATGTATTATAATCAGAAAAATATGATATATACATAATATCATATGTATACATATATACACACACGACGGGTGGGAATGAAATGAGGTACCAAAAGCAGAAGGGTATCCGTGACAAACTTTGGGGCTCCTATAGAAAAGACTCAAGGCTACTGCACTAGTATATGCCTTCCCTTGACTCTCCCCTACTCACGAGTCCTTGTGCCATCCTACGGGCTGCCTGTGCTGGAGCTCTTTTCATCCTGGACACGCACGCCCGGGCCTCCCTCTGCTATTTCCTTTCTCTCTGAAGAGCATTCCTCAGGCCACCTCATCTGCTTCTTACTTGTCCAACATCTTGGTGATGGAGGGTGGGTAGAAGAGGGGAGTCCTTCCTCAAATGTGGGAGGCGAAGGCTGGGGATAGGGACCCCCCTTCCCTCCCAAACCCCTTCAGACTCCACTTCCTGGTGTCTGACCCATATTGGCTTAAAGCTGTGTTTTCCAAACTGCAAATCACACAATGCATCATTTCACTGAGTCAAGGTCAGTGTTTTAAAACAACAAAATAGAATAGAATAGAAAATAGCAAAATGCTCCATACATTAAGGATTAGTTGTGAAACTTTTGCTTGGGAAATTTTGCACACACACACACACACACATACACACACACACAATTTTTTGAACTATATCGCAGTCAAAAAGTTTGAAAAGCATGGCTTGTAAGTGGTTAAGAACAGTCTTGAAAACAGCAGCCCAGTCAGAAGGCCCCAGCCCCTTTCCAATTTCTGGGCTTTCTCCCCATCCCAACCAGCAAACCAGAGAGTGATGAAAAGGAGAGAGTAGGACTCTGACCCGTCACGGTGACCAGTTCACTCCTGATGGCTTTAGAGATCTCCACATTGGTCCCAGAAAAGATCCTGGCTTGACATTGGAACAATATGACATGGTCCTGTTCCTCCACTGTGAATTCCATCACCATAAAATTCTGGTTCTGAGAAACTTTTTCTCTTTTTTGCTTGAAACCTTTTGCATCTAGCTTGAGTTTTTCAATTGTGAAGTATATTGGGGGATTTTCCTCTGGGACAGAACAATTGACCGTCACGACCCCGCCTTCTATTGCCTCTTTCTTGTCCAGTGTCACTCTGGGATCGGACACTCCTTTGGGGGAAGAGAAAGTCCATTAGTATCAGTTTGATCTAGTGATTCAAGCTTACCTCGGCTGCACCACTGTGATCGACCCATCTGAGAGTCTTCTCTTTTGTTCCCAGAACCCCAGGGCTACCTACCAGGTGATTACTGAGCAAGTATGTTCCCAGAGCTATACCAGCTACTTTGAAAAATATAAAATATGTTTCAGATGTAGTTGGTGCTTTCAAAGTTTACAATCCCACTGGGGAGACAAGTCTTGCCAACTGATACAATTAAAACAAAACAGCCATATGTATAGGCATTACTGTGGTTGGTGTTATAATTTATTGACTGTCAACCACAACCTAGGATAGACTTTTTATCCATGACCCCATGTAATTCTCATAATAAATCTCCAGGGTGGACATGAAAGATAGAAGTATGCCTATTTTGAAGAAGGTGAAGCTCAGTGAGATCCAAGTTTCATCCAAAAGCTCCTTGCCAGCAAGTTGCAGAACCGAGATTCGATTCCAGGTCTGTCTAACTCCAAAGCCAGGAGTTGGGGTGGGAGGTGGGAGAGAGGAAGGACACTTCGCCTCCTGGTTCACAAAGTAAAGCTGAAAATAACTAAGCATTAGAATGTGTGGTAGAGATAATGAGTGATGAAGCAGTCAGGAAAAAAGGAGGCCCTCTTTGCCTGAGGGATCAGAGAAGATTCTAGAAGGGAATAGTGACTGAGAGTAATCTTGGAGGAAGGGTGTTATTTGTTATTTGGACAGATGAGGTGGGGGCTATTTGTTATTTGGACAGATGAGGTGGGGGCTAAGAACAGATGAGGTTGGGGGCTAAAGACAGGGATTTCAGGGTGCGTGTGCACGGGGACTGCTTGTGTCAAGGAATACGATGGACTTTTCGGGAGGGCCATCTAGAAAAAAGAAAGGGGCGCGGGGAGAGGTACAGTAGGTGGTGAGCCAGGGTCAGATGAGGGGGAGCTAGGATGGTCTAGCTGAGACTAGATGTCTTGTCCAGGCTCCGTGGTCTGGTGGTCATGAGATCCACCTCAAGAGTCAGACAGACTAGCTGGTATCCTAAACCTTGCCACTTCACCTAGTTGCTTATGACTCTTCTGAATCTTTGTTTCAACGCACCCAGTTCGGACATCATGGGCTGTCCTCTTGGGAAGGTGACCTATACTGTATTCGTACCGCTATTTCCACCTGTGGTGGCAGCTGTTTACAAAGGTGTTCCCCTGCTTCACACTGATCTCCCCAAGGGAAGGATCACATCTTACTCATTGTTGGTTCCTCAGCCTAGCCCAGAGTGGGACTCAATACATGTTGAGTGAATGAATGAATGAATGGCCTCTGGTCTACCTCAAAGACCCGAATAATAATTAAGAGTTAGAGAGGCCAGCTTTGGAGTCAACGAGATCTTGGTTCTAACCAGCTTTGCCTCTGAGGAACTTCAAGGCATGAACATGCCATTCAGCCTCTCTGGGCCTGTGTCTGCACCTGGAAAGGGTCACATTTAGCTCTCAGCACTATTGCAGGGCTTAAATGACGTGTGTGGAGCACTTATAACCGTTTACCCCATGAGGGTCTGATAGGTGACAGTTCTTATCATTGGAAGTAACAATAGAGTGAATGACTATTCTGATGACAAAAGTGAGCACACAAAATGCAGAAACGACCGTTATGGCAGTCGCTGTCAAGGAAGCACAGGGTTCAATTCACTAACAATCCATTAAACCATCCAAGTTTTAAGAAAAATCACCCTAAGTTTCTATTTTTTTTTTTTCAACGTTTATTTATTTTTGGGACAGAGAGAGACAGAGCATGAACAGGGGAGGGGCAGAGAGAGAGGGAGACACAGAATCGGAACCAGGCTCCAGGCTCTGAGCCATCAGCCCAGAGCCCGACGTGGGGCTCGAACTCACGGACCGCGAGATCGTGACCTGGCTGAAGTCGGACGCTTAACCGACTGCGCCACCCAGGCGCCCCTCACCCTAAGTTTCTAAAGCCTGCCAGCACATTTCTTTTCAACAGACATTGCCCAAATTCAGCCTGCCAATCTTTCCTTATCACTAAAGTCAGTGCTGGGAGCTGTTGGCCGGCAAGGCCCTGTCCTCAGTGGAGATGAGAAGGGCTGCTCTGCATCCCTGTGGCTGTTGCCCCTGGCGATTCTGAGGGATGTCTAGCCAGCCATGTCCCTGACTGTCCAAAGGACACCCATGGGGGAATTGGCCTGGGGGAGGGTGATGTCATAGTCTCCCAAGTAAGCCTAAAGGCCTGACCAAAAATGTGGCCAGAGATTGTATGCTCATGAAAGGAAAATGCCCTTGAACACTTACCTGCTGGTTCTTCCTGCTTTCTATATGCTGAAAGGGTTATCCCTTTCTAAGGATGGCCCAGATGAACCCCTCACACATGATGGGCATTCATTCATTCATTCATTCATTCAATACTTGGTTACTAAGCACACTTCAATGCCATCACATTTAATCCTCAAAACAAAACAACCTTCAAGGGTACGTGTTGCTACCTAGTGATCTCTATTTTAAAGACAGGAAATGAAGACTCCAAAGGTTGGGGTATTTCATTGAAGGGCAACTCTATTGGGATACTCTGCTCTTTCTCGGCCTCTGCTCTTCCATTCATGTGACATTTCCATTTCTCTGCCCTTGCTCCATTTCACCATCAAGCAAACTCCTCCATGATCTTCCGTATCTGGACTCAAAGTCCCTTCCTCCAGGAAGTCATCCCTAACTTCTCTAGGAAGAATTGTTGCCTCTCATCTTTGTGCTCCCAAGGCCCTCAGATCATATGACCACTAGACCGTAATTATTTTTTTAATGTCTCTCTTCCCCACCAGACAGTGACCACCACCAGAGCTGGACTCGACTGGACACATTTTCATGTCTGGCACCTGGTTTTTGTTCCTGACTTGCAGCCTTGGGAAATGCTTCTTGAGGGAATAAAGCAATGAGTGACTGGATGGAATCCTGTATCTCAGAACCCAAATTTCTCGTGATTTCCCTCCCACTTCTACATTTCTATCCATTTCTACTTCCCCTCTTTCATCTGCCTAATTTATTCCACAATCATTTACTGAGTGCCTACTATAAGCCAGACTCTTTGTTTGAAATACAAAAACGGACCGAACACCATCTCTTTCCTTGGGAATCTCACAGTAGAGCAGACAGGTGTGAGAGAAACATTTGCAATTGAGTGAAACAGTAATTGCCATTTTGGGGGGAACTTAATTATGTGTTGGAAATTATACTAAGCACTTTATCTAGAAGGTGTCTTTTAATCCTTGCAATCACTCCCTGAGCTGGGTATTATTATTATCTTCATTTCACTGATGAGAATTTTAAAGTTTACAGAGGCTAAGGGACTTGCCCAAACTGGACTCCAGGCAGCACGACTGCAGAATCCAGTGTGAACACTCGGCCTGTGGCCTTTATACAAACGCCACGGCATGTCCAGATTGCATAAGAGCTGTAAGGACCGGGACCCTGGGGGAGATTGGTTTTGCTGGGGAAAGTGTCAGAGAAGAGATGATTGAGTTGAGTCTTGAAGGAGGGAGAAGATGAAGAAGGGTATTCCCAGGAGAGGGAATATAGTGTACGCAAAGGCAGGGAGGTGAGAAACAGCCTGGCGTATTGGGAGCATGTCTAATGCCTACATTTGCAGGTTAGGAAAATGCCAGGCAGAGGAGTGACAAGGGTGACGGATGGGCAGGTAGGTCCAGTGTTACCCTCCATTCAATTTCTATTCTGCTACCGCGTGCACTATGCTGCATCCACTTGAGCTACGTTCAAATGCAGGGACTCACCTTTCACCCACACCTGGTACTCCGATGTGGTTTTCTCCTTGTTGTTCAGAATCACGGTGCATTTATATGTCCCTGCATCACAGACCCGGGCTTGGGGAATAAAATAACTCTCCGTGTTCTTCATGGAGGAGACGTTGTGAAACAGCACATCATCCTTATAGAACAGCACCCAGTGCTGAGGCTTGACATGGGAGGTGGTGCTGATGTCCACGACGCACTGCAGGGTCAGGTTCTCCCCATTTTGCACCTCCAGTCCTGGCAGGATATTCATGTGGATGAAGTTGATGGTGAAGGCTACATGCCAAGGGAAGGAGAGCAGACACACCTGTTATCTCAGAAACATCATCCTGGTGACCTTTACACCACATCAGATTACAGTAGATTGGTATTCTCACATCCTCTGCAGTGTAGTATCCGGGGATCCCAGTGCCTAGAGGGACCAGACAGGCAAGGATGGTATGTGATAGCCGTGGAGGCTATCTATCTAGCATCAGGACTTGGGGTTAAGAGCTACTGTGTCTCCCATGCTTTGTTAGCCTCCTTTCTCATCAATGTCCATGAAGTATGAATAAAACAATCCTGAGATTATAAACATTTTATGTAAATTTTTGAGCGGATAGTGCTGTCAAATGTTTCAAAATCCCCAAGGGCAGGTGATATGACGTCTATGTGAAAAACCCCAAAGAGCCTAAAGATAGATCATTTGAAATAATGCAGGTTTAGAAAAGTGGATGGGGAAAAAAAAAAAAGGTGGATATAACTAATATTTAAAAAATCAGGATAGTGGGGGCACCTGGCTGGCTCAGTTGGTAGAACATGTGACTCTTGATCTCAAGGTTGTGAGTTCAACCCCCACGATGGGCGTGAAGCCTACTTAAGATTAAAAAAAAATCAGGGTAGTGGTCACTTCTGAAGGGAAGAGGAGGGTAGGATTAGGAATACATGGGGTGATACAGTATTGGTGATGTTCTAATTTTCAGGTTAGGTGGTGGGGTCACGTGAATTCATTATGTTATTAAAAGCATGCATATATAAATAAAACAAAAGGTAATTGTGCACAGATCAAAGATGAGAGTATGTTATGAGCCAGGGATTATAATCAATCCAATTCTGTGTACTTGAGGCCCAAAAAAGAAAATGTATTTTCTGTACGAAGCAAAGAGGCAGGGGCACCTGGGTAGCTCAGTTAGTTAAATGTCCCACTCTTGATTTGGGGTCATGATCTCACAGTTCATGAGTTTAAGCCCCTCATCGGGCTCTGTGTTGACAGCATGGAGCCTGCTTGGAATTCTCTATCTCCGCTCCACCCCCCCCCCTTTTTTTTGCCCCTACCTGTTCTCTCTCTCTCTCTCAAAAATAAATAACATTAAAACAAAAAAAGAAAAAGATACAGTGTAAAGTCTCATTCCCATTCTTGTCCTGCCCACCCAGTTCCCACCTCCCCTTGCAGAAGCAACCACTGAATTTAGTTTCTTCCAGATGGTCTATACAATCTATAAGCAAATACAAAGATAAAGTCTTATGTACTCCTTCCTGATCTTTTACTTAAGAGGTAGATCTTCATACATAGAGTTTGGCACCCTACCTAAAGTTTATGTGGCCCATGAGGGCTTTAGGGGCCAGAAATAGTGTGGGGCTGTAGACACCAGGTGTTATTCAAGCAAAACAGGGTCCTGTGGCTTAGGTAAGGCTCCTAAAGATCAATTCTTAGCAGATACTCTGATAACAAAAATATTCATGGGCCTGATGAATGTATATTTATTGAGTCTCCTTATATATCCCCAATCTCCTTATCCTTGGACAGAGGAAGATCTCAGAAATCTGCATGCTTGGACCACTTTGCTATGGTCTCTCGTTTACTAGTATTAACGGAATAAAGCTTTGGCCCTCTACCAAGGGACGCTGTTAGTAGGGAATGAACTGCGTCCTCCCACACACAACATTCATATATTCAAAACCTAACCCCTAGTACCTCAGAATGTGACTGTGCTTGAACATAAGGCCTTTAAAGGTGATTAAATTAAAATGAACCCAATCCAACCTGCCTGGTGTCCTTATAAGGAATTTGGACAAAGAGAGACCAGGGACATGTGCACAGAGGGATGACCATATGAAGGCGGCCATCTGTGAGCCAAGGAGAGAGGCCTCAGAAGAAACCAAAGCTGCTGACATTTTAGTCTTGGACTTCCAGCCTCCAGAACTGTGAGAAAATTAATTTCTGTTGTTGAAGATAGCCAGTCTGTGGTATTTCGTTGTGGTAGAGCTAGGAAACTGATAGATGCTGGTAAGAAATTGTCTTATGGAACCCGATATTGTCTAGTCTAGGATGCCAACGGGATGTTGTCCAGGATTTCACATAGTGTTTCAACTACATCAGGAAAAGCTGTGTTTATTCATTTCTATCTTGTAAATTCCAACATTTTTCTTTCTTTTTTTCTTTTTTTAAAATGTTTATTTTTGAGAGAAAGAGAGTATAAGCTGGGGGGGGGGGGGGGGGCGGGGTCAGAGAGAGAGGGAGACACAGAATCTGAAGCAGGCTCCAGGCTCTGAGCTGTCAGCACAGAGCCCGATGTGAGGATCAAACTCACAAACCGCACGATCATGACTTGAGTCAAAGTCAGATACTTAACTGACTGAGCCACCCAGGCGCCCCCACAAAATTTTTCTAATGGATCTTGTTTTCCTTTTGGCTTTGACTGCTAAGAAGCATTAACCCAAAATTTCACCTCTGCTTCTAGCAAACTTTGGGATGAATTTCTGTGTGTTTAAAGACTCATAGTTTCTTTGGCCTGCCTGCCTTTACCTTCCACTCTGATTTCCTCATTTATGTTCTCCTCATGAACAACAGTACATAATTTTTATAAGTGGTCCCAAATCATTTTTCAAATAAGAAAATGGATAGCTAGCTAGCTGACCAGACAGACTGGCAAAAATTGTCTTCCTTTCTCTCTCTTTTAATAAAAGTCAAGTCTTTTTGAACAGTTTAGACTTTGTGTCTAATATGTCTCAGGTTTTAAAAGGAATACAACTGTCCACACCTGTCCCTTTCTTCTGAGCAATTCATTTAACAAAAAACAGCATCTGATCAGTCCATGAAATGAAACGAGGTGATTGTTTAAAATCAAGTTGTTTCCTGCAGCATTAATCTTTAGAACTCCCTTTTTTGTCTTTGCTATTCCTTACCAGCTCCTGGTCTGAGGAGCCTGCTGGGTGAGCTCTCAGAACAGAAGTTTCCCATCCATTAATATGGTCCCTTCCAGGTAGGGACAGGCCATCTCACTACTCCTTCATCACCTCCTCCTCCTCATTTTAAGCCATGCTGTTTAGTACAGTGATTCTAACGGGAGAAGAAGGTACATGCAGAGCCGCACTGCCTGGGCCAAATCCCACCTCTGGTCACAAACTGTGTGGCTTTTGGCAAATTCCTGAGCTTCTCTGAGCCTCGGTTTGCTTATCCACACAATGGACATAATAATAGTAATTGTAAATGGGAGCCCAAGTTTAAGTACTGGGAACACAGTTCCTGGCACAGATGAATGCTTGAGAAATGTTAGCTAGGTTTCTGTCTGCCAGTCACAGATATAAAACCCAACTTGAGTCTTGAGGTCTCTGAAACTCGATATCCACTCCTTTGGCTAATGAATTTTTTCAAAAGAAAACCATTTCTTGATTTCCCAGGTTAATTACAGTGGCTTCTTCAGACTCCCAGGCTTAGTCGTCCCTGCCGTGTTAGGCTACATCGTGTCATCAGCCTGCGTGACGTACACACCCGTGGCTGGCCATGCCCTAGACTGGGACACAGACCTGGGCGGATACAGGAAGAAAGCAAGTCAGGCATGTCTGGGTCCAAACCCCTGTCTCCACAGCCATTATCTGAGTGCTCTTGGGAGTTACTTAACTCTTCTCACCTACCACTTCTCCTCCTATAAAGTGGGAACATTAGTACCTGCCTTCCCTCCTATTTCTGTCTTGAGTAATGACTGAACCAAGATGGCTGAGGGCCCTGAAGGGACAGAGTGTGTATTGCCCAATGCCTGGCCCTGGCTGACATTCTCTTCCCTCTTCCTTGGCACTCAGCAGACATTTAAGGGGGCTTCTCTGTGCCGGGCACCGCATCTAATAGTGGGGGGTTCAGGGAAGAGTGAGATCGGCACAGTTTTTGCCCCCCCTGGAGCTCACCATCTGCATTCCCGGTTCTTCTCTACTCGGGAACTTCTGGCCTCAGCACCATCCCTGCGTGGGTCTCCTACTGACCGGGCCTCGTTCATTTCCATCTTACAGGGGCCCCAAAGCAAACTTGGCTAAAGCATCAGGTGGTGGTTTTTTAGAAAGGATGAGATCCACTAGCACGGGGCACTTCTGCCAACTGGTCTTTCTAAGCAACAAACACACGTTTGCTTCATAAATCAGCTCAACTGATTCACTGGAAGAAACGTCACCGTCCCATGGTCAACTGGAACAGACAAGGGTGAAGAAAGGACAGCAGGATTGGGGCTCCTGGGTGGCTCAGTCGGTTGAGCATCCGACTTCAGCTCAGGTCATGATCTCGCGGTTTGTGGGTTCGAGCCCCACCTCGGGTTCTGCGCTGACAGCTCGGAGCCTGGAGCCTGCTTCAGATTCTGTGTCTCCCTCTCTCTCTACCCCTCCCCTACTTGTGCTCTGTCTCTCTCTATCAAAAATAAATAAAATGTAAAAAAAAAAAAAAAAGGACAACAGGATGGAAGAAGGAAAAGCATTTTACAAAATTGATCAATATGTTTACCGTAGATTTATGAAACCCAGCTCTGTGACAAAACACAAAACCTCACTGACATGATGTAACAAAAGCAGCACAGAGTTTTGACACCACCACCACCACCACAACCCTTGTGGAAGCCAGCCTTCAAGTTGGCGCCCATTGAGCCTTGCCCTCTGCTATTCACACCTGCATTTTTTCAAATGTTGATTTATCTTTGAGAGAGAGAGACAGAGCACGAGTGGAGAAGGGGCAGAGAGAGAAGGACACACAGAATCCGAAGCAGGCTCCAGACCCCGAGCTGTCAGCATAGAGCCCCACACAAGGCTCGAGCCCATGAACTAGGAGATCATGACCTGAGCCGAAGTCCGATGCTCAACCGACTGAGTTGCCCAGGCGCCCCTCACACGTGCATTTTATCCCTTCCCACATCATACCAGGGTTATTCTTGTGACCCCAAAATATTGGCATGCTTGTTCGCTCCTTCTGAGTTTAGGTTACAAAAGACTTTGCAACTTTTGCCTTGAGCACTCTTTCTTTTTGGGGGGATCACTCACTCTGTGCAAAATCAGCTGCTCCCTGAGCATCCCGATAGAGAGGCCCACAGCCACATGAGTTAGCTTAAAAGCAAATCCCCTGGCCTTAAAGAAGCCCTCAGATCATTGTAATACTGAATAGCATTTTATGGGCAATCTCCTGACAGACCCTGAGCCAGAACTCCCCAGATTCCTGACCCTCAGAAGGTGTGAGATAATAAATTGTTATCTTTTAAGTTTATTTATTTTTGAGAGAGAGAGTGCACACATGTGTGCTCATGCAAGCCGGGGAGGGGCAGAAAGAGAGGGAGAGAGAGAATCCCAAGCAGGTTCTGCACTGACAGAGCATGAACGCATGAACCGTGAGATCATGATCTGAGCAGAAATCAAGAGTCAACTTAACTGACTGAGCCACCCAGGTGCCCCATAAATCATTATCTCAAGCCACTAAATTCCGGGGTAATTTGTTAAGCAGTAGTACACCACTCAACTAATCTTTAAAAATCTCTACCTGATTATTAAGATAATACTGAAAACATTGTCCTCTTTGTGAATAAACTGTCCAGGAAGAGCCAAGCTGGATTACCATGTATAGGTCTCACTATTTATGCAACAGAGTGAGTGTTCACATCTGGGCTCCCTGGGCCTCCTGAGGCTCATGGGTAGGTGGTAGGGGGCCCACGAACCACCTTCGAGTAGATGCAAGTGTGCATTTGTTCTAGAGAAAAGGATCCACGGCTTTCTTTACCAAACAATTGTGATGAAAGATTGGGGTTAGGCAGCAGCCTAAATAGGTCAGATCTTTTCAACCTGGACAGATGAAGGCTGATGGAGGGGGATCCATGGTAACAAAGTCACCACAGCCCAGATAAGGGACGATCATGCCAAATGCCCAGACCCTGAAAGAAGGGGCTGCTTCCTTGTATCTCAAGCTCCCCGTGAGCGGATGCTCATGTTTCTTGGGAAGATGAGGCATCATGACTCAGCCAGGGTCTTGGCCAACCTGGAAATGACTCAGAAATGGGGGGAGGAAAGGTGCCCCCCCATTGTAGTCAGGAAAATTACAGGGAGCTAGTTAGCAGGGAGCCCCTGATGAACTTTGGTGCTCAGCAGAGAATGCACGGACCCATCTCATCTGAATCTCAAGCATCTCCAAGTTCAGTTGGGGTCTCCTTCAGTGAAACATTTAGTGAGCACCTGTGTCAGGTGCTGGGATTACAAGATGAGTAAGAAATCATCCCCTCTGTCCTAGACCATATGGGCTGATGGGGACCTAGATGACCGAAGTACAATGAATTAAGCACCAAAAAAAAAAAAAAAAAAAAAAAAGGTGGCTCTAGGGAGGCCAAGGAAAGTGTGAAGGAAGTGACCCTTGAACCAAAGCTTGAATCAGGCCAAGAACGGGTGGTGGGGTGCTCCAGGCAGGAGAACAGCATGTTCCAGGGCACAGGGGCATGAAAGGTCACATGTTTGGTATTTTCATGGTAAGGATCTTTGCTGCAAACATTTTCAACACCTAACTAATTTGTCTTAAAGCCATTTGGCCGTAAAAGATAAAATCACGGAAAATAAAAGAGGGACATTCATGTAAGAGGACATAACAAAACATGAAAAATGAATAACAAAATCAGAAAAACTATTATAAAAAATAATTGAATACATTTAAATTGTGTGTAGATTCATGCCAATTCTATGTAAATAACTGATTTTATTTCGTGGATTGTACCTAAGTATTTGTCTTCAAAGTCTTTCATTCATAGTGTTATACTTTTTTTTTTTTTTTTTGCTTATTGATGGGTCTCCTCATTCTTTCTTTACTAAAGCTTCTTCCTCATTAAGAGAGGTATAGTTTTGAGGTGACTGGCTGGCTCAGTTGGTAGAGCATCCAACTCTTTTTTTTTTTTAATAATTTTTTTAACGTTTATTTATTTTGGGGAGATAGCACAAGTGGGGGGAGGGGCACAGAGAGAGAGGGAGACACAGAATCCCAAGCAGGCTCCAGGCTCTGAGCTGTCAGCACAGAGCCAGACGCGGGGCTCGAACTCATGAACCTTGGGATCATGACCTGAGCTGAAGTAGGATGTTTAACACACTGAGCCACCCAGATGCCCCTAGAGCATCCAATTCTTAATCTCTGGGTCATGCGTTCAAGCCCCACATTGGGTGTAGAGCCTACTTAAAAAAACATAAAAGAGAGAGAGAGGTATAGTTTCCAAATACTAGGATGCATATTTGTAACAGAGTTTTGTACTACACTGTGAAAGTGTATTGCCTCCTATCCTGTTGTTTGTTCTTGGAAGATTGTCACATGTCCATTGATAGCTGTTCCAAAGTTCTATGGGAAGTGTGGGTTCAAAATTCTACACGACTGTACAGACCATCATGAAGACTAAGATTTATAGAACATAAAACAGAGCACCATGTCAATGGAGAAATGAAACCAAACTCAACCAGTTGTTAAAACCAGCTGTCAACCAATTATTTTTTTAGCCTTGCATGACAAAACTACCTTCCGGCCTAGTAGTTATGCAGCAAAAATGCTTATAGCAAAGATGTTTATGGCAAAACTACCTAGAACCAAGACATCAATGTATTCTGGGCACATACAATTACAGAAACCAGAATATGGGGCCCGAGGGGCCAGGCAGGCTAGATAGGAGGTGCCAGAATGGAGGGTGTTTCTTAGGGTGCTGACAAGCTGGACCTGCCTAAGGGTATTTGGCGGGGGGGGGGGGGGGGGAGGGCGGAGGTTGGGGTGACAGAATGACATTGGAGCTTTAGAAAGATCACTATAGGTGGTGCCTGGGTGGCTCAGTGAGTTAAGCATCCAACTTCAGCTCAGGTCATGATCTCACAGTTCATGAGTTCGAGCTCTGCATCGGGCTCTATGCTCATAGCTCAGAGCCTGGAACCTGCTTTGGATTCTGTGTCTCCCTCTCTCTTTCTGCCCCTCCCCTGTTCGTGCTCTGTCTCTGTCTCTCTCTCAAAAACAAATAAACATTAAAAAAATAAAATTTAATTAAAAAAAATAAAGTAAAAAAAAGAAAGATCACTATGGGCTGGAGGGAGAGACCAGAGGCCTATAAACATCCTGGACCATGGTTCAGGCGAAAACCTACAAAGACTGTGGTAGGGCAGGTGCAGTGAGACTGGGGGAAGGGGTAGACTTGAGAATATTGAATGGATGAGAAAGGACTTTTTTTCTGGGGTGATGAAAATATTCTGGAACTAGACAGTGGAGATGTTTGCAGCACATTATGAATGTACTGTCATTAATAATAGAGGCGGAGGGTTTGTCAGAGGGGTGGGAGAACACCAAGGAAGAGTCTAGAAGGTCAAGGAAGGAGGCTTTGTGCAAAGGCAGCAAAGGCGTCCGGAAAGGTGAGGGACGGGAGTGTTCGTGGCATTTGATAGTACAAGGTCTTTGGTGAGCCCTTAATGAGAGGATTCTGGTGGCAGCGGGGTGTGGGAGCTAAAACCAGAGTACTAAGTGAGGGCAGACTAAGAGCTGAGGAAGCAGAGACTGCAGTTATAAACCAGCCTTGACAGAAATTTGAGGAAGGGAGTGGATTCATTGGGGGGAGACACAAGATAATGAAGGGAGGTGGGTTGTTTGTGTTTTTTCTTTTTCCTAAAAACAAAACAAAAACAAACAAACCAAAAACTACCATTTGTGTTTGTAGACTGAGGAGAAAGAACCAGAACGAAGTGGGAAACAGAGATACTAAAAGTGGAGTGGTGGACTAAATAAATGATAGAGTGAGGGGCACCTGGGTGGCTCAGTCGGTCGAGCGTCTGACTTCAGCTCAGGTCATGATCTTGCATTCCGTGGGTTCGAGCCCCTTATCGGGCTCTGTCCTGACAGCTCGGAGCCTGGAGCCTGCTCTGGATCTGTGTCTCGCTCTCTCTGCCCCTCTCCCACTTGTGCTCTCTCTCTCTCTCTCTCTCTCTCTCTCTCTCAAAAATAAAAATAAACATAAAAAATATTTTTTAAAAAATGGTAGAGGGAGATCGGGGCGGATGAGTGATGGGCTCAGAGCCCAGGTGGACAGGCTGGCCCCGTTCAGCCACAGGGACTGACATCTCTGAAGCAGGGAGGGAAGCTGGGAGGATGGGTGGGGAGACAGATAAGCCTGTAGACAGGGCAAGGCGGGAAGTAGAGGGAGTTCCCTGCAGACAGCAGTGTTTTCTAGGTGAAGGATGGAGCTGAGGTCATCTCCTGAGGCAGGCAGGCGGGCTGGGGCTGAGTGGGGGAGACTGGGATAGAAGGAAGGGAAAGTGCCAAGGCTGACCAAGGAGTACGACCACAGAGCAGGCAATGTGGAGCAAGCTGGCGTCATGCGTGTCAAACGTGTGGTCAGCACGGTCTTGGGTGACCTGAGGAACGGGAGACCTGGTCCTAGTCTTCACTCTGCTAACACCCAGCATTGACCACACACAAGTACCTCATGGCCCCTGAGCCTCCGTCTCCTCAAGTGTAAAACAAACAAGGTGATAGCCTGAGGAAGCAGTGGGAGAGTCTCCCTGCTCCAAGTCCTACAGTTCTGAGGTCTTCCCTGAAGATACAGAGGCCTTTCTCCAGGAACCCCGGGAAGGGAGTGATACCTTCCCATGTGAGGTAGGGAGGTGGGAGAGACTGGAGGTCCTGGGAAGCAGAAGCCCAGCAACCTGCGTGTTTGCAGGGCATGGTGTGGACGAGAGCTGAGGTATGTGAACAGCAACGGACAGACAGGGGCAGAGCAGGAGCCATGATTGTGGAGGGCTAAGACCAGATACGAAACCATTGTCAGTCATTGCATGCCATGCAGGTAAGTCACTTCCTTTTATCTAATCTCATCCGCATATAGACTCTATGGGATCAATTCTCTTATCATCCCCATTCTACAGATTCGGGGAAAAAAGTCTCAAAGAGGCAAAGTGAAAGTGGCTTTAAAGATCTGAGTTGGGGGGCGCCTGGGTGGCTCAGTTGGTTGAGCCACCGAATTCGACTCAGGTCACGATCTCGAGGTTTGTGAGTTCGAGCCCCGCGTCGGGCTCTGTGCTGACAGCTCAGAGCCTGGAGCCTACTTCAGATTCTGTGTCTCCCTCTCTCTCTACCCCTCCCCTGTTCATGCTCTGTGTCTCTCTGTCTCTCAATAATAAATAAACGCTAAAAAAAAATTTTTTTTAAAAGATCTAAGTTGGGCCTCTGGCTCTAGACAGAGAGCCATATTTTACACAGTGAAGGTTCTAGTGCCAATGCCCTGCTAACTGGCTCTCACCTGGGAGAGTTGGTTATTTCTTGGAGTCATAGAGACATCATCGGTCCATTAGGATGCTTACAAAGATCAGGGATATCCTGTCTCCATGAGTTGCCCTGGGAGTCAAATGCCCACTAGAGCACATGGACAGGAGACCAGCAGACTGGCTTTGTTAGTAGCCGCACTGGCCAATCCCAGAGCCACTGCTCCAAGCCTGGGCTCAGCAAACTAGTGTCATCCGTGCACATCATCTCCAAAGAACTATACAACAGTCTGCAATCCAGTCAACCCCGTTCTTTTGCCGAGCGACAAGGGGATCCTCTTCTGTGGGCTCTCCCTCCATTTAGCCCCCAGACCCCGTCAAGCATCTGATCTTGTCTTAAAGATTCAAAATTAGCTCTAAAGTGGATGATAAACCAGACCTCCAAGATGGGCAGAAGCAACCCCCCTTCCTGTCCACAAGCACATAACATTACAAATATTATCAGAGCCTCACAGGCCGATGGGAAGTGAAATCCAGGATCTGTTTCAGATCATTTAGAAGAAAAGTCGTAACAACAATTTATGTTCTGTCTTCAAGAATCTAACAAATTGATTATGTCTCATTTGAACAAAAACAATGGGGCATAGGGGAGAATATGAAATTAAGAAATTTATGGTAAAACAAATAATGGAATCACTCCTTTTTTATCACTTCCCCAATCCTCACAAATAGCAATGCACTTGTTTCTAGAGAAAATGTATGCGACTCCTAGAACACGCTGATTAGAACTTGGCTTAGAAGAGGCATTTTATTCTAAAAGCCTTCTAAAAATGCCAGAAAGAAATAGACTTTAGCTCTCAATATGTTTCTCAGTTGTTATCAACATGAAACCCAAGCAATTCGTTGTGAGTTTTAAGAATCCTGAAAAGACACAGTGAAGCTAGGTAGAAACTTTACAACTTACGGTTTTCTTGTCCTTCAAGGCCTGGACCTGGAAAAGACAGAAGAAATATGCTCATTTCCTCAGCTTTGATTCTCATGAAGTGTAAGGACTGTGGAAAGAGAATAAAAACTCACAAAGCATAAGTGCCAGCAGCACTCCGAGCCACATCTTGCCGTCTTGGGCTGTCTCCAGCTGCATCCTGAGAGCAAAGACTTCAGGCAGTTAGTTCTGCCTTTGGCCCATGCCCCTGGGGCAGAAGACACTTCCCTCGTGGCACAGATAAATCTGCCCTGTGAAAGTACAGAAAAGCACTCTAGTAACTTCTGGCACCACAAGCAGAGACTGACTATAGTGCTGATCAGGTAATGGCTGCCATTGCTTGGAAACTGGAAACAATGAAGCGTGGGGCGGCCCGATATCCCCTCAGGAAATGACTGGCCTTCCTGAGGGGGCCGCTGAATGCAGACTCTTTGTTTTAAAGTTACAAGTGACATTTGCCTTAGTGCTCCTGACCCTCCTGTCTCACCTGGGTTTAGAGCCCCTTCTCACGGCAGGGTGAGAGGCTTCTTCCCTCTTTCCAACCTCTACCCAAAGGACTTCTCTCTTTGGACACCCAACAAGATCTCTTGACTTTCCTGAGCCATTCCCCCCACCCCGCCACCCCAAACCCAACGGGCCTGTCTACACAGCATAAGTTTGGACCTCCTGCCTTTCCTGGCAATGCTATCGGACAGGGCTGACTTTTCCAGAAAACTGCAGGTTCACCAGACAGACCTGCCACCTTGGGGAAAGCTCAGCTTGGAACTTGCTGGACCTAGGAGGCTCTCCCTGGCTTCTGCGGTTGGTTTCAGCGTGAATGAAGGCAGCTCTTTGAGGTATCCATGCCTTCTGGTGGCTTCCCTCCAGACTGTGCCTTTAAACATACAGAGTATATCAGGCCACAGGGAGCTTTCTAAGACATAAATCAGGTCCTTTCACTCCCTTGCTTGAAACCTTGGAATGGCTCCCCACTGCTCTCCAGGGAAAGTCAGTTTATAATCCTCCACAATCCGGCCCTTGCTTACCTCTCCAGCCGGGTCTGTCACCCATTCTTTCCTTGCCCCTACATTCTGGTTGCTAGAATTTATAGTTCCCAGAACACATCACGTGTCTGAGCCTTTATCTTTGCCTTACCCCTCCCTAGAGTACTCATCCCCTCTCCCTTTCCGACCTATTCCTACCCAGGTGTCGTAACTCAGTTCAGGTATCCACTCTTCCAGAATTCTCCTCTGTCTCTCCCACACTGAACCACCCTTCCTCCGCATCCCTGTCTGCATTCCTCACCCCCCTGGGCTTCCCTGGCTGAGACATTTTCTACAGTATGCGATAATGGCCTGTTCCTCACCCACGTGGACAGGACGGCTGGCTGGCTGCATGATCGCAGGGACAGCGTCTGGTCAGAAAACATTAATAGAGTGGATGATCAGGTGAATGAAGACAAGTTAACAGTATTGTCTGAATTAGACTATTACTGCCTTGAGGTCTGAGGGCAGTGTTGTTTCTGAAATGCTACTCTCTGATACTGACACAGGGTAAATCTAAGTCAGGTTCAAACTGGGACAATGGAAACCAAAGACTTCTCTGCTGCAGGGCAAATACCAAGAAGGGATGGCTTCCAGCTAGAAAACAATTCTTCTCTCTGATCTTCGGTTCAGTGGAAGTTATGATAAGAGCTGTGAAAGAGCCATGTAACACAACAGAACTTTTTCCATTGAGCTATTTACTTTTGTTGTTTTGTTTCCTCTATCCCCCTCCCCACTGTAAACTCTCTTCTTAAGCAACCTACTGGAAACCACCCCCCCTCCCGCGCCCCACCCACCTACCAAATTTCTACTTGGCAAGAAAAAAAGAAACACCATGAGTCCTCAAATAAAGGTTGGCTTCAAAGATAACTTTTGTATACTGTGGAGTAACCAGCTTGTGCTTCTCAAGGTGACTTTCAAGCAATGGTGATAAATGTCCCACCCGATGCCCCTAAGTTCCAAAGTAAACTTCTAAAACTTAGTCATTGTTTCACATACAATGCTAATAGTTTTAGCACACCATGAGAAAATAGAGCTTCCTTTCAAAATAAATGCCAATATTTTATTGATTTAATGTCTATTCATTTTTGAGAGAAAGTAAGAGAGAGAGTGAGCAGGGGAGGGGCAGAGAGAGAGGGAAACAGAGGATCCGAAGCAGGCTCTTCACACAGCCCCAAGAGGGACTCAAACCCATAAACTGTGAGATCAGGACTGGAGCCGAAGTCAGACACTTAAACGACTGAGCCAGCCAGGTGCCCTAAAATAAGTGTTGATACTTTATTTTATTATTTTTTTAATTTTTTAATTTTTATTTATTTATTTTGAGAAAGACAGAGACAACGTGAGTAAGGGAGGAGGAGAGAGAGGGAGAGAGAATCCCAGGCAGGTTCCACATGTCAGCTCAGAGCCCGACATGGGGCTTGAACCCACGAACATGTGAGATCATGACCTGAGCCGAAACTGAGAGTCGGATGCTTAATTGACTGAGCCATGCAGGTGCCCCAATACTTTAAAAGAAAAGCAGAAAAAACTATATCCCCCAACTCACACCACGTACCAGAATAAATTCCAAATGGACTGACCCTCTGAAGGTATGAACAAAACCATAGAAGATCTAGAAGAAAACGTGAAAGAATTCCTCATGACCTCGAAATGCCAAAGGCTGGTTCAAGTAGGACTTAAAATCCAGAAGTTATAAAATAAAAGACTGACAAATCATACTCCATGAAAAAAAAAAGTTCTACTTTGCCCCTCCCCCCCAAAAAAAGGTCAGTCAAGAGAAAAAATACAAACTGGAAAAAATATTTGCAATTCACATCATCGACAAAGAGCTAACCTCTCTAATACATAAATATGTAATCTCTCTAATATCCACCCCACAGGCACCATTCCTCATTGCAAACACCTGCTTTCTGTCACTATAGGTTAGTTTGTATTCTTAGAATTTTATAAAAATGGAATCATACAGTATGTAATATGTGGGGGGGGTGTCTATCTTCTCTTATCAGCATAGTCCATTATTAATTTCTTCTTATTGCCAAGGAGTATTCCACTGCATGAATATATCAGCTTTTTTTAAATCATTATTTATCAATGGACATTTGAGTTGTTTCCAATTTTGAGCTCATAGAGAGCTGCTATGAACATGCTTTTGTACAGACAGACACACACTTTGATTTCTCTTGGGCAAATACCCAGGAGTAGAATGCCTGGGTTGCATGATAGGCGTATGTTTCAACATTTTAAGAAACCGCCACACTGTTCTCCCAAGTGGCTGTATACTATTTTACATTCCCACCAGTGAGGTATGAGAGTTCCACTTGTTCCCTATCTGTTACCAACTCCGGTCCTTGGGCTCTCCAAGGAAAAGAGATTTTCTAGAGGCCATACTAGAAGTTCCGGTTTATGCCGGATCTAGCGGGAGACAGCACAGAGGAAAGGGTCTTCATGCTGGGTCTCTGAACCAAGGCTGGGGAAAGTTTTTTTGTTTTTGTTTTTTTTTTTCAACGTTTATTTATTTTGGGGACAGAGAGAGACAGAGCATGAACGCGGGAGGGGCAGAGAGAGAGGGACACACAGAATCGGAAACAGGCTCCAGGCTCTGAGCCATCAGCCCAGAGCCCGACGCGGGGCTCGAACTCCCGGACCGCGAGATCGTGACCTGGCTGAAGTCGGACGCTTAACCGACTGCGCCACCCAGGCGCCCCTGGGGAAAGTTTTTAAAGAGGCTGAGGCAGGAAAGGAGTGCGGTGCAACAGGTAAAGGTGGGGAGAGATACAGGAAGTTGGGCGCACAGGTGCAGTGGACAGAACGTGCTTTGTCATGCATGGCACGTCTCAATGGCATGTTAAATCTCCACCAGGCTTGATTTTTAGTATTATAATGAGGGGCAAAGTCGGTGACAGTTCAGTGCCAGGGGCCCAACCCTACCGCAGACTGGTTTGGTTCAGTCTTCACCAGTCTTGGTAGGGGAGTCCCTCCTTTGGGAGGCAGCCTCTTTCCGCATTCAAGCAAGATATGCTAGTAGGAGGCACTGGGTTTCAGTTACCAAGGAACGCTGGATTTTGTGGTCTGGGTTGAGGGCCCCGGAGTCCAATCGCCGCTCTGTCTCAATTTGGGCTATTCTAGGCCCTTTGTCCTTCCCTATGCATTTTAAAATCAATTTCTCTGGGCACCTTTGTGGCTCAGTCGTTAAGCCTCTGACTTCGGCTCAGGTCATGATCTCACACTTGGTGAGTTCAAGTCCTGCCTCAGGCTCTGTGGTGACAGTGCAGAGCCTGCTTAGGATTCTCTCTGCCTCTCTGTCTGCCTCTCCCCCATTTGTGCTCTCTCTCAAAATAAATAAATCCTTAAAAAAATAAAATCAGGGGCACCTGGGTGGCTCAGTCGATTAAGCATCCGACTTCAGCTCAGGTCATGATCTCACAGCTCATGGGTTCGAGCTCCGCGTCGGGCTCTGTGCTGATGGCTCAGAGCCCGGAGCCTGCTTCGGATTCTGGGTCTCCCTCTCTCTCTGCCTCTCCTCTGCTTGCTTTTTGTCTCTTGCTCAACACAAATAAACATTAAAGACTTAAAAAAAATTTTTTTAATAAAAAAATAAAATCAACTTTTCGATCTCTGTCTAAAAAAAGGCCTTCTGCGATTTTGACTGGAATGGTATTGAACCTGTAAACCATTGTGGGGAGAAGTGACCTTTTAGTCTTAGAGTATTCTGGCCCACAGACATAGCATACCTCTTGACAAACAGCAATGTTGTTGTAGTTTCCGGTGTGCTCTTCTTTAGAAACCTCGTGTCTTTTTTAGTTTTGAAGTCATGTAAATGTACTACCTATTAAAAATCAAATTAAGAAATTAAAGTCTAAAATAAAAGCTGTGCCTCGGGTGCTGGACATTATTTGGAATGACTGTTGTCCCCACCACCCCGGCCCAGACAATACTTACTACAGGGTGACTTGTGTTGAGGCCCCCCGGGAGCCAAGTCAACATGAGGCTGATCCTTCACAGGAGAGCCTCCCCACCCCCACTCACTATGGGTCTGCCTCCCTCTTAGTCTCTTTCTATGGGACCCACTCTTTCTAGTTATCCCAGCAATCTCTTCCTCCTCTCTTCCCCCAGCTATGATGTAAGAACTGGACTGTATACTCTCCTTCATTTATTTTATCCATCGAAAAGATGACCAGGCTCCTTATTCTTTATTTGTACAGCCTGAATGTCTTATTCAAAATTAAAAATATATAAATGGAATGTTTTCTAGTTCAGCTTTTTAAAACTCGTCAATTAAGGGGTGCCTGGGTGGCTCAGTCAGTTAAGCATCAGACTTCGGCTTGGGTCATGAGCTCGCAGTTCATGCATTCAAGCCCCACATTGGGCTCTCTGCTGTCAGCACGGAGCCTGTGTCAGATCCTCTGTCCCCCTCTTCCTCTGCCCCTCTCCTGCTTGCAAGCTCTCTCTCTCAAAAATAAACATAAAAAAAATAGTCAATTCAGTGGCTTTTTATATGTGTGTGGCCCTCACGTATCTCTCCCCTTCTAGCTCTTTGTCCTCAGTGAACTCCATAATAAAAAAAAAAAAAAAAAAAAGTTCCAGAAACTATTTTAGCTGTTTGGTAACTAATTAAGAAACTATATTTCTCCTTACAGTGCTGTTCCCTTTTTCCTCTTTTCGGTAAAGGGAATTGAAGGAGAACAGAGTGGTTTCTACATGCTGTGTCTCTGCCCAAATACCAGGAAAATCACACAAATGTGTAACACAGCAATTCATTAACCACAGGAAAAAACTGCCTGCTGTAATAAGGAAAAAAAAAAACAAAACAACAACAACTCAGGAAGTGCTTCTTCTGAGAAGCTAGGAGTGGTGTTGGGTAAGAAGGGGGTGGGGGCGGGAGAGATGGGGGGAGGGGCAGAGAGAGATAGAGAATCCCAAGCAGGCTCTGCACTGTGAAAGCAGAATCTGATGCAGGGCTCGATCTCACAAACCGTGAGACCATGACCTGAGCTGAAATCAAGAGTTGGACGTTTAACTGGTTGAGCCACCCAGGCGCCCCAATAAACATTTAACAAAAACTAATAATAAAATAAAAAGGGTAAAACCAAAATTAAAAAAAAAAAAAAGACAGGGGCGCCTGGGTGGCGCAGTCGGTTGAGCGTCCGACTTCAGCCAGGTCACGATCTCGAGGTCCGGGAGTTCGAGCCCCGCGTCGGGCTCTGGGCTGATGGCTCAGAGCCTGGAGCCTGTTTCCGATTCTGTGTCTCCCTCTCTCTCTGCCCCTCCCCCGTTCATGCTCTGTCTCTCTCTGTCCCCAAAATAAATAAACGTTGGAAAAAAAATTTAAAAAAAACCAGATAATAATAAATGTTGGTGAGGATGGAGATACTAGAACCCCTCAGACATTGCTGGTGGGATTGTAAAATGATACATCCACGTTGGAAAGCTTAAAAACTAGAATTGCCATATGATCCAGCAGCAATTCCATTCTTAGGTATATATACCCAAAGGAAATGAAAACACGCTTACACAAATACTTGTATGCGGACGTTTACAGCAGCATTACGAATAATACCTAAAAGGCATGAGGAACTCAAATGTCTATCAACTGATGAATGGATAAATAAAAGTGATGTATCCAGACAATAGAATATTATTTGGCAGAAAAAAGAATGAAGGATTGATACCTGCTACAGTATGGATGAACCTTGAAAACATCATGGTAAGTGAAAGAAACCAAACATGAAAGGCCACAGGTATATGATTCTATTTATATGAAATGTCCAAAGTAGGCAAATCTATATATAGAAAGAAGTAGCTTGGTAGTTTCCTAAGGCCGGGGGAGTAAAGGGAAATAAGAGTGACTCTGAATGGGTATGAGGGTTCTTCGTAGGACGGATTACAAAGTTCTCAAAGATGGGGCACCTGGGTGGTTCAGCTGGCTAAGCATCCAAGTCTTGGTCTCTGCTCAGGTCTTGGTCTCAGGGTTGTGAGTTCAAGCCCCGCATTGGGCTCTGTGCCGGACGTGAAGCCTACTTAAAAAAATAAGTTCCAAAAGTTGAGTGCGATGATAGTTGCACAATTCTGTCAATAGACTAAAGACCACTGAATTGTACACTATAAACAGTTAAATGGTATGGTGGGTGAAATACATCTCCACAAACTGTTATTTTTTACAAAGTTTTATCTAATGTTTATTTATTTGAGAGAGAGAGAGTGCCAGCAGGGAAAGGGAAAGGGCAGAGAGAGGGGGAGACACAGAATCCGAAGTAGGCTCGAGGCTCTGGGCTGTCGGCACAGAGCCTGACGCGGGGCTCGAACTCACAAACCGCGAGACCGTGACCTGAGCCAAAGTCAGACGCTTGACTGACTGAGCCACCCAGGTGTCCCTGTGTGAGCCTCAAGAGGTGTCGCCCCTGTTGGGCTGTCAGCTCTGTGAGGACAGACGTGGGTCTGTTGGGCTCACTGCAGTGTCCCTGCAGTCAACACAATGCCTGTGATGTAGGAGGCCCTGCGTACATATTTGCTAAATGAGTGAATGTGCTGGAAGCGCAGATGGGTTGTAAAGAGTCATCATGTACGATGGCGATGCACGGGCCACAGTAGCGGATTTGCTCTCCATGGCTGGCCTCAGGCTGACCTAGACTAAGTGGGAGCTGATAGAAAGCCAGCGTCCGCCCCTAGCCCGATGAGGCCAGATGCAGCCCTGAGGGGGGTGCAGGCCCAAGGCCCCAATGGAGGAGCCCAGGGCCTGACGAGCCCATCGGAGTGAAGGAGGAAGCGTGTGTGTGGGGGGGGGGAGGGGTGGTTTGAAGGGTCTGCATGCTCTTGTGTGAGTGGTGGTCTGGGTTGGAAATGAGCTGGGCCAGGCATCCTGAGAGGCCGCCCTGGTAGGGCTGATCCGATTTAGCAAATAAAAATGCCCGACCCCGACTTACATCTGAATTTCACGAGAGCAACAAGTCATTTTGTAATAGGAGTACGTCCCACGTATTGCACAGGACAGACTAGAAAATGATTTGGGCTATCTGAAATTCAGATGTACCTGGGCATCGGGCATTTTACCTGACAACCGTCACTCGGGACCCCCTCTGTTTCAGGAACACTTATGCCAAACCAGAGAAACGCTGGGACGCTAGGACGTTCAGGGGGCTGAAGCAGTGAAGGTTCCCATGCGTTTCTTTTTCAGGTTATTGAGGGGACAGGAGGGAAAACAGGCACTCAGTGGGGCTGCAGATGGGAGGGAGGGTCAGAAATGCTCTGCTCCAGGCCCGGCCCAGGCCCAGGAGGGCAGTGTCTTCTGGGAGTCCCCACCTAATGAAACAGCAAAGATGTGCCTGCAGAGGGATGGCCTCATCCCAAGCAGGCACCCTGCTAAACACCAGGAAAGACAAAGTCCTGGCCCTGCCCTCGAGGGGTCTGGAGGCTGATTTATCAACAGACTGTTCAACAAAGAGTCAGGCGTGCTGGGAGAAGCTCCCCGCAGAAGACAGAAAATGAGGTGGCCAGAGGTGGCCTTCCCTGGATATTTCTCTCTGGTTTTCCCCATCAGTCTAAGCAGAAAAACGATATCTACTTCTACAACCAGTGTCTTTATCCATCTTCTTGACAATTGACTATCCTCTGACTCCTTCTTCCCAGTTTTGAATCATCCACAGAGAGAATCCCGAGCAGGCTCCTCCTCACTGTCAGTGCAGAGCCCGACGCGGGGCTTCATCCTGATCATGACCTGAGCCGACATCAAGAGTCAGACGCTCCACCGACTGAGCCACCCAGGTGCCCCTGGATCATCCATAGATTTTATCAGAAGGTCAGCAGGGTTCTCATCCAAGTCATTAATAAAAATACTCAGTAGGGGAGTGAAGATACAACCCTACAGCACTCTACAGATTTGCCCCAGGCTGATCCTAATCAAAATTCTTTTGATATAAATGTTCAGCAAGCTACAAATCTCCTTCCTCTGCCGTCATGTATCCCACCCATCTCCATGAGGACGTGAGGCTTCCTCATGACGATATCATAGGTGCCTTGATCAAATCCAGAAGTACTAGCAAACTATAGCTCCATTAGAGGGTGATCACTCTCAATACCATCCAGGCAGCAGTGGTCACAATAACAATAATAAATAAGAGAATATATATTTTTTTGTCTTCACTCTCCTTTGTTGTCCTTTCTATCCAAGACGCAGTAAACTTCACTAAGCTAAGAGGAAACCCTAATCGGTTTATCTTAAGTTCAAGGAAAAATTACCCTGCCAGGAACAACTCTTGGGGAGTGTGCGCGGGGCAGGGGTGGGGGGTGGCAGGGCGGGAGGGGGGAATGGTCATGGTTTATCTAGAGATCAGTAAAACGAATTTTAGATACAAAGAGTGACTTCGGTTTAAAGTACAGGCAGTTTCCAGCTTATCATCAGGTTTTGATCCAGAAGTTTGTTTTCAAGTTGGCTGTTGAGCAAATACAAAATGTACTCGACAAGCAGTCTGACAAACACTGATTAGGTTCCCTGCTCAACCCCAACAAGCCCTTTATCGGCAGTGAGGCTGAGATTGTAACTGAGCCCCAAGTTTCTTCGGGCTCCCAGCTCTGAGCCCCTTCCTATCCAGGGGGAGGTCTGGGCAGTTTCCCTCCTCTGCACGTGGGACTCAGCAGGCAGCTGCCTGTGTGCAGGGATTAGTTTTAAGCCCGCTGTCTATAACTTAAAGACATTTTTCATGGCGCGTAGTCCCCTCTTTTGGGGGACTTTCCAGCAGGAACGGTGTTCCCATTCCTCATGTCACCCCATCAGTGTCTGTAGATTCCCATCTCGATGGGTGCCAGAGCCTCATTTTGCCTGGGGACAGGTGGCAGCCATTTCTCCAAACTGCCTTCTTAAGCCCACAGCATTAGGCTCTAGAAATCCATCGTTCTCCTAATATTTTACTACTAGAGATTGAGGAGAAGTAGCAGAAAACACAGAAGGTGAGAGATAGGAATGTTGGCTGACGGCTGCTGTTCACAAGCATCCCTTTACAGTTTGTTCTCTGTACGCATAGGCTCTGGGGATCTAAGAGAGAAAAGCACTTAGAAATAGTTAAAACATTACCAACCGGGGTGGCTCCCAGTCCAGTGTGCGTGTGTTGCTTCGTCCTTTCTCATGGGGCCGGCAGAAGTGTAGGTCAGCTTCTTATGACCAACTATCACCTCGGTCTGAACAGGAAATCTGGTTGGGGGAACTGCGGAGAAAGCAGAAGCCGGGAACGATGTGAGCTGAGCCACAAGGATGTTCTCAGTTCTCAGCAGATCCCTCCATTGCCTGCTTTGACAGCAACTAATAGCTCCTGCTAACACATTGCCTCTCAGAGGTTTCCCCTCTCCACTGTTTTGGCCAGGCAGGTTTGTGCTATCCCTGGGCTGGGCCTCCCCCTGTTGCAAGTGTAAGGGCAACCTTGTTCTCTTCCAGTATCTAACCTGAAACCCCAAAAATGGCCTGAGTTTAAAAGGTGGGGGAGAGGGGCGCCTGGGTGGCTCAGTCGGTTGAGCGTCCGACTTCGGCTCAGGTCATGATCTCACGGTTCGTGGGTTCCAGCCCCGCGTCGGGCTCTGTGTTAACAGCGTAGAGCCTGGAGCCTGCTTCGAATTCTGTGCCTCCCTCTCTCTCTGCTCCTCCCCTGCTCATGCTCTGTCTCTCTCTCTCTCTCCTTCAAAAACAAACACAAAAAAGGTGGGGGAGATAGGGAATCCGAAAACCATAGATGACAGGGGCCGTGACATCTACCCTCCATAAAGCTCCAGCAGATTATTTCTTAGGCATGTAAAAACTTCATGTTGTGTCTATGCATCCCCTACAATCTTTTTCTAGTGAGTTATGATGGCTCACACTTCAATCAAGTGTATAGAGCTTCAATAAAGTCCTTGTTGAAATAAATGAAATTATGGAGAGGGCCCAGACCTCAGCTGTTGAGAGTTTAGGGAAGGGTGGAGGATGGGGAGTCTGGGCCAGGCCTGATAGAGCCGCCTGTGAAGGTCACGCCCCGGAAGGGTCAGGCCAGGTGTTAAGGGTTAGACACGGCCTGGGTCATGAAGTAGGCAGAACAGGAGGAGTGCCCAGTGCAAGGACCGACAACAGACAGGTGCAGATCACATCAGAACTCTTACAGGAGTGGGCAGAGAGCACTTGCGGCTTCCAGGCAAGAGTTGGAGATGCCCAGAAACTGACAAGGCTCTTCTAAAAATAAGTCATGACAGTTGCACCTGGTTTCTTTTCTTGTCAGGGTCACTAGATTGTCAAAACCATAAAATCCTGTAGGTACAGGGCTCCTCGATTTTAGCAAGACATCTAGCCAGGTCTGTCCCGAAGCCCTTGTGGAGAAGTATGTGCAATCTGCGACTTGTGGGACAACCAAATCAGGAGAGTTTTTAATCAGGAGCGTCTGGGTGGCTCAGTCAGTTAAGCGGCCAACTTAGCGGCTCCGGCCATAATCTCACAGTTCTGGGTTCGAGCCCCGCATCGGGCTCTGTGCTGACAGCTCAGAGCCTGGAGCCTGCTTCGGATTCTGTGTCTCCTTCTCTCTCTGCCCCTCCCTCGTTCATGCTCTGTCACTCTCTCTCTCTCTCTCTCTCTCAAGAATAAATAAACATTAAAAAAAATTAAAAACAAAGTTAAACTTCTGACCTTAGTTCCCAGAGACCACTGAAGCAGGCTCCAGGCTCTGAGCTGTCAGCACAGAGCCCGGAGCAGGGCTTGAGCCCATGAACCGTGAGATCATGACCTGAGCCAAAGTCGGACGTTCGGCTCACTGAGCCACCCAGGCGCCCCTGGGAAGGTTTTTAAAGACAACTGAGGGAGGGAGGGCATGTTTCTAGAGGGCTGTGGAGTACCCTCTGGGCCAACGTTGGGCAACACAGCCTCCAGCAAGAAAGCAAGTGTGCAGGCCAGTTCCCCGGGGACTCCAGCGGCCACGTAAGCCACTCTCCTCTCCAGGGGGAACGTGTACCTGTTGAACATCTTTTCGTCTTACTGATAAATAAGCTTCTAAGAAGGCAAATATTTGTCAAAACCAACACCTGGTGGGTCAGAGCAGTGTTCCTGCTGATTGCCAAGGTTAAACACAAAGAAAAAGGAAAGAAGAAAGCTGTTGTCATTGTGAAGGTGGTTAAGTGGCCTCTGTTGATTGTGGCGGGGGAGGGGGGTAGTCACAGTTCTGGCTGGATGCTAGGAAGGGCCATGCAACAATGAACATGCATCTGTGTCCTCATTGTAGAAACTTGAGCAGATCTGTCTGACCACTCAAACAGCAAGCAGGACAGGAACAAAAACAAAAACAAAATGTAGCCTAAGAGCTCAAGTCTCATGTGGAGCCAGCAAAGGTGGCAGAATGACAAAAGTTCTGGATGTGCCACACAAAACTCAAGAAGAAAGGAGCCCATCTGGGAGTGAGCAAGACTGATTGGTTGACTTTGAGAGGGCCGGCCTGGACTTGATTTTGAGGGAAAGGCCTCAGTACTGGGACTTTCTCTGGGAAGTGGGATTCTCCCCTCTACGTCCCCTTCAAACAACGTTCAGTGAAGCCCTGCCTTATTTTAAATTGACTTGGAGAGGGGTTTTTCAGGAGACAAACAAGACTCTCAGAGAGGTTAGTATGCTTGCCCAAGGTCCCACAGTCAGTTTAAGTGGTAAAGTCTGTTGGAGTGTTGGATGCCTGACTCCAAGGCCTGAACTCCTTGTACAAATGCCTCTAGAAGAAAAGAATTTCAGGGGTGCCTGGGTGGCTCAGTGGGTTAAGCGTCCAATTTTGGCTCAGGTCATGATCTCACGGTTCATGGGTTCAAGCCCTGAATTGGGCTCTGTGCTGACAGCTCAGAGCCTGGAGCCTGCCTTGGATTCTGTGTCTCCCTCTCTCTCTGCCCCTCCCCTGCTCGCACTCTGTCTCTCTCTCTCTCAAAAATAAATAAATGTTGAAAAACAATTTTTTTTTTAGTTTTAAAAAATCAAAAGAAGAAGAAGGAGGAGGAAGAGGAGGAGGAAGAGGAGGAGGAGAAGAAGAAAAACATTTCAGGACTTCATGAAATGCCCCACAATAGGAAAATCTTCGGCTTTGAACAAATACCAAAGGGGTCAGAGTGTGAAAAAGGTGAAGAACACAGAGTATAAAATATTTATTTACCAAGGTTATTCTAGGATGTAATCCTTCAATTTGTTCTATACAACTGTCTTGCTGTTTCCTGTTTCTTTATAACTTCATTACCCGATTAAACAAAATTAAAATAAATAGATGCATACAAATAAAAAAGGCAGCCAAGTTAGGGTATGAGAATAGGCACAGGAAACAGTGCTAATAGACAGACATGAGATTCATGTGATTTAGGACCAAGCTGGGAGCCCGTGTAAACATTTCTAATATTGAGAATGTGAGAACACATGGGGCTTTCTAAATTTTTTTTCAACGTTTTTTATTTATTTTTGGGACAGAGCATGAACGGGGGAGGGGCAGAGAGAGAGGGAGACACAGAATCGGAAACAGGCTCCAGGCTCCGAGCCATCAGCCCAGAGCCTGACGCGGGGCTCAAACTCACGGACCGCGAGATAGTGACCTGGCTGAAGTCGGACGCTTAACCGACTGTGCCACCCAGGCGCCCCACATGGGGCTTTCTAAATGGATCCCTCACAAACCTCAATGATCTGCTTTAATTAGAGCTGTTTACTTTTTTAATGTTTATTTATTTATTTTTAATTTATTTTTAATGTTTATTTATTTTTGACAGAGAGACAGAGAGACAGAGCATGAGCACGGGAGGGGCAGAGAGAGAGGGAGACACAGAATCTGAAGCAGGCTCCAGGCTCCAAGCTGTCAGCACAGAGCCCGATGCGGGGCTCGAACTCACAGACCGCGAGATCATGACCTGAGCCGAAGTCGGACACTCAACCGACTGAGCCACCCAGGCATCCCAAATGTTTATTTATTTTGAGAGAGAGAGCGCATGCTTGCGCCAGCATGAGCTGGGGAGGGGCAGACAGAGAGGGAGAGAGAGTCCCAAGCTGGATCTCATGAACCATGAGATCTAATGAGAGCTGTTTAAAAAGACACCAATTTGCCCAGAGAAATAAAAAGCATGTTGGACACCTGGGTGGCTCAGTCAATTACGTGTCTGACTCTTGATTTCAGCTCAGGTCATGATCTCTCAGTTGTGAGATCAATTCCTGCATCAGGCTCCTCCCTGGGCATGAAGCCTGGGCATGGGGTTCTCTCTCTTCCTCTCTCTCTGTCTCTCCCCTGCTGGTGTTCTCTTTCTCTCTCTTTCAAAAAAAAAAAAAAAAAAAAAAGCATGTGTTCACACAAATATCTGTACATGAATGTGCACAGCAGCTGTGCTGGAATTATTGATAATTCCAACTTTTCCAAAAAAAGGGGCAATTAGCCCAGATGTCCTTCAATGGGTGAATGGTTAAGCAGCGGTATATCCATACTATGGAATATTCTTCAGCAATAAAAAGGAACAAACTATTAACGACAAACTGAGCAAATCTCCAGGAAAATATGCTATGGCCTTCCACCCTCCAGTTCTCCCGGGTCTTGTGTGGAGTGACGCCAGGTGGTGACAGGGAAGCTGAGCATTACGTGAAAAGCTTCCATTTCTTTTTTTTTTTTTTTTAAGTTTCTTCATTTTGAGACAGACAGTGCGCGTGGCGGAGGGGCAGAGAAAGGGAGCATCCCAAGCAGCCTCCGCTCAGGGTTTGAACCCACAAAACCTTGAGATGATGACCTGAGCTGAAAGCAAGAGTTGGATGCTTCACTGACTGAGCCACCCAGGTGCCCCGAGGGTCCTGCATTTCTGCTGGTCCCACCGGCACAGAGCAAATCAGGAAGAACCCGGATGCTCTCCTCCAAGAGGCTCCTTTTCTTGTACTAAAAGGAAGAGGTGATCTGAGCTGCTCTGAAGGCATGTGGCAAGACCACGCCTGTCACCACCTTCTCCCTAATGCTGGGGCCCTCCTGGGATCTAGGGGTTCAGGCCACTCCACTGACAAAAATAAAACATGAATGTTCACACTGCTACTTCCAACCTGGAAAAAACTCGGAAATCTTCTCCCAGGGTGACAAGGAACAAACATGTTCCAAATAATGGGACATTCTAGGGGGAAAGTGAACAGAAACATTTTGAGACCTAAGAAAGATCGTGGATGTTCGAGGAGGTAAAGGGGGGGGGGGGTTGAACATTATTCTAGAGATGCACTAAAATGCCCCAGCTCCTAAGTGGGATGTCTCCCTCCCAGATAATTTCATGATCAGTTGCAACCAGAAAATTATCCTCACATGGACCTCTGGAACAGTGAAAGGATAAATGGAAGGTGTCCTTAGTCTCCTCCTCCCCCATAGATGAGGCCAAAATGCCATCCCTTAAGCTGGCTTACAGAAACGGCCCCTGAGGTTGGCCATGACTTACCTGGGCAGCCACAGAAGGGCCTGATGAGCCTGACAGTGTCTCAAGAACTCCTTCCTGGCCAGGGAGCTTCCTTCACTGTCTCTGGGGTCCCCACTCATCGCCTGCCCTGTGTCCTCACATCAAGAACCTGGCACAGTGTGTGTGATACCAGGGCCAGGGTGCTCTGAGCCGGGTGCTGGCTTCTGGAGAATGGCCTGAGTGCTGGGCCCACCCCAGCAGAGCCAGCTGTCACCAAGCACCAGGTGACAACCCCTGAAACTCATGTAAATGTGGAAGTGATGACACAGGGTGCCTGCCCTCTGAATACCAATCACCCAGGCATTTGCCTCTCCCCTCTCCCCCCTCCCCCCTCCCCCCTCCGCATCTGCCCTCCATCTGCAAAGCCTTACCCTCCAAGAACAGATTGCTCTTGGGGGTGGGGGGGGTCTCCACAAGTGGGTAGGCACTTGCCGTGGAAGAGACCCTGCGCTGCCCATAGATCACATCTGCCTGGCCCTTGGAGAAAGGCTCTGCCCACACAAAGGGACTTTGAGTTTAAGTTTTCTGCCGTTAGCACAATACTACCTGCGACTGCCTGAAAGTCCATTTTTTAAACGCAGCTAGGAAAGCTGAAGGAAGGGGAAAAGCGGGGGCCTGGTTCAGCCCCGGAGGCTGCATTGTTCTCGGGCCTCCGCTTACCCAGAAGGCCCCCACAACCCCTGGGGAATCAAATGAGATTGTTTTTCCCAAGATCCAGCTCTTCAGGTGTGAGCTGCAGTTCTTGGACAACGGTCACTGTGGCATTTCTGCAACAGGAAAGAGGAAGGAACTTCTGAGCTCTGAGCAAGCCCCCAAGCAGCCGCCAGCGAGGAGGAAAAGAGCTCAGTTTCCATAGCAATAAATCACGAGGAAGCCAGCCAGGGATAGTCGGCAGGAGGACTTTACCCTTCCGCTGGTTCTCTGCAAACACATTCCCAGCTCCAGGGTTGGTCTCTTGCCTGCTGCCCCTCCAAGCTGCGCCTCCAGAACCACAGGTAGAGGAAGGCTGCCTGTGGATGAAGTGACACACGCTGAATAAAAACCCAGTAATAGTAACTGCCCTTTATCATAGTGCACTAAGTGATTTTACATGCACTGTGGCCCGGTCCTATGTCAGTGCAGCTAACAGTAACTCACCCATGGTGCCATGGCTGGTTAGGGGCCAACCCAAGGGCCTTTGTTCTTACCACCCAGTTCAAGTTCGTCCTGTTTTTAGCTGGAATTATATCATCTTGGCAAGGTTGTTCCCTGTCCATTAGAAACTTTAATCAGGGGCACCTGGGTGGCTCAGTCGGTTAAGCGTCCGACTTCAGCTCAGGTCGTGATCTCACAGTTCGTGGGTTCGAGCCCCGCGTCGGGCTTTGTGCTGACAGCTCAGAGCCTGGAGCCTGCTTCCGATTCTGTGCCTTCCTCTCTCTCTGCTCCTCCCCTGTTCGAACTCTGTCTCTCTCTCTCAAAAATAAATATTCAAAAAAAAAAAAAAAGAAACTTTAATCAATCAAATCCATACACACATAAATACAAAATAGAAAAATCATTAACATTTAGCTAATGCCATTTGGGACAAAATTATCCCAATAACGAGATTTGTGGAATGAAAATAATGGAGGGGCTGTTGATGGTGAAAGAGTAGGAATCCCCAGTCTGCCCAGATTTACGGAAAATTCCAAAGGAGCAAACAGCCCTTTGCACTTCTGATAATCAGGCTATCAGTAGTGAATTTTTTACAGGACCGAGGGAAAGTAACTCGTTCCTAGTTGTCACTCTTTACATGCATCTGACTGTATTTTTCTTCTAATGACTAAATTCCTTTAATAAGCATTCATTTCATTGACCCCTCTGGCTTGAAATAGTAGGACACAGCTGAAGGGAGATTTAACTTGTTCCCCCACCCCCAGCCCCACCCTGTGACTTAAAAGAAAAGCAAGCAATAACAAAAACAAAGTGGTTGCAGGCAGAAACAGTTAATGGGTGCCACCTGTCCTTCCCCTGCCCATTTCAAACTACAGACCTTTGACAATGGCGCCATCTAATGGAAGATTAGGTTAGGCACAAAAATCGTTTCTTTTACCTTCACATTTACCAGCAGTAGCTTCTTCTAAGCACTTCGTTATCAATGGACACCTCCAGGACTTATGTCACTCTTGGCTATTATTTGTTTCTAAACATATCATTGATGTAAAAAATTATATTAAAATATAGCATAGGGGCCCCTGGGTGGCTCAGTTGGCTGAGCGTCCAACTTCAGCTCAGGTCGTGATTTCACGGTTGGGTTTGTGAGTTCAAGCCCCGTGTGGGGCTCTGTGTGGACAGCTCAGAGCCCAGAGCTTGCTTCGGATTCTGTGTCTCCCTCTCTCTCTCTGCCCCTCCCCCACTCATGCTCTGTCTCTCTCTCTCTCTCTCTCAAAAATAAACGTTAAATTTTTTTAAGTATTTCTAAAAAATATAGCATAGGGATGCCTGGGTGGCTCAGTAGGTTAAGCGTCCAACTCAGTTTCAGCTTAGGTCATAAACTTGCTGTTCATGAGTTCAGGCCCTGCATTGGGCTCTGCACTGAAAAAAATCCCTGCTTGGGATTCTTTCTCCCCCACTTTCTCTCTCTCTGCCCCTCCACCGCTTGTGTTCTCTCTCTCTCTCTAAATAAACTTTAAAAAAAAGATATATATGTAAGCATACATACTATAATAAATAAATAGGATAATGTTTTTTTAATTTACCTTTTTTACCATGTTATTTTATTTATTTTTTATTAAAAATTTTTTTTAATGTTTATTTTTGAGAGAGAGAGAGAGAGAGAGAGAGAGAGCATGAGCACAGAATCTGACATGGAGCTCGGACTCATGAACTGCAAGATCATGACCTGAGCCGAAGTCGGATGCTTAACCAACTGAGCCACCCAGGTACTGCTAGTTTTTATTTTATTTTTAAAAATGTTTATTTATTGGGGCACCTGGTTGGCTCAGTCAGTTAGGTGTCTGATTTTTGGTTTTGGCTCAGGTCATGATCTCACAGTTCTTGAGATCAAGCCCCACCATGCTGGGCTCTGCTCTGACAGTGCAGAGCCTGCTTGGGATTCCCTCTCTCTCCCTCTCTCTGCCTGTCCCCTGCTCATGCTCTCTCTCTCTCTCTCTCTCTCAAAATAAATAAATAAACTTAAAAAAGAATTTAAGTAAATTAAAATGTTTATTTATTTATCTTGAGAGAGAAAGAGAGGGAGAGAGTATTTGTCCGCGAGTGGGACAGACAGCGAGATAGAGAGAGAAAATCCCAAGCAGGCTCTGTGCTGTGAGCGCTGAGCCCAACGTGGAGCTTGAACTCATGAACGATGAGATCATGACCTGAGCCAAAACCAAGAGTGGGATGTTTAACTGACTGAGCCACCCAGGCACCGCTGGATAATATGTTATATATTTCTGCAATGTGCTTTTTTTTAACCTTTTGCCCATTATGAATATATTTTCATTTATATACATACAGAATTACCTTATTTTTAAAAAATGTCTCCAAAAGATCTCATTATGTATGGGAATCATTTTTGGGGTAATAAAAATACTCTTTTTTTTTAAACTATAATTATTCTCATTTTATTTTATTATTTATTTAGAGAGAGAGGGTGTGAATGGGGAAGGGGCAGAGAGAGAGAGAGAGAGAATCTTAAGCAGGCTCCACACTCAGTCCTACACAGGGCTCGATCCCACAATCATGGGAACATGACCTGAGCCAAAATCAAGAGTCCGACACTTAACCTACTGATCCACCCAGGTGCCCCCAAAACGTTCTAAAGTTAGATTGTGGTGATAGTTGCACAGCTTTGTGGTTATACTAAAAACCCCCAAACTGTGCACTTTAAATTTTATGGTGTGTATATCTCAGCAAAACTGTTTAAAAGAACAGGATGTCAAAAAACATACCATTGTAAGGAATGCCTATCATTTAAATAACTAGTTCCCAATCGATGGGCGCTTAAGTGTCTGCAGTTTTTCATGATTACAAGCAAAACTGCAGGGATGCCCTGTGCCTACCTTGGCACGCTTGTAGATCAAGAGGGAAATTTCTAGGTCTATACGACACAGCTCTGGATGCAGGATTCCGATGCTAGCTGGTGTGGTAGAAGCCCCTTCAACTTTCTTCCAGGAAGATAAATGTTTTGACATTTGCTGAAGTAAGTGTTCTGTTGAGGATGGGCCTGTGTTCCCCAGTGATCGTAGGTAGGGGAGGAGGGAGATGTGGTTTAGTCTTCTTACTACAATCTACCATAGCTAGGTATGGCCAGGCACCTTGGTTAGTACCCCAGATCTCCCTCTACCAGCTGCAGACTTAGATCCGTCTGTTCCCGAATGGTTTTTCCCTTCTCGAAACAGAACAACTCACAGTGTTACGTGGACGCAGGGAGCTGGTCCATCTGACGGACCGACCCCTGGCTAGCAAGACCTCAGTACATGCTAGATCCTCCCCACGGGTTCTCGAGAGACTCTAGATGAGTGTGCAGCAAATTCAGAGGCAGGGCAGACCCTGGTGAATTCAGTCACATGATGCAGTTCCTGAGTGGTGACCCCCACAACTGGGAGGTCACCAGCTCAGTCCAGGCATGGACACCAAAGTCGCTTATTCCCAGCTGTGGACAGATGGAGGAAAGTCCAAGAAGAATCAGGAGAAGGAGGGCAAGGCCTGCATCTGGCCTTGTGAACTCCTCCTACCCACCCCAGAATCTTCAGCAGCCCCTTCCCTGGGAGGGGTTAGGGGGTCAGTTGAAATCATTCTGGGACCCAGGGCTGGGGCTGCCTTCTCAACAGCAGCCCAGGCCATCCTGGATGCAGGAAAACTGGAAAACAGACAAAATTACCAGAGCCCCTGCCAGACCCTGCCGCTGTGAAGAATCACAAAGCCTCCTTCCTGTAAGGACACCAGTACGACTGCATTTTGACTAACTACATCTGCAAAGACCTCACTTCTGAGTAAGCCCATATTCTAAGGTTCTGGATGGATATGAAGTCTGGGGAGCACTAGTCAATCGAATACAGAATCCTTGGGAACAAATAAGATACGAAACGAATAATGAATTGCAGCCCAGAACATCTGCTATAGGGCCCAGCCCAGAGTATCTTTTTATACTGTGCAGGAAAAGTACAAAATAAACAGTTTCTGCTTGTGCAATGAAAAACAGTTGGATTATCGTAACAAAAAACATGAATAGCCTTCAGAGGTTGTGAATAAATGGGGTTCAGCAGCTGTAATGTGAAAAGTTGAAAATACTAAATATATGTAATCAGAATGGTAATCATATGCTGGCAAAGCTCATTGCTCTAATAAATTCTACAATGTCAGTGAGCAAAATAACGAAAAGAATACCTTAAATCTGACAGGTGTGAGGTGGTATCTCATTGTGGGAATGCAAACTGGTGCAGCCGCTCTGGAAAACAGTATGGAGGTTCCTCAAAAAATTAAAACTAGGACTACCCTATGACCCAGCAATTGCACTATTAGGTATTTATCCAAAGGATACAAAAATGCTGAATTGAAGGGGCACCTGCACCTCCATGTTTAGAGCAGCACTATCAACAATAGTCAAATTATGGAAAGAGCCCAAATGTCCATCGACTGACAAATGGATAAAGAAGATACGGTACATATACACAATGGAATACTACTCAGAGATGAAAAAGAATGAAATCTTGCCATTTGCAACAACATGAATGGAACTAGAGGGTATTATGCTAAGTGAAATAAGTCATTCGGAGAAAGACATCATGTGATTTCACTCATATGTGGAATTTGAGAAACACAACAGATGAACATAGGGGAAGGGAAGGAAAAACACGATAAAAACAGAGAGGGAGGAGGCAAACCATAAGAGACTGTTAAATGCAGAGAACAAACTGAGGGTTCCTGGAGGGGTGTTGGGTGGGGGATGGGTTAAATGGGTGATGGGCATTAAGGAAGGAACTTTTTGGGATGAGCTCTGGGTGTCATATACAAGAGATGAATCACTGGGTTCTACTCCTGAAGCCAAGACTACACTGTATGCCAACTAACTTGAATTTGAATTAAAAAAAAAAAAAAAAGAATACCTTAAATCTACTTCACACAGATAAAAATTCTGGAAATTTTCAAATCAAAATTGTGTCTATACAGCAAGTGAGGGTATTCACAAAATGCTGTCAGAATTTTTAACACAATTTAATATGTAGTTTTATCATTTTTTTGAATTTTTTAAATGCTTTCATTTACATACAGTATATAGATAGCATGTTTGTTTGTTTTTTTTAAGACTTGATTTATTTAGTCCAGTGTTAAATTTACAGAATAACTGAGCAGGTAGTACATAGAGTTCAATATATGCACCCTGCCTCCAACTCCATAGTCTCCCTTATTATTAACATTTTGCATTAGTGTAGTACATTTGTTACAATTGATGAACCAATACCCATATATTATCATCAACTATAGTCCTTTATTTATGTTAAAGGTCACTCTTGGTGTTGGGCACTTCTGTGGGTTTTGACAAATGCTGTATGACATGTATCCAACATTACAGTTTCTTAGAGAATAGTTACACCAACCTAACAATCCCCTCAGAAATTAGATTCCATGAGGCCTTTTTCTCTCCATGGCACTTCATCTCCACCCGACAATATTCTAGAGTTGAGTTATTATTATTATTATTATTATTATTATTATTATTATTAAAATCCAAGTTGGTTAACATATAGTGTAATAATGGTTTCAGGAGTAGAATTTAGTGATTCATCACTTACATATAACACCCAGTGCTCATCCCAATTAAGTGCTCCTTAATTCCCATCACCCATTTAACCCACCACCCACCCAAAACCCCTCCAGGAACCCTCAGTTTGTTCTCTGCATTTAACAGTCTCTTATGGTTTGCCTCCTCCCTCTCTGTTTTTATCGTGTTTTTCCTTCCCTTCCCCTATGTTCATCTGTTGTGTTTCTCAAATTCCACATGAGTGAAATCATATGATATCTGTCTTTCTCTGACAGACTTATTTCACTTAGTATAATACCCTCTAATTCCATCCATGTTGTTACAAATGGCAAAATTTCATTCTTTTTCATCTCTGAGTAGTATTCCATTGTATATATGTACCATATCTTCTTTACCCATTTGTCAGTCGATGGACATTTGGGCTCTTTCCATAATTTGACTATTGTTGATAGTGCTGCTCTAAACATGGAGGTGCAGGTGCCCCTTCAAATCAGCATCTTTGTATCCTTTGGATAAATACCTAATAGTGCAATTGCTGGGTCATAGGGTAGTTCTAGTTTTAATTTTAAAAATTTTGTTTAATATTTACTTATTTTTGAGAGAGACAGAGCACAAGTGGGGGAGGGGAAGAGTGAGATGGAGACACAGAATCCAAAGCAGGCTTCCAGCTCTGAGCTGTCAGCATGGAGCTTGATGCAGGGCTTGAACTCTTGTGAGATCATGACCTGAGCCAAAGTCAGATGCTTAACCAACTAAGCCACCCAGGAGCCCTTATTTTTGTTTTTTTGAGGAACCTCCACACTGTTTTCCAAAGTGGCTGAACCAGTTTGCATTCCCACCAGCAGTGCAAAAGTGTTCCCCTTTCGCTACATCCTCACCAACATCTGCTGTTTCCTGAGTTGTTCATATTAGCCATTCTGACAGGTGTGAGGTGGTATCTCATTGTGGTTTTGATTTGTATTTCCCTGAGAATGAATGATGTTGAACATCCTTTCATGTGTCTGTTAGCCATCTGATGTCTTCTTTGGAAAAGTGTCTGTTCATGTCTTTTGCCCATTTCTTCTCTGTTTCTTTCTTTCTCTCTCTCAAAAATAAATAAACATTTTAAATAAATAAATAAATAAATAAATAAATAAAAAGTTGTAATTATTATTGGTCATCAGGGGTTGAAGATTTAACATCATGAGTAATATCCTTGATGGGAAGAGGGATTCTCTATTGAGACTACACATTACTCCATGGCTACCTATTTAAAAGAATTCATTGGAAAAGTTCAAGGCACTTCCCCATATCAGATCATCCCCGACAGTGAGCCCTGTATCAAAAGACTGCACCAACCATTTCTAAACATCAACCAAATTTTGGACAATATGAGAATGATTTGATTAACAATTTGCAGAAATATGTATATCACTTCTTAAGTAGCTTTGTATCACATGGTTTAGTTTACTCAGAAATCAAGCAGGGGCGGTGGTGGAATGTGTTTTAAAATTTTTGATCTGTGCATTGAGTTAATAATTATTTACATTACTCCGTAGGTTAAATCTTTTGGAGGGGGGGTTGTGGGTTTCTTTTCTTTTTTTTTTTTTTTTTTTTTTTTTTTGGTTGTTAAATATTTGTAATACCTCCGCACACCTCACAGAGATTTTGTAAGGATTGAATGAGATTATCAGTGTAAAGTTCTCAGGTAAGAGGAATAGACTAACTTTACTGTTAGTAAGCATGACAGGTCCACGGATGGATTTTTCTCTTTCCATTTGAGACTTCCCTCTTGATATATCCGTGTAACCTTTGACAAATTACCTTCCTCTTATGGGGCCTCGCTAACGCACCCCTACCAATCAGTACTTACCAACAGCTGTTAGTAGCACTTCCTCTGCTCTCTAAGCGTCCAAGCTGCGGTCTGCAAGTTTCCTGACCCAGCTGAGTTTCATACAGGGAAAATGTTCTAGACACGTCAGCTCTTCTGAATGTACCCCTGCCCCTGCCCCCCAGTCCTCCTGGGCATGAAAGTCCTCAGGGACTGGCCCCGTCCACCACCCAGGCAAGGATGCACGAGATACTGGTGGGGAAAGTGTCAAACCGGCCATGCCTGCAAAACCTCCAATTTCCTTTGGCAACAGTTCTGACATGGAGAAGGATCATCCCACCAGAGATTAAACTTGTGAGGTTCCTTCCCTCCCTCTCTTCAGCAAGAGAAATTACCACCACTATCCCAGCATGAAAATCACCACTGGGGCGCCTGGGTGGCACATCCGACTTCGGCTCAGGTCATGATCTCACAGTTTGGGAGTTGGAGCCCCGTGTTGGGCTCTGTGCTGACAGCTCGGAGCCTGGAGCCTGCTTTGGGTTCTGTGTCTCCCTCTCTCTCTGGCTCTCCCCTTCTCACGCTCTGTCTCTCCCTCTCTCTCTCTCTCTCTCTCTCAAAATAAATTAACATTAAAAAAAAAAAAAAGAAAATCACCATCAATCACTGTCGTGTTTTTTATAAGAGGTGCCCAAAAGCAACTGAAATAAAATTTTTTTTTAATGGTTATTTACTTTTAAGAAAGAAAATGTGCCAGCAAGGGAGGGGCAGAGAGAAGGGGACAGAGGACCCAAAGCAGGCTCTGTGCTGGCAGCAGAGAGTCTGATGCGGGGCTCAAACTCACGAACTGCAAGATCATGACCTGAGCCAAAGTTGGACGCTTAACTGACTGATCCACCCAGGTGTCCCAAAAGCAACTTTTTAAAAAAGTTTACTTATTTTGAGAGAGACGGGGAGGGAAGGGGCAGAGAGAGAGAGAGAGGGAGAGAGAATCCTAAGCAAGCTCTGCACTGTCAGTGCAGAGCCCAACGTCGGACTCGAACTCGCAAACCATGAGATCGTGACCTGAGCTGAAATCAAGAGTCGGGTGCTTAACCGGCTGAGCCACCCAAGTGCCCCCCAAAAGCAACTTTTACTATCAGAAGGGAATAAGGGCCTTCTATGCACTGAGAGTTAACTAATGATTTGCTTCCAGACAGTGGCCAGGTGGCAGACCCTGGCTTTGCTCAGTCCCCCAGGGGCGGCTAGGTGTGAGACCCAGAATGACTCACCACCACAGGATGGGACATGGGGAGGCCAAGCAAAGAGCACCTGGACTGAATGCACACAGTAGGTTGGACGATGTCCCAGAAGGACATGTACCTGGGCAGGAAACTGACTTCCCCCAGAGAGAGCCCCTGTCCACAGAAAAGTGGGAGACCTATAGGGCAGGCCTTAGAGTGGCAAAAGAAATCACCACCAAAGTGGCCTGGCCAGATCACAGCTCCCTCCACTTGGGAAGCCCTTCACACTTCCTACTCCCCACTTCAGACTGGTGACACTGGAATATGTGGCTTTACTTCTTTTGTTTAAGTTTTTATTTATTTATTTTGAGAGAGCGAGCTTGAGCAGGGGAGGGGCAGAGAGAGAGGGAGAGAGAGAATCTCAAGCAGGCTCTATGTTCAGTGCGGAACCTGCCCTGGGCTCGATCCCATGACCCCGAGGTCACCACCTGAGCTGATATCAAGAGTCAGATGCTTAATCGGCTGAACCGCCCAGGCGCAGCTATGTGACTCTACTTCTGCATACATTTCACAGAGCCAGGAGAATTCTAGATGGAGTAGAAGTGAATCACAAGCCTCTCTGGGTTGTAACGTAGAGACTCAGAGACTGCTGGGGGCCCTTGTTACAATTCAGAGTCCCAGGTTTTATTCCTAGTAAGTCTGGAGTGGGGCCTAAGAACCAGCATTTAATATAATATTTAATACAAGGCATTTCTTTTTTTTTAATTTTTTTTAATGTTTATTTTTGAGAGAGAGACAGAGTGTGAGTGGAGGATGGACAGAGAGAAGGGGAGACACAGAATTTGAAGCAGGCTCCCAGCTCTGAGCTGTCAGCACAGAGTCTGACATGGGGCTTGAACCCATGAACCACCAGTCTCTTAGTACAAGAACTCATTGGGGGAACACAGGTCGGTCAAACCAACCAATCATATTTTGTTTCAAACTTGTCTAGGCACCTCCAATGTCTTTTACGTTGTCAAAAAAGAGGAAGTTCCCTAAATGACTCACCAGTATGGGGTCATCATGCCTCCTGTGTCCTCCTCCCTAACTTCTTCTGGAGCTGTTTCAAGAAACTGTTCTTTTAGGGCATTTTTTTCTTCTCTCGCATGTATGGCTCATTTGCCGTTTTGAAGCTTGTGTCTCCAAACCAAAACGTGATGTGGAAAAAGAGTTTTCTCATGTTCCTTTTCTCTCTCTCAGTTCAAAGAGCTGCCCTGGATTGTGAATGGAGGAACAGTAAGTTTCATTTACTTCCTTCTCTCTTTTACCAAAACTCTTTTCACCGACACGTGAAGATGGTCAGCTTTCAGCACGACCATTCACGAATAAGTCTTTCTTTGCTTTTTGACGAACAACCAAAGTCAAGTCTTTTCTGTTACCTACAGTTTAAAAGGAAATGATGGGAGGGAGGGAGTTGAAGGCTCTTTGCTGAGGTTCAGAGATTAAATGTTGAGATTGCTTTTACGCTGAAATGTTTCTTTCTTTCTCTGTTGTTATTGGTTTTTTTTTTTTTAATTTAGAAAATCAACACATAATCATTGTAAAATAATCCAAGCAACAAAATAAAAATATATATTGGGAGGTGGTTTATCATCATGGAACTAGACCAGCCAGGGTTGTGGTCCTAACCCCGGTTTCTACCATTTTCCAGCAGGCAGGCTGGCTCTCTGATGTAACTACCTGACACTTAATCTCTTTCCTCTGTGATGTGAGGATAATAACATCACCTACCTGAGAGGGTTCTTACGAGGACTCGGTGAGACAAGCCATGTCCCTTAGCACAGAACTTGGTATATGGTAAGCTGTCAGTAAATGCCAGCCCATGCTGCTGTGACTAGATGAAATATGAAAGTGCTGTTGTGCTCTCCAATTCTCCATTTCCAGAAGCAACCACTTATCAACAGTCATTCTCTATTCGGTACCATAGGAAACAAACTCTTCTGTGACGTGTCCTTTTTAATTTATTTTAAAGTTTATTTATTTACTTGAGAGAGAGAGACAGAGCAGGGGAGAGGCAGAGAGAGAGGGAGAGAGAGAATCGCAAAGCAGGCTCTCCACTGTCAGCGCGGAACCCCATGTGGGACTCAAACTCACGACCCTCAAGATCATGACCCGAGCTGAAATCGAGAGTCTTGATGCTTAACTGAACCACCCAGGGGCCGAGTCCTATTTTTAGATGACAATACATCACAGAAATCCTTGTAAGCAGTAGATGTAGACTCACCTCTCTTTTTTCAACGGCTGCTTGGCATTTCATAATGTGACTCAGCCATAGTTCATGTAACCACCCCCCTTACTGATTTATCCATTTTTTTCTTTGTAATGTAAACATCCTTTGTGGACACAGGAGAGGGGGAGAGCATCTCTGGAGGATAAAATCCTGGAGGTGAAATCGCTGGGTCAAAGGGCATGTACATTTGAATTGTTAAGTTGCCTTCTCAACACGCAGACCGGGTACCCAGTCACAGGGTGAGTGTGTCCCAGCCTTCTCCAACAGTGACACGATCTGTTTTTAAATTTGTGCCAATCCGATGAGTAAAAAACAATATCTCAGTGCTGTTTTGACCTCATCACTTGTGAGCCAGAGCATCTTCTTCATGTTTATTGGTCATGAAAGCTCCAGAAGTTCTATGGAAAGGAAATTTAGGGACAGCCGTCTGGTTGGAAGGAGAGGAGAGGCTTTATCTTGAAGCTGAGCTTCCAGAAGCTGAGAAAATGTCAGTTGTCCAGATCAAAAAGGGGAAGGGAGCTTGATGACATTTTTGAGGGGCCTAAACTCCTCCTCCACCCAAACTGTCCCGTGGCCCTAGCATTATTTAATGGCCTTTTGCATTCATTCTTCTGGAAATTACCTATTCATATTATTTGTCCATTTATTTGTCTTTTTCTTATTCAGTTGCCATTGACATATCTATATATCTATATCTATCTATATATATACATATATGAAAATATATATACATGAAAAATCTTTGCTTTCATTTATATGTTAAGTATTTCCTTTTAGATTGTCACTTGTCTTAATTTTGCCATAGAAAAGCTTTAAGTTTTAGGAGAGTCAATTTTTCAGTCTTTTCTTTGTGGCTCCAATTTTTGTATCTTATTTGGAAGAGATTTTCTTCTCAGGTGATATAAAAACATTTTCTAATATTTCTTTAATTCTTTAATAATTTTATTCTTTTACATTAGATTTTCTGATGAGGGTTATTTTTTTCCTTGGCATTTTAAAATAATAAAATACAAATATACAAGCTATCAAAGACTACTAGCTAGTGTCAAAGGACTCATGAGGGGCTCCTGGCTGGTAGAGCATGTGACTCTTGATCTTGGGGTCATGAGTTTGAGCCCCGTGTTGAGCCCCATGTTGTGCCCCATATTGAATATAGAGCTTACTTAAAAACAAACAAACAAACAAACAAACAAACAAAAAACAAAACAAAAAAGGACTCAGGAGCTGGTATAGAGATGCTTCCCATGGCCAAAAAATGGGACAATAAAAATAATAATTGCAATGGATTGAAATACATCAAATATGTAAACTATGAGTTCATAATGATTCTTTTTTAAAAAAAATGTTAACATTTATTTATTATTGAGATATAGAGAGAGACAGAGCATGAGCATGGGAGGGACAGAGAGAGAGGGAGACACAGAATCCGAAGCAGGCTCCAGGCTCTGAGCTGTCAGCACAGAGCCCGATGCGGGGCTTGAACTCACAAACCATGAGATCATGACCTGAGCCGAAGTTGGACACTTAACTGACTGAGCCACCCAGGTGCCCCAAGTTCATAATGATTCTTAAACAAAAAAATAACAACAGTGAAAGAAAAATATCCTGTTACAAGATGCTAGGAAACCAACTCATTATTTTCAGAACCAGTCAATAAAGGAAGAGAATCAAGCATTTATCCTGCTTTTTCAATGCAAACTGTATCTCCATATAACCATAGTTGATGGGGGCAAGTTTCTCTTTATAGAATTATTTCAGATAATAAATGGAAAAGGAATGACTTAGTATATCACCATTTTGCAACCTCTAATCAAATAATGCTTCCAAGTGATTATTGTCAAAGCCGACTAAGAAACAAAAAGAGAGATGACCAGACATTATGTGCCTCGTAATGGAAGTGCACACTACCCTCGTGCATTCTTGCTAAATAAAAGCTAATCTGGGGGCACCTGGCTGGCTTAATAGGAAAAGCATGAGCCTCATGATCTTGAGGTCATGAGTTCAAGCCCACATTGGGTGTAAAGATTACTTAAATAAATAAAACTTAAAAGAAAAAAAAGCTAATCTAAATTTCATTAAATTCAGGGGACAAGGGACAGAGGACCAAGGTAAAGGATACCATGGGAATGTGATCAACAAAATCCAGACCATGGAAAACACTATCGAACAAAGAGCTTGCCATCTTCCACAAATAAATTGCAGGGGGAAAGAAAAAGATGGAAACATCTACAGATTTAAAAAGGCATAAGAAATAGGGGCGCCTGCGTGGCTCAGTCTGTTAAGCGTCCAACTTCAGCTCAGGTCATGATCTCACAGTTTGTGAGTTTGAGCCCCTTGTCAGATTCTGTGCTGACGGCTCAGAGCCTGTGTCTCCCTCTCTCTCTCTGCCCCTCCCCTGCTCACTCTCCATTTCTCCCTCTCAAAAGTAAATAAACATCAGAATTTTTAAAATAAATAAATAAAAATAAAAATAAGATGTAAGAAACATATCAACTAATTACAATGCACCGTTTTGGATCCTAAAAAACCAAAACACAAAAACAAAAACAAAAACAAACCCACCAGGAGACAGGAAAACTTGAATACTAACTAGATGTTTGATACAACATTTCAAAAACAATGTTAATTTTTGGGTGTGATAATGGTATTTTTACAAAAAAGAATCTTTACCTTTTAGAGCTACAAACTATCACTGTCCTCCAGGCAAAGATCACCAAGGACACATGTGTAGTTGAACAAAGCTGGGTGTATTGACTCTTGGAAGTGACAGCAAGTGTGTCCCATGGGAGCCACGGGATGTCTCAGCAAGAAGGTGTTAGAATCTTATGATAAGATTTGGACTTATGTTAGGTGATTTTGGAGGGAGATTCAAAGCAGCAGGCTTTCCTCTGGATTGGATGCTTTCAGGGAGTGAGGATAGTGATATGCTTGGCCATCTCAATAATTACGATCTAAAAGACCCGAAGAACAGAGCAAGGCAGAGTCAGGGCTGATGAAGATTCAGTAGTCACTCATATCAGCCAGTTCAGGGGGATGTTTGGCCATTTTTATGGTTTGGACGATGCTCACATCTTTATCTGCGTTCGGAGATGATCGTGAAATTATCTTGTGTTTGTCTCAATCCAACATGGTCACAGGGTCTTTGTCTGGTATTGGTGTTCTTAGCGGTGGGTCACTTCCTAGCCAGGCCGGTTCTCACTTGTCAAGGGCTGTTTTTATTCTCAATACTGAAATTTATGGAGGAAATAATATGTGGTCTTGGACTTGTTTTAAAATAATGGAAGGGGAGGTGCCTGGGTGGCTTAGTCGGTTAAGTGTCTGACTCTTGATTTCGGCTCAAGTCATGATCCTATGGTTGTGAGATCGAGCCCAGAGTTGGGCTCTGTGCTGGGCGTGGAGCCTGCTTATGATTCTCTCTCTGCCCTTCCCCCACTCACATGCCGCTTCCCCCCCCCCCCCCGTCAAAAAACAAAACAATAAAAATAAAAATAAAAATAATAGAATGGGATGGGAGGCAGATGAAGCAGTTGTGACTACGAGTTGATACTTGTTGAAAATGGGTGGTAGGCCCCTGGGGGATCATTACGTACTCTTCTCTACTGTTGTATTAAAATTTTTCTGAAATAATAATTTTTTTTTCCGGGGCGCCTGGGTGGCTTACTTGGTTAAGCACCCGACTTTGGCTGAGGCCATGATCTCACAGTTCACGGGTTTGAGCCCCGCATCGGGCTGAGTGCTGACAGCTCAGAGCCTGGAGCCTGCTTCAGTTTCTGTGTCTCCCTCTCTCTCTGCCCCTCCCCTGCTTGCCCTCTGTCTGTCTGTCTCTCTCTATGTCTCACTCTCTCTGTGTCTCTCTCCCTCTCTCAAAAATGAATAAATATTAAAAAAAAATTTAAATAATTTTTTTTTTCAAAATAAGAAATTTAAAAGAAATAGTGGTCCAAAAAGGTCACCAGACATAATGTTTGGTCAGAGAACCTAGAATTTTAATATTTATTTCAAAAAAAATTTTTAATGTTTATTTATTTTTGAGAGAGAGAGAGTGAGAGTGAGAGAGAGAGACAGACAGACAGAGGGAGAGTGGAGGAGGGGCAGAGAGAGAGGGAGTCACAGAATCCCAAGCAGGGTCTGTGCTGTCAGCACAGGGGCTAGGTCTTACGAACCGTTAGATCATGACTTGAGCTGAAATCACGAGTACAGACTCTTAACCGACCGAACCACCCAGGCGCCCCGGAATTTTAATATCTCTAAGTCAGCACAGCCAGTCTTAAGGGAGTGTCTTTTATCACACTGTACACCTGCAACTAATATCACACTGTGCGTTAAGTAACTGGAATGAAAATTTTCTTTAATTTATTTATTTCGAGAGAGGCAGAGATAGCGCGAGTGGGGGAGGGGCAGAGACAGAGAGGGAGACAGAGAATCCCAAGCAGGCTCCTCACTGTCAGCTTGGAGCCCAATGTGAGGCTCGAACTCACGAAACCGCGGGATCGTGACCTGAGCCAAAAACCAAGAGTTGGATGCTTAACCGACTGAGCCACCCAGGCGCCCCCTCACTAGGATTTAAATTTAAAAAAAGAAAGAAGGAAACATTAGAGTGTCCACTTCAAGCTCTCACCAGCAGAAGAGCTAGCAAGCACGGAAGGGCTGGTCAAGGCCACCCATCCGTCACTGGAAGGAGCCTCTGTAGGTGCTGAGGCTTTCCTCACACACCGGTCAGCCTGGCTGGGCCGACAAGAAAGTTCTCCAGGAATGAGCGTCTCTACCCCTTGACCCACAAAATGTGGCCAGATTACCACTTAGTTATTAAGCGACATTAACAAAGACTTTTTTCTTGTGTTACTCTGTTTTCCAGAACTCCTTTCTCCAAGTTTGAACTCAAAAACAAATGCAGTCACAAGGGGTCAAAATGTGTCTTTAATTTGTTCCAGCCAGAACCCATCACTACAGATCACCTATCTTTTGTTTCGGCATGAGAAGCACCTGAGAACCCAGGAAGGCAAAGGCGAACCCATGATTTTTAACCTAAGCGTCTCAGAAGCCCATGATTTGGGTCCCTACAAATGCAAAGTCCAAGTTTCTAACTGTTCAGTTATCAAATACAGTCATGAGTTCAACTTCACCTTTGTTGGTAAGTAGAGACTCATCCCTGGGGGGGCCCTGTGATTTGTGGGATACTTTCCTGTCCTAGAATGGGCTCTCTGCTCTCCTGTGAATACTCACTCAAGGGCTTGGAAAGTATGTCACTGAGATCTTTATTCTTATTAATTCCATTTTGCTTGCTCTTCCGAAGACTTTTTTTTTAATGATTAATAGACTTCTTTAAGCTATTATAATACATAGGGTCATCGTTGCCAGACTTAATATGAAATGTTAAATGGTCGATCCAATTTTCCTTCCTAGATAAGTTTTTCTTTCCTATTTCTGTCAGTTTTGAAAACATAATACCAGAAGAAGGGGGACCCAATTCCTAACAGAGCTCCTAAGAGTGAGGTCTTGGGATTGGGATAGATATTTGCTGATCTTGCATAGGGCCCAATGAATTAAGGCAGGATCTTTGGTGAGCCCTCTGTGGCTGAGATCGTTGTACTGAAGCAAGTACTCCCATTTAGGTTGGGATCTTTTTTTTTTTTTTTTAATGTTTACTTATTTATTTTAAGAGAGAGAAAGAGCGTGCATGCAAGGGTGCGAGTTGGGGAGGGGCAAGGTGAGAGGGAGAGAATCCCAAGCAGGCTCTGCAATGTCAGCGCTGAGCCCAACGCAGGGCTCAATCTCCCAAACAGTGAGATCATGACCTGAGGCGAGATCAAGAGGTGGGAGCTTAGTGACTGAGCCACCCAGGCGCCCCAGGTTAGTGTCTTATGACCAACCACTCAGTTTGCGCCTTCTGGGCTTCCACAGATGTGCCTGTCGTATTCGGCTGGGTGGAAGATAGCAGGCATGGTGGCCAACTGCCAAGGCTGGTATTTGGGGAATGACATCGTGGCAATCCGGCATACCTCTTCCAAAGACTCATTGCTATTTCAAATAATGATAGCCTGATTGCCTTAGACAAAAAGCCTGATGTGAACAATTTGGGAAATTGTTGAGATCTTTTCTAGATGCTTTATTCTAGGATTCCCATCACGTAGGCAAAAACTACTTTTTCTCTGAAGGTGCAAGAAGACTTAGAATCAGTATTGGACCCTGCGGCAAAGGTCTTCAAAGCCCCAGGTCTTTTCCAACTTCTTCCCTTTGCAGTGACCACCCAGCAGGCATCCCACCAGCCAGCACTCTTCCTGCCCAACCACATCTTATTACTGCTATATTTTTCTCTCCCATCTTCCCACCCAAGCCTCTCACAACCTAGCATTAATGGTCTCATTTATAAAGGTGACCTTGATAAAGGACTTCTGAGAGAGGGAGAGAGGGTTTCCAGGTAATATGTGGGCATGGAACCTGGAGGCTTCTAAACATAAGAGCTCTGACTCACTGATCGAATCTTTGAGTGATTCTCTAGGTCTGTGCTCTCTAGCATAGTAGCCACTAGCCACGTGTGGTTATTTACATTTACATCCAAATTAATTAAAACTAAATGAAGCAAAAAGCTCAATTTCTTAGTGTATTCAATAGCCACAGCCAGCCGGTGGCTGCCTTGTTAGTGCAGACAGAACGTTTCCATCATTACAGAAAGTTCTACTGAGCGCCATTGCTCTAGTGCAAGGGTTCTTAGCATTTTAGGTTATAGCTGTCTTAACAATCGAATGATAGTGATGGGTACTTTTCCTGAGACATATTCATGAGATTACAGATGCAAATCTCTGCATAAGGCTTTTAGGAGATCCCGGTTAAAACCAACCATTTTAGGACAGTTTTGAACCCAAAATGAACAGAAGCCATATTGTAGAAGAAGAGTGAAGAAGGGGCAAATCCTTACAAACATGGTCTTAGGATGTGGTACATGACGTGAGGGCAGGCCCTCCGCTGATAATAGTCCATCTAGGCCACCAGGCTGGACTGGGCCGCCTTGTACTGCAGAAAGAGCAACGGGGTGAGCGTTGGGGAACCTGTGCACCCCTGGCTTCCCGTGCAACTTTGCATATTCCCTTTAGATGCGCCTTTGCTATATCTCCAGCCCTCAATCATTAAAATGGGTTAAATGGGAAAATACCATTTAACATGGGTTTTAACTCTGGGTGGGAATCTCAGTCTTTTGTGGGCAGCATGGGGTGAGGAGAGTAGGCACTTACTTGGCAGAGAAAACATACGATTGTCCTTCAAATCACTGAGATTCAGTGTGAGAAAAGATGTCAAGACCCACTATTAGTGTGGGTTTCCTCCATTTGAATAACGGGGACCTACACTCCTGTAAGGAATAAGCCCAGTTTTAGATGGTTTATGAACTTGATGACTGAAGCCTTAAATCAGCTGATTAAAAAAACCCCAAGTCTTCATTTCCTGAGCTTCTGTCCCACAGATATGTATAAAGTCTTCCCACATCCTGCCTTCCAAGTAAATGCACAAGTTTCCTGCAATTTGTCATGGCAACTACACTGTCCTGTAGAACTATTTTGATAGATTATAAGACTGTTTCAGCCCCATTTAGATCCAATTAGTAGATATCTATTGAGTGCTTACCCTGTGCAAGTAATTGTGTTGGGTATTGGGTGTTGCTGGGGTTTCAGTGATGCCTAAGACATGTTCTTGTTCCCAGCCCAGTAGGGATATGAGCCATGAACACAAATTCACTAATTATTGACTCAATCATCAAATATTTGATGATATCCCAAATGTGCCAAACCCTGGATATACATTAAGTTTCTGCTCTGGTAGAGCTTACAGTCTTGTTGGGGAGATACAAAACCCAAGTACCCAAACAGATTCATAATCACAAACGGCATTGCTTGTTATGAAGAAAAAAGAAACTGGCACAGTGATGGAGTGAGGCAAGGCATGGTGGAGTGATCTACTTAGGTAGGGTAGTTAGGGAAGGCCTCTCAAAGGGGATGGCATTGAAGTAGAGCCTTGAAGAATGAGGAGTTAGCTATGCAAGGAGACAGAGAAAGAGGGCTCTAGTCAAGGGACACTAGCCTGTTCAGGAGCTCCAACTTGGGAAAGAACTTGGCTGGTTGGGAAGGACCTGATAGGAAGCTGGTATGGCCAAAGGTCAAGTGAGGAGAGTGTAACCCCAGGTGAGACTAGAGTGGGAAGGGGTCAAGTCAGGCAGGGCCTATGACCCAATTTATCATCTTCAAAGTACATTCTAGGTGAGGCAGGGCAAGAGAAGTTGGGGACTGGTTAGGAGGCTCTTGAAGTCATCCAGGAGACAAACAATGGTGAGGACGGACAGACATGGATGGATTCCAGGTATATTTTGGAGGAAGAAGCAGCAGGATTTGTTTGATGATTGGATTTGGATTCACAGTAGTGAAGGTGAGGAAGGAATCAAAATGATTTCCAGATATCTAATGTGATCCACGATAGGAGTGCTGCATTTACTGAGATGGGGAAAACTAGAAGAATGGGAGGTGGGGGAAATGGAGAGCTGTTCAATGGGTATATGCAAGATGAGTAAGTTCTCCAGATCTTGCTGTACAACATTGTGCCTGTAGTTAATACTACTGTATTGAGCACTTAAAGATTTAAGAAAGTAGATCTCCTGTTAACTCTTCTTACCATGGTAAAGTAAGTAAATGAATGGATGGATGGGTGGATGAATGAATATATATCTAAATAAAAACATTTCTTTTTTTAATAAAAACATTTCTTAAAGAATGGGATTTTGTTATATGCTTATCTACCTACTGATTTTTCATTAACTAGCAGATCAGCTAGAGTTCAGTTTCAAACAGATTACATTTGAGGGGACCATGAGACACCCAAGTGTATCACATAAGAGGATGGGCCAAAGACGAGAGGAGGCAGAAGAGGAAGCACTTCTGCCTGGAGGATTTAGGCAAGTCTTAAAGGAAACGTGGCAGCTGAATGAGTCTTAAAGGACTCCTTGAAGTTTTTAAAAATATAACTGGGTTAGTGAAGAGTAGCAACTCCCTTACTCTGATCACCATGATGCTGTGACACCCTTTTACCAGTCAGTCCTTTCACAAACTCTCAGTAAAGTTTACATCTTTCCAGTCACTTTAGATATTAGTCCTTGGTCCAGTTTGGATCATCCCATCTCAGTGAGGAGTCCATGCGCCCTGCTTTCTCATGAATTGTTTCAACTGCTCCTTCCTGAACACTACAGGATATAGATTTCAGTTCCATTGGAAGAATGTCCCATCAGTGCTCTTCCCAAAGTTGCTCTCTGAGGCCACCATCACCAACCAGGTGCTGCCTTGTCAAGGATGTTGCTTCAGGGATTCTGCTCAAGGGAGGGGTGGAGCAAGGAGACTAAATCATTTTCCTTGCTTTTACTTATACTTGGGTCCTTGTATTTCATTGTTTCTGTGCCAAACTGATATTGTTAAAAAAAAAAAATCTGTTTGAGAGTTGGCCCTGGATCTGCTGGTTTACTAGCTGTGTGAGTTTCTTACCTCTCTGAATCACAGTTGGTTCATCTGCGGAATGGGCATGATATTATCCTCCTTGTAGTACTGTTGTTACAAAGTGAAATGAGGTAATGTGAATAGCAAGCCTGGTACATGATGGATACTCAACAATTATCCTTCCTTTCCTATAATACTGCTTTATTACTGAATTATTAAATAAATAATATAGCTGGATTCTCCCACAAAATACCCATACCACAGGGTTTTCCCTGACAGAGTTAAGCAGACCCACACACTTCCTGTTGAAAAGTTCTCTTGAATCTATCAGGGTTACTTCCTGCTTGTGGGAGGAAGTAGAAGATAATCATTCAGCTGAATTCTATAAATAAAAATACAGTTAGAAAAGATTATATTTTTAGATTTATTTGATTAAAAAAAAACAATGTAGCCTTATAAAGACTGGGACTAAGAGCGCCTCTCAACTTCATACTTGGAACTAGATCTTTGACAGAATTACACTCGTTGTCAACAATAAACAGATGGAGAATTCTGCTGAAAGGCAAGTTTGTGCTTTGATTCCTCAAAGTAAGAGACACCCTCTACCCTCTGGTGTTCTCAGCACCCAGCTTGTGCCACATTGAGTGGAGCTAACCATATACCATTGGTCTTTCCCACTGGGCTGCAAGCTCCTTGGCTTCTCAAGAAGGGTGTCATTATCTTTGTGTCCACAGTCAGGAATAGAGGTTCAATCCATGCTGGTGGACTGAGTGGGTGAATCCATTCTGCTCATCCCTTTAACACATACTTTCATTTGCCTAGACCCAGTGATTACACCAGTGCTGAACGTTAACGTCATTAAAATAGAAACAGAACGACATATAATACTGCATTGCATCTCACTCAACGGCTCTCTGCCCATCAATTATACTTTCTTTGAAAAAGATACTGCCATATCACCAGCCATTTCCAAGTACGTAAGGGAGCCCGCTGAATTCAACTTAACCAAGAAAAGCACTGGCGGAAGGGAAGAGTATAGGTGCAAAGCTGAAAACAAATTGCCTGACCACGCAAAATACAGTCAACCAGTCTTCATCAATCCCTTGACAGGTAAGGGCTACCTGAACTCTTTCGACAGGCTCTGGATTTGCTTCCAAAAACTGCAGCCAGCCTCTCCCCTGCCCACGCACTTCCCACTTTGGCTGTATGCATCCAAAGGCCTTTCCTTTGGAAGGTTCCACACAAATTCTGATGGGGTTTCTTTCTGCCATTCAAAAGAAGACGAAAAGCCTAGAAGCTAGGTCAGGAAGAAACCTTGCAGTGAGATTTCCTGACTTGACCCTGCTTCCTGCCTTGATCTCCCACTGCCCAGGTTCTAAGCTAGCACATTAGAATTTGCATCTTTCTTGGGCTTGGAGCCCGGTCTTGATTTTCTTCTGCTTTTTCATTGACTTCTAACGCCTGTGCCCTCCCATTTGGCTGTTTCTTGCCCACTACTAATGCTTGGTGAGTCTAGACTTCTGGGACCACCCTTGTGGTGAGAAGGGCCCCTGTGCCAGTCCTGTGTTTTGGAAGGCACTGCTTTGGTGCTTCTTGGCCATGTATCTTCCCACAGGCCGAGGGGCCCAGGGGAACATGAGAAAGTGCCCACCTGGACCCTGTATCTCCACTTTCCTAAACCATATTATGGGTACCTGCACCTGAATTCCCTACCCAGTCAGATCAGAAGCCTCCTTCCAGGGCCTACACAAGTCTTGTTCCCAGCTCATCCTCCCAAGATTGTACCAGGGTAAGGATAGGAGCATCCCTGGACTCAAGTGTAGGGGGCTGCTTGTGGGGGGGTGTGGACAGCATTTGGACATGCAGGCTAGAGGATCCACGTGCAGGCGAAGCCCCTTGGGATGCACACCAGAGCTCGAGTGGAAAGCTGGGCTGGGCCTGGGGCTAGGGCTGCCTCTCTTCATGCTGCCATATTCTGGCACAGAAGTCTGAAGAGTCTGAGAATTCTAGATTCAAACCTGGCTTTCCAGGTCCTTATGAAGTGACACTTGTCGAGGTAGGAGGAGGGTAGAACAAAAATGAGGTTAGCTAAGGCAGTAGGCACACTTGGGCATTGAACACTTCACCTAGCCTCATCCACAGAAGAACAGAGCCCACACCCTGCTCTTTGGTAAGTTCTAACAGACGAGGCAGCCTGTTGGACTCAGGCTCCAGAGTCCTGCTTTTGCCTACAAACCACAGCCCTTCCATTTACTAGCTGTGTGACTGTAGGAAAGTCCTCTATCCTCTCTGAGCCTTACTCATGTGTAAAATGGGAGTGATATCAATGAGATAAATAAGGCAATGCACACAAAGTGCTTAACACAGCATCTGGCGTGTAGTTAATCACGAACGGTAGCTGTTTAGGTGACATAAATCATGCCAACATGACTAAGGGCTTTGCCCAGTAAGTGGCCAGGCTGTTCTGAGCCTTATGACTAACAGTGTGGCCAGGAATCTGGTTCAAGGCTGTGCTGTTTTTCTCTTCCTTTGTGCGACCCCTTGTGGAAGATGTATTTGGTTGTGACTTTAAGAACTTCACTGACTAACAAGTTACCTCTCAAGAGTTGCAGGTGTCCATAGTGGTCTGAGGCAGTTAAATTAGTTAATTTAGGAGACGGTTGTAAACTGCCCTTTCCAGAACACTCTACAGTTCAATGTCATTGGAAAAGAAAGCTGTGCGGTAACCAATGAACCGCTATCTTCTTCCAGGTGGAGGCAGCTGTCCTTTCTGTGTGCAGCTACTGCTTCTGGGATTATTGCTGGTGCTAATGGTGATAATCCCAATTCTGACATTTTGGATACTACCAAAGTACAGAGCAGGTAAGTTCTTTTGGCAGCTTTTCACGGTTTTCCGTGGGCGTTGGATACAGAGAACAAGAGAGAAGGTGAAGAGGAAGGGAAAGGAAAATTAAAAATGGGATACGACGAAGGGGGCGCCTGCGTGGCTCAGTGGGTTGAGCATCCAACTTCGGCTCAGGTCAGGATCTTGCAGCTGGTGAGTTCAGCTGTGAGCCCACACTGGGCTCGCTGCTGTCAGCTGAGAGCCCGCTTCTGATTCTCTGTCCCCCTCTCTCTGCCCCTCCCTCCCTCCCTCCCTCCCTCTCTCTCTCTCTCTCAAAAATGAATAAGCATTAAAAAAATAAAAGCAAATTGTAAAATACGCATAAAAAACCAATAAACATTACCATCTTAACCACTGTTCAGTATACAGTTCAGTATAAGGACACTGCCACTGCTCCACAACCATCACCACCGTCCGTGCACGGAACTTTTCTCATCTTGCAACACTGAAATCCTGTCCCCACTAAACCCTCCCCATTCAGCTCCCCTGACCCCAGCCCCTGACAACCAGCATTCTCCTTTCTTCCTCTATGAAGTTGACTACTCTGGGGACCTCATCTAAGGGAATCCTAGGGTGTCTCACCTTTGGTAACAGGCTTATTTCACTCAGCGTAACATCCTCAAGATTCATCCATGTTGGGCATGTGTCAGAAATTTCCTTCATTTCTAAAGCTGAAGAATATTCCATCACAGATACATACGTAGATACAAATACATATATCCGCTAAATTTATCCATTCGTCTGTCAGTGGAGCCTTGGGTTGCTTCCGCCTTTGGGCTATTGTGAGTAATGCTGCTGTAAACATGGGCACACAAATCTTAATAATTTTTTTAACAAAAGGCCCCGCATGTTCGCATTGCACTGGGCCCTGCAAATGAGGTGGTGGGTCCCGACCGCCAGCTCCGCGAAGGCAAGAGCTTTGCCTTGTAATTGTCCACCTCCTTGCTGGCCCTGCCCTTCCGAGGAAGCTCCGTAATTGAAGATGAACTCGAGCAACACGCCTCTGCCTCACCTCAGGTGCTGCATCAAGCCCCAGGCACTGCTTTTCGCCAGTCACCTCTCTGGACCACCTCTCCTTAAGATTTTGAAATTTGGCCTTTTCACTTGGCCCACAAGTATGGAGGAATATCAAGATTTGCACAAAAAACCAGGATGTCTCCATACCAGTGAGCCGAGGGGCGTTGGGCAGGCTCCTTCACTTGCTGGAGCCTCAGTGTTCTGACCTGTAGAATGGGGAGATACTGTCACAGCTAGGGAGAGACCTAAGTGATGCCTGTTAGCCACCTGTGCCTCCTCTAGAGAGTTTTAAGTCAGAGAAGTCAGGGACTCAGTTGACACAAAACTTGAAACTAGATGTCAAAATGTATACATCTTATACCTTTTTACAACCTGTCTTCCCTTCTTACAAAAAGCCCAGGGTCTTGCAAAAGTGGAATTAGCATTCTTGATTACTGGCCAGGATTCAATAGAACTCGGCTGGGTAATTTACTGTCTCTTGCAGATATTGCAAAGCTTTTTACAGACTGTTCTTTGTCAGCAAAGGAAAGAAAATGTGTCTCTGGCCAACCCAAATGCAATCTGCGTAATCTGGTGGGCAAAGGATGTTCCTTGCAGACCCAGGGAAATAAATCAGAAGGGCTTCTGGCTTGGAGAAGCGGGTGATATGGATTCCTCACTGAGCCCATGGTTTTCCTTCAATGGATGACAGTGTAGGCCATCGGAGCAGGGTCATTCTTTGTTTTGGAACTTTGGGGGATTCGGCTCCTTGGCAGAGGAAATGAGAAAAATGTGGCTGAATTGGTTTAATGTGTCTGTACCAATTTACGTAGGAAAAGCTATGAGAGATGAGGCACCCAGAGACTATGGAAATACACCCATGGAAATTGGAATATACGCAAATGTCTGTGAAACTCAAGCAGGTAAGAGAACTTTGTTGGGTATTTTGACTGGTTTGGTTGGTTGGTTTCAGGTTTCGTCTTTTAAAAAAATTTTTAAGGTTGTACAGACACACGGGTACAAAAAAAAAAATGAAGAAAAGTTATAGAATACAAGGGCTCCCTCCGACCCATGACGTCCAGTTCCACCCTGCCGGTTTAACCATCGGTTTTTAAAATCCTTCCACAGATACCCTATGCATCTGGTAGCAGGTCATAGCCATGTCATCCTACGCCTTGATTTTTTTCACTTCACAACGTATCGTGGAAATATTTTAATGTCAATTCGGAATGATCCGCAGGGTGTTCCAGAGCCTCTTATGACCCCCTCTTAATGCAGGCATCATATGCTGCTTTATGGTAAATAGACCCAGGGCAGGGCCTTGGTAACGATGAGAATAAACCCGGCCAACTGACTGAGGGCCGGCCTTGTCCCCAGGCATGGCGCTAAGCAAATTACCTGCTCTGTACTATGCAAACACCACTGACTCCCAATTTATCTCGTTCCCATAGACTCTGTGCCAGGCTTGGAACCAAGGCAGTGTGTTCACACAGCCCAAGATGGTGAGTGCTCTCTGGGAAAAGTCTAGAGGCTGCACACCATTTCGAGGGCAGCTGGCTAAACCCTGCCCTCGAAATGGTGATCAGAGATTCGGATGACAGGCCTAGTAACTCTGTTCCCTGTCTTTTGCCCAGGAACTGGACACTCCCAGGAGATACATTATGCTACCCCCATTTTCCAGGAGGTGGCACCTGGAGGTCGTGGTGAGCCACAGTTTGGGATAAGAGATGCTAACAAAATGAGACCGCGGTCCCTGTGAGGCCACCATACTCTGGGGCTTTAGAAGCCCAAGGACGGGGTAGATGGGGGCAACATGCACACCTAGGGTACCAGTAGCAACCAATACCACAGCTCCTAACAAATGACATTGGGAGACGGGTGGGTAGGGAAGAGGGAAGGATGTGACATAGTGACGTATAAAAAACTCAGAGAGGAGGATACGGGGGTACTCCTAAACCATTTTAAAGAATAAATTGTTTGTATACAGTCCAGGAAAAAAAACCCAGTTAATTCTTGGTTCTGTCAATCCACCCAGCTACTAAAATGAGATTTTTTTTTTTTTTTTGAGGGGTGGTGGTGGTTGGTTTTTAGAGACTCTATGGATATATACATTAGTTTTATTGAATTATTTTCTCTTTTATATTTCAGAAGCCTGTAATGATTGTAAAACTGGGTCTATCTATTCTGAGCTCATCAGAAGATGACATTTAAAGCTCCAAGCTACATCTCAGAGTAAGATGCTTTTTATGAAGCTGATTTACATGAAGAAAAAGCAAATTTGACTGATACTTAAAAATATCTCACTGGTTACCTAAAATAAATGACTATTTTTCATGATCAAACACTATTCCTTTTTGGGTACATCCAATCCTGTCATCAGATAATAGTTTTGTCAGGTGAGATCCTGACTGGTGACAGGTTTTAAATGCTTTCGCTATTTTTAGGCATGGACCATTCTCTCCCCATTGCCACATCGTTAAAAAAGAGTACTTGTGGGTCGCCTTGGGTGGCTCAGTTGGTTAAGCATTGGACTCTTGATTTCAGCTCATGATCTCACAGTCCTGAGATCGAGTCTCCCCCGGGGCTCCACTTGGCACGGAGCCTGATTAAGATTCTCTCTCTGTGTCCCTCCCATGCTTTCTCTCTCTCTCTCTCTAAAAAAAAAAAAAAGAGTAATTGTTAGACCACTGTGCTTTTCGTGTCTAAATTCTAAAACAAAAATTGGTGCCTTTGAAAATGTGTCTGAAGAAAACAGTCCCTATAGTTACACATTTATTACCCATTGCTGTTTTGGTTTGCTCTCAGATTTTGGAAGGCTGCAAAAACATTTATATTGATTTTCATGGACTTCCTCAGTCCTCAAGACTTAGCTAATATCAAAGGCATGCCTTTATGTGCTGCATTTCCCAGCAGCATTCTGTAGAGAGAACAGTGTTGTGTGGGAGAAAGGAGAATGGATTACTTTGACTGTTTTAACAAATTACCACAAACTAGTGGCTTAAAACAACAGAAATTTATTTTCATAGTTCTGGAGACCAGAAATCCAAAATCAAGATGTCGGCAGGGCTGGGCTCCCTCTGAAGACCCTAAGGGAGAATCCTGCTCGTCTGCTTCACTTTCCCGTGGTTCCTGGTGTTCCTTGGCTTGTGGCAACATCTCTCTAGTCTCTGACTCTGTCTTCACATGGCCTTCTCGTCCTTTGCCTTTCCTTTATAAGGACACTGGTCATTGGATCTCGGAACCCCCTGGAGAATCTGGGATGGCCTCATCTCAAGATCCTCAATTATAGCTGCATAGACCCTTTTTTCAAATTAGGTGACATTCACAGGTTTCAGGAGTTAGGACACGGACTTAATCTTTTTGGGGAGCCACCCATTCAGACCCCTACAGGGGACAAAATGGTTTCTAGTTTAAGCCTCTCATCCTAGGAGTTATTAGTAACATCCAATAAAAGCCAAAAGGCATTTGTAGACAACCAAAACAACATGGCCAAAATTTTTCTGCTCTGCTCTTCTTCTGGGTGTTGCCTGAACCTCTGTCTTAATCGCTTCCAACAGTGGACCTCTGACTAGAAAAAGCACAGCTACCAGTTATTAGACACTAACTGTATAACATTCTGTAAGGCCGATATTATGAACTTGCTTTTACAGGTAAGGAAACTTAGACTCAGATGCGGTAAGTAATTTTACAAGGTCACCCACAGCTTAGTGGTGGTTGAATTGGGAGTTCAGTCCCAGCAAAGATCAGCAGAAGCACTGGCCATGGAAATGCCTCTTAGGGTGGGAAGGGATACTGTGCACACAGGTCCAGACTAGAGGATTGTGTTGTCATAAGGCAGCATTCATGAGCATAATTTCTGCCCTTTCTCTGTTGATATTTGTATTTGGGGGAAATCAGTATGTCACAGAGGCTAAGAGAGTAAGGAGTCAAACAGACTGAGCTGAATTCAGGCTCAGTCATGTTTTAACTGTGTGACTCTGGATAAGTTATGGGCTTCAGTTTTTTTTCATCTGGGGGGTGAGAGCAAAGTGGGGGGCGGGGGAGACAAATAAATACCTGCATCATGGAGCCACTGTGAGAATTAGCTCAGGTAATGAATGTAAAGGGCTTGGAACAGGGTCAGGCATATAATAAGAATTTTTAAAAGGCTACCTCTTTGTGGTATGATGCTTATTCTTGAGTCATACCAGTTGGCTGCTCCCCTTAGAAATCTTGAAGTCTTTGTGGTCATAAACTTGGCAACTCAGTCACCATTGGCCTCTTCTGTCTTGGGCTCCCTCCTAAAGCAGAGCCTGAGACAAGGACTTGGGTGCAGGTAGCCTATATGTCAGGTGACCCCAGGCGCTGGGAGTGAGAGAGCAGGTACAGTGAAACATTTCAGAGGAGGGAAAGTCAACTCAGGGCGGGGAGGGGCCAGCAAGCCAGAAACCTTACTGGGAATTGGATTTGATCCAGTTAAGACCTTCTGGAGTTTTGAAGTCCAGAATGCCTCTGGGTTTCACAGCATGCCCTGAATCGACAGCCTCTCATTTTCTCCTTGCAAAGCTTTTAAAGCACTTAGTAGAAGCCAACCAAGTCCACAATCCATATAATTATGATTGCCCTGTGCCTTTCAAGTGCTAAAACCATGGAAGAGCCTAGTGCTTCACTTTCTACCTCCGTCCCCTTTCCCACTGCAGGGGAAGGTCTTGGTAATTGTAAAGTAATTGGGAGGCTATGGCGTGCAAGTGTTATCACCACCCCCTTCCAACATCACATGTTGCCATCCATCCAAGGGGTAATTCCGCTTCCCAGCACTGCTTTCTAGGGCCTTCTGATACCCTGTCTTTTCCTGGGCTAGCCCTGAAAGCAGAGCCTGAGATAAAGCCTTCTGAGCAAATAATTTATCTGGGAGGTGACGCAAGCATCAGGTACTGGAGGAAAAGCCAGTACCAGGGTGTACTGTTGAGTTGGGCAACTGGGGCTTGATCTCACTGGAACCTTCTGAGCAATGAGAAGATGTTTCTTAGAACTGTCTGCCTATGGGGCGCCTGGGTGGCGCAGTCGGTTAAGCGTCCGACTTCAGCCAGGTCACGATCTCGCGGTCCGGGAGTTCGAGCCCCGCGTCGGGCTCTGGGCTGGTGGCTCAGAGCCTGGAGCCTGTTTCTGATTCTGTGTCTCCCTCTCTCTCTGCCCCTCCCCCGTTCATGTTCTGTCTCTCTCTGTCCCAAAAATAAATAAACGTTGAAAAAAATTAAAAAAAAAAAAAAAAGAACTGTCTGCCTAAGCACTGATAGTAAGAAGCGGTTACCCATTGACTTCCATCCCTGATTGGCTGAGGGTTGTCCCAGGAGGGGATGCCTCCCCGACTTCTAGGCTGTGCATGTGGACATTCCAAGTGGGTTTCCATGGGCGTCTCACGCAGGGCACTGCAAAGCACCAGGGCAGAAAATGATATGTGTTGCACGCTTGAAGTGAGAAGCTGTCAACACAAAGTGAACGAAGTCCCAGATGCAGCTGGAATCAGAGGTGAGGCCCCGAGGATGTGACACAAGATACAGAGGTGGTGGCTACGCCATCTCGCCAAAGTTCCTTTGTGAAAACAATAACTGCCATGTGTTGAGCATACCAGTGTCCAGCTGCTATTAAGTGCTTTGTGTGCTTATATGCTTCCATAGTCCTCACGATTCCCTCCCCATCCAGCTGCGACTTCCTGTGGCTTCCCACTCCACCGCCACCCCCCCCCCCCCCTGCTGCTCCCCACACACGTTCTGGCTTTCAGATTGAATTGTTCAGGAAGGGAAGAAGAGGAAAAGGAAAAGGAAAAGACCTACTGAGCTTTCATTTCAATAGCTACTTTGTTTTCAGGTCTATTTCAGCTTCACTTTGGTTCTTTTTCCATACTGTCTTTAGTTTTGCCTGTTTTTGCATTGAATACAAATGGAATCATGGAGCAGTTATTCTTGTGTCTGGTTTTTTTCTGCCCAACATTGTATTTGTGAGATTTGTGAGGTGCAGCATGCAGCTTTAATTGTGTATTTCACTACTAAATAGTATTCCATTGTTTGAATATACTGTAACTTATCTATTCTGCAGCTGACAAACATTTGGGTTGTTGTCAACTTGGGGCTATTACAAATAATGAAGCTGTGACTGCTCTTATGCAACAACATGTCTGCTGCTTCCATGTGCGTGCAACTATGTTGAATATGTATAGGAATACAATGACTGGGTCATGGGATTCATCCCCATGTTTATCCCCAATGTAAGGAGATGATGCCATTATATTTTCCAAAGTGGTTCCATCACCTTTCTATCACCTTTCCATTCCCTTGAATGGTAGACGATGTCATTTTATTTATTTATTTATTTATTTATTTATTTATTTAGAGAGCGTGAGCAGGGGAGAGGGGCTGAGGGAGAGAGAGAACCTCTAGCAGGCATCATGCTCAGCACGAGTCCGATGTGAGTCGTTATTTATTTATTTTTTTAATTAATGTACTTACTTATTTAGAGCGCATGAGTGGGAGAGAGGGGCAGAGGGAGAGAGAGAACCTCAAAGAGGCATCATGTTCAGCATGAGCCTGATGTGGGTCGATCCTATGACCCTGGGATCATGACCTCCACAGAAACCAAGAGTCAGATGCTCAATTGACTAAGCCACCCAGGTGCCCCACACGGTCATTTTAATTGAACCATTCTTGTGGGCATCTAGTAATACCTTTTTGTGATTTTAACTTGCGTTTCCCTGAGACTAATAAGGTTGAACACACTTTCCCATATTTATAGGTCATTTGGATTTCTTTTTTTAATGAAATCCCTGTTTGAGGCCCTTACTTAGCCTGTTTTTCTGAAGGGTTTTGACTTTCATATTTTGGTCTACATCCACCCAGATGTGTGTGGTGTGGACATCATAGTTCATCCCTCCCGTGCATGAACATAGCCAACTCTAGCACCATCCACTGAAAAGCTGTCCTTTGCCCACCAAACTGCTGTATCATCTCTGTCACACAATCAAATGTCCATGTACAATGTGTTTCCTTCTGCGCTTCAGATCGTTTCATTGTTCTACTTATCTCTCCTGCGTTAGTACCATATACTCTTTTTTTAAGTTTATTTATTTATTGTGAGAGAGAGAGATACCGAGTGATTGTGGGAGGGGCAGAGAGAGAGAGAATCCCAAGCAGGCTCTGCGCTGTCAGTGTAGAGCCCGATGCGGGGCTCGAAATCACGAACCATGAGATCGTGACCTGAGCTGAAACCGAGAGTCAGACGCTTAACCGACTGAGACGCTCAGGTGCCCTGCCACCATACTCTTCTAAATAAGTTTTGATAGCTGGAAAAGCAAATTTTCCCATCTTGTTCTTTTTAAGAATGTCTTAGCTATTCTTGACCTTTTGCATTTCCCATTAAATCTTAGAGTCAGCTTGTTATTTTCTTAAAGAAAACAAAAACAAAAACAAAAACAAACCCTGAACATTAGAGGGATTTTGATTGATACTGGATTGAATTTATAGATCCATTTGGGGAGCATTAACATTGTTATAATAATGAGTCTTGAACATTACAAGCATCTCACTGTTTTTGTCTTCTTGGATTCTCTTAACATTTTATCATTTCCTGCATACCCATCTTACACATCTTTTGTTCCAGATCTTATTTATTCCTAGGTACTTGATATGTTGATGCTATAAGTTGTATTTTATTTCATGCTGTTGATATACAGAACACAGGTTTTTTTTTTTTTGTTTTTGTATCCTTTAGCAACCCTGCTAAACTCTCTTCAACTTAAATAACTTAACTGTAGATGTTCTTACAATCTGGAGACCGGAGAGCTACTGCTGCCGTTACCCTGGTTGCCTCCTGCCGCAACAGCCTCAGGCCCAGAAACTGGAGGCTCGACATGGGATGTGGAGTTCTGCCACCGCAGACATTTGCCTTTTAGCGACAACCACCACCTTCCCTTCTACTTTCCAGATCCCACGCATGCGTGTCTAAATGGAAGACATTCACAACCACACACACCCTGGCAGTAAGGGAATTGTAATTTTTTAGGTGTCTGATGCCACCGAATGGGAGGGTCATGATGATACTTAAGAGAGCCAAAGAATCTACCACATCAGCCAAAATATCAATCAAGACTGAGGGTAAAATGAAGGCATTTTAAGACAAAGACTGAGAAGGAGGTTTTCCAATCATGTTCTCAGTGAAAGAAGTACGCCGTATACTTGAAGAAGAAACCTGAACACAGATAAAGGGTGTAAGATTCAAGAAGATTCATAGAGTAAACATAAATGACAGAGGGCAGGGGGGCAGAAAGAGAGGTGTGCATAAGGTTTGCAAACATTATAAGGCTACTTGATGGGGGGCTTAAAGTCACCAACCATGAGATCATGACCTGAGCCAAAATCAAGAGTTGGACGCTCAACTGACTAAGCCACCCAAGTGTCCCTAAGTGATGTGGGTCTTGACCACCTCTCTGACCTCTTCTACCCATCTCCCCTATGCTCATCTATTCCGGCTCCCCTGGCCTGTTTTCTGCTCCTTGATCATTCCACACCTTTTCCCTCCTAAGGGCCTTGGCTCTTGCTAGTCCCACCGCCCCAGATCTTCACACACCTGGCCCCTTTGTATCATTCAGCCTCAATTTGAAGGTCAGGTTCTCAGAGCTTCCCTGACAACCTATGCAAAACACACTACCCAGCCACGATTTGGCACATCATCCTGTTCTATTACCTACAACACTATCACTATCTGAAATTACCTGAAATTGTCCATGTGCCTCCTGCTTAGCATCTGTCCCCACCTGCCCACCCCTGGAAGGGACTTGTCTGTGTTGTTCACCACTACGTCCTTAACACTTACAGTCCCTGGGATTCAGGTGCTCAGAAAGCCTTTTTGAATGAACAAGATGAATACATAGAGAACACATACAATAACAGGCCGGTCTTCAGGAGAAGCACAATTATCTGAGAGAAATTTCTCCCATGCTTCCTTACAGGACGGTGTGGTATAACAGCAAACAAATGCCTTCAAAAACACTCTTATGGCTAAATCAACAATGAGTTCACAGGACTATTTCTTAGTAACATCTTTCAATAGATATTGGTGTGATGTAATACGTGAGAAGGGTATTTGGTAAAAACAAATGTATTAAAAATAATTGGATTGGAGGGAAAATACATCAAAACAATACCATGCAGGTGTGCAGCTCTCGGATGGATTTAATGGGAACTGCTGCTGGAGTGAGCATCAGAAATCACCTGTAGGTTTTAAAAATATACTTGCGTGGGCCCAACGGTCGGAGATTGTTATCAGAAAGAATAGGGCTCAAATATATTCAGATTTTTAAAAGCTCCACAGGGGATTCTGATGTAGAACTCCAGCTGGACATCTGTGATCTGGAAAAACCTCCATAAATATTACTTACCTCACCTGCAGTGTAAACATTCTATGTTGCCAATTAGTGCAGATGCCTTAGCAGTCAAACCAGGAATACAATCTCCTGTGAAGGCTGAGGCCCCTAAAAGGAAAAGGTACCTAAATAAAGGGACCTGTCAGTACAATGGAGAGCTTTAGAAAAATGTTTTAAAACTTAAAAAATTCTTAGTTATATTAAAACTAAGTATTGAACCCCAAAATGCAAAAATGAAATTTAAACTTTTAAGTAGACGTACAGGGGTCATATTGGTATTGCAATTCTGAGACTGATGTAATTAAGGTAAAATAAAGCAAATGAGCAGTTGTGAGATGTGGCTTTCTAATTTTATCATTACCCTCAATAGTCCTGAGAACTGGGATTTTGGAATGGGAATACAAATGTCTGATAAAAGAGATTAAGTAAAACCCCTGCAGTCCTAAAGGGCATGAGGGGACTTTTTTGGGGTGATGGAAATGTTCTATATTGTCACTCTGGTAGTAGTTACCCATTTATCTAAAACGCATAATTTGTACATTTAAAATAGGTAAATTTATTGAAGATAAATTATATCTCAACAAAGCTGATTAAAACATATACATACACACACACATGCTCGTTGTGAACACTGAAAAGGCCTAGACACAAAGTCCACTTTCTAACTATCAGTACCCCTAGTACCCGGAGTACAGCATCCAAATACTGTTTTCCATTAAAAGGAACCAGGGTTTCTTGGAGAAACTCTGAAATATACAATCTCTAGATCAGACATTAGATATCAAGGAAGCTATCAAACACTACTAAAGTTATGTCAAAAGGACTCCAGGCCAACTTGAAGAAGCTCCCACTGGCTAAAGATAGGACAATTTGAACATCAAAAGGAGCAACTTTAAAGGGGACGAATCAGCATTTATCCTACCTCTCTCATACCTCTAAGCAAGTAAGAGATGTTTTTCTTTACAGAAGTATTCTAACTAATGAATGAAGATGTAAGAAAATCAGAATATCACCATTTTGCCACCTCTAATGAACTGACTGACCTAAGCATTGATCAACGATTGATTGCTAGCATCCCCAAAAGAGAAACCACCAGACATTACTGCCTCCTGATGGGAGAACACAACCTAGGAAAAATCGTGTCTCCCCGCCCCAGCCCCCAAATTAAACTTGAAACTGATCAAGCCTCTGGATTCAACTTCCACTCTACAGGAATTATATATAGAGAAGAACAGGTTAAACCCTCATGGGGATGCAGTAAGCACGGTCCAAACAGTGACAAAGCCTGTAAAATAAGCAGCCTAATTTCTTAAAAAAGGAAAAACAGAGAGAGAGCTCAAATTTATGGGATAAGAGAGACTAAAAGACCTAACAATCAACTTCAATTTTATGAAATTATGAGACAATTGAAAATCAAGTGGATATTTGATATTAAAGAATTGGTTTTGGGGTGCCTGGGTGGCTCAGGCAGTTAAGTATCCAACTTGGGCTCAGGTCATGGTCTCACAGTTCCTGAGTTCAAGCCCTGCATCGTATTCTGCACTGATAGCCCAGAGCCTGCTTTGGCTTCTCTGTCTCCCTCTCTCTCTGCTCCTCTCCTGCTCTCTCTCAAAGATAAATAAACATTAAAAAAAAAAAAAAAGAATTTGTTTTTAAAAACTTTTTATTATGAAAATTCTCAAACATATGCAAAAATAGAAAAGCATTACAATGAACCTCCATGTACCCATCACCCACCTCCAACAACTCAGAGATATTTTATCTATATTCTACCACTTTTTTTTTAACTGGAGAATTTTAAGGCATGTTTCAGATATCGTATAATTTCACTCAAAAATATTTAAGTATGTGTCTCTTTCAGATAAGGATGTTTAAAAAAAAATGCCATAATACCATCATCAGACTCCCAAGGAAATTGTCAATAATTCCTTCATATCATCTAGTATTAATGTTTTTAGGCGGGATAACGGTTAACAAAAGATACTTAACTGAAATTCTTACAGACGAAATGATACCCATAATCTGCTTCAAACTGGAATGGAAAGGTGGTGTTAGGGGGAGGAAGCAAGATGTTCACAGGCTGATGGTTGCTGGTGCTGGGCCATAGTATTTGGAGTCAATTACACTATTGTCCATATATTTGGAATTTTTGCCAAGTGAGTAATGACAGCATAATTAACACAAACATAATCGGCACACAAGTCTAAAGATTTCTTTTATCTATGAGAAGCAGACACAAAATACACTGTAACACTAGATTATGCAATCTAACATTTTATTTTGCGTTTTAAAAATAAATGTGCTAATTTTTTAAAGTTTAGTTTTATGTTAATCTTCAGTATTTGACAATACACATGTGGCAGATTCTAGAAAGACTCCTTCTTTCCTGATAGTAGAACCCATTTCAAAGACACTACTAAAGCCCCAAAGAATAAACTGTGTTTGACCCAAATTAATCATGATATTCTCATCCCCTCAGATAGTGACTGGCCTACGAGTGACCAGATGACCCAGTTCTGACCAATGAAATGTAAATAAGTCTTTTAATTGGGATGCCTGGAAAAGCTTTTACTTTCCCAATTAAAAAGGAAAGAGTTGGGGCACCTGGGTGGCTGTCGGTTGAGCGTCCGACCTTGGCTCAGGTCATGATCTCATGGTCTGTGAGTTCAAGCCCCGCATCGGGCTCTGTGCTGACAGCTTGGAGCCTGGAGCCTGCTTCCGATTCTGTGTCTCCCTCTCTCTGACCCTCCCCCGTTCATGCTCTCTGTCTCAAAAATAAATAAACATTAAAAAAATTTTTTGAAAAAAAAAGGAAAGAGTTTTGGCTGGTTAGCTCTTGCTTCCTTGACTTTCTTCCTAACCAGAATGTGGACAAGAAGCCTAGCCAGGAGTCACCTTATGAGCATGTAGCAGCAAGTACAAAAATAAAAACCCAAATACTAAAGATGGTACAATAGAAAGCTATCAAGAGCCTGGGTCCCTAACTATAATTGAAATAATTAGACCAGCTCTGGACAGTCCACCCCCTGGACTTCTTGTTATGAGAAAAACAAACCACAATTTGCTTAATCCAATATGTTGGATTTTTTTTTAATATTTTATTTTCAAGGAATCTCTACACCCATTGTAGGTCTTGAACTCACAATCCTGAGATTCGAGAGTCACATGCTCTTCCAGCTGAGCCAACTAGGGGCACCCCATATAGTGGGATTTTTGTTTCTTGTAGCTGCACATATTTCTGATAGAATGGAATACATCAAGATATATCAGGAATAAAAACTGAATTTTAAAAAAGCACTGAAAATGTCTACTTCATAAGTGTAAAGGTGCTAAAACCAAATCTAAGTTAATAGAAGACAATCAAATTAGGAAGGAAGAATATTTATTATGTAAACATTAAAATCTATACATTCTTAGCTGATGATATATACTTGATTAAAAAGTCTTTTACTTTGGATATATGCATCATTTCCTTCATCGTGGTGTCTCTACTTCTCAGATGTATTAACCCATTCTCCAAAGTAGCTTCAGTAATCAAAACTGTGAAGAGAATACTCATTTCATCATATCTGAGGGAAAAAGTAGTCAAACAAAACACATGAGCACAAATTAAATTGTAAATTCACCATACTACCAGCTTTAATTACTTTAGAATCCAGTCACTTTCCAGAGTCACAAAACTCAAAGGCAGGGCTTGAAAGGTAGACCAAAAAACTTTTTCAAAGTTTCCAAATTGTATTCAAAGTAAACTTTTCATAAAGTTTCTCTGAATTATTGTAATAGATGGAAAGTCATAAAAAACTAAAATTTGAGAAATAAACACTGGTACCTCAACGCATCATTTGGGGTGAAATTATGGATGAACCTCAGAATAACTGTAGCCTTTTGGTACTTGGATACAATTCAAGAAAAATTACTTTAGACTAAATTCTCTTATAATACTACTGTAACAAAGATCTTGGGTACAATACATTATACCCAAACCATGCTTGCTTAATACAGAACTTAGTATGCTAACTTATAGTTTCTAGTTCAGCAATAACTGAATATTTCGCACTGGCCTTCTTTCTGCTTACCCAGTTACACTACCTCATTGTTTTCTTTCTAGAATTCCATCAGCAATTATCCTATTTATCTATTTACTTGTTTACTCTCTACTTTGTCCCACTAGAATATAGGCTTCATAAGAACAGGAATCTTTTCTGTCTTGTTTATTGCTGTTATCAAAGTGCACAAAATATAGTAAGTGTGCTTAATAAATATTCCATTAAAAAGCTCTTGGGCTTTACCATTCAAAAACAACTGTAACTTGATAATATTCAATTATCCTTCAATGACACAAAGGATAAGATTTTAGAACTCACAGGACTGGCAAGTTCAAGCAGCACCTTTCAGTTTTACATACAATGAAACCATTACTTGCTTTATCTATAGAAACCTGTTTTTCCTCTGACATCATCTGAAAGGCGTATTTTAACAAGTTGCTAGAGAACTGAAGACAAAAACATAAAGCTTCCCAACTTTTCACCCAAAAGATAGTCAGCACAAAAAGTTATTAAGATAACAAAATAAACCCAAAGGAGGGAAAAATGGATTATTTGAAAAACAGAAGTTAATGAAATAGCAGGGAGTAAGACTAGAGACAGAAGATCAATCAGGAGGGGCGCCTGAGTTAAGGGTCCGACTTCAGCTCAGGTCATGATCTTGTGGTTTGTGAGTTCAAGCCCTGTGTCAGGCTCTGTGCCAATAGCTCAGAGCCTAGAGCCTGCTTTGGATTCTGTGTCTCCCTCTCTCTCTGCCCCTCCCCAACTCACGCTCTCTCTCTCTCAAAAAATAAACATAAAAAAATTAAAAAAAAAAAAAAAAGATCAGGAGATTACTGCAAGAACCAGCCAGAAGACAGACACTGTTGACTTTAACTTGGGCAGTGTACTAAGGATCGAGAGATGGGTCCAAGATACTATTCAGGAGGCAGGCTGGCATGTAGTGATGAACTGGAGGTGAAGAGTAAGGAAGAGGAAAGAGTTAAGGACGATAAATCCAGGAATGTGTCTGGATCAACTAGGTGAACAGAGGTGCTGATCACTGAAACTAGTCCTCTGTCCTTTGTCTGGGATGGAATTATCTTCCACTCAGCCTCAGAATGAAACACAACACAAGCAAGGAAAAGGCACTCCACTCATGTTCCCTCAGTCCTAATTCAATAAATGTGTCTAATACACATAAATGCATCCTTGATAAAATGATAAACTCGGGTACACATAGTCCATGACATTAAGTCTTAAAGCTGCACATAGTATGTGCTCAGATACACCTGATGAATACTGTTCCTGCTATAGCAATTAACTAGGGGCACATGGTTCTGTAAATGGGAGAGTTAGGAATAATTTTATGTAGATATAAATAGATATTTAGAAGGATATTTAGAAGAGATTTCTGTTACTCATAAAGAAACATCACAGGATCAAAACCTCTGAACACAAACAATTCTTGGGGTGCATGGGTGGCTCAGTTGGTTAAGCGTGCAACTTTGGCTCTGGTCATGATCTAGCAGTTTATGAGTCTGAGCCCCATGTTGGCCTCTGTGCTGACAGCTCAGAGCCTGAAGCCTGCTTCAGATTCTGTGTTTCCCTCTCTCTCTGCCCCTCCCCTGCTCACGCTCTGTTTCTCTCTCTCTTTCTCTCACTCTCTCAAAAATAAATAAATGTTGGAAAAAAAAAAAAAAGACAATTCTTACTTTGAATAAAGTTGTTCCAGTGAGGAGTGCACAGTTTCCAAATAACCAGGCCACACAGAAATTCCATTTTCTAGTAATTCACTGAATAGTCCCTGACAAACCTGAGAAAAAATACATAAAATTCAAATACGAAGGAAGTAAAAGTAGCTAGGATGATTACCCTGTTTTCATGAAACCACTAATCACCTTTTCCAGTGTTTAAAATGGGCATAAATTCTTTTAGTTATGTGATAATAGTGTTCACAATTCATATACTATATACTTACAAGCTGCATACTTCCTCTGGAAATGAAGAAATTAAGCACTGCAAAGCTGAATACTAAATGCAAATATTCTCTGAGAGAAAATTTTATACCAAATACAGGAATTTTTGTCATCATCGTTATCATTCAAAACACTAACAAAACCAAAGCAGATTCTGTTGGAGAAAAAACAGTCCAAAGCGCTGTGCTAACTGTGAACTCATCTGAGAGCAGGGCACTGAGCCCCAGGGTTGTACAACCATGTCAGGCAGAGAGGAAACAAGGGAGAAGTAGTCAGATGAGCATGATGAAAACGGGGACAACAGTGTTCCTGAAGCCAACTAAAGAAAACGTTTCCAGGACACAATGACTGATTTTGGCGGAACGCTGTGCACAAAAGCCTGACTGGAAATACAGAAGTAGTAAGCAGTAACATTACATAATTTACATATTAAACAGTTTTCTTAACAAGCAATGGTGAAGCAAAACAGAGCAAAAACTTTAAACATCCTTAACAATCTGGAGAAGGGTTTCTCCCCCTCTGAATGCTGACGCAGGATACTTAGCAGCATCCCTGGCCTCCACGAGATACCTCTAGCACTCCTCTCCCCACAACTGACAACCAAAGCTGTCTCTAGACAACACCAAATGTCCCTGGTGGGGAGGCTGACCATCGCGGACTGGGGAGTGTGGAGGGAGTGCCTGAGCGACAGTACTGTTTCTCAAACTTCAGCTAGCATTAGAATCCCCTGGAGGGTTTGTCAAACACATGTTGCATCACCAGAGTTTCTGATGCAGCGGCTCTGCGGCGAGGACCAAGAATCTGCCTTTCTAACAAGTTCCGAGGGAAAGACCGTAACTAAGTAGGTGGGTATTAAGGTACTTGATATTTTGGGGATAGGTGAGAATATAAATATTAATAAATCTAAGTAAGAAGTTAACAGAGAAAGGTAAACATAATTGTGGATTTTAACAGGTTAGTGGTTGACAGCAAACAATTTGCTCTTTTGGGGCACCTGGCTGGCTCATTAGGTTGGATGTTCGACTCTTGATTTCGGCTCGGGTCATGATCTCGTGGTTCGTGGCATCAGTCCCCACATCAGGCTCTGTGCTGACAGTGCAGAGCCTGCTTGGGATTCTCTCTCTCCCTCTCTCTCTCTGCCCCTCACCCCCTGCTATATATAAACTTAAAAAATGTTTGCTCTTTTGGAAGGTAGAAGAGAAATGGCTCTAAGCATGATTAGGTGCTGAAGACACGGGATAAGGACAATCCCCACACCATGAGTGAGAACACAAATACACCATGCAGCCAATATGGAGACAATCTCACTGACACAGTGAAATTAAGGATTCATATCCATTTTATCCAGTAATCCCATCTTCATGTATATAACCAGCAAAAAACCCTTGCATAGCCCAGAAACTTCTGTCATACTGCTGAGGGAAAAAAGTTAGAAACAGAGTAAGATATACAACATGCTCCCTTCTGGTAAATTAAAAACACCCACGGGACACAATACTATTATATTCTTACATGTAAACGAAACTAAAACAAAACAAGGCCTGCAATTACAATGACAAATATTTAAGGAGCAGAGTTCTTTTTTGTCCTTCAAGCAAAAAACCCCAAGGAACTTCTACCTACAAGGGTGCTGGGGAGTCCGCCATGACCCCAGGGGGAAAAGTGGAAGTTAAACCATTACCTTCCCTTCCTCTGTGTGCACTACCTGCCCCTCCCCCCAAGACCTCTCCACAGGACCCTGAAGAAAAAAGCTGGGTGAATCTTGCTAGGGTCCTCACTCAGTTGCTAGATGGGTCTGAGTCACCCAGGACCCAGCATCACTGTGAAGGGGGGTCTCAAAAGAAACTAAAACCACCCTCCTGGCTTTTCTCAAGAGTATTTCATTAGGCTAGATAGATTAGAAAACCAAAACCAGATTACAGATCTAGAACTTGTGTTTATATCAATAGGTATCAAAAGTGTTATGTTAAAATTGTAAGTAGGCAAGAAATAACTCACTAGACATCCGTACAAATAGTCGGATTACCAAAACTATGCACACTCCTTTAAAAAATGCAACTATCACTAAGCATGACTTAACAGTAAAATCCACTGACCTGTATGCAGCTTCTTTTATATACTATAGTTCCAATTATCTATAATTAACCATAGAATTTATCCATAGCCATTTAATTAAATTTTTTAAGAAGCCAATGAGGGATGCCTGGGTGGCTCAGTCAGCTGAGTGTCCAATTCTGGATTTCAGTTTAGATCATGATCCCAGGGTCACGGTATCTATCCCCAGGGCTTGGAATTCTCTGTCTCCCACTGCCCCTCTACCCCACTTCCTCTCTCTCTCTCAAATAAAAAAATATTAATTTAAAAAACCAAACCAATCAAAAATGTTAAATGGCAAGCTATCCATTTGTTTGAAATAATGGTAATAATTAAAATCATGACATTAAAACTCATTTAACCCACCTGTCTTAATTCCACTGTTGGGCCTCTTCCCACATCCAAAGCAACCTTAACAGGGGCTAAACAAGGGTGAAGTTTAAGTACCTAAAGCAATTTAAAGAGAGGAGGGGGGGGGGGGGGGAAGGACAGCACACCTTGTTTAAACATAACACAAGCACTAACAAACATAGAGCTTCTTAAACAGTAAAATTTTGTATGAAAACGGAAGCTAGCTGAGGTCAGAAAAAAATCATGTAATGATGTACTTAGCTGGCTATATCCAGGTGCTCATTGACTTCTCCACTTAAATGTTCTGCAGAAATAAGCTCACTTGCTACTCTTCCATTTTCTGACAACTCCATTTTCCCTCAATCAAAATGCCCCTTCCTGGCATCACTGCCTTCCCTACCCAGCCAGAGCCATGTGGCTTATCATTTGGACTCTCTTTTGCCAAAACTTAACCACTTTTCTTATTCATCCATCCACTCAACAAATATTGAACAGCTACTTAGTGCCAGAAACAGATCTACATACTGGGGACAAAACTCCCTGCCCCTCATGGAGGGGATAAACGGATAATAAACAAGTAAATCATATATTTGAAGGTGGTATGGGAGGAGACAGGAAGTGCTGGTGAGTGGTGGATTGGAGAGGCTGTTTGCAATTTTTTTTAGTTTAACTTTATTTTTTTTTTTTGAGAGGGTGCACGCACATGAGTGGAGAAGGGGCAGAGAGAGAGGGAGACAGAATCCCAAGCCGGCTCCACGTCATGAGCACAGAGGCCAACATGGGGCTCAAACTCACGAACTGTGTGACATGGGAGATCACGACCTGAGCCAAAATCAAAGGTCGGGTGCTTAACTGACTGAGCCACCCAGGCACCGCTGCAATTTTAAATAAGGTGGTAAGAGAAGTTCTTCTCTCTGAGGTGACACTGGAGCAGACTTGAGAGGTGCAAGTGGGTCCTGGAGGAGGCGCATCCCAGCCAAATGGAAGCATGACCTGCAGCATGTCCTAGGAACAGCAAGGAGGTCTGTGCTGCTGGAGCAGGCGTGTGAGGTCAAAAGGGAAGGGTTTTGTGAAACACTTGGGAGGCTTTGCCTTTTCATCTGAGTGAGCGGAGGAGTTTAGTGGAATGTTCTGAGCAGCCGGGCAAAGTAACACGTACCTTTTAAAAGGGTCATTCAGTGCCAGAGGGAGGGGATGGTGGTGGCTTAGATCAGAGTGGAAGCAGTTGGTGGTAAGAAATGGTCAGACACAGGATATATTTTGAAGACAGAGTCCGATGGTTTTTGCTGACGGTTTGGATGTGGGATATGAGAGAAAGAACGGATCCCCCTTGTTTGCTATACGTCCTATAAATCCCAGCCCCTGAACAATTCTATAATCCAACTTTAGGGGCCTATCAGGCTAAATGAACACTGCATAATAAATCACTTAGCTCTGCAGCGTGGTAGGACAAATTCAGTTTCCAGTCCCAGTTGAGTACCCAACATGTCCAAATTGATTTGGGGCAGCTCCCTTTTGCATTCAAGGGGGATATGAATACTCTAAATTCTTGCCAATTAAACCGTACTCCTCCCCAGTTTAAGTTAATAATCCTGCCTTCTAATTCCCTAAGAAAATAGAGGGTATGAGGAAAACTTCCTTCAAAGGCTAACCAGCCCTGGTAGCCTATCTATACAATCATTTCTCTCCTCCCTGCTTTTTCAAATAATTCCTTTTCAAGACCAATCCCTCCCACTTGTGTTCTTGATCCTGCCTTGACTCCTCATGTTTCTTCCAAAATCTTGCTCCATTAGTCATTTATTTTCTTTCTTCCTCTCTCTTGATTTTGAGCCCTTAAAAATGTCCTTTATCCAGGCCCATAGCTAGCTCTTATGATCTACTCAATAGCCACTTGGGGTCCGACTAGAAGCAGTAAGGTCAATACCACAAGTCTTACTAGTGTGACATAATCCTACTTAACACTCTGATACAAATGGAAGCCACCGAGGGAAAGGCTCAGGAGCTAAGAATCAGAGATTTCTGTCTACCTGTCTGCCAGGATCAAACAGAAATGCCTCTGGGATTACCCAATAGGAATGCCTTGTTCTATTCTGTGAGAACCTGCTTATTATTCCTGTGGCCAGATTCTAAAAATCTGAAAAACAGTAAAATAACTTGCACTAAAAGAAATGTATTATTCACAGTTTGTGTTAGAAACCAAGTATACTAATAACATGAGTGAAAAAAACATATACTTCTAGTTTCCCAAGTTTATCTCTGAAATATTAAAAGCACCTTTCTATGAAGATTCTTCTTTCTTGTAAAGGAGCTCTCTGTTAGCTGGAAAGAATCGTAGAGATAAGCCAGCATGCCTCGGTCTAGATTTCCACTTACAGATAAAACATAAGGAACCACATTTTTTCGTCCATCTCGGCCCTTCATAGAAAAGTAGAACAAACATAAAGTATCATTTAGCAGAGCTATCTCTTAAAACTATAGACTTAGAGAATCAGAACACAAACTTACAAATTCATTTAAGAAAGTATCTACTCTGGGCCAGGCCTATACTAGTCACTGGACCCACAAAGATGGTTATGACACATTTCCTGCTTTCAGGGAGATTAGGATTTAGATTAGATCATTAAATCTCAATTGACTGTGTATTAGAACTGTCTTGAATTAAAAAAAAATTTTTTTTAATGTTTATTTACTTATTTATTTTTTTTTTTAATTTTTTTTTTAACGTTTTATTTATTTTTGAGACAGGGAGAGATAGAGCATGAACGGGGGAGGGTCAGAGAGAGAGGGAGACACAGAATCTGAAACAGGATCCAGGTTCTGAGCAGTCAGCACAGAGCCCGATGCGGGGCTCGAACTCACGGACAGTGAGATCGTGACCTGAGCCCAAGTCAGACGCTTAACCGACTGAGCCACCCAGGCGCCCCTAATGTTTATTTATTTTTGAGAAACAGAGCACAAGCAGGACAGGGGCAGCAGGCGGGGGGGTGGGACACACAGAATCTGAAGCAGGCTCCAGGCTCTAAGCTGTCAGCACAGAGCCCAATGTGGGGCTCGAAACTGAGCCATCCAGGGGCCTCATAAAACTGCCCTGAATTATAAAATGTAAAGGTTTTGGGGCACCTGGGTGACTCAGTTGGTTGAACATCTGACTTCGGCTGAGGTCATGATCTCACAGTTTGTGAGTTCTAGCCCCAAAGGGGCTTGCTGCTGGCAGCACAGAGCCTGCTTCAGCTCCTCTGTTCTGTTTTTCTCTCAAAAAAACAAAACAAAAACAAAAAACAAACAAACCCCGTTAAAAATAAATAAATGAATAAAATGTAAAGGTTTTGTGTTGGGCCCCACTCCCAGAGGTTCTCAACTACCTGGACAAGAGTGGGACCCCAACATCACTACTTTTCCAGTGTTCCCTACATGAGCGTTATAATACAGATTATAATATCACAATAAAGTTCAGAAAGGCCCTTAGAGAAAAAAACAATTGGTACACTTAGGGATAGGGGTTTGGAGTATAATCTATGTAAATGTAAAGTTCTTATAAGAAGCAAACATCTTTTAAAAACCTGCATTGGAGTTATTACTTTAAGGCTACAATTAAGAATGTAAAATATACCATAATGTATGATATAAATCAGATACTGATAAGAGACCAATTATTTCCTTCCTTTTATTTAAAAAAATTTTTTTTAATGTTTATTTGTTTTTGAGAGACAGAGAGATAGAGCATGAGGAGCGGAGGGACAGAAAGAGAGGAAGACACAGAATCCAAAGCAGGCTCCAGGCTCTGAGCTGTCAGCACAGAGCCCAATGTGGACCCTGAACCAACGAACTGTGAGATCATGACCTGAGCTGAAGTCGGACGCTTAACCAACTGAGCCACCCAGGCACCCTTCTTTCCTTCCTTTTAAGCTCATAAACAACCATCTCAAAATTTTTAAAATGTCAATTCTAAAAATTAAAAAGGTTCTGCATATAAACAGTTCTACCTTCATTCTTTTTTTTACTGTTATCACTGTCATCTGAACATTCATGTAATTCTGATACTTAAAAAATTTGTCAATCCTCAACTTATCCATGATCAAGCATAGTTTTCACTAATACATATATGTACTGACATTTTAAACCCATCTTTATGGCATATGGTACCCTAAAGATTAATGTAAATTTGTTCTCAAAAGGCAGTAAACTTCCTGAAATCTGGGATTCTATTATAACTCTATTAATTGGCATCTTGTACACATTTATAGATATGATACTTAATATAACTCTTGAGGCACTGCAAGCTTCTGTGGTGCCATTTGAATTAAAAAAAAAGACTAAATTGTGTTTAAGTATTAGGAAGGCTTTAATGTTTTCCTTTTTTAATGAAGATTTTATTTTATTTTTTTTTTAATTTTTTTTTCAGTGTTTATTTATTTTTGGGACAGAGAGAGATAGAGCATGAACGGGGGAGGGGCAGAGAGACAGGGAGACACAGAATCGGAAACAGGCTCCAGGCTCTGAGCCATCAGCCCAGAGCCCGACGCGGGGCTCAAACTCACGGACTGCGAGATCGTGACCTGGCTGAAGTCGGACGCTTAACCGACTGCGCCACCCAGGCGCCCCTGAAGATTTTATTTTTATTGTTACTTTTTAAAGTTTATTTATTTTTGAGAGAGAGTGAGGGACAGAGAGCAAGCCGGGGAGGAGCAGAGAAAGAGGGAAACACAGAATCCGAAGCAGGGTCCTGGCTCTGAGCTGTCAGCACAGAGCTCGACAAGGGGCTTGAACTCACAAACTGCCAGATCATGACCTGAGCTGAAGTCAGATGCTCAACCAACTGAGCCACCCAGATGCCCCAAAGATTTTAAGTAATCTCTATACCCAACGTGGGACTTAAACTCACAACCCCGAGATCAAGAGTCACATGCTCTACTGACTGAGCCAACCAGATGCAGCTAATGTTTTCTAATTCTTTGATAACTGGATATGCAAGGATGCCAAGGTATCCAATGGTAACTCTTTTCTTAGCTAGAATATCTGATTTCTTATACCATCCAGAATAAACTTCTTTCTATACTCACTTTGTTCTTCAGACGTTGCTGATCTACTTCACCATTCTCAAAAAAATCCCTCCAAGAATGTATTTAGATGTTAACTGTAAAATTTACTAAAAACAAACACCAAATAGCCCAAGAAGCCTTTCAAAAAAACATACTAAATAGCAGAAATTCTACTTATTATTTTATAACATGTTCAACTAATGATCAGCAATTTTGAGAACCACGGAAATGGAAGAGCAACAATTTAACGGTGAGTATGAAGAATTTTTCATGGAGATAGTAAAAAAATGAACAAAAATTAAGAGACTAATAGCCATAACAAAGAGATTATCTTCAAATTTCTAGTGATAAGACTGGGGCCCTGGCTGGCTCAGTCAGAAGAGCATGCCACCCTTGATCTGAGTTCAAGCCCTGTACTAGGTGTAGCGATTACGTTGAAAAAAAAAAAAAAGACCTAAAAAAATTAAATTCCTAGTCACAAGACCGATTGGTTTTTAACTATGATAATGATTATTTAACTATGACTATGCTAACCAGGTTTCATAAGAGTGCTGAATATCCCCAAATGAAATGTGATGGTGTTGGTGCTATGGGAAAATATTCAACGAGAAGACTCTATTAGTCACCAAATAGCACATTAAAACTCCACCTGTCGCCAATCAGAAAATCTAAACATTCAAATCTGCAACAGTTCAAAAATGGGTCAGCATAGAGGCATTTGGGTGCCTCAGTCGGTTAAGCATCTGCCTCTTGGTTTCAGCTCAGGTCATGATCTCATGGTTTGTGGGTTCAAGCCCCACGTCAGGTTCTGTGCTGACAGTGCAGAGCCTGCTTGGGATTCTTTCTCGCTCCCTCTTTCTCTGCCCCTTCTCCACCCCCACCCCCCTCTCTTTCTCAAAATAAATAAACTTAAAGAAAGGGTCAGCATGGGGGTGCCTGGCTGGCTCAGTCTGTTGAGCATCCCAGTCTTGATTTCTGCTCAGGTCATGATCTCATAGATCAAGCCCCATATAAGGCTCTGTGCTGACAATGCAGAGTCTGCTTGGGATTCTCTTTCTCTCTGCCCCTCCCCTCCTCAAAATAAATAAACTTTAAAAAAATTAAATGAAAGACTGGGTCAGCATATAAGAGGGCTCAGCCACAATTCTATCCATCCATGTGGCTTCTAAAACTTTGTATCCATGGGTACCTTGAAAAATATTATAGGGGCGCCTGGGTGGCGCAGTCGGTTAAGCGTCCGACTTCAGCCAGGTCACGATCTCACGGTCCGTGAGTTCGAGCCCCGCGTCAGGCTCTGGGCTGATGGCTCGGAGCCTGGAGCCTGCTTCCGATTCTGTGTCTCCCTCTCTCTCTGCCCCTCCCCCGTTCATGCTCTGTCTCTCTCTGTCCCAAAAATAAATAAATGTTGAAAAAAAAAAATTAAAAAAAAAAAATTAAAAAAAAAAAAAAAGAAAAATATTATAGACATTTATAAAGAACCCTGTGTGATGGAAAGGCAAGGTTCCTTCTCTAAGAAAACTGTATCACCTATTTAAATTTTGAAAACTTTGTTCCTTTTAGGATGTAAATGAAGCACCTTTCTTCTGTGGCCAGGGCTCAGTTTTTGGTCAGCTGGCTAGTGTATCCAACTGGGAGAGATCCAGGGACCAACTTCTAGCCAGTGTGACTGGTAAAGAAGGGGACACTGAGGCCCAAAGCCAGGCTTTCTAACTAATCCTCCTTCTCTATATTCTCACCAGAGCACCTAGTGATGGGGGTTGTAAAGGGAGCGGGCAACAGCATATCTACAGTCAAGTTCTTTAGTCTTTCTTCCTTGTTCCTTCCCCTGCTTCAAACACTCACCTAGAGTGTCTGATGGGGTGGGAAGAGGGATGTATCAGGGCTGATCTTTGTATAACAATGGTAGGGACTTTGGTTACATACAAGAAATGAAAAATCAATAACTGAAGATACTGGGAGCCAGGTTTCTCACTGTCAGAGAAGAGAATTATAAATTTGGAAAGAGGTGAAGCTAGAATAAACCCTGTGACACTAGACTAGAACTTGAAGAACTGGTGTGCACTCCTAGTTTTTAACAGGTAAATACAGACACAAATATAGAGGTGAGTGTGTAAACATGTATGTACAGAATTGCCTACAAATATTTCTTAGCTGGGTCCACAGAAAGGGCCCAGAAACAATGATACCCACTTGCAAGGAGTACACCTTGTAGCAAAATCTCAGTTTTTAAATACATTTTCCTCTAATAAGAATTAAGGTTCCTTGGAGAAATGGCTGACTCCACAGCTAGGCCAAGAAACAAGATGATCCTGGAACAACTTGTTGCTACAAAAAGTAAGGAAATGCTCAGAGAATGATAGAGGTATGTCAAAAGGACCCTGGCCAAGTCTAGGACAACTTCAGCATCAAAATAAATAATGCTAGTAACAGATTATAACCCACTGAGAGAAACTGGAATGGGTAAGTCCATATTTACAGAAAGGGGGAGAAAACTCTACCCCACAGTATACTGTTGAAAAACAAATCTAATAGAGCAATAATACAATTAATAATTATAACAAATGACACCATTTAGCAACCCTCATAGTAACCACTGATTTACACAAGAAACATCAACGCATGCTCCAACTGGTAGGTCAAAATGTGGTGAGAAACAGGTTACTGACATAGTCTTAAACTGTCTGCCCACAAAAGACATATTAATTGCTCATTAATTACTAAGTACAAATTATTTGTCAACTTCATATTGGAGAAACCTGGTAGCACGATCGCAACCAAGAGATAAAAGTTAACATCCACAGTAAAAAATCTGATTATCATTTGCCTTGTGATATGACACACTGAGAGGGCAGCACCATTTCTGTGGTATTCCTAGCAAAAACACATAAATCATAAGGAAACATGAGAGAAATTCAAATTGAGGGACATTCTACAAAGTAACTACAAAGACATAGACTTCTCAAAAATGTCAAAGTCATGGGGCGTCTGACTGGCTCGGTCAGTAGAGCCTGCGACTCTTAATCTCTTGGCTGTAATTTCAAGCCCACATTGGGTGTAGCAATTATTTAAAAATAAAATCTTTAAAAATAATGTCAAGGTCATCAAAGATAAAAGGAACTGTTCATCTGAAGGAAACTAAAGAGACATGACAACTACATGAAATCCTAGATTGGATATTGGACCTATGAAGGACATCATTAGGACAACACTTGAAGGATTAAGTGGATTGGATGGTAATAATTAGATTATCATTACATTCCAGATTTCGACAGCTGTGTTGTGGTTAAGTAGGTGAGTGTCCTTGCATTTCAGACATATATACTGTAGTATTAAGAGGTCATGGGCCCCCATGTCTACAATTTATTCTCAAATGGTTTCAGAAGCGATCAGTTAGGGGTGCCTAGGTGGCTCGTTGGTTAAGTTGGCTGACTCTTGATTTTGGCTCAGGTCATGATCTCATGGTTTGTTAGTTCCAGCCCCACATCGGGCTCTGTGCTGACAGTGCGGAGCCTGCTTGGGATTCTCTCTCTTTCCCTCCCTCTCTGCCCCTTCCCTGCTTGCATTCTGTCTCTGTCTCAAAATAAATCAATAAACTTAAAAAAAAAAAAAAAAAAAAAAAGATCAGTTAGAGAACCTGGGTAAAAAATATATAGGAGCTTAATATAAAACATACGTGTAATTGAGACTCATTTCCAGGACACATGTTTAAAAGTTCATGGTCTCCTAGATTCCACAGGGTCTCTATTGGCTCCTTTCCCCATGGAAAATTGTAGTAAAGTTTATTTCCTTTTCGTCCCTCTTCGTCCTGACAATCACTGCTGCTGAAGTTAGATGGACTCTTGGCAAACTAGAAAAGAAACTTGTTTTATTAACTTGTTAAAATAAATGTTAAAAAGTAAAGTTGAGGGGCGCCTGGGCGGCTCAATCAGTTAAGCGTCCAACTTCGGCTCAGGTCATCATCCCGCAGTTCATGAGTTCTAACCCTGTGTCCAGCTCTGTGCTGACAGCTCAGAGCCTGCAGTCTGCTTCATATTGTGTCCCTGCCCCTCCCCCACTCATGCTCTGTCTCTCAAAAAAAAAAAAAAAAATTAAAATAAGAAAAGTTGAGGGGCACCTGGGTGGCTCAGTCAGGTAAGTGTCAACTTTTGATTTCAGCTCCGGTCATGATCTCACGGTTCGTGTGGTTTTGAGCCCTGCATTGGGCTCTGCATTGAGAGAGCAGAGCCTGCTTGGGATTCTCTCACACCCCTCTCTGCCCCTTCCCTGTGCTCTCACTCTCTCAAAATAAGTTAAAATACACATTAAAAAAAAAAAAAAGGAAAGCTGCCTGAGACTTTCTATGCAGGAACTGAATGCAATTGGTCAGATTCCAAATAAAAATTATGAAGTTTAGTTAAATGAGTGAATATATTGCTAAAAATACTGTTTTTAGTTTGAAAGAACTACAGAGAAAAACTGTTGGAGCTATCTAACCTTTCTGAGGTCAGTTAGTAAGAGGGGAAGGTGACCATAAACTAAGTGGGGTAAAGAAGAAAGTGTATACTCACCATTCTTATCCTTTGTGGAGAGTGTAATTATTTGTAATTATTCCACTCAGTTTAGTGGGTGTTTGGGGATTTTAAGAATTGGAGAGAGATAAGACAATGGTGAGCCACACATGCTTACTTCAACTGTTTTCCCTTCAGCAGGTACTAAAACTTAATTATAAATTACAGAACCATTTTGACAAATACAGAGTTCATGGAGGCAGGGTACAAAAGTTGAAGCTGTAGGGTGTGCAAGGGTCAAACTCTACAGCAGCCAGGAATGCCAAGTGAGGGACTTGAACTCTATCTCGAATGCAAATGCTTACTCAACAAAAGCTTCTGAGCAAGAGAGACATCAACAGGTATCTTTACCAAAGAAACTTTTTATATGCAACAATGAAAATCATTACAAAGAGGTTTTTACTTGCATTTATCTATTCGTTATAGCTCTTACAAGCATAACGTAGCTACACCAAATAAAATTTTTTATTGTAGAGAAATATTATCTCTGACATACTAAGACACTCTACCTATTAACTATTAAATTAACGGTACCTTTCTCCACCACAGGAGTCGATGACGTAACCAGAAATCAAGCCACTGGCCTGCAGTTCTTGCTGAAGTAAACCAAACCAGTGAAGCCTCAGTCTTCTCACCGATTCTTTGGATATCAGAAATATCAGAGTTACTTACTTGGAAATTATATAATCTATCTGGATCAAAGGGAGAGTGACTGGTTCTTGACTACTTAAATACAAGGCCATGTTATTTGTTATTTTTCTGTACCTTTTAACACCATCAGGTGTCTGCTTAGTATCAGAAACAGGATGAAAACACACTCCAATCTGAGCCAGGCCATAAGGTAGCCTCCTGTTTACCAGATCCAGGCAATTAACATAGTGCTCCAAAGCACCTGTCAAAAGATAAATTCATCATCATATAAATCTATTCCATATACCCAAGTCATAAGGGTCAGTTTATAAACAAGTTAACAATATAATAATGCCAGCAAAGCGGTACAAGTAGCATGGAACTATTAAGGCAGATCTTAATTGATTACCACTTAGTTTTAGGTGGTTTCCCCACAACTTGATTTTCAAATCAATAAGAAAGTTGAAAGCATAGTACAATAAATATCTGTAAACTCTTCAGCTAGATACACCAACTGTCAACATTCTGCCACATGTTTTCTTGTTCACCCCGAAACATTTCAGCATGTGGCTCCTGAAATTATTCTCTATCATTACTGCACCATAAAATTAATCGTGATACCACAATTTCATCTAACACATGGTCAATATTTTATTTTCTCCAGTTGTCACCCAAAATGTCATTTATTGCTGTGGTTCCTGCTCTGCGTTTTTACCAGGTCTCTTTAATCTATTTTAATCTAGAACATGTCCCCTTGCTCCTCCCTCCTTCTCTAACTTTGCTTTTAATGACATTGACTTGACTGGAGTCCAGGACAGTCATACTCAAGATCTGGCTAATTGTTTCATTAATTGGGGTAAATCATTTTTAACAGAACTAAATACTACATAGTTGATATGTAGGTCTTCTTGCATTTTAACAGGAGGAACATAATTTCAAATTATCCCATATTAATGAAACCAAATTTGATTACCTGATCAGGTAGTAATATCCATTCCCCAACAACAGCCTGCTCAACAAACTTCCACCCAACATTTTAGAATCCATTCATGATCCTGCTTGAATCATTATACTGGGGATTGCAAAATCATTAGAAAGTGACTTTTCTGTCTTTCCTTCTACACGTATTTCATAGCTTCTGTAAAAACAATGTTTTTCCATCCCTTTCCCCTACCGGCAGTCTCAACTATTTATTTTTTGATTAACACTATAAATTTCTGGGGCGCCTGGGTGGCTCAGTCGGTTAAGCATCCAACTTCAGCTCAGGTCACGATCTCGTGGTCTGTGAGTTCGAGCCCCGCGTCGGGCTCTGGGCTGATGGCTCGGAGCCTGGAGCCTGCTTCCGATTCTGTGTCTCCCTCTCTCTCTCTGCCCCTCCCCCGTTCATGCTCTGTCTCTGTCTGTCTCAAAAATAAATAAACGTTAAAAAAAAAATTAAAAAAAAAACTATAAATTTCTATTTTTAATGTGTTATAATCTATTACTATTACTAATTAATATTCAGCTGGATTCTCCTTCAAGCCATTATCTGTGTCCTTGTGATATAATTCTACTACTCTTCAGGTAATTCTTTGCTTTCTAGCACCATAAAATGTCTCAAACTCACTTTGTACTTTCCCTGCCCCAGATCTGGGATTAGCCATTTCTCCAAGCACGGGTTCATTTTAAAAATCAAAGTCTGGGTACTAGTTGTGTTTATTGCTATTGTCATTACTTCTAGGTCCTTTCAAAATGAAGAAAGTTAAGAAATGTTTTTCAAAATTATGAGGTCATACTAATATTAATATAATATTGCTGATTCAAATTTAACATTACAAAGTTTATCCTTGCCTTCTTTTATATTTGTATCTTTTATATTATATTTGTATCTCTTTTTTCTTACAGCGAAAATCTTGGTTCCTAATAACCTTAACCTATCCATCTACTTGCTTTATCATCTAACATATATGAAACAGCTTCAGAATTATATTTCCAACATTTCTATCTGGAATAAATCTAAATTCAAGAGTTCTTTGTGGTTCTTTATGCACTGAGATGACATCCCACTAAATGACAGCATTGTGTTCAAATTACTTGAGATTTCCACTTCTGATAATAGCACACTAGCCTGCTGATAAGAAAAGCTGGTAAAGAAATTAAAAAAAAAAATCTGTTTAAAGACTATCAAGGCAGTAAGGACTTGTGGGTCCAAAACATGGAGAGAAGGGTAGAGCAGAGAGGTGAACCCAACAGTTATTGTTGCTTTTCTAACGCTCAAGTAGCAGAGCTGAGAGGCTGAAATGCTGAGAACTTCCTGACAAGTATGGGACTGGAACGTACAAAAATTGTAGTTCCGGGCTCCTGAAGGAGGAGGTGCCAAGGTAAACACTCCAGCCTTTCATGAGGGACATTCAAAGAGCTATAGTGTAGGAGTAAAGATGAAAACACTTAAGACCAGCCTCCAATAAACTCAATCCTGAATTGCATTAAGAAGATATGCTCCCACGATAGCTGCCTGCCGAAAGCAAAAGTAAATCCTCCCAGGAAGAAGAAAACACCACCAATATCTCAATTTATCTCTCCAACTTATACACAAATTACAGAGAATATCAGGAGAAAAGTCCAATGACCAAAAGCCGGAGATACAGACACTCGAAACAGATACATCTCGGTCATTAGACACAGACTTTAAAATGTGATTGTGTTCAAGAAAGCTGATAACAAGATGGAGGAAAAGGTTTAACACGTGTAATTTGTCACAGAAGGACAGAAGAAAGAGACAATTAACAATAACAATATCTGGAAACAAAAACATAAAAGACAATAACAATATCCAGAAACATAATGGCTGAGAATTTTAAAAAGCTATTCATAAGTAGAGGCTACCAAAGTTGTCCAGACGTGAAATAAAGAAAGCAAGGACCTTGGGAATAGAAAGCAGCAAACTGGGTAAGTCTGAGCTAAAAACACCAGTCAATTAAAGGATTCTGCAAATAAGTGGTTTTAAATTTGCTAAAGAAAAGGTCTGATATATCAAAAGATGTTTTGATGAATGGGCATCTAAGCGAGCTAAGTTTCATTTTCTAATAGGGAAGAAAACATTGATTTGTTTTGGACATAGTAACAAGTGGTGATTTAACTCCCCCAGAAAAAAGACATGGAATAATTAAAGTAGCACAACTCAGAACTGTCACAAATACTCACCAGTTTGTTTTATTAGGGAAATCTTTAAAATATGGGTACTAATTTTCAGACAACCATGGACATTGGGTTATTTTAAGTTACTTTATAGTGCCACTTAATTAAAATAGTAAGGATAGCATTTTGCAAAGATGAGAAGCTGTGGCTGCAAGTCTGTCCTGTGAAGAACCATTATTTTTTATTTTATTTTATTTTTTTTCACTTTTTTCAGAATCTCTGCTATCATGTTCTATTTGACTCCAAGGGCAAATTGTGACCTACAAATTTCTGTGTATTCACTCAAGAATTATTTATAAAGCTTGATTAGTACTATTATTTTTTTAACTGACTCAAAAATCACTTAAGGGGCACTTCAAACAACTGTAGACCAGTTTTCTGTAAGAAAAAATTGGGGGAGGGGGGATTTTCATTTTGCTCTAGAAAAATAAGCTTTTGATTAGTCTATTGTGTGTAAAATTAAAGATAACTAAGTATTTACAAACGTTTTGGTAACGTCGAACAAATGACTCACATCATTTAATTTAGGCCCGAATTCTGGAGCTGCTCAATTGAACTCTAGTGTTGTCCAGTCAAATGGACCAGTTTTCTCCATGGTAGGAAGTCAATATACCCAACTACATCAAAAAGATGAGAACCAGACAGATAATTTCCTTCCCACGTGAATACAGGGCCTGTTGCAATTCGCGAAATCTACCAAGACTGCCTTTCCACCCCATCTATTTTGAAGCATGAAATCGTGAAGCATACCGTGAAGAAGGTTCTCCCGTAGTTTCCCAGAAGTTTTTAGTAAGTTGTCAAGAAATGCTACTAGCTGTTCCTTACTCAGCTCTTTGTCTTGCAAGAGTTCGCGTAGAGTTGCTGCTGAAACTAACCTGAAGGTACTGTCCCCGGGCAGCAAAGGGCCTGGCTCATGGTGGAGGGCGTCTACCGGGAAGACCTGCTCCCTTAACACCACCACGGAGGACCACCATTCTGCCGCCAGGTTCTTCCGCAACTCTATGCCCAAGGGGCCAAAGCCGGGGTGGCACCCGCTCAGAAGAGAATGTCGGCTAAGCTGCCGCCTGCTGCCGCTGAAGAAATGCCTTCTCTGACAGATCTCTAGCAATTCCTCGCTCCCCTCACCGGACTCGGGGACTTCGGTCGGCTCGCTCCCCCGGGGCAGCTCCGCTTGCGACCGCAGGGGCACTCCGAAGGAGCTACTCCCTTCCGTCAAAGGCTCAGGCTGCCCCCCATCCACTCGACCTCCAAACCCAGACAATAGGCACCTGCAGACTTTCTGGCAGGCCCTGACTGCAGCACCAGAACGCATCGCCCACGGGAGTTAAACAGCAGTATCCTATTAGCTGGCTGGTCCCGGGAAACGGCCAGAAACGTGAGCCCAGGAGCCAACTGCGCAGGCGCGACGGAAGTGCGCGGACGCCCGGCTGGCCACGCCCACGGAAGCGCGTCCGTGTTTCGGTTGTAGCGGCTGCAGGCCTAGGCCAGTAGCTATGGCCGGCGCAGACCCGGTACCGCTTCTCGCCACAACCAAGTTCGGCCCCTACTTTTTAGCCATCATTAGCACCGATAAAGATCATCCTCGTCTACTTTTCACTATCGTGCTGTACCAAGTGCGCTTTGCTTCTCAAGTGTTTTGCAAATCACATCAAAATACTGTGTTCTCCAAATCGCCATTTAAATACACCTTGTCAATTTCAGGTGTTTGCGTAAATTAACGGTTACCTCTTTTAAAGTCTTAGCCCTTTGTAGATTAGACACAAGCTTTAGTTGCAACTCCTTGTAAATGTTACCGCTACCCCCAAAGAGCTTCTCTGCTCTCTGGGGTTGGGGTTGTGTGACAGGGAAGGGTATGGACCTTTCACATTTTGGGAATGGTTCTCAAAAGGGAGTCCTCGGCCAGCAGTGCCTGCACCCCCTGGGAACACTTTTGGAAAAGGAGCCCTGTGACCTTTTAAACAAATCCTCCAGGTGAATGTGGAGGCACACGGATAATCAGTGGTAGAGGCAAGTTTTCCCACTAGAGGATCCTTCCACGGGTCCATCAAAGCGTAATGTGTGATTACCGGTCTCAAAACCAAACCAGGATTACCTAGCAGGCACTTAAGACTTCACAATTTTCATTTCCACACTTAGAGCCTTTAGAATTGCCCAAATGGTGGAAAGGTGCCTCAGCCCACTGAGGAAAATTGCTTCCCAAAGCCCACAACTCCAATTTCTAAGCCTCCCTTAGAGCAGTTAGGGTAACCTTGTAAGCCTAATTTGGGTTAAGAGACACAAGCAACTGGATTTCACTATACTACACCAAAAGGCAGTTTGTGAAAGGAGGGTACAATGGCTGAGGCAGTTGAATTAACCTAACAATAGTTAAAATTTATCAGGCTCAGAAAATCATTCCATACAAGCACATGTGCATTAGTTTGTAAAAAGCTTTAAGACCGTATTGCTTGTAATTCTATTACAAGAACTGCAAAGCTGGGCTCTATCAACGTGTTTTCCAATCAGGAAACACCAGGGAAGAGGCCTATACGCAAATAAATAAAAGCGAGAACGGGGAGAAAAATCACATTTATTAGTTCAGACAACCACAGGCTGGACACAACACACATGCTAAAAAGTGGACTGTCTTAAAACTTACTTCAAAGGTAAATAGGTAAATGTTTTCCACAGCCCCACAATCATTTCAATAAATGTTTACAAATTAAAAGGCCGTTAGACATTAAACAGTAAAATATGTAATAAATACTCCAACCTACCCCAAAAGCTTCTTAAGTTAAAAGTCATAATGAATTTGACTAACCATGCTATTGAAAACTGTTCAGTTACTAGACAGGCTGAATCAGTTTTCAATGTATTAGTCCTAAAAATACCAATCCCCATCCCCCACCCCAAGCAAATTCTAGTTGTTTTACATTTTAGAGATAAGGCATTGACACCAATTAAAGCCTCAGTTTAATAATCAAAATTTAAATGAAGTCTCATTAAGACCTCTCCTCTCCTGACAAAAAGGAACATAAATACCAGACTGTCTGGGAAGACATTCAGACCTATTTCTAGTCATAATTGAAATGTAGTATTAGAAAGGTTGGTGAGCCAAAATTGTATCGAAAACCACCACCCCTCCCTTGACCTTTCTAGAAATAAAAACCCATGTTGACCCTAAGAAGACTTGTACAATGGTCACTGTGCTTTTGGTTATGTTGCCTCCTCTTGGTTAACTATTAACTTCAACAAGATTTTTGTTTATGAATAGACCCTCCAGTCTGAAGTCTTTAGAATTCCCTGAATTATCGGAAAGATATTCATGATTTCCCATAGAACTAGTTAAGAGCCCCAGCAAGCCTGAAGACTACAATCTACATAAACTGAAACTTAGCTCTTAGCCAAACGTCTTACAAGGTGTAAAGTTTTTAGCTTTAATCACCATTTCAGTTAATTCACAGTAGAGCCAAGAGCAAAAATATAACCTATTCTGAAACAGCAAGCTATTTGGAGCTTTTCAAATGATGACATTTTACAAAGGAATAAAGTCCTCCATGTTGCTCTCACATGAAGCACTTTGAGGGTGGGGCTACACAGTTGGTTATTTCCTACCTTAATCTCACTTTACCATTCTGCTACCAGGCTATTAAATGACTCACCTGATGAGGTACTTACAAAAAGCCTTGATGCAATTTTGCCTAAAATTATAAATTTAAACTCATTTTACTTCTTGCAATATAAATAGACCGTTTTAAGGAGGGCCTTCTGATCTCCCCACTTCCCAAACTTAAATTATAGAAAGGAGCAGTCTTTTTAGTTTTTATGGTTAAAAAAACAGACCATCTAAGCAAAGTTTCACATGACATTATATATGTAAAATAAAGTACAATTTCCACTTAATTCAGTCTTCAAATATTTTTTATTGGAAGGCCATGCGCTGCCTTCATTTATTGTATTTCAAATCACTGTACATTTACTTGTGAAAACACTGCCTGCATTTTCTAGTACAAAAAAAACCTAAAAATTGTTTCAGGAATGTAGAGAAATATCCAACTTAAATAGCGAAAAAGTGCACCATAATTACTGCTGCACTGCAGTCATTTCTGCATTTCCCATGTTTCTTAAATAACTATCTTGTCTGATAACACACAATATAAAGAGCAATTATGAAAAACAGACATTTACATATACTTCTAAAGTCTTATTGAGAATATCCTGTTGGCATTGGATAACCAATCATAGGTGCAGCTGCAGTAGCAGGATATGCATATGCCTGTTGGTTCATACCATTGTGCATATTTGGAACGTTACTTCCATATTGCTGAGTGCTATCATAACCGTTCTGGTAAGTCCCTGTTGGATTACCAGTCCTAAAACTGGTCTGTATACCAGCAGACACAAAATTACTTCCAAAGCTCCCATTGGTGTAATTTGCAGCACTGTAAACACCATTCTGAGTTTTTGCCCCAAAATCTCTCTTAAGCAGACTAGAATAACCTCGGTCATAATTTTCCCTGTCTCTAAAGGTATTAAATCCACCCCTTTTGCCCGCAGAGTATCTGTCCCGACGGTCATCCTTCATGCCTCCTCTACCCCTGGAACGACCTGTCAAGAAAAAAAAGATAATTGCATGCTGATTATTTCCATGCCACAAATCACTACTGACACAAAAAGGAATTAGGTAGCAAGTAGCTCTATTCACTCTGTAAAGTGTTTCTCAGTTTCATATTAAAGATTTTTACTCACCCGCCAATCCCATTTAAATGGATTTGTAGACCATCATGTGACCCCAAATCACCAACATTTCTTAATGAAGGTTGGTCTTACCTGAACCTCTGTCTTCGACCAACTGAAGCAACTTGGGATTAATTGCTTGATTAGCTTCACGAAGCACAGAGATAAGGTCGCTCACTTGCTTTATGTTATTAGGTGTAAAGAAAGTGTATGCTGTGCCTGTTTTGGTACTGCGAGCAGTTCTTCCAATTCGATGAATATAATCCTCTGAGGAGTTAGGGTAGTCATAATTGATGACAAATTTCACATCTTCCACATCTGTAAGGTGTTGCAGTGTGGCAAAATAGCAATGTACGGAGTTTTGCACACCACAACAGCCAGACCAAAAATAAAAAGTTAGACAATTGTATTCCCAAGAAGGTACGGGCTGCAAAAAATACAGTTAAAATGGTTATCCATTCCCTGTAGGAATACCATTGAAATTGTGGAGAGGGGGGGGGGAAAAAAAAAAAAGCACACACCATCTACCTGGATGTCTCATTACCCACCCAATGATAGACAGCCTGTCAGTAAGACGTGTATTCTCTAACATATTCCCAAACCAGCAAGTCCCCTTACAGATCGTCAAGTGACATCTGAATGCTTCTGCGCAGTAGGGCCACTTAAAGGTTCACAGCAACCTCTTCATGTGCTCATTTTGAGGACCTTTAAACAAAAATGTACACGGTCCTTTGCATTACACACTCATCAGAAGTTCAAAATTCTGGCCACACTGCTTGTCTTGCCAAGACCTTACAACCGCAGCTGCAAGAAAAACATACCTGTCCCCCAAAAGTTGTTTTTATGCACTGTGTCTCGTCTAGGCAAGCGCTTCCAAGAAGCCAGGATTCACTTGAGAATGTGTCTCTCTCTGGCAGGTCTCGACATGACGACTACTGTGTAGGTGAGGGAGGAACTTTCAAAGCACTGCTTTCTTTTCCCACTGACTAAGTGTGAGAAGTTGCTCCTGCTCTAGATCTCATGTGCCAGTACTCACCAATTTGTAAAAGGCTTAGTACCTTTTAAAGCTGCTCTCTCCATTTCAAACTTGAACAAAAATTTCATTGAACATTGAAGTTTGGAAATAGTTCTTCAACATTTCAGCCAACTCACTGAAACTCAAAGACCCACAGATCACAGTAAACAGTTTGAAACAGTGCTGTACCATGGCAGTCATGCAAAGCATGGGACAGAAGAAATACCACGGCAGTGAACTGTGAGGATAACTTGCACTTTTTTCCCCCGGAGAGAACAGTTTACGGGGCAGAGGTGGTATGTTCTGCCTTTTGAAGATTACTGGCACACTTTCAGCTTTTCACCTCTCTAATCGACTGGAAGCAGCCAGCCGACCACTAGTCCTCCATCCCCCTCGAGTCCTCCGATTGTCATGCCTAGGCCTTGCCAAAGGCTGCACCTTTATATGAAAAAAACTTGGAAAAAATGCAGAGGTTAAAGAAAGCAATAAACTTTCTTTAAAAAAGTATATGGAGATCTTCTGGGAAACCGAGCCATGAATTCGAGTTTTTACTAACCTAGCCCTCTGGAGGCCACATCTGTAGCAATCAGAATAGGAGCTTTTCCATGTTTGAATTCTGTGAAAGAAAAACTATCATCAATAATGTAAGAATGACAGGTTTTAAGAAAAAAATTCTCATTTTCATTTGACTTACCATTTAGAACCCAGTCACGTTCCTGTTGACTCTTGTCACCATGGATACCCATGGCGGGCCACCTACGTTAAAGAAAAACTATCAGTAAGTTCACCTTTAAAACCTGATAGATTTTAGTCTGCTTAAAAAACTAATCACAATTTCCTTTAGTTTTACCTGATGTACAGTTTTATTTACACCAGATATAACTGCCATCCATGAAACTCAAATCTGTTACTTTCGATCTGTTTGCCTCTCCCTCTAAACTCAGCTCTCATACACCTGCTTCAATGGAAGAAGCCCACATACCCGTCTCTCCTCATTTTTCTAGTAAGCTCATCACATCTTCTTTTGGTTTCGACAAAAACAATGGTTTTATTCTCCTTCTCACTCATGATCTCTTCCATTAGACGAATAAGTCTTGGAAAAACAAATTGTGAATTTTAATAAAAGAAGTCCACAGTTACAGACACATATTCATGGTCAGTGAAATCACTAACTTCGATATACACAACTCAAGTAAAAACACCTGCTTGAACACTTATATCAAGCAGTTCTATCCTTGGTCCTTAAACCATAAAGGAGTTCCTTTTCCTTCTTTGCTATATGGTGATAACCAATTGCATGAATGAAGAAAAGTATTTTAATAAGGATCGACAGACTAATTTTAAACAAACACACCCAACATTGCACCCAACTGAAAATCACTTTTAAGATAACCTATCAAACGGTTAACTCCTGAATTTGTACAGTGATGTTTTTAGAACAATACTTCTTCAGAAAACTTACTTTTCATCCTTTTCTACATCATGACATACATCCACAATCTGAAGAATATTGTGGTTTGCACTCAGTTCTAGTGCACCAATGTTTATGTGAATGTAGTCTTTCAGGAAATCTTCAGCAAGCTGTCTTACTTCTTTTGGCCAAGTTGCACTCCACATTAGGGTTTGCCTATCAGGCTGAAGAATTTTGGGTTAAAAAAAGCATTGTATTCTAAGAATAAATCTTTGAGATAAGTTTGAAAAGGAAACATCTTTAAAGGCTAACTTACTCTTATCTGATCCACAATCTTCCTTATTTGGGGTTCAAAGCCCATATCAAGCATTCTGTCTGCTTCATCAAGGACAAGGTAGGTGGTTCTTCTCAGATTGGTTTTCCCACACTCCAAAAAGTCAATCAGTCTTCCAGGTGTTGCAATACAGATTTCCACACCTTCAATGAAACACATGATGTAACTACAACACGTAGTGTAGAAGTTCTAGAACACTGACAAAATTATTGTTACGTGCCTCTCTCCAAATCACGAATTTGTGGTCCCTTTGGAGCACCACCATAGATGCAAGTGGACTTCAAGCGACATGCTCTACAGTATTCAGCAGCTACTTGCTGTACTTGTTGGGCCAGTTCCCGAGTTGGTGCCAGCACCAAGCACTAAAAGAAACACAAAGCAGAGCAGATTTTAACAGAGTCCCGGATCCTAGTTTTAAACTTACTGGCATTATGTTGGCAGGTAATTGATGTTTGCTGTAAAGACAGCTTTGTCTCCAACTAAGTTGAATAAAACAACTAACATCTCCACGTAAAAGCATGAGTTTTTTGCCACATACAAACATTTGCTACAAATCTCTCCATCATACTCCTAAGCAAAAGCTAATAAAAATGTCTACTTACAATAGGCCCATCACCTCTCTCTAGGAATGGCTGATGATTGATGTGGACGATAGCAGGCAGCAAATACTATGGGGGGGGGGGGGAGGCAAACAACAGGAATTAAGTTAAAATGTTTCCGGTTTCTTTATATCCTCAATTTGTTTTCTCTAGCACATCAGCACCGAATAAAACTCAAGAGTTATCCCAAACTTACAGACAACGTTTTCCCGGATCCAGTCTGTGCTACTCCAACCATATCCAATCCACTTAGAGCAACGGGCCATCCCTGAGCTTGAATAGCAGTGGGCTCAGTAAAATTCTGTCTTGCAATGACATCCATTACGTTAGCTAAAATTAGCAACAATTCAATAAAAAATTAGCAAAACCAGAAGAAAAAGAATAAATGAAGTGGGGGGGGGAACCTCAAAACTAGGCACTTACCAGGGAAGTTCGCTTCATAAAAATTCAGAACTGGCTTTGGGCAGTTGTGACCTCTAACCGTAATTTCCTTACTCCTTCTGTATGTCTCCACCTCTTGCTAGAAAACAAATTTTAATGATCTACTAAGTACCATGACAACCTTCACTAATATGCAAGTCAGCAGGTCCCTAACTTTTTAAATGATTAACAAACCTTAATGGGATTTTAAACCTGTATCCACATACAGACACCACACAAGATTCACCTATTGTGGTTATAGTCAACAACTCTGAAGTAGAAAAATCCCAAGCCACCTGTTTTCCTAAGTACCACCTCTTTCTTAGCTACCATTAAAGTGTGAATTTCCCTTAATTTGGTCATTTCCAAGACCTCTCGATTCCGATTTTGATTTAAGTCATTACTGAATTATAGCCTGATAAAACCATGTGAAATTACTCACTGCTGTGCGCCTAGCCAAATCAGGGTGCTCTTGATAAAAATTCTTCTCAAATTTGGGCAGCTCATCAAGATTCCACTTCTTTTTGACTAGTTTTTCCCCAGGGTTTCCAAACTTCTTTCCAGATAGGGGCCCTGCCCTACTTCCCCCAAATCGAGGTGCACCAAACCTGGAAAAACAAAAACAAAACCAAAAACCTCACATTTTCAAATGTCTACATAGTGATTTACATACAGACTTTTCATCCTTTTTGCACACACTAAAGGTAAATGACTTTCACAGTTTGAAGACTTAGCACTGTCCTTGGTGATGGTCATGCTCTCAAAAGCCACCATTAGCACCATCTCTCTCCCTTCCCGTTGTCCCAAGTACACACTACTATAGTAAGCCAAGTCAACAGCCCGAGATATAGCAGGTCGGAAACTGGCTGCCCAAACGCCCGAAGTTCCGATTACAAGGATAGACAACAGCTTATGGTCACTAGCCTTTCCCGTGAGCTTAGGAATTAAATGTGGGAAAGAGACAATACAAGGGAGGAGCTTAACAGCGATATTATTTACCGACTGTTTTCAAGCAAAGAAGCTTTGATTTTAAGGAATAACGGGACGACACAAGCAATGAGAACAGAACAAGGACGGTGGTCTCAGGGACACTTACGCAAGCCAATCGAATTGGGGGTATCCCGCGGAAGGGCTCCTGATTCTGATAGCAAAATTATATAACGCAAAGAAAAAGAGGAGGAGGAGCTGGCAACTACCGGGGGAGGAGTCCCGGACCGGGCGGCGTTCCCGCTGGGGCGGCGCTTCCCCCTTTGTCTCGCATTTCTCTCTGCGCCACATTTTCTCGACGCTGCCATTTTGAGCTCCTCCGCCGGGCGGGGTAACAAAGGCGCCGCCGCCATGTCCGACGCCGGCATTTTGTACCCGCGACCCAACCACATGGCCGATTCCCGCGGCGCTGGCCACCCTGCTGCCCCTGTCACATCAACGGGTTCGGAGGCGAGCCCGGCGGCTCTCATAGAATTCCCGGGGCACCTAAACCGCATCTCGAAGGGTTGCACCTAATAGCGACGACTTCACCCTCTTGGAAACGTCGCGCTTTCCTTCCCTCGAAATACCCTCCCCCGAATTCTCCCAACAGCTACTCAATCGCCGGGGAAACTTCGATGTCCTCCCCGCCAGCCCGCCAACAAAAGGCGACCTTAAAAACCGTTAACAGAAAAACAGCTTTCAATCAGTTTTTGACAAATACCAAAATGGCGCAAGCCTTCGGTCACAAAAGCCTAAGGATAGGCTGAGAAACCCAAGTTCCTGTCGCCCCCGCCCGCCGCCTTCATCGGCCTCCCATCCCCCACTGCCAGGCCTGACAAGTCCGTTCCCACACTCACCCTCGATCCCGGCCGCGGTCTCGGTCACTCGAATAACCCGACATGGCGTCAATGGTTGCGGTTGGCGGGGAACGAAATGGAGAGAATCGGGTGCGACGAGTCGCTGCGGGTGGCTTTGGCGACAGCAAAGCCTTGCGGGGGCGGCAGCGGCGGAGGAGCGGCGATGACTGAGGCCGGAGCTGCTCAACGAGAGACCGGTGGAAATGAATGAGGTGCCGGCCGCGTCCCGGCAGCCGGTTTTATAGTCTGGACCGCCTCCTCCGCCGCAAAGAATGCTGGGAGCCGCTCTATGACCTAATCACTCCGCCCCTGCGCAGAGGCCGCAACGCCCGCCTGCGTTCCGGGATCCGCCATGTTCTCGCCCCACCCCCCACCGCCCCTCCCTCGGAATCGCCGGTTTAGGGCCCCTTTCATGGCTGGACCCACCCACACTGAGATGTCTCAGCCTACACCCTATTCTTTACATTTTTCTCGTTTTTCCACACCTCAGGGAGGCCACCCTGCCCTTTTCCAGGTTCAGCCTACCCAACAAAATGGCCAGCACAGGCCAACCCACTCAGCCCACTTGGAGATGTTTACGTCTCCAAAGAGCCCTCACGCCTCTAACCAAATGAGACGGGAAGGCGGAGCCAGACGTTGTCACGTGGCTGCTCCCGCCCATCGGGTAAGCGGACCGCACTACTTCGCCAGTTGGCGTCGGCGGAGGAATACGAAACGAAATAGCTCGCCGGAAGTTCCGTACTAATGCCCCCGGGAGACCGACCTGGACTGCTGGGTGTGACCCGATATGTCAAACCCACCCACCTGAGAATCCCTTAGCGGGATATTGCCCGCGGCGAAGGGTATCTAGAGCCCACAAACCGCCGCCTCGGCCCGTGCTGAGAAAGGAAGTCTTCCTGTGATGACCAATCAGCAGCGAGAAGCCGTTCTAAAGTCCCACCCTCTTTCTCCCCCAGCCCTTTCATTTCGTTCCCCCACCTCGCCGGTGCGTCTGCGCTGTTCGGCCCTTCCAGGACGCCGTCCATCGCGCGCCCAGTTGGGAGTCTAGCGGCAACCTGCCTCCGTGACATGGCCGGCTCAGAGGCTGGTGAGTCTCGGCCCGGAGCCCCGGTGTGTGTGGACTGAAACCGTTTAAGAACCCGAACGCCCCTATTCCTTTTATCTCGAGTTCTCCGGCTGGACTCACTGGTCTGGCCTGCCGACGGGGCTCGTCACAGACACCCCGTCGTGGTCGGCGGGTTTGGGTCTCTTAGCCCCGCTCTCGGTTCGCTTAGTGGCCATCGAGCGCGATTTTGGGGTGTGAAGAGGAGGGCCCGCAGCACGCCTGCAGCCTGGCTGCAAAGAGGGCAGTCAGAAAGCAGAAAGTGTCCTCCTGGCACCTGTATTCTCGGGAATCCAGCCACTGTCAGCGCGCTCTCTGCTTCTTGAATTGTGGAAACTGAGGCCGTACCTGCCTGTGCATTGAACATTTGAGCAACGGCACTCTTACGGTGTTGTTGATGCCCTTGCCAAAGTAGAACGGTAGTGGATTTTTCTCTTCGGCGCTCTGTGTCGTTACCTGGCTTTTTCTAGCAACCGCTTTCGGGAAGCGAGTTGATTGGGTTGCCTGGGACGCCTTCATCCTTTCTTCCAGACAGCGTTCAAACTTCAAACCCTTTGGTTTGGTCAGCTTGAGAACTGGGCACGGGGGGAGAGAGAGAGAACCTGATTCTTGGAAGATACTCTCATTTGTTTCTGGGAAGAGGGAGATAATGTGCCTTGAATACACAGACACATTTTTAGAACCTGCTGAGCATGTCATACAGAGTAACAGAACTTTCTCTTTAGTTGCTAATTATATCAGGGCGCAAATATTTCAAGCTTTCTAAATTGTTCGAGAAACCCTTGAAGTGTGCTTGCTATAATTCCAACGGTGTCTGGGGGTGGGTTGCGGTGGCACAGGAAACTTCAGTGTTGATAATGTGCTAGCTCTGAATTTAGAGACATTTTTAGGTATTTTCTATGTTTTATTTCTTATACATTAAATATAATTAAAAACTAACAAATGTTGTAGTGTTAGTGTCATTACTTCACTTCTTAACAGCCTGCGTTAATCAGCCTATTGGGCACCAGAGAAATTCTGACTTGCACAAGGTAATTGGGTAAAAACATGACTGACGCTATTGGGAATTTGAAACAGCATTCATTAATTAGTTTCTGGTAGCCTCAGACTATGATTAACAAAGTGTCTTGCTTATGACATAATATTTGCTTACTTATACGTATGTTTTAAATAAAAACAGCTTTGTGTGGCTTGTAAAATAAGAAAAGGGTACATAACTTAGGACTTTAGCTTATAACGGTAGAAATTGGATTTGCATCATAGTTTTTACCACATTGAAATTCTAGCACTCTAGCACTTCCAGAGTGCTAGAAATTAAATAGTGTATTTTCAAAATTCATGCCTTGGAGGGCCTTTGAACTTATATAGTAACCAAATTTCTTGTGCTTCATTCAATGTCTGTCTTTGTGGGGTCGACTTTTGCTATTTAAGGCTTATCTTTTTCCTTTCCTAACAGAGTGGATAACCGTTGCCAATAACCTTCTTTTGAAATGTCACATACACCTGAGGATACGAGAACTGGAAGACTGTGATGCTAATGTTTTTATTGCGCTTTATCAATCCATTTTGGGAGAAAAGGTACCAGGTAAGGGTACTAAAAAGTGGGAGTAATTGTGACTATATGTTAGGCCAGGTGTTTTGAGTGCCTTAAGTTAGATCCTGTGGTGTTTATAAAATCCTGTATTTTCTCTTTGTTTACATTTTATTTGTATGTAACTGTTGCATTCGTTACCATAATAAAGACCCACATAGAGTAACAGCCTTGTTCAAATCAGTTTGAGTGGTCTTGGTCATTATGTCAATCATGGCTAATACCTTGTGAAAGTCACACCTTTTCTGTACATATATTTTCAAAAATTCTAAAATTGAGTAGAACTTGGAAACTTGTTGGGTCCTGTTGCTTAACCAGTATTATGGATATGAATTGATGATTGTACTGCATCCCTGGTTGAGTAGCTCAGAGTCTTTATCCATAGATCTCTACTGTCTCTGCTATAACCATTAGTATTAAAGCTCTGTGTAGTCTCTTTTCCTTTCCCACTGTTACCATGAGTTAGTGCCCTCATCACTTGGAATAATGGAGATGGCCTCTAGCTGGTATCTTTGATGCTAGTCTTAACCTTCATTTGAGCACAGAGGCCTATAGTTATTAGACCAGTCTTTTAAAATACTTTCTTCAGGGCACCTGGGTTGCTTAGTTGGTTGAGCATCTGACTCTTGGTTTTGGGTCCAGTCATGATCTCAAGGTTCGTGAGTTTGAGCCCCACATCGGGCTCTGTGCTGACAGCATGGAGCCAACTTGGGATTCTCTCTCTGCCCCTCTCTGTCTGTCCCCTCCCTGCTCACTTGCTCTCTCTCTCTCTCTCAAAATAAATAAAAGAAAAACTTAAAAAATAAAGTACTTTTTTCTTCCTTCCCCCGTTCATCTCCCTCAGTGCCAGAGGAGAAACTCCAAATATAAGTTCAGTGTTAAAATCTTTCCTCACTGTGGTCTTTACTGACCTTTTGGGTTTTTTTAAGTTTATTTTGATTTATTTTTAATTTTTTAAAGTTTATTTGCATTTCAAAGTAAGTTTTACTTTGTTTTATATTTTTATTTTTTAATTTACATCCAAGTTAGCATATAGTGCAACAATGATTTCGGGAGATTTCTTAATGCCCCTTCCCCATTTAGCCCATCCCCCCTCCCACAACCCCTCCAGCAACCTTCTGTTTGTTCTCTATATTTGTCTCTTATGTTTTGTTCCCCTCCCTGTTTTTATATTTTTGTTTCCCTTCCCTATATGCATCTGTTTTGTATCTTAAATTCCTCATATGAGTGAAGTCATACGATATTTGTGTTTCTCTAATTCTGCTTAGCATAATATTCTCGAGTTTCATCTACATAGGAGCAAATGGCAAGAGTTCATTCTTTTTGATTGCTGAGTAATACCCGTTTGTATGTATACATAGATATACATATATGTACACATGCACCATATGTACATATACACCACATTTTCTTTATCCATCTGTTGATAGACATTTGGGCTGTTTCCACACTTTGGCCATTGTTGATAGTGCTGCTATAAACGTTGGGGTGCATGTGCCCCTTTGAAACACCACACCTGTATCCCTTGGATAAATACCTAGTAGCACAATTGCTCGGTCATAAGGTAGTTCTATTTTTAATTTTTTGAGGAACCTCCATACTGTTTTCCAGAGTGGGCTCACCAGTTTGCATTCCCACCAGCAGTGCAGAAGAGATCCTCTTTGTCCACATCCTTGCTAACATCTGTTGTTGCCTGAGTTGTTAACGTTAGCCGTTCTGACAGGTGTGGGGTGGTATCTCATTGTGGCTTTGATTTGTATTTCCCTGATGATGAATGATGTTGAGCATTTTTTCATGTGTCAGTTGGCCATCTGGATGTCTTCTTTGGAGAAGTGTCTATTCATGTCTTTTGCCCATTTCTTCACTGGATTATTTGTGTTTTGGGTGTTGAGTTTGATAAGTTCTTTATAGATTTTGGATACTAACCCTTTATCTGATGTGTCATTTGCAAATATCTTCTCCCATTTCGTCGGTTGCCTTTTAGTCTTGCAGATTGTTTCCTTCGCTGTGCAGAAGGCTTTTATTTTGATGAGGTCCCGATAGTTCATTTTTGCTTTTGTTTCCCTTGCCTCTGGAGACGTGTTGAGTAAGAAGTTGCTGTGGCCAAGATCAAGGAGGTTTTTGCCTGCTTTCTCCTCGAGGATTTTGATGGCTTCCTGCCTTACATTGAGGTCTTTCATCCATTTTGAGTTTATTTTTGTGTCTGGTGTAAGAAAGTGGTCCAGGTTCATTCTTCTGCATGTCGCTGTCCTGTTTTCCCAGCACCATTTGTTGAAGAGACTGTCCTTATGCCATTGGATATTCTTTTCCTGCTTTGTCGAAGATGAGTTGGCCATACGTTTGTGGGTCCATTCCTGGATTCTCTGTTCTGTTGAATTGATCTGAGTGTCTGTTTTTGTACCAGTACCATACTGTCTTGATGATTACAGCTTTGTAGTACAGCTTGAAGTCTGGGATTGTGATGCCTGTAGCTTTGGTTTTCTTTTTCAAGATTGCTTTGGCTACCTGGGGTCTTTTCTGTTTCCATACAGATTGTAGGGATTGTTTGTTCTAGCTCTGTGAAGAATGCTGGTGTTACTTTGATAGGGATTGCATGGAATATGTAAATTGCCTTGGGTAGTATTGACATTTAACAATATTCTTCTATCCAGGAGTATGGAATATTTTTTCATTTTTTTGTGTCTTCTTCAATTTCTTTCATAAGCTTTCTGTAGTTTTCAGTGTATAGATTTTTCATGTCTTTGGTTAGGTTTATCACTAGGTATTTTATGGTTTTTGGTGCAAGTTTATTTATTTGAGAGCATGCACAGGGAGGGGCAGAGAGAGGTAAAGAGAGAATCCCAAGCAGGCTCCATGCTGTCAGCATGGAGCCTGATTCAGGGCTCAATCCCAGGAACTGTGAGATCATGACCTGAGCCAGAATCAAGAGTTGGACACTTAACCACCTGAGCCACCCAGGGGCCTCTATTTTTATTTAGAGAGTGTGTGTATGAGTGGGGGAGGGACAGAGAGAGAACAAGGGAGAGAGAATCCTAAGCAGGCTCCATGCCATCTCAGAAGCCCTGAGATCATGACCTGAACCAAAATTAAGAGTCAGACGTTTAACCAACTAAGCCACCCAGACACCCTTATATACTGACCTTTTAAATCATTATGCCATTAATTCCTACTAGGTGTCCTTCAGAAGGTTGTGGGGTTTTTTTCCTCTCATGGAAAGCAGCCCATGATTATGGGTTAAAGTCTCACTCCATTATTGTTTCCCTTACTAGAGTATTAGCACCTCCTTGAATTTAGGGACCTCTTTATCTTTCTGTAGCATGGTGCTTATTGTAGAGCATGTTCATATATATGTTGATTGACTATTCAGCCACTAAAGGTGCTGTGTGGAATTCAGGCTATGTTAGCTTTATCTGAATTTTATAGCCTGTTCTGTTTGGGTAGAGCTTACTTTTGTAGCACTTAACCTGACTCAGAAGCCTGGTCAGAGACAGATGAAAACTTGGACCCTCAGATGAAAAATGTGTAGCCTTTTTTCCACAGACCTCATAGCTATTCCCAGGAGTCAAGAGGATGAAGCTCACAATGTACAAGCAGTAATTGATTCGCTGGCCTTGGATTACCTGCAAGTCAGCTTGTCTCACATAACAGGTCGGTGTATACTTAACCATCAGATAATTTTGCATTTGACTAAAATAATTTGTTGGGTAGAATCCTAGACATTGTTTAGTTAACCAATTGAGTAAGCTTATGATACAAACCAAGTGGCAAGACTGAGCCAAGACAAATTGACTGGTAGAGTTAAGGCAGCCATTCTTGAGAGCTTTTTTAGGAGAGTCAAACATTGAATTTATGATGGACCTGAGTCTGAGATGTAAGAATTCTGGCTGGTAGTTAAAGGTATGTTTTTTGTTATTTTAAAGCTAACATGCTGCTTGTTTGTAGTAGCTAAGAATTAGCTACATCTAAATACCCATTAAATAGGGACAGGTTAAATAAGTTATGATAGCTCCATGCAGGGAATTACTCTGCTACTGTAAAAGATGATTGATGATGCTCATTATGTACAATGTTCCATATTAGTGGAACAGTCTCCAATATGTGTAATGTCAGAAAGATGTGCACTTAACAATGATAATGTGCAGAGTAGGGTGCTGCTTATAAAAACAAAGGTAAGGAGAGGAAATATGCAGTTGATTGCTTGCAGAAGGACTCTTTGAAAGCATGTGCAAGAAACCTGTAATGCCAATTGCTTCCAGTAAGAGGAACTTCAGGGCTGCAGGACGAGGGTGGGATGAGACTTCATTATATAACTTTTATATTTCTTGAATTTTATTTTATTTTTTTAAAGTTTGTTTATTTTGAGAGAAAGAGTGCATGAATGGGGGACAGGCAGAGAGAGAGAGAGAGAATCCCAAAGAGACCACACTGTCAGCACAGAGCCCGGCATGGTGCTCCATCCCACAAACTGTGAGATCATGACCTGAGCTGAAATCAAGAGTCGGATGCTCAACCAACTGAGCCACCCAGGCGCCCCTGAATTTTAAGCCTCATGAATATTTTCTCTACTCAAAATAAATAAAACTGTAAATTGTTTTTGAAACTTTTTCCAAAATAGAGTATATCATGCTTGTATTCTAAAGCCAAACATACCAAATATAAATATATTTGTAAATCCCTGTATTCTAGATAGAAAATGAGGATTATTCCAGTAAATTATTTCAAGCTAAGGAAAAGAGGGAATCTGTGCATATGAACCTACATTTGAATCACTTAGAGAAGGCTTACACCATTGGTTTGTTCTTGGGCAGTTAAATGTTAATCAGGATTGGTCACTCACATCTCTCAATGGGATGTTGATGACAAGTTTTGCAAAAATACTCTGTCTTAAGTTTTGAGTGCAGTTCTAGGAGTAAAAATGGTAAATTAGTTTGAAGATAATTCATTTTGAGGGATAATCCCAGGGTTTTCCTGTTCTTTTGCAATTCGGAATTGCTTTATCACTTGAATAAGGTAATTTCTGGTATTTGTGCTTTTTAAACCTATAGCATAGTTGTATCTGCTTATGTAACTTTTTAATGCAGAGCTGCTCCTAACAACTCTCACCCACCCCATGAAAACTTGCAGAACTGCTTATCTCCTCCAGTATACTGCAGAGCAGCTTTTTACTCGTTGTGTTCTTGTTCAGTTTAAAATACTTTCTTCTGTGCCATGAAGCACTGCATTTTGGTGGGCGGTCTTAGTTGCTGGGTTGGCAGAGGATGATCCCCATCCTGGCAACTGAGAAGTTCTGAGTATGCCCTTGGGGTATACTTGTGTATCTCGTTAAGCCAGAAAAACAAGGCTTAAGAAGATTTGTTTGCTTTAAACCAAAAAAAAAAAAAAAAAAAAAATGTCAAATACTGTCTATCTATATTGGTAATTTTGTAAAACATCATATTTCTGGTTTAGGTTTGTTTTGCATCAGGAGTGAAATTTTGAATGGCTGGGTTCTCTCAAATATCAAGTTTCCATTGTGTCTTCCCCTTACTGGTTTGAACTTAAGAGAATGCAGGCGTGACCTCCCAAAGGACAACCCAGCTGTCTCAAGAGTTACATTCCATCCATACCTGATGTTGATTAGAGTCCATTTTAGGTGATACTAAGCATGCTAAGTTTCCATGCTTTTACCAACCCATTTCTTGTCAACATATCAATTTTGCATGTATTAAAATTTATTATGAGACAAGTATTGTGCCAGGAATTGTTTAAAGAGTAACTCCTGGGTGTAAAGTGGATGTGGTGGGAGGTGAGGCTGGAGAAGTTGGGACTGAGGTGAGATTAAAAAGTTTTACGTGCATGGCCAGTGTTTTTAAGAAAATTTATTATTGAAGTTTAGTTGACATATGAAATTGTATTAGTTTCAGATGTACAACATAGTGATTGGACAGTTCTATATATTACACAGTGCTCACTGTAATAAGTATAGTAACCAACCACTACCTTACAACGCTATTACAATGTTATTGATGTTATTCCCTATGCCTTATTTTTCATCTCTGATTTATTTTATAACTGGAAGTTATACAAACTGTATACAAAGCTGTATAAATTGGAAATTTGTATGAATGGACAAGTTTTTTAAATTAGTATTTTATTTATTTATTTTTTGAGAGAGAGAGAGCGAGAGCACCTGGGTCTGAGCAGGGGAGGGGTGTAGGGAGAGGGAGAGAGAATCTCAAGCAGTTTCCATGCCTGACATGGTGGGGGGGGGGGGTGCTCGATCCCACGACCCTGGGATCATGACCTGAGCTGAAGTCAAGAGTCAGACACTTACCTAACTGAGCCACCCAGGCATCCCACATGGGCAGTTTTTAAATTAAGAAAAATGGCATGACCTATATAAAATGAATAGGAGTTAACAAATAGAAAAAAATGAGGAATTCCTGATGAAAGTATCCCAACGAGTTTTTTGTTTTTATGTTACTCTACTGCTGTTATCTTCAGAACAAACCACCATCTAGACGTAGGATCCCACGATCTGAAACTGTGTTGCCTCCTGCCATTTTTTTTCACCAGCCTAAAAAAGTTCTGCTTAGATACTTTATATCTTGGTATAAATCTTACCAGAGGATGTTTTATTAAGTCTACTTATTTTGTTTCTTGGTAAAGGAAGAAATATGCTAATTAATTACCAAACATTATATTCAAGACTGCTTCCTTTGTTTCTTCAAATATAATTAGGTATCAAGACATTCATGTTTTTAATATTTATAATATTATTCATTTTCCTGAATTAGTTTGTAATTCTTTTATCTGAACAGTATTTACACAGTGGTATATTTATTTTGAAACTTTGAGACTTTTAGTTTCTTCGTTAATATTTTTAATAGCTTTTTATCCTGTGTTTAGGAGAAAATATAGTGAAGGGAGATAAAGAATCTATTAAGAATCTGCTAGAAATCTTTGATGGGTTGCTGGAGTATCTTACAGAACACATCAGTGAGACATCTCACGAAAAAAGTAAGTTTTAAAATTGTAATTTGAATAACTAATGCATATACCTGGTAAATTAAATCTCACTTCTTTTTTTTTTTTTTTTTTTAATTTTTTTTTTTTTTTCAACGTTTATTTATTTTTGGGACAGAGAGAGACACAGCATGAACGGGGAAGGGGCAGAGAGAGAGGGAGACACAGAATCGGAAACAGGCTCCAGGCTCTGAGCCATCAGCCCAGAGCCCGACGCGGGGCTCGAACTCACGGGCCGTGAGATCGTGACCTGGCTGAAGTCGGACGCTTAACCGACTGCGCCACCCAGGCGCCCCTAAATCTCACTTCTTAACTCTTCTAAGTGGTTGGAAAAAACTATCTTAGACTATCATCATGTCCTTTGTCAGTTTGGATGTGCTAATCTATAAAAAGTTCTGATTAAAGTTGCTTACTGTCCTATTATTGCATGAAATGACTTATTCCAAAATTTCCTGTCAGAACTGCCATTTTTGTTATAAATTTGGATATTGCTAAAGCATTAACAGGAGGAATTGGAGTGTTTTTGTCTTTAACCTATGTTTAGGTTTGTGACAGCCTGAAAGTTTTGTTTTAGCCTCTGAGTAATCGAGTTCTCCAAAAAGTTATCCAACAAGTTTTCAGCAGCAATAACAACATAAATTCTGATATGAATGAAGACAAAAAAATGTGGGTAGGCTCATCGTTCCTACTTCTCACGTGGTTGTGATAACATCTGACCTTAAACTCTTTAGTGATAGTTTTCTACCTTTTATCATTGTTGCTGAAAAGATTTAAAGGCATATGTAGGTCTGGCCTGGAGGGAAAAACTGCCACAGGGCATATTTCTTATTTCAAACACTTGAGTGTTCTGAGTGTGGAGTGTTTTGAGTGTTTAATATCTGTTAAATATGTACCAGCCTCGGTACGCTGGGAGGATTCATAATTGCATGCCATGTTCTATTGCTCTGAAAGAAACCTAAGTTTCTGACTTAAGTCAGGAAGACAGCCATAACTGCATACAGTAGTCCCCCTAGATGCAGTTTTGCTTTCCACTCGCAGTCCCCCTTGGTCCAGAAGCAGATGATCCTCCTGAGGCATGCGGGAGGGAGATTTCCAGGGGAGGTCAGTAGAATGGTGAGCTTAGTGCTTCTAGGAGGGGGTTGCAGAGGTGGGACCTCCCAGTGCAGTAGTACTGTGGTTGGATGGTGTTTTCTGAAGTGTGATTCTCACCTTTGCAGGTCCAAGTTGATATGGCAGTATTACCTAGAGCTAATCAGATTCTTCAAAATGCCAGTTAATAATGGGAAGTCAATCTTTATTATCATGAGTCACATCATGTACAGAGCAGCTTTTTCCTGGTACCTGAGCTAGCATTATCATTAACTTACCACTGAAGAACAGGGATTTGAAAGCAGACTTTGCGTCAATGCTAAGTTCTGCCTCTCATTGTTTGAAGCTCTCTAAGCCTCAGTGTTTTCGTTTGAAATTCTTCCATGGCTATAGTGATGGTTGAGTAAGTAGATATATAAATAGTTTAGTTCCAAGCCTAGCTCCGAGTCACTGCGCAGTGAATGTTAACTAATGTTATTACAGTGTTGGTTATTTTGAATACAGAAATAGAAAAAAATGAAGATAGATGCTCAAATAGAGAAATCTCTAGAAATGGGGATGGGAATATTCAGAGGCGTCAATCTGAATCATAGGAAGTTTCACCCACGTACCTCCTGAAATCAGTTCCCTAGTGTGTTGCTGCTGGCGAAAGTGTATTCCTCAGAAATGTTGAGTTGAAAAAGGAGTGATAGTCTGAAAGAGAACTTCAGCCAAGCTTTGATGTACTCTGACTCTTAGCCTGGGAGGGATAGTCTTGGAGCTTGAGGCTCACAGTTGTGTTCTGAAGCCACAGCCTAGTCCTCTTGCTTCAGACATCCCTTACTGAACAGGGAGGTTATAAACAATAAAAAATAAACCTACCACCTATCTTAAAAAATAAAACATTGCTAGTAGAACTGTAGACCTTGCTTTTAAAGCAGCATTTATCTTGCTTCTGTTACTCAAGTAATACATGGTCTTCACAGGTGATAATTTGGTTCTTTCTAATTTTGTGTTCACAAAAGCCCAGTTTACCAGGAGAAGATGAGGGTGCTTAACTGTTCTCACCTCTACCCACCCCCATTATAAAAATAGCATTATTAATTGAGAGGTTTTTTGGTGTTGTTTTTATCTATTCTAAACAGGTGAAACTGGACAGAGTTTTAAAGAATTCCATCAAGGAGAACCTTTAGAAGAGCCAGAAAGTACTAAGGAATCCAAATCATCATGGAAAAAGGTTTCTTTTGGGAGGTAGCACTCAATGTCTATGAATTTAATCAAAACAAGTTATGCTTTTTCCTTCTAAGAATTGGCACACAATATACCACAATGACAGCAAAAAACAAAACAAACTGATGGGAAAATCTCAGTACCTTCTCATATTTTATTTTATTTATTTATTTATTTATCAACGTTTTTTATTTATTTTGGGACAGAGAGAGACAGAGCATGAACGGGGGAGGGGCAGAGAGAGAGGGAGACACAGAATCGGAAACAGGCTCCAGGCTCCGAGCCATCAGCCCAGAGCCTGACGCGGGGCTCGAACTCACGGACCGTGAGATCGTGACCTGGCTGAAGTCGGACGCCCAACCGACTGCGCCACCCAGGCGCCCCCCCTTCTCATATTTTATATCTCCCTGACAGAATTTTAAGAACCTTGAGCTATATGTAATACTTAAGTCTCAGTATTAAACACCTGTGTATTTTCTTCTTTCTAGTTAGTTCTTTTATTCCAAAATACATCTTTTTAAAAAAACAATTTTTTTTTAAACATTTATTTATTGTTGAGAGAAAAGGGAGCGTGAGTGGGAGAGGGACAGAGAAAGGAAGATGCAGAATTGGAAGCAGGCTCCAGGCTCTGAGCTGTCAGCACAGAGCCCAACGCAGGGCTCAAACTCATGAGCAGTGAGGTCATGACCGTAGCTGGAGTCGGATGCTTAACTGAGTCACCCAGGTGCCCCTTTCCAAAATACGTCTTTAGTGGGGTGCCTGGGTGGCTTAGTTGGTTAAGTGCACCTGCATATTTTTTTATTTTTCCCTTGGTCATCAAAATAGTTTATGTTCCCTGTAGAAATCCTGGAAAGTACGAAGAAATAAAAAACAAGTGAAAAAAAAAAAAGATGAGCTCTACCATTCAGAACTAAACAAAGGCTTGTTAATGTTTTGTTATACTTGAGTCTTTTTTTTTTTTTTAATTTTTTTTTTTCAATGTTTATTTATTTTTTGGAACAGAGAGAGACAGAGCATGAACGGGGGAGGGGCAGAGAGAGAGGGAGACACAGAATCGGAAACAGGCTCCAGGCTCTGAGCCATCAGCCCAGAGCCTGACGTGGGGCTCGAACTCACGGACCGCGAGATCGTGACCTGGCTGAAGTTGGACGCTTAACCGACTGTGCCACCCAGGCGCCCCTACTTGAGTCTTTTTTATAATGTTTTGTTTTGTTTTTTTTTTACTTAGTCATATCGTTTACATAGTTTTGTTTCCCGCATTTAAAAATTTTACATATTAAGTCTTTTTCCGAGTTGTTAAATTCTTTATAATAATTTTTAATCCCTGTATAACAGACCATATAGGTGCTTCACAATGGGCTAAACCAGTCCTCTAAAGTGGAGGTGGATGTTTCTGAGTTTTTTTATAGTTTTTGAAAATGTGATACATGCTTTTGTTTGCTCTTTAAGCTACATCCAAAGAGTATGAATGTTGTAAGCCTATTAAAAGTTGCCAGACTGCTTTCTGAAAAGGCCATGACAGTTTATACACTCACCAGCAGTATAAAATCACTCGTTACTGTATCCTCATGAATCAGTAACATTAACTCATTAACAAATATCAGAGTTTTAAAATACCTGCAACTTTTATAGACAAAATATAATGTCATTACAGATTTGATGGTATCTACCTATGGGTTGAACATAATGCTATGACTTTTAAATGTATGACTTTCCATTTTTTTTATGGAATTTGTCATGATTTGAAAGACACAGGCAATATCTTCCTGTTTAGGTATAGTACATTGTGGAAAACCTGTCTTAAAGGAGACCACCATGAGATGAATTTCTTGACTTTTTTTTTTATTATTAGATTTTTTTTACAGTGCAAAAGTGAAGCAATGCAAGGATATTTAATGCAAAATTCATACCCTACCCAGATTCCACCCCCACACCCGTAGAGTATCCAATGTTTATTGTTCTCTGTGTGTATTCTCCTATGCATTTAATGCTTGACACTTTCTACACGGCTATTTCTACCATACGTATATGAGTTAAAACAGATAAACACCAAAAAGTGATAAGCAACAGAAGGGAGTGTCTTGCCCTTTTTCTGCACGTAGCAATGAGCAGTCTGAATACTCATAGGCAGGCTGTTTAAAGCAGCTTTCGTCAGGAGGGGCCCTCGGGTTAGGCTGGGCCCAAGTAAGTAAGGGAATTCTTTCAGGTGCTCCTTGTCATCTGAGGCTTTGGGCCCCTCTTGGGATGGAGATGAAACAGAATCCACTGGTGAAGTAATTAGACTCGGAGACACAGCACACACCTTTTCTCTAAGAAGTAATGGTAAGTAAACTTCAGATACCTGTTATTCAGCATACAACTATGAAAATAAAAATAGTTATTCTTAGGAATGTTTACAGTTGAGAAGAATAGAGAGAGTTGTAACTCGACCTTAGAATTGAATTTCCAGAGTATACCATGATTAACCTAAATATGAACAGTTACCTGAAATCAAACAAGTAGGAGTTATAGGCACATGAGCAAGTTTGTCATATAATATGTGGGACCTGATACCCTGAGAAGAGAATTCTGAATGCAACTTAATAGTCTACTCACCTTCAGATTACCCCCTAAGTATAGTTTTCCTAAACTGGATGACTCACTCTTTTCATGGTTTCAAACAACAAGTCAGTATATCCAGTGGCAGTTCTTCTTCCAGGGATCAGGCTACATTTCCAAGAGTCTGCTGCTCATACACAGTAAGCCTGAATATCTTTGAGGCCCATTTTGAGCCTCGTACCTTCCTGTCCTTCATCCCACTTCCTGTCCTGCCTACCTTAGTTGTCATGCTCTTTTCTGCCTTCATGTTGTTTCTTCTGCTGGGGTGCTCTTTCTTCATCTCTATTGCTGGCAAATTCACCCTACAAAGCCCAGCCTCCCCCACATGCCTAGATTCTGAGGCTCTATTTCTACACTGTGGCCTTCTCATCTTATTTTGGTAATACTATTCTCACATTGTATAATAATTTTGAGTATGTTTGTTTTATAAACTGTGAGTTACAGGGACAGTAGCCACACCAGACTCATTCAGCAAATATTTAGTGCTTTCCCTGTGCCAAGCAGTGGTGTTATAGTGGTTAACAAAATAGACACCAATCCCTTTCCTCATGGAGCTTGTATTCTGCTTGGGGAGGCAGCCAATAAGTAAGACAAGTAAGTGAAATACATAGTAAAATTAATCATATTCATCTTAGTATTTTAGAGCTTCTCAGAACACCAAGCCCAAAATAAGTTGTGGTTTGTATTTTTTTAATGGAAGAACAGGAATGCTGGATAGGCATTAAGTATATTAAATTGGGAATCCAGTGGCCAAATTCTCATCCAGACTCAGCTACTGGCTATGTGACTTTGGACAAGGCCCTTATCTTTCCTGAGCCCGTTTCTTAACATGTGAAATTGGAGAATTCAGCAAAACCATCTGAGAAATCCCTTTGAGCATTAGTACTTTGGTTCCAAAGAATAGACATTGAAATCCAAGGAATTAATGTTCAAAGAACCTCAATATGGAAGGTTAGACAGTAGACTAAAGGCATGTACTTGCCACTGGGATGAGCGAAGTAACAGAATGACCAGAGTCAATTGAAAGTAACAAAAGAATGCTTCTTGAAGGAAGAGAGTCAGGTGGATTGACAGAAGATGGAAGGGACTATGATTTTAGAAATGGTGTTCTGTGATAGCAACTACCGTGTAGAAAGGTTGCATCTGTAAGTGAGTTGTTTTCAGATTTTAACTATTCGGGTTATAATGCAATTAAGGCAAAAGAGAAAAGGTTGAGAGAAAAGCCAGGCTGAGGTGTTTTGGTTTGGTGTCATTAAGGGCTATGGTAACTTCCTTTTATATTTGGATTTAAGTCATCAGATAACTGTCACCGTATACATTCATAGGCATCTAACTTAGGCTTCAATTTCTGGGCTATGAATCTTATTTTTTTAATTGAGATATAATGAACATGTAACATTATGTTTCAGATATACAATCTATGGATTTTATGTTTACGTGTGTTGTGAAATGACTGTCCCAATAAAAGTCTAGTTAATATTTGTCACCGTAGATAGTGATGACAACTGTTAAGATCTATTCTCCTAGCAACTTATAGTATTAACTATAGTCATGCTGTGTATTTTATTCCCATGACTTAACTGGAAATTTGTACCTTTTGACCATCTTCACCCATTTTTTCCTACCCAGGGTTCCCCCTTATTTATGAAATGTCATATATGTTTATTATACTTACTAATGCTTGCAGTAGACAAGTGCAGAGACTTTTCAGTAATAAAACAGTATATCCTAAAACAGTCTAAAAATTATAAGGAAATTTGAGTGTGTCACTTTCAGTCTGACAAATTAAAAGTGCCAAATGTTAACTAAGCATGAAATTTTGGAGAAATTTTATCAAAAAGAAACAGCATATGAGTTTCTTTGTCATCCAAGAAACTGAAGAAAAAATGGACTCAGGTAAAAATGAATTAGCCTGGAGTCAAGTTGATGACAAATTTAGTTTAGGTAGTAGAGAAATTGTGGACCACGTTATGAATTTTGAGTATTAGATCTTAGATGCTCTTCGTGTAAAATATGAAGTTATGGAGTGAGATTCACATATTTTAAACATGTTGATGTGAAAATGGCCCTGTTGCTCTGGGTTGTGGAAAAGGAGAGCATAAAAAGAGGTGTTTGCTGGATTTTAAGAGACATCAAATGAACGTCAGACATTTTAAAATATGCAGTGTCTTGAAATACGTTGCATGGAGTTTGTGCAAGGTGAATTTTCCACTTTTAGTGTGATTATGTCAGTTAACCACTTTAGTAACTGAGTTTTCAGGATACATTCTCATACCTTCAAAGTGAGGAGTAAGTTTATGGTGAAGTCTTTCATTAAATTGAAGAAGGGATAAATAGTCATTTGTAGAGGAGGAGTCGTAAGTCTGTTTTGTTTGTGGGAAGTTTATGTATTGTAGATTTCTAAGGGAGCAAAGTGGATATTCCCTCAATTTCAGAACTATTTTAGTACAGCTCTCTAGTAACATTATAAAGCTGATTAAATATTAAGCATTCAAAAGTTAGACAAAACAATTTGACCTATAAATTTTTTATTATGGTATCAACCAGGATTCGTAGCTCAGAGATATACCCACAGAACAGCATTTCTACAATTCTCGCACCTATTTGTATTAGTATATTCCAGTAAAACACAAGCTAGGCACACCTGGCTAGCTTAGTCGGTACAGCATGCAACTCTTGATCCCAGAGTCGTGAGTTTGAGCCCCATGATGAATGTAGAGATTGCTTAAAAATAAAATCTTAAAACACACACACACACACATTTTATTTACAAAAACAGTTGGTGAGTCAGATTTGGACCTTGGGCCATAGTTTGCCAACCTCTGACCTAGAGAAAATCACCATTAACATTTTGATTTCTTTACTTACAGATATGCAAATGTGCATTGCATATGTTCTTTATTTGTTTTTAAAGTTTATTTATTTTTGAGAGAAAGTGACAGTGTGTGAGCGGGAGAGGGGCAGGCAGAGACAGAGGGAGACACAGAATCAGAGAAAGGCTCCAGGCTCTGAGCTGTCAGCACAGAGCTTGACATAAGGCTCGAACCCACGAGCAGTGAGATCGTGACCTGAGCTGAAGTCAGATGCCCAACTGACTGAGCCACCCAGGCGCCCCTCACATATGTTCTTTTAAAATACAGTCATACAGTGGGGCACCTGGGTGGCTCAGTCGGTTAAGTGTCTGACGTCCATTTGGGTCATGATCTCACCATTCGTGGGTTCGAGCCCCCCATCGGTCTCTGTGCTGACAGCACAGAGCCTGGAGCCTGATTCAGATTCTGTGTGTGTGTGTCTCTCTCTCTCTCTCCCTCTCCCCCAGTCACGGTCTCTGTCTCTCTCTCTCAAAAATAAACATTACTCTCTCTCTCAAAAATAAACATTAAGAAAAAAAATTTTTAATGTTTATTCATTTTTGAAAGAGCACAAGCAGGGGTGGCGTGGAGGGGCGGGGCACAGAATCTGAAGCAGGCAAGGCATATGAGTAATTTTATTTTGCTTTTTTTTTTTTTTTTTTTTTTTTTTTGCAGGGCGATCTATGTGGTTTTCTTTTTTTTTTTAATTTAAAAAAATTTTTTTAATTTACATCCAAATTATTTAGCATATAGTGCAACAGTTATTTCAGGAGTAGATTCCTTAATGCCCCTTACCCATTTAGCCTATCGTCCTCCCACAGCCCCTCTAGTAACCCTCTGTTTGTTCTCTATATTTAAGAGTCTTTTATGTTTTGGCCCCCTCCCTGTTTCTATATTATTTTTGCTTCCCTTCCCTTATGTTCATCTGTTCTGTGTCTTAAAGCCCTCATATGAGTGAAGTCATATGAGATTTGTCTCTGACTAATTTTGCTTAGCATAATACCCTCTAGTTCCGTCCACATATTTGCAAACAGCAAGATTTCATTTTTTTTTTGATTGCCAAGTAATACTCCATTGTATATATATACACCACATCTTCTGTATCCATTTATCCATCAGTGGACATGTGGGCTCTTTCTATACTTTGGCTATTGTCAATAGCGCTGCTATAAACATTGGGGTGCATGCGCCCCTTTGAAACAGCATCCCTGTATCCCCTTGGATAAATACCTAGTAGTGCAATTGCTGGGTCTAGGGTAGTTCCATTTTCAATTTTTGAGGAACCTCCATACTGTTTACCAGAGTGGGCTCACCAGTTTGCATTCCCACCAGCAGTGCAGAAGAGATCCTCTTTGTCCACATCCTTGCCAACATCTGTTGTTGCCTGAGTTGTTAATGTTAGCCATTCTGACAGGTGTGGGGTAGTATCTCATTGTGATTTTGATTTGTATTTCCCTGATAATGAGTGATGTTGAGCATTTTTTCATGTGTCAGTTGGCCATCTGGATGTCTTCTTTGGAGAAGTGTCTATTCATGTCTTTTGCCCATTTCTTCACTGGATTATTTGTGTTTTGGGTGTTGAGTTTGATAAGTTCTTTATAGATTTTGGATACTAACCCTTTATCTGATGTGTCATTTGCAAATATCTTCTCCCATTCCGTCGGTTGCCTTTTAGTCTTGCAGATTGTTTCCTTCGCTGTGCAGAAGGCTTTTATTTTGATGAGGTCCCGATAGTTCATTTTTGCTTTTGTTTCCCTTGCCTCTGGAGACGTGTTGAGTAAGAAGTTGCTGTGGCCAAGATCAAGGAGGTTTTTGCCTGCTTTCTCCTCGAGGATTTTGATGGCTTCCTGCCTTACATTGAGGTCTTTCATCCATTTTGAGTTTATTTTTGTGTCTGGTGTAAGAAAGTGGTCCAGGTTCATTCTTCTGCATGTCGCTGTCCTGTTTTCCCAGCACCATTTGTTGAAGAGACTATCCTTATGCCATTGGATATTCTTTTCCTGCTTTGTCGAAGATGAGTTGGCCATACGTTTGTGGGTCCATTCCTGGATTCTCTGTTCTGTTGAATTGATCTGAGTGTCTGTTTTTGTGCCAGTACCATACTGTCTTGATGATTACAGCTTTGTAGTACAGCTTGAAGTCCGGGATTGTGATGTCTGTAGCTTTGGTTTTCTTTTTCAAGATTGCTTTGGCTACCTGGGGTCTTTTCTGTTTCCATACAAATTGTAGGATTGTTTGTTCTAGCTCTGTGAAGAATGCTGGTGTTACTTTGTTAGGGATTGCATTGAATATGTAAATTGCCTTGGGTAGTATTGACATTTTAACAATATTTGTTTTTCCTATCCAGGAGCATGGAATATTTTTCCTTTTTTTTTTTTTTTTTTTGTTATTTTGATTTTTTTTTAATTGAAGTATAGTTGACACAATATTACATTAGTTTCAGGTGTACAACATAGTGATTTGACAACTATATATGTTACGCTATGCTCACCCCAAGTATAGTTACCATTTGTCACCATACATTATTATTAATTCTGTTGACTATATTCCCTATGAGGTTCCTTTCATCCCTGGGACTTTTCAGTCCATAACTGGAAGCCTGTGTGCCTCCCACTCCTCTTTACCCATTTTGCCCATCCCCCTACTACTTCCTGTATAGAAACCATCAGTTCTCTGTATTTATGCATCTTTTTCTTCTTTTTCTGTTTGTTCTTTTGCTTTGTTTTTTGGATTCCATATATAAGTGAAATCGTATGGTATTTGTCTTTCTCTGACTTATTTCACTTAGTGTGATACTCTCTAAGTCTACCCATGTTGTAAATAGCAAGCTCTCCTTTTTTTTTATTTTATTTTTTTAATTTACATCCAAATTAGTTAGCATATAGTGCAACAATGATTTCAGGAGTAGATTCCTTAATGCCCCTTACCCATTTAGCCCATCCCCCCTTCCACCACCCCTCCAGCAACCCTCAGTTTGTTCTCCATATTTAAGAGTCTCTTATGTTTTGTCCCCCTCCCTGTTTTTATATTATTTTTGCTTCCCTTCCCTTATGTTTATCTGTTTGTCTCTTAAAGTCCTCATATGAGTGAAGTCATATGATATTTGTCTTTCTCTGATTAATTTTGTTTAGCATAATATCCTCCAGTTCCATCCACGTAGTTGCAAATGGCAAGATTTCATTCTTTTTGATTGCCGAGTAATACTCCATTGTGTATATACACCTCATCTTCTTTATTCATCCATCGATGGACATTTGGGCTCTTTCTATACTTTGGCTATTGTTAATAGTGCTGCTATAAACCTGGGGGTGTATGTGTCTCTTTGAAAAAGCACACCTGTACCCCGTGGATCAATGCTTAGTAGTGCAATTGCTGGGTCGTAGGGTAGTTCTATTTTTAGTTTTTTGAGGAACCTCCATACTGTTTTCCGGAGTGGCTGCACCAGCTTGCATTCCCAGGCAAGATCTCATTTTTTATGACTAATACTCCTCTGTGTGTGTGTGTGTGTGTGTGTGTGTGTGTGTGTGTGTGTACGCGCGCCACATCTTTATTCCTTCATTTATCAATGGACAGTGGGTTTGTTTCCATATTTGGCTATTGTAAATACTGCAGTAAATATGGGTGCATATATCTTTTCAAGTTAGTGTTATTGTTTTCTTGGGGGTAAATATGCAGTAGTGGAATTACTGGAACATAAGGGATTTCTGTTTTTATTTATTTATTTTTTGAGGAACGCTCATACTATTTTCCATAGTGGCTGTACCAATTTACATTTCCACCAACAGTGCACAAGAGGTCCTTTTTCTCCACATCTTTGCCAACACTTACTTTTTGTCTTTTTGATTCAAGCCTTTCTAACAAGTATAAAGTGATAGCTCATTGTAATTTTGATATGTATTTCCCTTGATGATTAGTGATGTTGAGCACCTTTTCTTGTGTCTGTTGGCCATCTGTATGTTTTCTTTGGAAAAGCATCTATTCAGGTCCTATGCCTATTTTTTAATTGGATTTTTTTTTGGATTTTGATGTTGAGTTATAAAGTTCTTTATATATTGTGGATATTAATCTTTTATAAGATATATCATTTGTTGGGGTGCCTGGGTGGCACAGTCGGTTAAGCGTCCGACTTCAGCCAGGTCACGATCTCGCGGTCCGTGAGTTCGAGCCCCGCGTCGGGCTCTGGGCTGATGGCTCGGAGCCTGGAGCCTGTTTCCGATTCTGTGTCTCCCTCTCTCTCTGACCCTCCCCCGTTCATGCTCTGTCTCTCTCTGTCCCAAAAATAAATAAACGTTGAAAAAAAAATTAAAAAAAAAAGATATATCATTTGCAAATATCTTCTCCTGTTCAGTAGTTTTTTTATTTTGTTGATGGTTTCCTTTGCTGTGCAGAAAGTTTTTATTTTAGTGTAATCCCAATAGTTTATTTTTTGCTTTTGTTTCCCTTGCCTGAGGAGACCTATCAGAAAACTGCTGCTAAGGCTGATGTCAAAGAGATTACTGCATATGTTTTCTTCTGGGAATTTTGTGGTTTCATGTCTCACACTTAGTTGTTTAATCCATTTTGAGGTAATTTTTGTGTATGGTGTTTCATTCTTTTGCATATAGCTGTCCAGTTTTCCTACCATCGTTTATTGAAGAGACTATCCTTTCCCCATTGTATATTCTTACCTCCTTTGTTGTAGATTAATTGACCATATAAGCATGGGGTTTATTTCTGGGCTCTCTTTTCTGTTCTTTTGATCTATGTGTCTGTTTTTGTGGCACCTATTTTTCTAAAGCAAAGCAATGTGATGTGAAGCTTTGTTTTTAATTTGTATAAATGGTTCTGGGCTATAGAACTAGATCTTACTCTCTGGTGGTTATTAAAAGTAATGGGTAGTTTGAACAATCAGACCAACATAGTTCTAGGATTACGTCATTCCTGAGATTTATATCCTCTGGATACAAAATTCTTGGTTTTTAGTATATCATTCGGCAGTAAAAAAATTCTTTTTAATATTTTCTTTTCTAGGTACCGAAGGCCCTAACCAAATGCAGTCCAAAAAAGCCCCAACTCTATTACATGAAGAAGTGCTACACCCTCCCTCATCTAGTTTTTTGTCCAAGAGTAGGACATCCTTTGTTGAAGACAGTGAGTAGTAACGTGTTATTAGTGACACTACTGCTGTGAGTTAGAGCCAAAAGTTGTTTCCTGGGATACTTTCGGATGCTATTAGTCTTTTCACTTTTGTTGCTTTATGCTTTATGTGATTCTTTTTGGTTTTACATGATTATATTTGTAAACATTTCCTATTATGAGTTCTGATTTCTTAAGATGGTTTTTGGTCACATGTTGTGCATCTGCTATTTTCTAACTCTTCTCTCAAAGACTTTAGGACAATACAAGTTTCTCATATGTTAGCACATCAGTTTACGGTCTTCCAGTTATTAAGGAATGACAAAACATAGCAATTTGAAAAATATTCTCATTTCTTACTGTTATGTCTGGGATTTTTATTAGTATTACATAAAGTCATTGTTAATGGCGAACTAGCTGTATAACCTGTGGGTGAACCATAATTTCTGTAGCTGTATTCCAGCCATTTAGGTTTTTAGTACCTATAGGCATGTATATATATCAAATGATGTGTTTCTTACAGTTTCATCTTAATGTCCACTTTATTTTTGCTACTTAGTGGAAATTCCTTCTGTGGATGTGATTCCAAGTGCTAGGAAACTAGGGGAGCCTATTCAATCAGCTATTCCTTTACATCCACCCTACCACCCTTCAGAGCCTCGAGCACCCTGTCCCATAGGAAAAGAATACTTGCGCTCAAGTCACATCTCCCCTGCTGTGAATTCTACTGGAGAGGGCACTGCATTTTCTGTGGTAAGTGGAAAAGCTTACTTTCAATGAGATGGATGTCTATCAATTTAAAGACGTCTCTGCTAGAATGGTAATTATAGACACTGCACTAACCCAAGCACCGTACTTCTTAAATTTTGCCTCTGGGTATACTTACATGTTCTTACTCTAGAACAGTGGGGGTGAATGTATAGAAAGGAAAATAGTAAGAACTAATGACACATTGTTTATTTTGTGTCATGCACAGTTCTAGGTACTTTACTGGTATTGAGTAATTTACTCCTCAACAGCTGTGGAGTAGGTACTTTTTTTTTAATTTCCCAAGGGGAAGCTGATATAAAGAGATTAAGTATCTAGTCTGAGGTCACACAACAACTGTAGAGTCGGGATTTGAACTCCGTATTCTAGGGGCACCTGGGTGGCTCAGTTGGTTGAGCGTCCGGCTTTGGCTCAGGTCATGATCTCACGGCTCATGAATTCGAGCCCCTTGTTGGGTTCTGTGCTGACAGCTCAGAGCCTGGAGACTGCTTCCGATTCTGTCTCTCTCTGCCCCTCTCTTGCTCAGGCGTGCTCACACACGCGCTCTTTCTCACTTTCTCTCTTTCTCAAATATAAATAAACATTAAAAAAAAAAAAACACCTTTTTTTTTAAATTCAATATTCTAGTTTCAGAACCCGTATTCTATGTCCCTAGTTAAATCACTGAAAGTTTAATAAGAAAGTATGAAAAACAACCTTTCATCCGTATTCCTATTATCCAGTGTGAACTGCTAGTAATATCTTGGTCTTTTTGCTTCTACTGTACTTTAGGAAGAAAAAAATCCATTTTTATAATTATCCTGTCCCTATCCTCCTAGAAACGAACATGTAGGGATATGCAGGTGGTGAATTTATAAACAATGATACATTTTCATTATTAAAAAATTCAGAGTACATAGAAGTATGAAGATGAAATGAGCATCATTAGCATTAGGTGGCCATCATTCTAAACATTCTGTGCATCTATTCAGGTAGGAAGGTGGATAAGTTAGAAAAAAGGGATCCTAGGATTATGATTACATTTGGGGGACTTTTAGAGAGGGGTGGTAGAAGGGCTTCTGAGTTGCTGGTAGTATTCTATTTCCTGACCTGAGTGGCATTTAAATGGGAATACTCCTTTTGAAATAATTCTTCAGCAGGACACTTAAACTTCAATAATAAGTTTTTAAAAATGTGATTGTTTTTATACTTGTTATTTACTAAAAAGCGTTAAATTTAATTTCACTTACACAAGAAACACATAAGTGAAGTTGAAGAGATTCTTTTTTTTTTTTTTTAACTTTTTAAAATGTTTTATTTATTTTTGAGAGAGAGAGACAGAGCACAAGTAGGGGAGGGGCAGAGAGAGAGGGAGACACAGAATCCAATGCAGGCTCCAGGCTCTGAGCTCTTAGTTAGCACAGAGCCCGACGTGGGGCTCAAACCCACAAACCATGAGATCATGACCCGAGCTGAAGTCGGACACTTAAACGACTGAGCTACCCAGGCACCCTAAAGTGAAGAGATTCTTAAACATCAAATGTCTCTTCATAAGATTTCCTCTGAAGTTAAGAAATAAATTGTTAAAAATGTTAAGCATTTATATTCATAACGTTTGATTTTTAACTGTTTCAATTTTAGACAGTTTCTGTTGACTTCTTGATACCAAAGAGAATTATTTTAGTACTCACCACTTGTGATTTGATCACTTTTTCATTGTCCAGGTTTAGCCATAACCCTTGAATTTTCTTGTTGGAGAACACCTCACCTGCCTTTATATTTGAATGGCATCCTGACCCACACTTTTTGTCTGAGTACATGTTTATAGACATTTGTTCCTTTGGTATTGAGGATCAAGAGAGTATTTTGACAAATATGTTTAAAAAAGTAAAACGTGGAGAATAAAGGTACCTAGTTGTGTGCCATAGGACCTCCCTTTTCCTCCCCCACCGAAAATGTTTTTATGTGACATCTTTGTATCCTTTTCAAATCAACTCTTTGTTTTTAACAGGAATCAGATAATAGAGTTCTCTTAACTTCTAAGTTGCCTAAAGATAGCAAACAGGAAATGGTTTCAGCTCAGATCCAAAGCCCTAGGACAAGGAAACTTCCCACAGGAAAAAGGTAATATTACTGCACTCTGTTTTTAGTCTGTTTGCAAAGGGATTTGAAGAAAGGTGTGTACTCTCTGACCTTAGCTGTGAAGACCAGTATGAATCTGTTAAAGCATGCATTAGACTATTACTATTACTTAGTATAGTATACTATACTTAGTATACTTAGTATACTTAGTATAGTATACTATTACTTAGACTATTACTATTACTTAGTATAGTAATAGTAATATTACTATTACTATTACTTAGACTGTTACTATTACTTAGACTATTTTGTCTAAGTAATGTTACTTGGCTACTTAAATGTCACATGGTCATTTTATTACAGATATGAAGGTAGACCTACAGTCTCATCCTGGGATTCACCCTTCTCCCAGAGGGCAAGGAAGAGGTTAACAGAACAAGAAATACACGCAGTTTCCGAGAAACTCTCTCAACGGCTCTCTGAACTAGATTGGGCAAGTCTTGTTTTTTATCTATATTGCAATTGCCATAGTTGGTGAGTATTTAAGTGGTCTTCCAGTCGAAGATGGAAGCTAAGCTAAGGTACTAAAATTAGTTGTGTCTTAATTACTGTAAAAATGTTCCATTAATCAGGCAGATAGGACATAGGATGAGAAGTCGTCTCCACCTAGCCTTTCATGATATAACCAAATTTGGTATGGATTTAACCAGATTTTTGTTGAATTCTGATGAAAGTTATTCACTTAATTATTTACTTTTTAAAAAAAATTTTTTTTTTAAAATTTTTTTTTTTCAACGTTTATTTATTTTTGGGACAGAGAGAGACAGAGCATGAGCGGGGGAGGGGCAGAGAGAGAGGGAGACACAGAATCGGAAGCAGGCTCCAGGCTCCGAGCCATCAGCCCAGAGCCCGATGCGGGGCTCAAACTCACGGACCGTGAGATCGTGGCCTGAGCTGAAGTCGGATGCTTAACCGACTGAGCCACCCAGGCGCCCCAAGAAGAAGCTTTTTAAAGATTCTGTCTACTCTTTCTTACTTGCATTCTGCTGAAATCAATGAAAGATGTTAAAAAGTATTTTCTCAATAGATGTTAAAAAGTGCCCTGGGTGATCGAATTAAAGAAAAGACTGGCTACGAAGATGATATTGGAAATGAAGAGATGGAGAGTGGAAATGATGAGACACTGTCTCAACACAGTGACAGCATCATGGAGTATGGGCCGAAGAAGCGAAGGCCAGGTACTTCTTCTCCCAGAGAAGCCAGGATGAGGTCCTAGGGAACCATGCAGGCACATCCATTGGTCTATAATGACTGGCTTTTTCGTTTTAAATATTTTAGAAATACGTAAAAGGATAAAAAATAATAGCTCTATCTTCACCATCTAAAAGTAGCAGATGCTAACAGTTATATGTGTGCTTTACACCTTTTTTGTTTAAAAATAAGAGTTAAAATCCCCTCTGCCCTCCCTGCAGTCCATTTTTTTCCTCCTTCAAAGAAACAATTCTCTCAAAGTTGATATCTTCTTATCCCAGTTTTTATTGTTTATTGATTTTTTTGTTTGAGATAAAATTGACATATAACATTGTATTTGTTTAAGGTGTATAGGTGCTTGCTTCAGCACACGTAATAAAATCATTTAAGGTGTACAGTGTAATGATTTGACATGTTTATATATATGTGTGTGTGTGTGTATATATATATACACACACACACACATATATATGTATGTATTTTTTTTTACGTTTATTTTTTTTGAGAGAGAGTGAGCAAGAGTGGGAGAGGGGCAGAGAGAGAATCCCAAGTAGGCTCTGTACTGTCAGTGCAGAGCCTGATGCAGGGCTGGAACTCATGAACCATGACATCATGACCTGAACCAAAATCCAGAGTCAGACACCTAACCGAATGATCCACCTAGGCGCCCCTTGATATATTTATATATTGCAAAATGATTACCACAGTAAGTTTAGTTAATATCACTTGACATAGTTACAAATTTTTTGTTAATAACTTTTAAGGTTGATTTTTTGCAACTTTCAAATATGCAATATAGTATTGTTAACTATAGTTTCCATGCTGTATATTATATCCCCAGAACTTATTTATCTTATAATTGGAAGTTTGTACCTTTTGAGCACCTTCACGCCCACCTTTGGCAACCACTATTCTATTCTCTGTGTCTGTGAGTCTGGTGTTTTAGATTCCACATATAAGTGAGATCATACATTATTTGTCTTTCTTTGACTTATTTCACTTACCACAATGCCCTCAAAGCCATCCATGCTGTTATAGATGGCAGGATTTCCTTTTTTTTCTATGGATGAATAATACCTGTTTATATATGTTTTTTTCTTTATCCATTTATCTGTGGATGGGCACTTAGGTTGTTTCTGTATCTTTGCTATTTTAAATAATGCTGCAGTGAACATGAGGGTGCATGTATCTTTTTGAGGTAGTGATTTCTTTTCACTTCTGGGTCATTTGGTGTTCTTAAGTTTTTAAGGAACCTCCATACTGTTTTATTTATTTTGAATACTGTTTTACTTAGTGGCTACACCAATTTACATTCCCCCTAACAATGCACAAGTGTTCCCTTTTCTCTCCATCCTCTCCAACACTTGGTATCTCTTGTGTTTTTGATAATAGCCATTATTCTGGGGCGCCTGGGTGACCCAGTGGGTTAAGTGTCCAACTCTTGATTCCGGCTCAGGTCATGATCTCACGGTTCATAAGATCAAGCCCCACTTCAAGCCTGCTTGGGATTCTCTCTCCCTCTCTTTGCCCCTCCCCCACTCGCATGCATGCTCACTTGCTCTCTCAAAATAAACTTAAAAAAAAAAGGTAATAGTCATTATTCTAATCAGCGTAAGATGACATCTCATGGTGATTTGGATTTGCATTTCTCTGATAGTGATGTTGAACACCTTTTCGCATACCTCTTGGCTCTTTGTGTGTTGTCTTTAGCAAAATAACTATTCAGTTCCTCTGTCCATTTTTTTAATTGGATAGGTTTTTTTTACTATTAAGTTGTATGAGTTCCTTATATATTTTGGATATTAATCCTGTATCGGATATCTGATTTGCAGATATTTTCTCCTGTTTGGTAGATTGCCTTTTCATTTTGTTGATAGTTTCCTTGGCAGTGCAGAAGCTTGGTATGGTACCACTTGCTGATTTTTGCTTTTGTTGCTTTTGCTTTTGGTGTCATATCCAAAAAAATGATTGCTGAGACCAATGGCAAGGAGCTTACCCCCTGTTTTCTTCTAGGAGTTTATGATTTCGGGTCTTACATCCAAATCTTTAGTTCATTTTGAGTTGATATTTGCATATGGCGTAAGATAGGTTACAGTTTCATCCTTGTGAAATGTGGCTGTCCAGTTTTTCTAGCACCATTTATTGAAGAAACTCTCCTTTCCCTATTGAATATTCTTGGGTCACTTGTTGTAAATTAATTGACAATACATATGGGGGTTTATTTCTTGGCTCTCTATTCTGTTCCATTGATCTGTGTGTCTTTTACGTCAGTACCATATTGTTTTGATACTATAGCTTTGTAATACAGTTTGAAATCAGGAAGTGTGATGTCTCCAGCTTTGTTCTCCTTTTTAAGGATCACTTTGGTTATTTGAGGTGTTTTGTGGTTCCATACAAATTTTGTGACTATTCTATTTGTGTGAAAATACCATTGGGATTTTGATAGGGATTACATTGAGTCTGTAGATCACTTGGGTGGTAACGGTATTAATGCTTTCAATCCTTGAACATGGAATATCTTCCCATTTATTTGTGTCTTTCTTTCATCGGTGTCCTGTAGCTTTCAGTGTACAGGTTTTTCACTTTCTTGGTTAAGTTTATTCCTAGGTATTTTATTCTTTTCTGAATTATCATTCAAGTATAATTAATATACAATGTTACTTTCAGGTGTATAGCGATTCAATAATTCTATAAATTTCTCAGTACTTATCAAGATCAGTATATTCTTAATCTGCTTTATCTATTGCAGCCACCAGTTGCCAGAGTATTTAAGAGTCTGTTTTTTGTTGTTGTTGTCTTTTTTTTTTTTTTTTTTAATTCACATACAGGTGAAATCATATGGTATTTGTCTTTCTCTGATTTAACTTAGCATTCTATTCTCTAGATCACCCATGTTGCAAATTGCAAGATTTCATTTTTTATGGCTGTCTTTTTGAAGCATTGTAAATGGGATTGTTGTCTTAATTTCTCTTTCTTATAGTTATTAGCATATAAAAGGTAACTGATTTTTGTATACTGATTTTGTATCTTGCAGCTTTGTTTTTTTATTTATTTTTTGAGAGAAAGAGTGTGAGCTGGAGAGGGGCAGAGAGGATCTGAAGCAGGCTCCAAGCTATCAGTGCAAAGCCCATTGTGGGGCTCGAGCTCATGAACCATGAGATCGTGACCTGCACTGAAGTCTGACACTTAACCAACTGAGCCACCCAGGTGCCCCTAAAGATTTTATTTTTAAGTAATCTCTGCACGCAACCTAAACTCACAACCCTGAGGTCAAGAGTCACATACTCCACTGACTGAGCCAGCCAAGTGCCCCTGAATGCTTTCTTTCTTACCTAATTGGTCTGGCTAGGACTTCCACTACTATATTGTATATGTGTATATATACAACATATGTATATGTATAAAGGTAGTGAGAGTAGGTATTGTCTTGTTACTGAAATGAGAAGAAACACTTTAGCTTTTCACCCTTGACTATAATGTTAGCTGTGGGCTTATCAAATATGGCCTTTATTATATTGAGTACATTCCCTTTATACACAGTTTGTTGAGAGTTTTTATCATGAATGGGTGTTGAATTTTATTAAATGCTTTCTTTGTGTCTGTTGAGATGATCGTATTTTTATCCTACATTTTGTTAATGTGAATCACATTGATTGGTGGATGTTGAACCATCTTTGCACTCCTGGAATAAATCCCACTTCATATGGTGTGTGATCCTTTTAATATACTGTTGAACTCATTTGCTAATTATTTTGTTAAGGATTTTCGTTCACATCAGTGTTCATCCATATTCATTTTGCATTGATGTTCATCATCATGCTGGCCTTCTAGAATGAGTTTGGAAGTGTTCTTCCTCTTCTGTTTTTTGGAAGAGTTTGAGAAGGACTGCTATTCTTCTTTAAATGTTTGGTAGAATTTACCAGTGAAGCTGACTTTTTGTTGGATGGTTTTTGAGTACTGATGTAATCTTACTTGTAATTAGTTTTTCCGGTTTTCTATTTCTTCATGACTAAATCCTGGTACATTTGATGTTTTTAGGAATTTATCCATTTCTTGTAGGTTGTTCAATTTGTTGGCATAAAATTGTTCATAGTAGTTTCTTAGGATCCTTTGTATTTCTGTGGTATTTATTAGTTGTAATGTCTCCTTTTTCATTTCCAATTTTATTTGAGTCTTTCCTCTTTTTCCCTTGGATAAGTCTGGCTAAAGGTTTATCTCTATTTTATGTGGCACCTGGGTGGCTCAGTTGGTTTAGCATCCAACTCATGGTTTCCGCTCAGGTTATGGTCTCATGGTTCATGAGTTCGAGCCCCACATCAGGCTCTGTGCTGACAGTGTGGAGCCTGCTTGGGATTCTGTCTCCCTCTCTTTCTGCTGCTCCCCTGCTTGCTCTCTCTCTCTCCCAAAATAAATACATACATTTAAAAAAATTTAAATAAATGTTTATCCTTATTTTTTCAAAGAAACACAGCTCTTAGTTTCATTGACCTTTCTTTTGTTGTTGTTGTCTGTTTCACTTATTTCTGTTCCGATCATTGTTATTCCCTTCCTTCCAACTTTGGGCTTTGTTCTTTTTTCCCTGGGTCCTTACAGTGTAAATTTAGGTTGTTTGAGATGTTGTTTCTTTTTTTCTCCCAATTTTTTTGAGATCTAGTTGATAAATAGCACTGTGTATGTATATGGTGCAGTGACTGGATTTACCTATCATGTGAAATGATTACAATAAGTTAATATCCATTGTCTCCTATAGATATAAGAAAAAAAAGTTTTCCCTTGTGTTGAGAACTCTTAGGATCTACAATAACTTTCAAATATACCATATGGCAGAATTAACTATAGTCATGTTTTACATTATATTCCCAGTACTAATTTATCTTATAACTAAAAGCTTGTACCTTTTGACCACCTTCATCAAATTCCTCCACCCACCCCCTGCCTCTGATAACCAGAAATCTGGTCTCTTTTTCTATGAGTTTAGCTTTTTTTTTTTTTTTTTTTTTTTTTTTGTAGATTCCACATCTAAGTGTTTGGTTTCTTTTTCTTTTAGATCTTACAAGTGAGATCATACAATAATCCTCCGAGGGTCCACCCATGTTGTCACAAATGATAGGATTTTCTTTTTTATGACTGAATAATTCATCCATCATTGTACATTTATGTTTCCGTGTCTTGGCTATTATAAATAATGCTGCTGTGAACATGGGGTAGCAGATAATCTTTTCAACAGTGTTTTTGTTTTCCTTGGATGTATTTCAAAAGATGAAATTGCTGCATCATATGGTAATGCATCTATTTTTAATTTTTTGAGGAACTGCCATCTGGTTGTACCAGTTTACATTCCCACCAACAGTGCACAAGGGTTCCCTTTATTCCATATCCTTGCCAACACTTTTTATGTCTTGTCTTTTGTTGGTAGCCATTCTAATAGGCATGAAGTGATACTTCATTGTAGTTTTAATTTGCATTTCTGTAATGATTAGTGCTGCTGAGCACTTGATGTACCTGTTGGCCGTTTGTAGATCTTCTTTGGAAAATGTCTATTCTGTTCCTTTGCCCATTTTTAAATTTGGTTTTTGCTATTGAGTTGTACACATTTGTTTTTTGGTTTCAGTTGGTGAGAGAGAGCACACACGTGAGCAGGGGAGGGGCAGAGAGAGAGGCAGAGAGAGAATCCCAAGCAGGCTCTCCAGATGTAGGGCTCAATCTCACAGTGAGATCATGACCTGAGCCAAAATCAAGAGCTGGAGGTTTAACCAACTGAGCCACACAGGCATCCCAAGTTGTATGAGTTCTTTATGTATTTTGGATATTAACCCCTCATCAGATCTCTAATTTGCAAACTTTTTCCCATTCCAGAAGACTTTTAGTTTGATGTAGTTCCACTTGTTTTTTATTTTGCTGCTTATACTACTTTAGGTGTCCTATCTTTCCTGTTTTCAGACGTATGCATTTATTGCTATGAACTTCCATCTTAGAACTTCTTTTTGCTACATCCTATAATTTTGATATGTTGTATTTCCTTTTCCATCTGAAGATTTTTAAAAAGTTCTCCTTTGATTTCTTCTTTGACCTTTTAGTTGTTCAGTAGCATGTTGTTTAATCTCCAGATGTTTGTGAACTGATTGTCCATTTTCTTCTTGTAATTGCTTTCTAAATTTCATACCATTGTGGTCAGAAAAGATGCCTGATAGGATTCAATTTTCTAACTTAAGACTTGTTTGGTGCCCTAACATGTGATCGGTCCTGGAGTATGTTCTTGTATGCTTAAGAAGAATGTATATTCTGTTGCTTTGGGATAGAATATTCTGTAAATGCCTGTTATCTGGTCAAAAGTATGGAATTTAAGCATCTTTATATGCTCCTATGCTGGATACATAAATACTAAGAAGTGTTAATAAACAGTATATAACATTTCCATCATTATGTAACAGTCGCCTTTGTCTCTTGTTACTGTCTTTGTCTTAAAAGTTTGTTTTGTTTGATAAAAGTATAGCTACCACAGCTTTCTTTTGGTTTCCATTTGTGTGAAATGCCTTTTTCTATCCCTTCACTTTTATTCTGCATGGACAGTGTCCCTAAACCTAAAGTGAGTCTCTATTTAGAGTCAGTGTGTAGTTGTGTTTTCTTTTTAATCCATTCAGCCACTCTGTGTCTTTTGATTGGAAAATTTACTCCATTTACATTTAAAGTAATTATTAATAGGTGTCAACTTAGTGTTGACATTTGGTTAGTTTTCTGGCTGTTTTGTAATACCTCTGTTCCTTCTCTTGCTTGCTTTGTGATTTGATGATTTTCTTTAAGGGTATGCTTACACTTCTTTATTTTTTGTGTATTGTAGGTTTCTCTTCCTGCTCCTATACTTTGTTTTTGATACCATAATTTACATCTTTTCATCTTGTGTATCCAGTGACAAATTATTGTAGTTGTTTTTGCTACTTCTTTTAACCTTTATGCCAGATTTACATGTGCTTTACCCACCACTGTCACAATGTTGGACTTTCCTGAATTATATATTTACTTTTACCAGTGAGATTTTACTTTTATATGCTTTCCTGTTACTAAATAGCACCCTTTTATTTCTTTTTGAAGAAGCGCCTTTAAAATTTCTTTTAAGGCTGTTCTGGTGTTGGTGAACTGCTTCAGCTTTTGCTTATTTGAAAACTATTTCTCCAGTTCCAAAGGACAGTTTTGCCGAGTAAAATAGTTTTCCTTGGCCATTTTTTTCTTTCAGCATTTTGAATATATTGTGCCATTCCCTTCTGGCCTGCAAACTTTCTCCTGAAAAATCTAAGGATAGTCATATGGGGGTTCCCTGGTAAATAACAAGTTGTTTTTCTCTTGCTGATTTTAAGGTTCTCTCAAATTAAATTTGACAGTTTAGTTATAATGTGTCTTAGAGTGGGATCTTTGGATTCATCTTATTTGAAAGTTTCTGGGCTCCCTGAATCTGGGTGTCTGTTTCCTTTACCCAGGTTAGGGGAGTTTTCAGCCATTATTTCTTTGAATTAGCTTTCTGCCTTTTTCTCTCTCTCCTCCTTCTGGGACCTCTATAGTGTGAATATTGCTCCACTTGATGGTGTCCCACAAATCCCTTAAGCTGTCTTCACTCTTTTTCATTCTTTTTGCTCATCTGTTTGGATAAGTTCCACTGTCCTGTCTTTGAGTTTGGTAATTATTTTTTCTGCTTCCTCTAGTTTTCTGTTGAATCCCTGTATGGAATTTTTCAGTTTAGTTACTGTATTTTTCAATAATGGGACTTTGGTTTATCTCTCTCTGTTGAAATTCTCACTTTCACTTGTGAAATTGTTCTCCTGACCTTGTGGAGGCTCTTTATGCCCATTATTTTTAAGTTTTCATCAGGTAAATCCCTATTTTTGTTTCATTAAGGTCTGAGTTTTGTCTTATTCTTTTGTTTACAACATACTCTTTTTGTTCATTTTCCTGTGTCGGTCTCTGTGCACTAGGTAACACCCACCTCTCCCAGGCTTTAAGGAGTCATCTTGTGTAGGAGAGCACTCATCATTCAGCCCATCCCTAGTTCTTGATTGTGCCAAGTTTTGTCAGACTGCCGTCTTTGTTCTTAATGGCTCCCAGAAGATGAGGTTGGGTTTTCTTTTCTCATTCACTTGAGGTGTAGAAGTCATTCAGCTAGTTTCTGGATTCCTTTCAGAGGGAATTGTTCCGTCTATGTAGCTGTAAATTCAGTGCATCCTGGGGAGGTGGTGAATTTAGGAGCCTCTAAACTGCCATCTTGAACCTTCTCATCCCTTTTTTTATACTTGTAACAGCTCATATTTATAAATGCTATTGTTTTTAAATTTATATAGATACCATATTATTCTGTAACTTTTTTCTCTTGTTTTGGAAATCTGTGTTGATACAGATACATAGTTAAAATGAATGAACTGTAAGTTCATATGATATACTCCATTTGTATGAATATATATAGATCACCCTTTTCCTCTATTTCAGCACATGTAGATTGTTTCTACTTTTCCTAACTACAGTTTTGCAATGAACAACCTATAATGTGCAAAGTTTCTCTAGGATCTCCAGGCCAGGTTGTAAAGCATGGAGCTCTTGACCTCAGTGTCATGAGTTCAAGCCCCATGTAGAGGGTAGAGTTTACTTTTTTAAAGAAAGTTTCTCTGGGATCTACATCTAGTAGAATTTCTTTTTACCCCAAAATTACTTTCTTCCCTTGGTTATTTCATGTTCCCCCCCCCCCTTAAACTTTCTCAAGTAATCTCTAGATAAGCCTCACCTAGTAAGCTACATGTTTCGCTTGCTATACACATACACATCTATCCTATTTTGAAAACTCATAGTAAGTTACAGTGCTATTTTAATTGGATCTTCAGTTTCTAAAGAATACATTGTGGACATAGTAAGATGTCATGAAAGCATCATTTAAAGTAAATTGTGGGGGTGTCTGGGTGGCTCAGTTGGTTGAGCATCTGACTTCAGCTCAGGTCATGATCTCGTGGCTCAGCTTATGAGTTTGAGCCTTGCATCAGGCTCTGTGGTGACGGCTCAGAGCCTGGAGCCTGATTCAAATTCTTTCTTTGTCTCTGTCTCTCTCTGCACCTCCCCTGCTCACTCACTCTCTCAAAATATAAACAAACATTAAAAAAAATTAAAAAGTAAATTGTGCAAGTCAGTTTTTCTTAATATCTTTTTTTTTTTTAATTACGAATATCAGTGCCTGACATGGGGCTTGAACTCACGACCCTGAGATCAAGAGTCATGTGCCCCACTGACTGAGGCAGCCAGGCACGCCCTTAATACCTTACATTCAAAGTGAATTTAAAAGATTTGAATTAAAAGACTGAAAAAAATAAAAGCTTAGGGAAATTTCAGTTCTCTTGGAAGGTTTATTTAGCAAGATACCACACTAGTTTCTTGATCTTAGAATTACTCACTTTTCTGAAAAGGCATGGAGTCCCCCTCTACACAACTACCAGATGCCCTAGCACAACTATACACAGCGGAGCATTAAAAACATTTGTGAAGAAAAGTGATTTGTTAGATGTCTTAGGCAGTGTGCAATTGTTAGGAGGGCTAAATTACTTAGTAGGGAAAAATTGGGACTTACTTACAAAATGCTGACCTACATTAACTTTGTCTTCTAAGCATGCTGCTTCATCGGGATGAGATGTATATATACTTACGTCCTGCCTCCTCAGGACCGAGATAGGTATAAAGGGATAGCAGACATGCGGCTTGGATGGTGTAACATTTTCTTCCTCCACCACCACTTCCTTCCACTTCTTTTAGGCTGTATACATTTATGTGCCTTTATCTGTTTACTTGGTATGACTAAACATATAAATAAATATGAATTCGTTACAGGAGAGAGTATGTTTAGCACATTCACAGTCACTCTTTTTTGGATTTGGTAAAAGTCAACTTAGATTTCCACCTTAATATTTCTGGCTATCAGGAACTAATGGTGCATGTCTCTTCTACGTTATAGGAGTTCCTATGCATAGAAGGCCACCCTACAGATCTCATTCGCTCTCTCCATCTCCAGTTAACAAAAACACACAGTTCCATATGGAGAGAAAACGGCAGCGAAAGCCTAAAGAGGCAGATATCCACCAATTCCAAGCAAAGGTACATCCCATCTCTTGATTCCTATTGAGTAGCAGGCAATACCATTTACCCTCAACCAAGTGCTACAGTGAACATGCTTCAGTTGCATTTAATATTCTTGAACTAAGTGAATGATAGGAAATGATGTGGCAAAGCTTTTATGTCTCCCATTAGGCACCATAAAACTTGTGATACTCTAAGAAAACTAACCTTGTCACATATAATCCAGCACTCCAGTGGATTCAGAAAGAGTAGATCAATGTGGGTTGATATTTGCAGAGTGCTTCAGAGAGGATGAGAATTTGAGGTGGGTTAAAAGTGATAGGCCTGCTGAGTTACAGATAGGATTTAAGTGCTCAAGACAGGAATGAGAGGAGGTGGTTAGAATTCAACATGGAGAATGCATGAGTACCAAGGAAGACTTCTGCTGTGGAACAGGGAGTTTGAAATGCAGCATAAATTTAGAACACTAACATTGTTTGCTATAGTATATTTTATAATTAGTGAAAAACTAAAATGCATTCATATGTCTTATAATGACATGTAACTTCAACTCAGCATGTAACTTCTACTCAAGGGACTATCAAAATAATTACAAAACCTGAGAACAAAAAAGTGTATTGTGTAAAACTTTATGTCCCAATTACATGTCTGTTAAATAATGTACATTTAGGATAGTGGAGTCTGCAAGGAACTTAGGTGAATTTTGTTCCTTATATTTTCATTTGTATATGTTTTTAATAATTATAATATATGGCTTTTTCTCCTCTAGGCAATAACGGAAGCATTTGAAAGGGAGCTAAGAAGAAATAAAGTTCAAGAGAATATTGGATCTCTAGGAATAAATAACGATGAGGAAACAGTGGGTAAAAGTCTCTGCTGTAATAAATGCAATTTGATCAGATCAGTGCCAAGTACAGAGATGATCTTTTTAAAAGGAAAAAAGAACAGGGCCTTACTCATTAGCTCCTTGGAAAAAGGATTTCACAAAGCAGGATTTTCTCTTATTTATAGGGTAGCCAACTTGCTAAAATGTGGCAAGACATGGTATCAGAGAATGCTAGCATTTTTCCTTCCTGCCCCAAACTGCCATCAGTTCTTATGTGGTTCTGTTGTTTAGCGGTTGACCAGTAGTTTAAAAGCTAGTTGAGGCTGACAGGTTAAAGGGGAGTTAGATAATCTCAGTTGTTCTATGCCTGATGAGAAGAAACCCAAAGCATAAATTTTCATTGCCTTTCAAAAGGATGGTTACAGAAACTAAGTGAAAACAGGAAAAATGCTTGTGCTGAAATGTTCGTGAACAAAACAGGATATAAAATACATTATGATTGCAACTAAATGTTATTTAAGCACTTTTTTAATCTACATGGAAAAAGGTGTCAAGCAAGTACATCGAAGTATTACTGGTGGTTGTATTTAGGGTGTGGGACTCTGGTGACTATGAAACTCAAAAAAGATTCAGCGCTTTTTCAAATTCCAAGAGGTGCTAGAAGCCAAAAGATGCTTTTAACTTAGAGTGGACAAACACCAGATTTTAGAAATGTAAAGTACGACCGTTTGGTTGGGGATTGGTTAGCTATTTTATCAGTATGTAATACTTAAGATAATAGATGAAAGTTATTAGACTTCTATCTTATTTCTATCCTGTTTTATGTCTGCTTCCAAGGAAAAAATATACAGAGAAGCTGTTCATAAAGGAACTCCAACAAAACGTAGTCAGCCCTGGAAGACTTACTCTAGAAAGACCACAACTCCAAGTCCAAGAGGTGGCTGGCCAAAGCCAAATAAAGCAGTTCCAAGTAAGAACCACAAAATTGTGCTTCACGGAAAACTGGCATCCTTTGAAAGTGTGTGCTACATTCCAAGGGACACAGCACTGAAAACTTCACATCTGCCAGTTAGCTGGAGAAAGCGCCCTCTTTTATCACTGCCATATGCTTGATTTCTGTAGAGAGAGATAAAACTCTTAAGGCATTTATTTAAAACTCTTAATACCTTAGGGAGGCCTATATATTGGTACCAGAGACAGGGTAGGCCTACTACCTGTTGCTGCAGCTTCAGCCTCACTCTGCTCACTCACACTTTAATTGCCTTATCTTTGTTTCTGGCAAGTCGGTAGAACCAAAGAGGAGGTCCAAAGCAAGCAGATGGCCCATCCAGCTCCTGTTACATCGACAGTTGGTGCCAGTGAGCATTAGAGTCCTGTTAAAAGGAAAACAAAGTCATGTGAAATGCCAGGGTTCAGTTTCAAACACCGCTGGCCTTCTGACTACATCCCATCAGACACAGACTTTGCCGCCCAGTAGGGCCGGGAAGCGTGTGCGTGACCACACACACAGCGTCCGCCCCAGTCGCTGAGTCAGCCGACCAGTCAGGACGGACTTCATGAGAACCGTGTGTCATCAGTCAGATCTCTTGGGCTTATTTTCATCCTTTCTGGTAGTTGGTGTGCTGGGATCAGAGAAGGAGGGCAAAAGTTAATGACGTACTTCTGGAAGTATTCTTTTCAGGATCTGAACTGCATCACTTAGATAAGCTTTGCTCTACCAGGAAGGTAGAATGAGAGTTATTGTTAAAAGCTGTCAGCAAATCTCTCAGGTGAAGGGGGGTTTGGGTTTTTTTTGTTTTTTGTTTTGTTTTTTACCTTGCAGTGAAAGTGAATGAACACAGCCTCTTGCCCCTCATGCTGGAGCAGTTTCCATTTCTCTATGTTTCTGGTGAAACACTAAGCAAAATGTGGAAACAGCAAATTACACAGGTTGAACAGCTCAGAAAAGATGCATGTAGAGAAAATCGATCAAAGAAGAAACTCCAGGATGAAGTAAGTTACCTGTCAATCTCAGGCATAGGACTAGGAAGGGGAAAGGGGAAGAGCTAATCTTTTAGAATCTAGTGAATAGCATTATAACCTCCTTCCTTCCTTTCCCCCCTAAAGATAGAAGAAGCCTTAAAAAAGCATGACCTCCTTACTGTACTTGTCAAGAAAGAATATGAACATAACAAGAGACTGGTATGTTAAGAGCAAGTTGAATATTATAATTTTGACTTTATAAGTTATATTAATTACTTGGATTTGTACAGCTGGGTGATAGTCCCACAGACTTACCTTTAACACTTGCCTGTGGAAGCATCTAGGGCTGTAACCAAAACTGATGAGGGGGGAAGGTGCTAGTATAGACAGTTTCATTTGGTCTTTATAGTAACATAATGCAGATGTTTTCTTCGAGATGCTTACACTTGGTCCCACTGTGATCAGCAAGGGGCAAGGTTGTGGTAATTCAGGTCTGTCTCTACTTCCACAGCACCTTCAAGGTACCAGGTGGTTGTAACTTAGTGTTTTTTGTCCTCTCTGATCTTTCTCAGGTCATAAGTAGAGAGCTGAGGTAGCCTAGCACCTTCCCTTATAATGTGGATTGAGAACTGTCCGCGGCGCACCATCCTCTGTAGAGTATAATGGAGTGGACAGAGGTCAAAGACAGTATGCCAGAGGAGGAGATTTTAGAACTCTTGGTTGAGATAAGCAGTGACAACTGTAATCCTAAACAGTTCCAGGGAAAGAAAGGGAAGCCATCTGAAAACAAGTATGAGTCTGAACACTGAGTTGAGGGCTTTATGTAGATGACCTTATTTCATCCTCTCTGCTTTGCAAGATATAGTCTAATTTCCTTAGTTTCGATGTAAATAATCTTGGTAACAAGTTTTGCTCGAAAGTCAGAATGCCTTTTTTCTACTGTTTTTAACCTGGCATCTGAGTGGGGCTTAGGTGACCCCCTGGTGGACATGGGGAGATGTGATCCTCAGTTCCACCTGGATCACCTGCGGCAGTGGGGGCTCGTTGGGGTGGCCCTTCAGACTGGTGATGAACCTACCAAAGGCTGGAAGGCTTCTGGGGGCCAGTAGTTTTTCAGAACCTATGCCCAGGTGATAGGCCCCTGGATCCGCAGGCCTGGCTTACAAGGACCTCCTGGTGCAGAACAGGGCAGTTAAGAATGCCAGTGTCTGTCTTCCTCTTGTCCTTAAACCTCTTTTTCCCTTTCCCTTTCCTAGCAAGACTTCAAGGACCGCATTCATAGGCAGAGGTTGACACAGTCGAAGATAAAGGAAAATCGGCAGCAGATTGTCCGTGCCCGAAAATACTACGATGAGTACAGAGTTCAGTTGCGTGCAAAAATGATGAGAATGAGGACCCGGGAAGAAATGGTAAATACGGCTTTTTATCCAACCCTTGTCCAAAGGATGACTTTTACCTGTTACCTTTCAGGATGACCTTCTTTGTGACTCCTGTCCCAATTTGAATCCATACCCAAATGAAATCCTCAAGTGCTGACTACGAAAGTTTCTTATTACCTGTGTGGTGCCTCCCAGTCTGTTCTGTCTCCACTGCCCTCGTCTGAATGTGAGCCCTTCATTCCCTCTGTTCTGCACTTATCCTCCAGGACAATTGCTATAAGGGGTTTGCGAACGTGTTAGAAGGAACAGGAATCAAAGGTGTGACTAGATGAGCTGGATTCCACATAAAATCAGAAAAGGAGTGTAGGTTGTTGTCTTAAGCTGAAATGCTTAATATTTTGAGAGTACAAACTGGTAGTAAATTTCATCTCTAGAGTAAAACATTGAGGTAATTATAGTTGACTGGGCTGCTACTATTAGCATTACTAAATGATGCTGCTAAGGCTTTGAGAGGTTAAGTAAGTTGACTGACACCGCTGACTGATGAATGCATGGCCATAAGGAAAGTGGGCATATCCAAATCCTTTGAATAATCTGTTTTCCTCTGGCTCAGATAACCACCTCACTCTCAGTTGTGTGCATCTGTAAATGCGCCATTTGTTCCTTCTCTGGCTGGGGTTCTTCCCCTATATACATGACTCCTTGAGAATTGTTTTCTGAGAGCAGTAAAGAATTCTGGGGATACAGGAAAGGATGCTGAACACCGCTGGTCATTAAGGAAGTACAAATTAAAACCACCATGGGAAACCTCTCACTAAAATGGCTAAAATAAAAAAGGTGTTGGCAAGGTTAAGGAGAAGTTACCTTAACCCTCACGCAGGGCTGGCAGAATGGTGCGACCGCCTTAGATAACAGTCTGGCAGTTCCTCAGGAGGTTGAACACAGAGCTACTGTAGGACTCTGCAGTTTCACTCCTAGATACATATTCACGCAAATAACCTATAGCACCTTATTCATAATACCTGAAAAGAAGAAACTCCAGAGGCCCGTCGGCTGACGAATGGATAAACAAAATGTGATATACCCATAGAATAGGATGTTATGTGGCAATAAAAAGGAATGAGGTATTGATACCTGCTACAATATAGATGAACCTTGAAAACATGCTAATAAGCGAAAGAAGCCACATACGAAAGGCCACATATTTTAGGATTCCACTTATATGAAATCTCCAGGGTATATAGACCTGGAAAGTACATTAGTGGTTGCAGGGAGTTGGGGGGTGATGGAGGAGTGGCTGCTGATGGGTGTACGGTTTCTTTTTGGAATGATAAAAATGTCCTGAAGTTAGTGACGATGGTTGCACAAGTCTGAATATACAAAAACTTTCTGAATTGTACCTCTTCAAAGGGTGAATTTTATGGTATGTGGATTGTATCTCAACAAAGCTGTTACTTAAAAAGACTTTGTGAAATACAATCAGTGTAGCTGGACCAGCTGGACAACATGTTTCTATTCCTCCATGAAAAGTTCAGCATTAACTTTATTTTTCTAACAACAGATATTTAAGAAGTTGTTTGAAGAAGGTTTACAAATTCAAAAGCAAAGATTACGAGACCTAAGAAACTATGCCAAAGAAAAGCGAGCTGAACAAAAGAGACAGCACCAGAATGAACTGGACTCCATGGAGAACTACTATAAAGACCAGGTGGGCTCGCTGTCGCTTGTTCACATCCTAATGTGCTTAATCCTGACCACGTTGTGTCAAAGATCAGCTTTGTATGTTTAATAAAAAGCCTCCATGTATCCATTCAGAACCTGTCCATACAGGTTGTACTGGCGATTCACAGTAAGCTAGTCCTTGACCACGGTACAGAATCTGCATTGCCCTGGTTCTGTTAAAGATTTTAAGGGGCACCTGGGTGGCTCAGTCGGTTAAGCATCTGACTTTGGCTCGGGTCTTGATCTCCCAGTTCGTGAGTTCAAACCTGCATTAGGCTCTCTGTACTGACAGCTCAGAGCCCACTTTGGATCCTCTGTCTCCCTCTCTGCTCTCCCCAGCTGGCACTCTCACTCCCTGTCTCTTCAGAAATAAACTTAGAATCTTTTTTTTTTTAAGTCTATGAACTTTCAATATAAGAATTGTTATATTTGGGCTATAGGTAAAACATTTGGTTTTTGTCCTCTCTATGAACAGTTTTCATTGCTGGCAGAAGCCATATCACAAGAACGCCAGGAACTCAAAGCCAGAGAGAGATCCCAGGCACAGGTAATAATTAATAGAAATCATTGATTTATAGTTTTCAGAACTAGAAAACAACTATAGTACACGTTTTAAGGGAAATGGAGAAGATCCATCTGCGATCCAAAACATTTATCCTGTGGTTAATCCGATAAATAGGATTTATCATGTGTTCCTTTTCCCTGTGAAGTCTCTGTAAGAGCTGCTGCTAAATTCCTGCAGTTGCAGGGGCTGGAGGAGCTAGAAAGTGGCGAGGCTGTAACAAGAGTGGGGCCCGGACAAACGTGAACAGCAGGTGACGTGAGTTCTCTTGCAGACACTATATAAGGTGAAGAGGGAGCTGAGGTCGAAGATGGAGAAGGAGATTCAACAACTTCAGTGCATGATCACCCAGGATGACGACGATGCTTTCTTCCGGGAACTGGAAGCTGAGCGCTTCAGATCGCGCCTTCATCTGGCTTCTTTTCAGTACAGTAAAAATCCCTTCCCGTGAGACCAGATTTTGTAAGTGAAGTTTCTGGAGGACGTTACCAGGACAGAGCTAGAACTGAGCCGGTAAACACTCTAAACCAGGAGACTCCTTTCCAAATGCTTTACTTATACCTTCATTCCAGTACTTTTTATGACATGATTTTTTTAAATAAAAATTTTCTTGAAGTACACTCCTGTGAATTTATAAGTTAAAAGGGGGGGGAGGGCAGGGAACAAAGGCACACACTCTTCATTAGTCATATTTGCACCAAAGTAGTTAGTTAATAGGCCTTGATTGAGCAGCAAGCTCCTGAAACCTATTGCTGTAGTTCGGTAAAAACAATACAAATCTCTAATTCAGAAAAGTGCTGTAAGTGTGGGCTCGTCATCAGCAGTGGGAGCTGGGGTTAAACCTTTAAAAGAGCATATGTGTGTTTAGGTTTTTCACCTGGTGGCTGGAAGGTGAGAATTTGTGGCTGTGCCTTCTGTTCGTTGTCAGGGGACGGCGTGAGAAGAGGCGGAGTGTGGAAAGCCAGAAGGCGTGTGCCTCGAAGGAGCCCTCGTGCCTGCAGGTAGGGAGGAGGCGCAGTGGACTGGAAGTAGGCAAGTGCACGCCAAGCCTATTTCTGGTGTGGAGGAGGAGAAAACCCCACACCCAGCAGGAAGCCACCACGCCTTCCGTGGGGAGGAAGGCTCCAGAGCAGTTGAAGACAGGGGGACTTTGCTGATCAGAGCCAGAGAATGGCACCGGACCCCAGGAAAGGACTGAAGGGGAGAAGAGAGGCTCCGGTTAGGGAACGTAGAGAGTAGCAATGGCGATGAACCACAACAGAGGCCCTGGGAGCATGATCGTGGGATCCGCTGGTCTTGCAGACAGACATCCAGACAGCTGTGATCTACCAGGACAAGGGAATGAGTGCAGGTGAATGGAAAGGATCAGGGACGTGCACAAGACAAGGCTAGGTCTGTAAGGGCTACAACGTGAATTCTAAAAATGGCTATGAAGAGAAAAAATGAAAGTAGATCTGTTATCCACGATATATTTGAGTAAAATGAGCAAATGAAACTATACACCGTGATACTGTTTTACCTTAAAAGCTGTGGTATGGGTGGATCTCCCATATAATGGAGTATGTAGTTGACCTTCGGACAACGTGGAGATCACAGGTGCCAAGGCCCCGTGCAGTCAAAAATCCGTGTATAACTTCTGACTCCCCAAAAACTTTACTACTAATAGCCTACTGCTGACCAGAAGCGTTACTGACAAAAATTAAGATATTTTGTATATGTATTATATACTGTATTCTTATAATAAACCTAGAAAAAAAATATTAAAATACTATAGTATTTTATAGTACTATACAAAAAAATTCATGTATAAATGGACCCAGGTAGTTCAAGGGTCAACAACTATAACCAATAGAGACATCTGGAAGAATAGGCCCCAAACATTAATAGGTGTCACTCTGAGTGATTATACAAACTTTCATTCTGTGCTTGATATACTTTAATACTATTTGAATTTGTTAAAACAAGTATAATGATACTTTTATTTTTAAATATTGCATGTTTTAGGAGTACTCTTAAGTTGCTAGTTCTGCCAGCTCTTTACCAAGCTAAGAAATAACTAGGAATAACCAAAAAGAATGGGTGAGGGAATTTCGCAGGAAAAGGACAGGACTGCTAAGCAAAGGTCAAAGAATAGGAGAGGAGGACACATTCAAAGATGCCAACTTCTTTTCAAAAAACAGAAAGCAAATGAAGTGGTAACTCAGCAAGTAGAAGTGTTTCCATCCAAGTGCCTGTGGAGAGGGAAGAACGCAGGAAACGCTCCTGATCATGCATGCATTTGAAAATGTACTTAGAACCGCGATAGGACGTATGAGTGGGGAGGGAAAGAGGCGGATTGGTGGAAGTTTATAAATCCTTAACTACCATAAAAGGAAGCTAACCAGACGGTTTAAAATTAATGAGTAATATTAACATGTCACTTAGAAACATGGAAGAAACATCAGAGCTGACCGAATATTTGGGATTAATGCCATCTGGAAAGCAAGACTGGGGCCAGGGGGAGGGGCGATGAAGGTGGTTTTTCTTTTTTCTTTAAGGTTCTTAAGTGTATATGACAAACTTTGTATGTTTAGCTGTGTATATGCATTACTGTATGGTGGGGCGCTGGAGAATTAGCTGCCTCCTCTGAAAAACATGGGAAGGAAAAGGAAGAACCAGCGTTGAGGTCAGCCAAGAGAACAGAGCGTTAGTGAGGGGGCTGAGGATACAGGGAAAACTTATTTGCAATGGCAAGAAGCACCACAATAAAAAAAATGAATAGAGGATGAGAAGGGCACAGCAGATAGAAGAGTGTCATTAAGAGAAATGACATAAACTACCAGAAGAATCCAAAATTGGGGCTAGAGCTGCAACTCAATTTGTGTTAAAATCACAAATCTAGACGTGCTGAAAACCTGTTTTATCTGGCATTCTCAGCCAAACCTTACCCAGCTAATTGGATTGATAGGACCAATTTCTTCTTGTCTTAAAAAAACATGAAACTCATCTGCCTTTAAAACTTTGCCCTCTGAACAAACCTGGAAGCATCATGCTCCCTGATTTCAAACTATATTACAAAGCTGTTAATAATCAAAACAGTATGGTATTGGCATAAAAACAGACACACAGATCAGTGGAACAGAATGAAGTGCCCAGAAATAAACCCACACATACGTGGTCAGTTCATTTACAACAAGTGAGCCAAGAATATATAGTGGGGAAAGGACAGTCTCTTCGACAAATGGTGTTGGGAAAACTGGACAGCTCCATGCAAAACAATACATACACAAAAATTAACTCCAAATGGAGTAAAGACCTGAACGTAAGACCTGGAACCATAAAGCTCCTAGGAGGAAACATGGTAGTAAGCCCCTCGACACTGGTCTTGATTTTTTTTTTGGATTTGATACCAAAAACAGAAATCAATAAGCGGGACTACATCAAACTAAAAAGCTTCTTCTGCACAACAAAGGAAACCAACAAAAAGGCAACCTATTGAATGGGGGGAAGTATTTGCAAATGAGATAAATCTGATAAGGGGTTAATACCAAAATAGAGAAATTCATACAACTCAGTAGCAAAAAAACTATCCAAGTAAAAAAAGGACAGAGGGACTGAAAAGACATTTTTGCCAAAGACGACACACAAAGGGCCAACAGGTACACGAGAAGGTGTTCAACTCTAATCAGGGAAATGCAAATCAAAACCACCTCACACCTGTTAGGATGACTGTTACCAAAAAGAAGTGTGGGTGAGGACGTGGATTGAGAGGAAACTGTTGTGCACTGTTGGTGGCAATGTAAAATGGCGCCGTCACTACAGAAAATAAGGAAGTTCCCCCAAAATTAAAAATAGAATTACTGCATGGCCCAGCAATTCCCCTTCCAGGTATTCATCTGAAGAAATGAAAACACTACCTGGAAAAGATACACGCACCGCCTTGTTCCTTGCAGCTTTAATGATAGCCAAAATATGGAAACTTAAGTGTCAATAAGAGAAAACTGTTTAAACATAATGCAATATTATTCAGCCATTAAAAAAAAAGGAAATCTTACTATCTGCAACCTCATGGACCTCAAGGGTGTTCTGCTAAGTGAAATAGGTCAGAAATACAAATACCTAAAAACCAACGAAACGGAGCTCATAGAACCAGAAAAAAGGTTGGTGGTTGCCAGAGGTGGGGGGCAAAATGGGTGAAAGGAATCAAAAAGTACAAACTTCCAGTTATAAAATGAATTAAGCCAGGGTGCCTGAGTGGCTCAGTCGGTTAAGTGTCCGACTTCAGCTCAGGTCATGATCTCGCAGTTCACAGGTTCCAGCCCTGCGTCGGGCTCTGCTGACGGCTCGGAGCCTGGAGCCTGCTTTGAATTCTGTGTCCCCCTCTCTCTGTCCCTCCCCACTCGTGCTCTGTCCCTCGCTCTCAAAAATGAAACATTTAGAAATTTTTAAAAAATGAATAAGCCACAGGGATTAATGTACAGCATGGCAACTATAGTTAATATTGTATTGCATATTTGAAAGTTGCTACTGGGTCTTAAAAGTTCTCACCACAAAAAAATTTGTATGTGGTGACGGATGTTATACTAGACGTTACCGTGGTGATCATTCCATATCTATACACACACCAAATCAGAAAGCTGTACAGCTGAACCTAACATTACGGGTCAGTTATACCTCAATTAAAGATAAAAAATACTTTGCCCGTCTGGTCTCGCTCCTGCACCTGGCCGCGCCGGCATCATCTCTGGGAGAAGTGAGCGTCTGAAAGGTGGAGTCTGATGTGCGTCTTCACTCCCAGTTCCTGGGTTGAAAGTCAGAACACTTCGCAAACACCTGGCGGGGGGGAGTGGGGGGGGGGGTGCGGGCAGGAGAAACACCCTGGAAGGGTCCCTCACCCACCTGGTGGGGTTTACAGCTCATATTATAGACTAATGTGAATCTAGATAAACCGTAGCCCAAATACCCACAAAAGTATGCGATCGGCAACCGTTGAGCACATTACCCTGGAAACGTAGCCAACTGTATAATGAACACAAACACAAGGAAGAAGCCATATCCCCCGCAGCTGGCACAGAGCCTGACACGTAGTAGGAGCACAGTAGGTATCTGCTGAATGAACAGAAATAAGTCCATGCAAATACCTAATAAAATGTAATTGTAAAATCTGGCTTGTCCAGTTTGCTAGGAGTGTTAACATAGGAATGTAACCTTTTTCTGTATAATTACCTTGATCCGGTTAGGAGGCTCTTGTTCTGTTTTATATATCCTAAGCGTTTGGGATATAAAATACAAACAAATGCAGTGGGTACCAAGGTTACACTTCGTTACAATGAAGAGACAAAGCTTCTAGGTCGCCCCACAGCAGAAAAACGGAACACATACCAAATCAAACTTCTGGGTAATTTACAGATTATAAAAATACTAAAATGCTGGGGCACCTGGGTGGCTCAGTCAGTTGAGCGTCTGACTTCAGCTCATGATCTCATGGTTCATGAGTTTGAGCCCCATGTTGGGCTCTGTGCTGACAGCTTGGAGCCTGAATCTGCTTCTGATTCTGTGTCTCCTTCTCTCTCTCAAAAATAAGTATTAAAAAAAAAAAAACTAAAATCCTTAACTATACTAACACTACAAATTGTAGATAATAACCAGTAAACGTGGCAATGTGAGACAAAGCAAAAAAAAAATTTTCAAAATGATGTAAAAAACGGACACTATGCCATCCTGTGAACTGTAATAAACCACTACCACTCACACTGCATCTCCCGACCTTCCTCTCTGTGTGGCCTGTGCTACGGAGACACCCACACAGGCTACACGCTGCATGGAAAACATCGCACCCGTTCCTTTTTCCACCCATATATTTAGTGGACTTTCATCCACTATCATTTATAGAGTTGTGGATCACGATCCTTAAGGTCTTGGTTTCTTGGAAAAATGTAATTGGTTTCTCCTTTTCATTTCGAGGATTTGACCGCTCAACACCACGGGAGCAAATGAGGCCCCCCAGGGGCCTGGACAGGCACGGTCACGGGATGGCCCGCTCCCCAGCGAGCCCAGGGCAGCCTCAGACACCCAGCTCCACACGGCCTCCCAACGGCTCCTGCCAGCTCACCGACGTGCCGCGGCAGGAGCACACCAGCCCCTTCCCCGCTCTACCTGGAGACACGAGGGGTCCCGGGCGCTCCGGAGTGCTGCAGCGCGACATGGGCCACAACTAAGGCAGGCACGTGAATCCCCTTAAACTCCTCACTTGATGCCTCATACGCTGTCACTCTTTGCAAAGCCAGTCGTGAAGCTTTTTTGTCCAAAGCAATTCATTATAAACTCCGTATTCTTTAAAAACTTCGATGCTGTGACAGTGCAAACAGCATTCATTTTATTGCTCAACTTCGGCATGGGCACATACATAGTTAATTTTTAAAAACCATTTATACAGATGTTATTGATAAAGCTCATGTAACAACGGAGTGAAAATACAAAGAATATCAAAGCTAAAACACTCTGAAATAAATACAAGTACAATGAAAACGATAAAACTTTGTTTTTAAAGTCAGTTTGAGAGAAGGAAGAATATTACATTAAGTGGACTAATTACATCTAGAAACAAAACAACTCAGCGCTTGGTACAATCGTCACCCTCACGTAAGAACGTTCGATACCACAAATGGCACCTGTCGGCCGTGAACAAAGCAGGCAGAAAAGAGCTGCTCTATCAAACTGTAACGATGACCGGAACAATCTCTAGCTCCCAACAGTGCAACCAGTTCAATGCACTGGAAGGTCAAAGCAGACTTAGTGTTGTAAAAGAAAGAAAATTACCTTGGATTTAAAACGAAAGAAAATCTGTGCTCTGAACTGTAGGGGGGGTAAAAAAAAAAAAAAAAAAAAAAAAAAAAAAAAGATAAAAATAAAACCCAATCAGGGCAACAAACTATGTGCAAAACAAAATGTACACTATACACAGCACTATTTAAAAAAATCAAGAAGACCCTTTGCAACAAAACTCACCTCTGTACTGCACATGAGCGCTCAAAAGTTCATACTTAAGCATTCATGATGGAAAGGCAGGGTTACGGAAAGGTGACCTCCCATACCGGAAATAGCACGGCCAGAGGAAGAGATTGGGAAAAAGCCCAGCTAAGAGGGATATGTGGAAATAAATATTCACATTAAACATGAGGTGCAAGTCCAAGATTCAATGACACATTGGGGGGTTTGGTTTGCTTAGCACCTATTTGGAAGAAATCAGGTAACCTCATTTTGAAAATGAAATCTAAGTTGTGTCTTTATAAATTATGTTGGTGATACCATAGACCGTTAGGGTAGATTTCTTTTAAAGCTCTATTAAGTCATTATTATAAAGTTAAAAAGGCACTCAGAAGCGATGGTATGAGCCTGCTTTATTGTCCATTATGACAGTAGCATTTATCACTGCATCCGTCAGTCAAGATTTCTCTAAAGCGTTCGTCGCGTACTTACTTTTTAGAAGATGAGAAGAGTGGGCACAATCATGCTGCACTAGCGCTTTAATATGAGACAGACAGACCTGCAACCAGTAAGGTACTATTGTGAGAGCTGAACACTGACCATCCAATAGCTCAGAAACCTTTTCTGTACATTTCAAGATGTTCTCAGGTACTACGAACAACGCAGCGGGGAAACACCAAGTGTCTGGGAAGGAAAAGGTCCGCATAAGCACGTTACCCCCGCACAGTTATGACTATGACTAACCTGCACGCAGCAGTCCGATCTGGCTGAATGAAATGGATTCAAATACTTAGAAACCACACAAGTAGTTCTCAGCTTTTTTTGTTTTAAACGGCAAAATTTCCGCTTCCTTTATCCCCTCCCCAGCCTCCCACCCCATGAAAGCTTACTTGGAATCCCAATACACAAAAGAGACAAAGTGGGAGCTGCTCTAGGGAAAGGGGGTAGGGGTGGGGAGCTGGCGGCTCCTGCCCAAAGACCAACGAGGCCTTCCTCGCCCTCTCTGTCCCTCCTGTCTTAAGCCAGTACTTCTGATGCACCTCGCGGGAACCCCTTGGCTCCTGGACACAGTCTGAAAACCAATCCATCAAACGAAAGAACGCAAAGGACCTATCACTTGATCATTAAGCTGCAAAATTTAAACAGAGCTCTCTTGTTAAAATTTGCCCTTGATTCACATCAATGTAAGAAATGTATATATATAGTGCAGATTTCTGATAGCTGAATTTAAAAATTCATCCATGACTTCAGATTTTTTCAATCCCTCACTCCAGAACTTTGGCTGCCTTCTGGGTCACACACCTTGAAAGCCGAATCTGGAGATTTCAAAATCAGATGCTGATCAACACCCAGGGAACTGGGATGCCCTCACCTCCCAAGTGAACTCTCTGGTTCTAAAGTAATTTATACCAGAGATCCAGAATCACTATTGCTTCAGTAATCCTACCCCCTGCCCCATCCCATGCCCACTTTATTAGGTAAAAACAGGATTTTCTAAGCTTGCTAAATAAAATTTTTCCTTTTTCGTAATTTTAGCTGATTAAAACATCATGAGCAGCTAAACAAAGATTCTGGATGGTTTACCTGATAGAAACTCAGACCGTAATTCAAATATAATATAAATTAGGTGCACTGGTTATAGGAGACTTTGGTTTACAGAAACAGCATCTGTATTAAAGATAAGCTGACCCAGCAAAAGAATGAAAATCCCATCCCATCTACATGATCTGAGGAGCAATAAAAATGCAGTATTTCCATTTAAGATGAAAAGTAAATCCAAAATACCTGATCATATTGATTCAAGATAAAAAATTAGGGTTTTTTTAAAGTCTCTTAAAAACAAGGAGCCCTGAATGCATCTTACTGTATCAAATAAGCTAGTAAGTTTAGACTAAAGGGTTGCATTAGGAATCTGACAACCAAAATTATGTAGCTGTATTCCAGGAAATTCGTGCTTGAAAAAAATACAAAAGACTCGCTTAGGCTAGGTTGAAACATATAATGCTTTTAAAATATAATGCTTTGCTATAGAAAAATGTAATTAAACGTGTAAGTGGCTTTTTTTTTTTAAGATAATGATTCCTTTAGCCAATTGTTTACAAAGGTAGAATCCTTCAAAATAATTTTATTTCTTTTTACAAAGAGCAAGTACAGGAACTGTTCAAAATCATGTATTCGATCCAAATGAAATGTGATGTGTACCGACTGCTGGAGTTGTCTTGATGTTTGAGAGACTTGAAATCTGTGGAGCGATCTGAATAGATTACCTTTTTATAAAAATAGTAGTAGTCTTTAAGTGTAGAATACTGCCTAACTCTGGAAATGTAGGAAAAGTCAGCATTCTTTAGGTTCAAGATATTAATTTTAAATAGCAGCTGAGTGTGGCCTCATGGCAAAGCATAAAGACCTCTTTTTTCCTTGAAAAGGAATTTCAAAATTGTCCTTTCCCCTCACAGTGTCCTAAACATTTTTTTTTTTTAGGGGGGGGTGGGGCATTTTCCTGTATTTCAGCATTCCGGGCAACTTTGCTGAAAGGAGGCTGTCGGTCAGGGTATAAATAGAGTCCGGGGTAAATCCGTGAAGTTCATCATTCCACAGCAAACCCACATGTCTCTTCGATGGCCGTTAGCAGCTTTTCGTATAACTTTTCATAGCTTTCATAGGGCGGAATGTCTATTCGATTGAAGCTGGAAAGAAGCACATCAGATATAACGCAGTTTATTCAAAGTCAGCAAACTGGCCTCCTAAGTGTGTACTAATACGGTCATATCACTTTTTGTGACACGCAGAAAATTACAAAAAAAAGGCTGTATTTCTCTAAAGTAGAAACTGGCACTTTTGGGTTTTCCTACCAATTTCTGAATAATCTTAAATCACCTAAAAACTGCTTATCATTCCTTTTAGAGGTCCTTTTAGTAATAAGAACAGAAAATGAAACATCGGTTTAAAACTAACACACACATACATGGAAGGATGGGAAAGCTTCAAAAATAGCTTACCACGTGTGGGCCTTTGGCAGGTTGTTGGTGCAGGCATCGATCTGGTGTATGGTGAAGAGTCGTGGGCCAGCAGCACCTGCAAAACAAGTAAATGTGGGTCACGTCACCGCACCTGCCTGCACTGGTCTCCAAAATCTCGGAAGAAAACTGGTACATAAACCACAGGGCCTATGGATGGGGATACTGGTGACTCCACATAAGCTGCCAAGGGCAGCAGGCAAAGAACCTGGGTTTGGAAAGCTGGAAATAACCTTGGAAAACACTGGATTCCTTAATATGCTAGCATTTCATTTGACAAACAGTCCAGGATGGAAATCCTTCACCAACTTCTATCTTCTAAAAAAAATCAATGTGCCAAAAGCGTGAGAAGAAAAGTAAATGGACAAATCCAAGATCAAATACACACACACACACACACACACACACACACACACACACACACACAAACTCAAAAAGATGACAACCTAAATACAAATTCAGGTTTCATGCCTCAAACTTGGCCGAGAACAAAAGATTAGCAGCCTATGGAATAAATCTCAGTTAAGACACCCCATCAACGGGTACGCAGAAATACAGCTCCACTTTACGCATCTGGGTAGTCGGCTAATGAGAGCTCTCCAAATGGGGAATGTGAGCACAACTCCAAGTGCGCTTTCCCCACGGACTTCTGACAGGTGTACTGAGGCCAACACTGCTGAATTATGCATCAGTCTTGCTGTGTGCGTCCTCAGTCACCGCCAGCAGCTTCAGAGGTAAAGGAAGCAGCCGCCCCTGCGTGAAGCTCCACTGTCATTAGCAACATTACCAACTCTCCCCCAAACGAAACCGCTATTCCATGGAAAACAATTCTTACAGGTGGAATAGGTTTGTAAATGAATGGTCTGATGCCATGCAATAATGGAAGTGCTCTGGCCAAACAGCTTCCACAACTCATGCTGCCTCTTTCTATTAAAAGAAGAAAAAAGTAGAGGGAAGAGGCATCCCAAGTGGGTGTAGGTTTTGCAGGGTTGAGGTGTGAAGGTGGAAGGGGACGGGCTTTCCCTACAGGAATGTGCGATATGAGTTAAGGGCAGGGTGACCACCCGAAAAGAAAAGGCAAGCATCGTCACATATGGTCTCTAGCGTGCGGCACTCACTACAACCACAGAGAACCCCGGCAGCAGAGGCTCTTGGGAGGGAACAAAGGACAGGAAGGAGAAGGTATCAAGATACGAGAGCTATAGCTACAAGGCAGAATGAAGAGATCTGTTTATAAGCCCATGGCTTGTAAACTACAGGACCCAAATATCGACACCCTCCCCCAATCCTCGGACACCATATCGCGTGTTTCTTCTGGCTTCTCTACCTTGTAAAGCCTTGAAGCCCTGCAGAGGCACTCTAGATGATCCTGTCACAAACTGAAGTAACCGTGCTCTTCGCTCTTCATCAAAGAACTCCACAGCTTTCCAGAACCACTTGACGACATTGCTGTCTGGCGTGCAGTGTTTTAACCGGGTGTTTACCTTCCAGTCATTAACATCTATCTTTCCAAGTCCACAAATAATGAGCTGTTAAAATATTGCACAAATAATGAGCCAATGGAAATCCAAGTCAAGCCAAAAATTCCTCAAAACAGAACTTTCGATCTGTAGTGCTGGCTCTCATATGGCGGTTCTTTATCATCAAGGGTACACATCATAATCGTCTGGAAAGCTTTTCAACATACACACACCATCAGGTCCTACGTTCAGAGGTTCAGATTCTGGGAGCCTGGGGCGACAGGAGGGATCTGGACTTAAAAAGCTCCCTGGGTCCCTACTTACTGCAGGTCCGTCCCCAGGGTCTGAGAACCACCACGCTCACAAACATGACAAGATCAAAGTTCCGAATTTCCACAGAATTCTAAATTATGTTTAATGGACAGAAACTAGACTCAAAGAGTAAATACGGTCTGCATGTGCCTTCCTTAATACCTGCATCATACTACTATGGGTTTTAACACTTATTCGCTTGGGGATTTGGACAATCTGGTTCACCTCCCTCGGCCAGCGGTTTCCTCTGCTCCGCCACATCCTGTGAAAGAACCGTACTGCTCGCTCAGGAACTCAAGAAATGGGTGTTGAATAAGCAGTCCTGATCATCTTCAAGTTGTATCAAAGTACGAAATACATGACTGCACTGACAGCTCTGCCTGACATCCTGATGTAGGGTCAGCACAGATGAGCCGTATCAAAATCACTCTGATACTACCAATACTCACATATCCTTAGAACCCAAGACTGACTCACCTCAACAATGTGTTTAGAAAAGTGAAAGATGATAGGGTACAATGTAAAGCATAATGTGAGCTGCACATCCTATATTTTATAATTAGTTCTAATCCCATATCACATACATGCATATATACATATATATACACATACATACACATGCTTTAATAAAAAATTTTTAATTTCATTAGCAGTAGAAAGTATGTAATAAACCTTAGGCCTACTGAATAAAACCTCCACCAAAGCCTTCATAGGGTTCTAGAAAGATTACTGAATCATAGCCACACTCAACAGGGAGGTGGTGATCCAAATAGGATTACAGAAGTTATTTATATCACAAAAAATATTTCCTAAATTCTTTTCTTCAGAGGAATGGTAATTATAAGGCCAAACTCCTCATCTGTTGTATGAACAGATAAAAATGGACTGTATTTCAACTTTGCTGCCATTCCTATGTTTTCTTCCTCTTCCTAACCACTTCCTACTGGCCATTTCCCTAAGGAATAGCTCAATCATGAAAGGAATGGGGATGATACTGAATCAAACCAATCTTTTGAGATTTGCTAACAGACCTGTTTAGAAAGCACACTGAAGTTAATGAATAAAATCAGGTTTTACATTTATTGGTAGATTTCAAATATTTATGCTATCCCTAGCCACTAATTAAAATATGCCCCTGGAAGAATAAAAGCTCATTGTTTTCTCAAAGTAGTTCAGTGGAAATTCAGATGTATTTGGTTAAAGGTCTTAATTATAAAACCGGACTACAGGTGCTTTAAGGGCCAGCTTTAAAGAAAATAAAAACAAAAACAAATCAGTTAACTGTTTATTACTGCTATTGTTAGTAATGAATATTTCCAAAAAGAGGAAAGATGTTTAGATGCAGTTTATCCTCAGTGTTTTAACTACTGCCTCTACGGTCTCGACTATCAAATGCTTTCTCGCAAAAGTTAGTGTAAACCAATTGAGACTTGGCTTCTAATTCAAATAAACTGCAATATGGTAGAGACGAAGTAATGAAGTTTTATTTAATTAAATCAACAGCCACTTAATTAGGGAAGAGAAAACAACATTAGAAGAATGTACACCTAAGACATGAAATCAGTTGAAAATGAGAAAGGATAATATGGCCAAATAAGTTAAGAATGTTCACAGTGTAAGAGAGATGGCTTATTTGTAGCAATTCCAAAGCAGGAAAGACCTTTCCCGTGAATACCAATTCTCATAGCAGCGCACCGTGAAGCTTCAAAAGCACCAGCAATACGACTTTCCTCTAAAACTAAGTTAACAGAAAATCCCCAAACTTTCCTTGTTACACTAAATGATGTCATGACATTAATACACTGACCTCTAACTCCTTCTCATCGAATGTCTTCAGCAGATGCTGTGGAATTACTTCATTAAATCCTTTCTGCAGAGCCAGGAACTGTGCCTCAATGCCTCGTAAAAATCTCCAGTTCACGTAGAGCCTGTAAACATTGGGCGGGGGTTTCACATGATCCATATATTCAGATTGAGTAACTATTACGAATCTCTACTTCAGCAATCTTGCACATCACAAGCACCTGGCATTAAGAATTTAGTCCAGAGTCTAAAGGAATTTCAGATTCCCAAGCGTGCTGGAGGCCGCGCTGTGAGGCAGTTCACTGTAAGTTAAAAGTTGGAAACCTTCTGCTAACAAAGCAGCTCTGCAGATCACAGAGAGGGCAGGTCAATGGCAAGGCGATTGGTCTAGAGATTCGATGGGTCTGGAGTTAAAATCCTGACAAAACTTCTCTCTGAATTCTAGCATGCATGCCACCAACCAGAAAAAAAAAACAGCCCATGCAACCAAAACTGATTATTTTTCTAGTTTCACTTGAAAATGTCATCTGCGTGTGCTGGGTGTTTTGCTTCTATTTGGGGGGTGTTGGCTCGGGGACAGGAGGTAAAGAGACTCCTCCTATCGATACAAAATGACAACAGTAAAAGCCAACAGTGTGCACTTTCTGATTACGCACTCCTTGTTCCCTGGAGGCTTTATAAACACTGGAAGATGTAACTAAACTAAATAAGTACATAAATAAAATAAAAAGTACAATAAATAAAATTTTAAAAGTACACCAAACTATACCTAACGTATAGCTTCACTTATATTTTTTACTTGGACTTAAACTGAATTGCCTTTTAAAAAAAAAAAATCTGTCGGGGCGCCTGGGTGGCGCAGTCGGTTAAGCGTCCGACTTCAGCCAGGTCACGATCTCACGGTCCGTGAGTTCGAGCCCCGCGTCGGGCTCTGGGCTGACGGCTCAGAGCCTGGAGCCTGTTTCCGATTCTGTGTCTCCCTCTCTCTCTGCCCTTCCCCCGTTCATGCTCTGTCTCTCTCTGTCCCAAAAATAAATAAACGTTGAAAAAAAAAAAAAAAAAAAAAAAAAAAAAAAAAAAAAATCTGTCTACCCAGGAAAACTTCTCCATCTCAAAAATCTCAGAACTATTCCCCTGCCAAATATGTCAACATTTCCTCCTGGCTTGGAGAAACGATGCTCTACTTTCAGTAATAAGTTACTTCACATGAGACCCTTTGGCGGATCTCCTTTTTGTCTGTTTAAGAGGACGGCAAAATGACACCTCCATAAAAAGCCTTTCTCTGTAACTTTTTTTTTCTCCCCAAACTGTATCAGGTAAGAGATAGGACAGCGTGCTGAAAGCATGACAGAGTCTTGGCAAATGGGGTCTAGGACCCTAAAGTGACACATTACTGAAATTCAGGAAATTCCCATCCATTCTTTTCTTTTCCAATTTAGAAACGTAATACATGCTTATTTTCTATGTAAGGAAAAATCAAACGTTAAATGTGAACAAAGAGTCAACACTGAAAGCCCGTTCTATTACCCTCTCCTCCCTCTCTACTTCCAGGCCTGGCACCTGCACCCCCTTACCCCAGGCAAACATTTGACCTGGCATTCAGTCTTCCTGGACATCTTCCGAATAATTATAAAACAACACAGACTTTTTCCCCCCATAGAATTCTTATAAAACTTGCTTAAAAAAAAAAAAAAGTGTTTTGTTGTTGTTGTTTCAGTAATCTCTACACCCATTGTGGGGCTTGAATTCATGACCCCAAGATCAAGAATCACATTCTCTTCCCAATGAGCCCGCCAGGCGCCCCTAAAACTTGCTTTTTAAATCTGACATCTTCTACAGTCTATTTATTTGTATTTATTTTGAGAGAAAGATTAGAGAGCAAGAGGGGGAGGGGCAAAGAGCGAGGGAGACAGAAACCCAAGCAGGCTCCGCGCTGTCAGCGTAGAGCCCGATGCCCTGCTTGAACTCCTGAACCATGACACCATGACCTGAGCCGAAATCAAGAGCTGGACGCCAGTCAGTTAAGTCTCCCTCTTCTAAATATCAGTCTCTTCTACATATCCATATAGTATTCTGTTGAATGTATGTATTTAATCATTCTCACCTAAAAACATTCCACCAGTTTTCAGTTGTTTTCACAAGTAATATTTAATTGAACATCCTTGAATTTATTTCTTTTTTTTTTTTTTTAATTTTTTTTTTTTTTCAACGTTTATTTATTTTTGGGACAGAGAGAGACAGAGCATGAACAGGGGAGGGGCAGAGAGAGAGGGAGACACAGAATCGGAAACAGGCTCCAGGCTCTGAGCCATCAGCCCAGAGCCCGACGCGGGGCTCGAACTCACGGACCGTGAGATCGTGACCTGGCTGAAGTCGGACGCTTAACCAACTGCGCCACCCAGGCGCCCCGAATTTATTTCTTTAACGTGTTTCCATAGACTAGATTCCTAAAAACAGGGCTGCTGGTTGAAAGGCAGATGCATTTTCATTTTGACAAGCAAGGTTACTCACCACCATACTAACAAGGATGCATTTTCACTTTGGTAGCGGTTATCAAATCGCTTTCCAAAAAAAAGCTATTCCAACAGACTGTTGGGCCTCATGTGTCAACCAGGAAAATTTAAGCCAATGAGACTTAGAGACATCTCTTGTGTACATGTGGTAAAATAGAGTTCAAACTCTCATATTTGATTACCACGGTTTTATGTTTAGAAGAACTTTAGTTACCACAGGCCAAATGATCTAACCCAACTTCTAAATTCCTAAATCATCCGGTGATTATGTAAAATTTGAAGAGTATTTTCTCATACTCATCCCTTAAACTCACAATGTGCTTACTTCTAAACAGGACAAGGGCTAGTATCACAGCCCAGAAGTACTGTCAGCCGGCTGCGGCAGCTACATGACAACTAGCTGCATGCACCATCTCTCTTGGTGTTCCTGCCTCTACACCGCCCCTCTTCCACACGAGCCTGCACTGGCCTGTGAGTCGCTTTAACAGAAAGAACCGAGCAGAGGTGATCTGGCCAGTTCCAGGCTTAGGCCTTAAAGAGATCTGACAACTTCTGCTCTTGTGCTCCGGGAAACCAGCCACCCCGTAAGAAGTCTGGTTATCTCGCTGGGAAGAGAGAAGCCATGGGGAGCATTAAGAAGCCACCTGGGTGGCTGAGTTGGTTGAGCACCTGACTCTTGATTTCGACTCAGGTCATGAGATCGGGCCTTGCATAGAGCGCCACACCAAGCATGGAGCCTGCCTGGCACTCTCTCTCTTTGCCCCGCCCCTGCTCACGCTCTCGCTGTTAAAAAAATAAACATTTTTTTAAAAAGATGGGGGGGGGGGGTTCTCAGGCACCACTTGGAGATAACCAGGGAGGCCCAGCCTACAGTGAGAAGTAGACCCCAGAGGGTGACCCAGTGGCCATTCCAGCCAGTCCCCAGCCATTTGAGCCATCCTAGCTGAGGCATCAGAGATGTGAAAAAAGAGGCCATCTTGATGTGAGCCCCAGCTGACACCACAGGGAGGAGCAAAATGCTGTCGCTGTTGTTCTCTATCCTTATTACTGACCCACTGAATTGTGAGAAAAAATAAATGGTGGTTGTTTTGAAGACACTAAATTCTGCAGAGGCCTATTTTGTAGCAGTAAGTAACGCTACCTAAATACTTCAGTGTTTCTCCGTACAGCCGTTCAAGAGCATTAAAACAATTCTTAGGCTTGAAAATATAAAAGTGTTTACCTGACATATTCTTTTTTATTTTCTTCAGTAACAGGGATACTCTTGCCATTTGGTTTAAGTTCATGCTGAATAATTTCACCATATGCATTATGTTCGACACAGAAGGTATGGTCCAAAACACCTGTAATATCATTCTCACTAGAAAGGAAAAAGAGAAGAAGATATTTAACTGGAAAATCTAAAATACAGATCCTTCCGATCTCTTAATTGGGGAGACAGATAAAACGAGACTGTTTTAGAACAAGTACAAGAGCAGATTCCTTTTGCTAGTACTTATGCTACCATACCTCCCAGTTCTTGCGCACAGAAGTCAAAGAGCTTTAACCTTCATCAACACAGGAAATGTTTTACTTCCTGAGTAAGGACAAAGAGCCCTGCCCATAGCTGGACTTTACAAACAGGGAAAACTTAGGTTATGTTTAGCTTTTAGGTAAGAAGCCTTATTTGAATCTGGGTATTCCCGAGCAGCCAAATGCCTGAGTATCCCAAGAGAAAGCTACTCATGTATTTGGTAAAAGTAAGTATGGCCCATGTATATTCATAAATAAATATTGTGACAAAACAGAACTCATTCTTACAGATCCCTTTTTTAAAGTATGGCTTCAACAATCACTACTTCAGCAGGAATTTACTCTTCTCACACGTGCGGGACTGGAACAGAACTTGTATCATGTCAAGAAAATCATTACATGTGGTAATTTTTAAAACAGAATATACTACCTTTTTTTTTTTCCTTTGTAAAGTAGTAACATTAACTTTTAGGGATTTGAAACACACAGGAAAGCAACAGAAAGAGGGAAAGTCTTACGTGGTCCTAAGACTCAGATAATCTCTCTCAATATTTTCTGTGCATCATTTAAAAAAATTTTTTTTTAAGTACATCCATTTTGATGGGGCACCTGGGTGGCTCAGTCGGTTAAGCGCCTGACTTCGGCTCAGGTCATGATCTCACAGCTTGTGGGTTCGAGCCCCACGTCTGGCTCCGTGCTGACAGCTCAGAAGCTGGAGCCTGTTTCGGATTCTGTGTCTCCCTCGCTCTCTGCCCCTCCCCCACTTGCACTCGATCTCTCTCAAAAATAAACGTTAAAAAATTTTTTAAAAAACAGTACATCCATTTTGAAACAGTTATCTGTAAGGCTCACATTCTATCTATAAGGAGCGGACACAAGACTCAATACATACAGAATCCACACCAAACTGTTGTGAAGATCTGGATCAACTAGCTCCATGTCATCCAAAGTAATGGACTTCCCGAGCAACTGTTTATAAAAAGGCAATGTGAAGCCACCATCAATGTAATGTCCGTGAAACACGGCCATTCCCATTATTCGTCCAACAAAGTGGAAATAGGATAAATGTTCCTGAAATTGAGAGAAGTTTACATATAAATATTCAAGTTAGACACTACACAGGGAATTTTTAATAAAAATTAAATACACAACATTCATCTTTTTTATAGGTAACGGTTTATACATTCTACAACTTATTTATATGGAGTAGGCTATCATATCAAAGGTTAATAATCATCAGGGAGAGTTTCTACAGCACACGTTCAAGATCCTCTCCATTGCTAAAATATTACACCAGGGACGATGCTTCTCCCAGAGAGTACAGTCACTTTGTAAAAATTATCTTTAGAAATGAAGTCCAAACTACCCTCCCACTGTCGCTTCATGAAACCACTCAACAGATACATCGTCTTCCTCTCCTATCTTACCTGCTGAGCCCTTTACACCTGGCTCTGCCCTAACACATGGTAAACATCTCACAAACACGCACTCTAATGGGCTCCCCAGGCACAACCTTCACCTAAAATCTTCCCAACTTTATAAGGGGTTCCCTGCAATGAATCTGGCATGTTTGGATGTATTTGTCTATCATGATAAACTGTTAGTTGGATATTTGCATTTTCAACTCTTTTTACTTCTCCAGCTAGTAAGTAATCTTTTAGCTCTTTAAAAAAAAATTTTTTTGAGAGCAAGTGAGCAAGCGAGCGCAAGCAGGAGAGGGGCAGAGGGAGAGGGAGGTAGAGAATCTTAAGCAGCCTCCACGCCCACCATGGAGCCTGACATGGGGCTCAATCTCATGACTGTGAGATCATGACCTGAGCTGAAAAAAGGAGTCACCCAGGTGCCCCTTAAGCTCCTCTTTAAACCTCCCTTTTAGCTTAAAAATAGCTTTTGTTTCTCTTTAAAAGAAAACATTTAGAAAATACTGACAAGCAAAAACAAAAAGTCACCCATAATCTCATACCCAGAAATCACCTCCATCAGTATGATACTACAGAGCTTTTCAACGTTCATACACCCACATATCTACCAAAATTGTATCATTCTGTTCTGTAACCTTCTTTTCACTTAGTATATCATGAATACCATCTTTATAGGTCATTAACTATTGTCCCATAGTGTCATTTTAGTGGCTATATAATATGCCATTCTATGGAACGATAACAAATTAATAAGAGCTACGAACTATTGTTGAGTGCTCAGCAGTATGTAACAGGGTTAACAACGTACAGCACTATGCTCAATACCTAATGTGCAGGGTCCCGTTTAATTGTCACAACCCTTCTCTGAACTTCAAGCTAAGATTATTATTATTAGCAATGATAAAATGGAGTCTTAATCACAAAGCTAGTATAGGACCAGGATACGATCTCACATCTTTCTAATTCCAGAACCGTTCCTCTTAAACCATTACCGTAATTCTGCGTCATGTGATCATCTACCCAACCCCTCTCTTACGGACAATGACGCTGCTTCCAGTTAGCACTACTATAAACAACGATGCAGCAAACATCCCAAAGCACAAATTACTGCACACACCCGTGATCATTTACTTGAGAAAATCTTCTACAACAGAACTTGCTAAGTCCAAGCTTGTGACTAGGACAAGGACAGTGACCCTTCATCATAAACCACACTGACATTTCAACATCAAAAGCACTGCAGGTCACAGGTTAAGTCACATCGTCATAACCACCAATCTTACCGGATTGACTGCAGAATCAGGATTGATCTGCAATGTATAGATATCATCTCTTGAATACTGGAAGAGGCCATAGTAAGGATTCAACATTTCATGTGACAACAGATATAACCACTCCCTAGAAAGCAAGATGGAACACAGGAAACTTTTTGTTAATGAATGTTTTTATTAAGATATGCTATTAATTCATCATTTTAGCAAGGAAATTTTTAAATAAAAGCACATAAAACACTAACTAGTTATATAAAATGACACGGGAAAAATCTATCATGCCCCAAAAAGCAAATGAAGACTCTTGTTTTGTTAAACTGAAATCACTTCTCACTCAATTTTGGGCAATTTTATGACATTTCAGTATCAGAGAGGGCAAGTATTATTCAGAAGTGCCAATTACTCATTAGACGCTGCAGCCTAGTGGTCTGTTAACTTTTAATTACTAAATACATTTCTAATCCAGGATAAATACAAAACGAAGAGAAGAATATGGTTTTGTTTCAAAACATCCATGTGATCTATACTATCCTGGTCCATTCCTATCATGGCAGATTTATACTGGTTTATACTGATACATAACAAAGCATTAATAGTGTTACTCTCTTTTGGACAAGGGTGTGTTTTGTTGTTGGTATTGTTTAGTAAGGAAATGATCCCATTTCATCATCTTTTTGTGTGAACTTTAAAATATACCACAATAAAAGTATAAGTGGTCAGAGACTGCAAGGCATTTGGTACAGGTAGGAACAAAAGGCAAGCCTGCATCTGGGGGCTGGGGAGGGGGGGGGGGCTCCACACTACTCATTTGTTTCAAGTGTACATTGGTGTTTTAAAAGGCATGTAATAGACAAGTACTATCACCTTAAACTTATTAAATTCTTTATTTTTTCAAAGTATGAAAGATAACTTGTTATTCATCTTGGAGAAACAAAATCACTAGTCTAGGACTTGAAAAGATGTAGTTCTAGTCTCAATTCCTGTCATTCTTCCACTAGGAAAGGTATTTAAATATGTTCCGATATCATGGATTAAACAGACTGAGTAATATGTTTTTAGGAAATGTAGTGAAACACGATTTGCAAGTAAAGAAAAATGTCTCAAAGTTCTGTAAGTGATGGAGTCTAAATCAAATCACCATCATTTATGTAATACTCAAAAAATTCTAAAGATAAACCTGAAATGTCTTCTATGTTTTTTTATGGATTAACCCAAATTTTTGTTTTACCAAGTATTTAGAACACACATATAAGCAGATTCCAGCTACTCTGGGGTTCTACTACGCAATAAAGATCAGAATGAAGCAGTTCACTGTCACATCCCATGCAGTCTGCCCAAACCCTGACAGTAGTGAGGTTAAGAAATGAACAACAAAAAACCAACTATTTATTTGACTTTACACAGAATTACAGCATTTAGAGTCTATCAACAGATAATTAACAAGCTGTCTCGACAAGCATTCAAATCTAGTGATGAGTAACTCCTAAGAATTCCACAGAAACTAGCAAGTCCTAAGTATGATGTACACGTGATCAACTCTACAAATCTAAACTAAACAAACTATCCCATTTATAGGTAAAAAGACCACAGAACAAAACTACAGGTAAAAACAAGTAATGCTAAGTAACAATTATGGGACTTGGTGGAAACGCAAATTTAATTTAGGCTACATTTAGATTGGGGGAAGCAAATTATCATGATGGTCCCTAGGATGTTTCAGTACAGAAGTTATGATGTTTCTGCCACATTTACATAAAGTGAATTTTCACACCTGTAAAAAAATATATATGTATGAATGTATCATAAATATTAGCTTCTGTATGGAAACATTAAAAAAAATTTTTTTAATGTTTGTTTATTTTTGAGAGAAAGAGAGACAAGAGTGCGAGCAGTGGAGGGACAGAGAGAGAGGGAGACACAGAATCCGAAACAGGCTACAGGCTCAGAGCTGTCAGCACAGGGCCCAATGAGGGGCTTGAACTAACAAACCGTGAGATCATGACCTGAGCCAAAGTCAGATGCTCAACTGATTGAGTCACCCAGGTGCCCCTGTATGGAAACATTTTAAAGACCACTTACGATATACACGTATGTTCACACATTTTTACATGTACTTACATGCACACGCAAACATTACTTTAACAAGGTCAAAAAGCATGGCAATGGAAGCCAAGGAAAACAGCATTCAGTTCAGAATATATGTCATTAAAATCTCAACATGGCTCCTAACAATGGAAAGCAGAGGGAATAACATGTACTGAAGGAGAGAGAGAAAATACAGAGCCCGCAGGTCCTAACATGGCCCATGTACAGCTGCAGCCAGTTTTCAGAGAAAGTCTCACTGGGCTATACGAGCCATTAGGGAGTTCTCAATTACCCTTGTGGTGGCTCTACTATCCCAACCTCAGCATGAATACATCTATTAGGATATCGTCTGTATTGCAAACATTTGGGAATGTTACACCAGAAAATAAATTATCACTGAGAAGGTTCACCAGAGGAAGTATCTTAAACTTATAAATGTAACTATATGTCATTTGCTCAGGAGCAAGTCTTTACCTGGCAACCCCTCCATAGTCAAGGCCTTCTTCTCCACGGAATTTTATCATTAATCGCTTCCACAGATCTTTTGGTCTCATTTTCATGACCTGCCGATATGATTCCTGAAAAAATTTTAATAAACTATCGTTACTAGGTGCTTTTAACTTGTTAAACTCTCCCTCGCATTCTACCTACAAAATGTACATTTATTAAAATAAGATGAAATGTGTTCAATAATCCAACAGATAAGCTCTAAGTGTTTGAAATCTCATGGAACTCCTAAAAACAAGATGGATATAGCTTAATACTACTGAAATTAATTCATTTGACAAATATATTAAAAGCCTAAGGACAAAACTCTATACTTAAGTTCTATGAACCACAGCAATCACTACACTTACATTATTTTTTTTGTGTGTGTTTCATTCTGACAATCAGTTTCTTTTATTTATTTTTTTTCAATATGTGAAATTTATTGCCAAATTGGTTTCCATACAACACCCAGTGCTCATCCCAAAAGATGCCCTCTTCAATAGCCATCACCCACCCTCTCCTCCCTCCCACCCCCCAACAACCCTGTTTGTTCTCAGTTTTTAAGAGTCTCTTATGCTTTGGCTCTCTCCCAATCTAACCTCTTTTTTTTTTTTCCTTCCCCTCCCCCCCTGGGTTTCTGTTAAGTTTCTCAGGATCCACATAAGAGTGAAAACATATGGTATCTGTCTTTCTCTGTATGACTTATTTCACTTAGCATAACACTCTCCAGTTCCATCCACGTTGCTACAAAAGGCCATATTTCATTCTTTCTCATTGCCACGTAGTATTCCATTGTGTATATAAACCACAATTTCTTTATCCATTCATCAGTTGATGGACATTTAGGCTCTTTACATAATTTGGCTATTGTTGAGAGCGCTGCTATAAACATTGGGGTACAAGTGCCCCTAGGCATCAGTACTCCTGTATCCCTTGGGTAAATTCCTAGCAGTGCTACTGCTGGGTCACAGGGTAGGTCTATTTTTAATTTTCTGAGGAACCTCCACACTGTTTTCCAGAGCGGCTGCACCAATTTGCATTCCCACCAACAGTGCAAGAGGGTTCCCGTTTCTCCACATCCTCGCCAGCATCTATAGTCTCCTGATTTGTTCATTTTTGCCACTCTGACTGGCATGAGGTGATATCTGAGTGTGGTTTACTACACTCACATTAAAAACAGAATTTGATTGGGGCGCCTGGGTGGCTCAGTTGGTTGTGTGTCCAACTTCAGCTCAGATCATGATCTCATGTCTCGTCAATCTGAGCCCCACATCAGGCTCTGTGCTGACAACCTGGAGCCTGCTTCGGATTCTGTGTCTCCCTCTCTCTGTCCCTCCCCCACTCATGCTGTCTCTCTCTCTCTCTCTCTCTCTCTCTCTCTCAAAAATAAACATTAAAAAAAATTTTCATAAAAGTACCAAATTTTTAAAAATTGGTTGACCTAATTTTAGGTCATAGGTACCAACAGAAAGTAAAGATGAGAAAAAGAAAGCTTAAAAGAACAAGACGAGTCATTAATGTGACCTTCATTAAGCCAGCATCTTCATATTATTTTAAAATACAAATGACTGACTTGCAAATAAGGTCAGTACTGTTCCAATAGAAAAAAGTTCAGGGGCACCTGGGTGGCTCAGTCAGTTAAGTGTCCAACTTCAGCTCAGGTCACTGACCTCACTGTTTGTGAATTCAAACATCGTCGGGCTCTGTGCTAACAGCTCAGAGCCTGGAACCTGCTTCAGATTCTGTGTCTCCTTCTCTCTCTGCCCCTCCCCCACACATGCTCAGTCTCTCTCAAATACAATAAACATGTCAAAAAGAAAAATTAAAAAAAAAAAGTCAAAAGAAAAAAGTTCATCCTTTAGGAAGAGGGTTATCAAATCCCCAAACATCTTTTGCTCCCAAATCCTGAGTGGGAAACCTCTGCCCTGGACCTCTAGGGCTATCAGGTCCAAAGATAAAAGAATATACTAGAAAGAAAGATTTTCAATAAATTAAGGAAGTAGTCCAAAAATAATTAAAATGATTTTTTTGACTTAAGAGTCCCTCATCTTTTGGAAGAATTAGAAGGTAAGGGATGGATACCATTTGCGGTCTTTTAAAGCCCATCAACAGGGCAAGGGCACCTGGCTGGCTCAGTTGGTATGAGCATGCGACTCTTGATCTCGGGGTTGTGAGTTTGCCCCATACTGGGTGTAGAGCTCACTTTAAAAATACATATACTAAAATTTATTAACAAGTATTTGCAACGCAGAGACTAAGCTGAACCAACTGGAATATTTCACCCTCTTCATCCCATTTAAATGTTTATCTTATATACTAAATCTCTGATATTATTGTCTTTATTCCCTACAATGAAAACAGAAATTAGTAAAAACTCTCCCATTCTTGAGAGAGAGGAGTTCCAGAAAGCATTCTTAGAAAACAGAGTGAAACACTGTAATTTTTCTCTGTTTTACAATAAGACTTGTCCATTTACCTCAAAAATCTCTTCCCTGGAAACCTCAATGCGGCAATGACCAGCCTGAGGCTGTTGTTGGGAAAGTTCTTGGCGCAAAATTTTTAACTTCTGAACCAGGTCTCGCTTGTACCGTGGGACTGTCAGACACTCTGCATCATCGGGACATAACGATACCACCTGCTGTTGCTGTTGGTCTTTCAACTGGTTCTGCCGACTAAAAGGAAACAGAAATGTGACGATTTGAAATGAAAGAGATTGCGGTTATACATTTAAAAGAACATCATCCTATAAAGCAAGTCTGCCTGTACGATTTTCAGTCCTTACGCTATTCTTTGCTTGACATTTGTGATGACAATACACGAGCTCCGAAGTTTATGTCTCAGAATCCACACACACTTGTGGCACTGGATAATGGAGTTTTACCCATCCAGCTTTGTACAGCTGCTAAGAACAAATTTCTCAAATGCCATCTCCATTTTTTTCTGCATACTTTACCATCAGCCATTTTAAAATTCAGGCGTATGCCAAACGCTGTGCCTGTTATCTCGAGTCTGTCTCTCTGAGAGAGACAAACAGTTGGAGCTGGCAGTTTGGCAGGAGTCCCCTTTCCTATACGTGCTAAGTCTAGACCACAAGAATGTGGAAAGTCACGTGTAAGTTACTGGCACAGAGAAATGAGCACATTACAAGCAAGTCTAAACGCTTTACAAAGTGACTACTCTTTCTTTTTATTGTGGTAAAATATACAACACATAAAATTTACTGTATTAACCTCTTTTTAATATAGTCAGTGGCATTAAGTACATTCACACTGTTGTACTAAAGTGACTTCTAAGTGTGCACATACATGGTTTACTACAAATACAAGAAAATAATCTCCCAAGTAGAGCAGAAATAGAATGCTTTCAAAAAAGGCACACATTACCTAGAGATATTTTTATTCTCCCGGCAAAAGTATTCTAAGTTACACCTAAGAACTTTTTTTTTAAAGAACCTTATGATATAATGAACTACTTTATTCCAATAAGCTGTCAGGAAATAAAAAGTCTGATAATTCACTATGGATATCCATGCAGGCACTGAATCATCTTGGAGTTTAACTTTACACACAACAGATAGGAGCATCATCTCCTAACTTAAAGGTAAAGGGCAATGGTAGTCATAATAAAACAAACAAAATTAACTTTAAGGTTTCTAATAAATCACCCGAAACGATTTTTGGTTTTTTTTACAAACAGTGGTTCTTATGTACCAGGCCAAATTGTATTCCTAAAACATGTATCTACCCAAAGAAAATGCAGCTTTGATGAAAATCACAAATCACTATTTACTACTCTCATAAACATGAAAGGTGTTTTTTACACACACATATAAACAAAAGCAAAACAGAGTATTAAAGATACTCCCTAAATAACTGTATTAATCCTATGCCAAAAACAAAACAAAAAACCCCACAAACTTGGGTATACCTCATACCACATACAAAAATTAAATTCAAAATCAATCAGACCTCCATGTAAAACTGAAAGCCATAAAACTTTTGAAACACAGAAGAAAATGTTCATGACCTATGTTAGGCTAAGATTTCTTAGATATGACAACAGAAGTACAATCCATAAAAGAACAAATGTTTAAACTGAACTTCATCAAAATTTCAAAAGAAGGGTGCCAACTCAGTTAAGTCGGACGACTTTGGCTCAGGTCATGACCTCATGGGTTCTGGCTCAGGTCATGACCTCATGGGTTCGAGCCCCGCAATGGGCTCTCTGCTGTCAGCACAGAGACCGCTTCGGATCCTCTATCCCCACTCCCTGCCCCTCCCCAAATCACATTCTTGCTCTCCCTCTCTCAAAAATAACTATTAAAAAAATTTTTTTTTTAATTTCAAAAGATACTGTTCAGATAATGAAAAGACAAGTCATGGACTAGAAGAAAATCTTTCCAAAGCACTTATCTGGTATTTTGGCACTCTAAAGTATCTAAAGAACACAAAACACTCAAAAAATTAATGAACTACTCAATTTTTTTAAAGAGGAGGCAAACTATTTCACCAAATAAGATACAAAGACGGCAAATAAGCACGAGAAGAGGCACGTTAGTTACTAGAGAAATGCAAATTACAACCACGAGGGGGCGCCACCACACACCTACAAGTGGTAAGGTGAACCACACCAAATGTTAGCAAGGACACAGAGCAACTACAAGCCTCACCCGCTGCAGGAGGGAATGGCAAATGGTACAATAGCTCTGAAAAACAACCTGCCATTTCTTTTAAGTTAAACGTAAACCGTATGATGTAGCCGTTCTACTCCTAGGCGCTCATTTATCTTAGAGAAGAGCGTATGTCCATACAAAGACTTACACATAAATGTCCATAATAGTTGTGTCATAACCAAAAAGAGGGAATAATCCAAATATCAATAGGAAAGAGGTAAATAAATTGTGGTATATCCATACAATGGAATACCATCTAGCCATGAAAATAAATAATACGCACATCAGAGATGAATCTCAAATAATTATGCTGGGTAAAAGAAACAAAACAGACTACATACTGCAGGAATCCATTTATCTAACACTCCAGAAAATGCATACTAATATATAGTGACAGAAAGTAGACCAGAGATTAGGTGAAGATGGGGTGTGTTGTGGACTGAACTGTGTCCAAAAAGATGTGTTGAAGTCCAACCCTTGATGCCTGTGAATGTGACCTTATCTAGACATAGAGTCTCTGCAGAGGTACTAAGAGGAGGTCATACTGCATCAGGGTGGCCCTAAATGCAATCAAGTGGTATCCTTATAAAAAGAGGGGAATTTGGATCCAGCCACACAAAAAGGTGTGGAATAAGAAATGTACTTTGGCATTCCTGGTTCCTGACATGCAACTCCTAAAATCCTTTCAGTTTCCGGTGTGGCAGAGATGACAGGAGCCAGTTTGACACACAGCTCCTAAATCCCTTACAATTTCCTGGGTAATTTTGGTTTGTTGTTTTGTTTTGTTTTTAATATTTATTCTTTTTTTTTAATATATATTTTTTTCGTTTTTATTTATTTTTGAGACAGGGAGAGACAAAGCATGAATAGGGGAGGGTCAGAGAGAGGGAGACACAGAATCTGAAACAGGCTCCAGGCTCTGAGCTGTCAGCACAGAGCCTGACGCGGGGCTTGAACTCACGAACCGCGAGATCATGACCTGAGCCGAAGTCAGCCCTTTAACCGACTGAGCCACCCAGGCGCCCCATATTTATTCATTTTTGAGAGAGTGAGTGAGCAAGAGAGAGCGAGCGAGCACAAGCAGGGGAGGGGCAGAGAGAAAGAGAGAGAGACACAGAATATGAAGCAGGCTCCAGGCTCGAACCCACAAACTGCGAGATCATGACCTGAGCTGAAGTCGGATGCTTAACTGAGCCACCCAGGCGCCCCAGGGGCATTTTTTGTTTTAATGAGGTGACTCTTATAGTGGGGCCCTAGATATCTTCAGAATGGGTGCTGGTCACTAGAAAAATCAAAGCTTGATTAGAAGCCTGGAATTTTCAGCCTCATCCTCCCAACCTCTGAGGAGAGGAGAGAGCTGGAGACTGAGTTAATAACTGATCACACATAGGTGATGACATGTCCATAAAACCCCCTAAATGACAGTGTGCAGAGAGCTCCCAGGTTGGTGAATGCACTGAGGCACTGGGAGGACGAAGCACCCAGAGAAGGCCTGGAAGCTTGCCCTATGCACCCCTTGCCCTATGTGCCCTATGCCCACACCTTGCCCTACGCACCCCTTCCATTTGGTGGTTCCGAGTTGTATCCTTTATAATAAACTGGTAATGGTACATAAAGTATCTCCAGGAGTTCTGCCAACCATTCTAGCAAATTACTGAACCCCAGAACGAAGTCATGAGAACTCCCCGATTTACAGCGGGTCAATAAGAACCAGAGAAGTCCTTGGACTTGGGATTGGCGTCTGAAGCGGGAACGGTCTTGTGAGACTGAGCCCTTAACCTGTGGGGTCTGGCGCCAACCACAGGTAGTGTCAGAACTGAATTCACTCATCATATACCCAGCTGGTGTCCAGAGATCTGGAGAACTGATAGGTTTGAGGGAAAAACCCGTTTGGAGTCAGAGGTTTTGTGTGTGGAAACAGATCACAAGAGGCCACGTGAAGACGAAGACAAAGATGGAGATGATGTGTCTACAAGCCGAGGAATAGCAAGTTTTTCCAGCAACCACCAGAAGCTAGGAGAGAGTCACTGAACAGATTCTTCTTCAGAGCCTCCACAGGGGACCAGCCCTGAGGACAACTTGAGCCTACACTTCTGGCCTCCAGACTGTGGGAGAACCCATTTCTGTTGTTTTAAACCACCAAGTGTGCGATATTTTGTTATGGCAGCCGTACAGGAGGAGGACTTAAGAAGCATGAGGGAATTTTGGGGGGTGATAGATATGTTCACAATCTACATTGTGGTGATGGTTTCGTAGGCGTATAATATGTCAAAACTTAAATGGAACACTTTAAATACGCAGTTTATTGTATGTCGATTACACTTCAATAAGGGTGATTAAAAAAAATACCTGGGATGGGGGCGCCTGGGTGGCTCAGCAGGTTAAGCAGCGGACTCTTGACTTCAGCTCAGGTCATGATCTGAGGGTTTGTGGGTTCAAGCCCCATGTCAGGCTCCACACTGACAGTGCAGACCCTGCTTGGGATTCTCTCTCTCTCCCTCTCTCTACCCCTTCCCTGCTCGTGGCATGCTCTCTTTCTCTTAAAATAAATAAATAAGCTTTTAAAAAATTTTTAACAAAAAAACATAAAAAACTCCTGGGATGGATCCAGCTATCCTGGAGCTACGTCTGATGTACTCAGGGGAAAGATAAAAAACATCACCTCTAGAAAGCATCCTGTCTCTTCAAGTGTGCTATAAGCACGTTTGATACACACCCTTTCCTTAATGCTTCAGAACAGGTTCCTACTTAAGTGCAGTGGGCTACTTAGGTACAGGGGGCTTAAAATGTTTCTGTATCAGAGTAGAACTTGTCACAGTCTCAAAATTTTGTCCAACAAAAGTAACTTACAACCGGAGAGAGCAATATTCTATCACATTACAAAAAGCATTTTCAGTCTTCTCTTGTTCAGGCTTGCATTTTAACATATATTGTTTCAAAAACTTACTTTAAAACTAAATGCAAGTTAGCAGAGAGCCGAGGATCTGTAAATTGTGTTGTTCTGTTGTTATGGTCAACGAAATAAACTCTGCCTGTTGCAGTATTACGGATCTCCCATCCAGGAGGCAATGGACCAAGCTCTTCACAATTGATGTTGCTAAGATCCCTGCAAAAACAAATATAAAATAAAAAATACCTCATTGCTGGGCCTACTGAGCCAAGCAAGTGTAAATGACACAGAACAATTCCATGAAGTCTGAGAAAACGTATTGTTCCAGAAACCTGAGATGTCCAGCTAGAATCTTTAATTCCCAATGGTTTAACAAACTTGCATATTCAAAACCCAATTCATAAATGGCTCAGGAACTTATCACATAGCCTCCATTTTTAGTAAGTTCATTCCTGGGCCTTAATGTAATACAGATTTCAAATTAATATAAAAGCAATCACAACATTTGCCAACATAAACTGTACTTCAATACTTGTCTGACAAAATATTGTTTTACAAATGTCAGTGACATAAGGAATGAAATGTTCTCTAAACTCTCCCTTCAATTATTTCTTTATTGCACCATCAAATTTGTATAAATAAATGTTGATTCCATATTAATTTCTAACAAAGCAAAACTGGAAATGTTATTTAATTTACAGATCCTGAAAATAATCACAGTGTATATTTTAAGGGAAAATGCTCCACTGGGAATTTTGAAAGCTATAAAGCTAGTGAATGAAGAACCTGTTTAAGACACCCAGGGAAGAATGCTCTAATGCTTACTGATACAGTAAGAAAAAGCAGAAAGGCTTTTAATGAATCAAAGACCATTGTTACGGGGCGCCTGGGTGGCGCAGTCGGTTAAGCGTCCGACTTCAGCCAGGTCACGATCTCGCGGTCCGTGAGTTTGAGCCCCGCGTCAGGCTCTGGGCTGATGGCTCAGAGCCTGGAGCCTGCTTCCGATTCTGTGTCTCCCTCTCTCTCTGCCCCTCCCCCGTTCATGCTCTGTCTCTCTCTGTCCCAAAAATAAATAAACGTTGAAAAAAAAAATTTAAAAAAAAAAAAAAAAAAAAAGACCATTGTTACTGTACCGCACATTCTTAAAATACTACTGTATGTAAACAAAGATTCACAGGACCTTAAAGAATAAGATAAAAACGTGTCTAATGTAAACTTAAACTGTAACAGATAATTATACTGATAAATCTCATCAAAATCGTGTTTTAAAAGTTAAACTAGAAAAAGAGTTTTCCTGAAATAACCTCTTCTTGGTCATGGTGAAACATAATGGCAGACACACATAAGCACCCACAGATTTGTGGCAACAGTGATCTGACTTGTGCTTACAGGTGCTCCAAGAGACTCTTCTGCTACAAACTGAAGCTTAGAAAAAAACAACGCCAGTCTCCAAAGAGGAGGAAAAGTTTCAAGGATCCTCCTCAAATTAAAAAAAAAAAAAAAAAAAAAAAAAAGTGACGAGCTGGAGCTGGTGCCACCAGCTGGGGGCGGGGCTGTCAGAGAGTAGTTAACTGGGAAATTCAGCCCCAGGCCAGCAGCAAGTTTGGAAAAGGAAATCTGGAACTTCCCTACTACACTGAGAACTCAAAAGGAAGATGAAATGAGTCCAGGAAAACTTCCTCATTTCCCACTTTAGGTCCACAGACCTCCAACCACTTAAGATCAAACAAACTCACCAAGAGCACCACATACTCCTGAAAGAAGACATGATGATTAAGAGTGAGTGGGAACGATAAACCACAAAATTACATCAAACAGAATGGCTAGGCTACGCAACGTTTAGTAATAATTTTATAAAATTGGGTGGGGCGACTGGGCGGCTGTCAGTTAAGCATACGACTAGATTCCCACTCAGGTCATAATCTCACATTCATGAGACTGAGCCCCGTGTCAGGCTCCATGCTAACCGCACAGGGCCTGCTTAGGATTCTCCCTCTCTCTCTGCCCCTCTCCCACACTCACTCTCTCTCTCAAAAAAAATAAACTTAAAAAAGGAACAATTAAACACATGGATTTTTTTTAACAGAATTTTTAGAAATGAAAAGTGATTACTAAAATCAAAGAATGAATAATTCTTTTGATATAATGCAGAATTTGGTTTATAAAACCAAATGACATAAAGTGAAAATTATATAATCATTTTATTCAGAATTTTATAAATTCATAGTCATACGTGGAAGAGCTCTAAAGAATGGATTAAAAGAAAAGGAGGCTAACTGGGAGCAATCTTTATGTCCAATCGGGAGATGATTAAAGAAAAATGGAATGTCATGCAGCCATAAAAATACCGATCTGGACTGCAAGACTACATCGTGTGCAGAGTAATGAACAACAAGGCATTCATCACTGTGTTAAAGGGAACCGCCAAAGATGATGAAATGGGACTTCTCAGATAAATCTAAGTTTACCTTTAAATAAAAGTGTCTGAGTTATACTACTTTATAAATGTCTTTGAACAGGTTTTTTAATATAACCTAAATAATCGACCTAAATAATAATAATCTGCTTTGATACAAGATTCTCCACACAAAAGGCATATTTACTTAAAGGATCCTCCAAAAGACATGATACACATTTTTAGGGTTAACAATTTAGAACACAGAAACTAAAGAAAAATAACCCAGAGCACTATTTTATAAAGTCATTATTCGATACTCAAAATATTCTCAAACCTTTATAGAAACCCTTTACTCGTTAATGAAAAACTGACGTTTCCTTAGGAATAAGAAACATTACCAACACTGGTAACAAAATCTCTCTCAACTTCTGATGCCAGCTTCCACACTTTTCTTTCAACAGATAACTCAAAAGATCAACTTTCTCACTATAAATAATTTAGTTAAAAAAAAAAATCATTTTTCTTCTATACATTTCCTGCCAATGATTTTAAATAACTTTATAGAAAAGCTCATTATTGACCTACGATTGTATACACACACTCCAAAACACTTCTTTTCATAAGTTACATAACAAAACTCTTGTTTCTCAAAGTTAGGCCCTTGGATTTCTTTTCAGTGAGCTTATTAACAAAACAAAAATTTCTTCCCCACTATTTTTTTAAACAGTTTTTATCATCAAGACACAGAAATGACAACCTTGATAGAATAATTAATGATAAAACACATTCCTCGGTTGCCACCTTGAAAGATTCTAATTAAGCTGTATCACAAAGTAAAACATTTACATTAGAATAGCTTCATTTATAAATGCCAGTTAACCGTTGAATAATACAGGTTTACAGTGTGCAGCTCCACTCATATGCAGATTTTTTACAGTACAGTACTTACTATAAAGTGTTTTCCCTTCCCTATGATTTCCTTAACATTTTTTCTGTAGCTTACTTTAAATAGCACACAAAATATGTGTTAATCTATCGTTAAGGCTTATAGTCAACAGTGGGCTATTAGCAAAGTTTTGGGAGAGTCAGAAGTCACACACAGATTTTTAACTGTGCGGGTGGTCGGTGCCCCTAACCCCTGCATTGTTCAAGGGTCAACTGTAAATACAGAGTATCAAAGCAATCCAACATTAGCTTGTCACATCTGTTTTTGATTCAAATACATGACTGCTTGACAAGTAGAGCTCTGAGCACAAGCTTTAGGCAGAAAAAGATCTCCTGACCCCTTCATAGGTCTTTTTTTGGGAGGAGGGGAATGCTGCACTTAAAATATAAAATATCTTCATCTCACAAAAGTGTATGCGCAGCTTATCAAGCTGATTTAGAATTTAGAACTCAACTTTTTTGCAGTTTCAGCTGAACTACCTGACACTTTGCATCTGTTCATTAGAAAATAACAGCTCCTTTGAGAGCTAAATGGTGTTTGAAAACTTATTATTTGATACTAAGATGTATCAAAAGTTATGTTAAATTACTAAATTGATTTGTGTGTCATTCCATCTTCTTAGTTAAAAGATAGCTCACATTTTGGCTAGTAAATGCATTCAACAATGCCTACAGTTTAAATGTCCAAGTTCTGGTATTTAAAAGAAATTTAATTCATGAGACACCATGACCAAGTGAGGTTTATTTCAAGGGTGCAAGAATGGTTCAATATTTGAAAACTTATCCATATAATCGGTCATATAAAAAAGAAAAATCATGATAGTACCAATTGATACCAAAAAAAAAAAAAAAGAAAAGAAAAAAAAAAGGACAAAGGTTTTAAGTAAATAAATAAATAAGGGGCGCCTGGGTGGTTCAGTCAGTTAAGCGTCCAATTTTGGCTCAGGTCATGATCTCATGGTTCATGAGTCCCAGTCCTGCATCAGGCTCTGTGCTGACAGTTCAGAGCCTGGAGATTGCTTTGGATTCTGTTTCTCTCTCTCTCTGCCCCTCTCCAATTCATACTCTGCCTCTCTCTCAAAAATAAACATTAAAAAAAATTTTTTTAATATAATTTAGGTTATTTCCTTTATACATTAAAACAAAAGTTGATTAAGGAATACATAAGAGAACACTGAATATTCTCATATTAGGTTAAATTAAATAAACCTTTTTTAAAAAGCCTAACCAGGGTCACCTGGGTGGCTCAGCAGGTTAAGCATCTGACTTCAGCTCAGGTTGTGATCTCTCAGTTCATGAGTTTGAGCCCCACATAAGGCTCTGTGCTGACAGCTCAGAGCCTGCCTGCTTTGGATTCTGTGTCTCTCTCTCCCTCTCTGCCCCTCCCCCACTCGTGCTGTGTCTCTCTCTCAAACATAAACAAACATGTTAGAAAAATAAAAAATAAATTTAAAAAGCGTAACCAGAAATAAAAATATCAATTTGCTACCCTTTAAAAAAAAAGGAGGGAGGTGTATAATTTTAAGGTTTGTGTTATTCTCCAGGTCAATTTTCAAACTCACAAAGACCCATGTTTTCACCCTGATTTTTTCTCAGCGTGAGAGGGTAGAAGGACTGGGGGCTGGTCAGGGGCAGGGCACCGGGGTGGGACTCCAGAGAAACAGGGAAGGCTTTCCACTAAATGTTACCTGAAACGACGGTCACAAACAGCCTTTTACATAAACCATTTTAAACTGAAAATTAAACAATCAAAGAAATCCCAGGTAAAACAGGGATCCAGTGGTGGGAAGAGTGTTTGGATAGATTCTTACCTAGGCACTCTTGGATCATGCCACGTGCTCACACCGGTCTGAGTATGTAAGAAATACACCTGACCTTGCTGTGTTGTCCTCTGCTCTGTAAAATTAAGAAACACTAATAATAAAAACATATTCAGAAAGTCCAAATCAAAGACAGCTAGGATACTAGAATGATATTAATAAATTCTCCAAATTACCAATTTACTATATTACCAAAAAAAAAAAAAGTGCTTTATAAATCATTTTTTTTCTCAACTCAATACATCTTCTCCTGGAAAACAACCTTATAAATGGTGATGAGAGCCAGAGGCCAGCTAACTAAAAGCCAACAAATTTACAACGTGGCTCAAATACTAAACATGTTGCTATGGAAAACAGAAAACAAGATTGTCACAGTACCAATATTTAAACAAAACAAACATGAGAAATGATCTTTTATTTTTCTTAAAGTGGAGCCTGAGGGGAACAAAAGAAAGCTCAGAGGAAGAGGCTAACCAACTGTGGGAGATGCTGACAGGACTTGCAAAAGCTTTCAAAGGGTTTGCAGGCTGGTAATAGTTGTTTATTATTCCTAATTTTATCCAAAACTTATGTATTTTCTTTTCTTGAGAGAGGTATATTCTCAAGACTATATTTAGACTCAAACAAAGGCAAAAAGATGGAATACTCCACTAGGAGAGACACTCTATAGTCAAAAACAGACAAAGATACAAAAATAAGCAAGCTGGAAAAAGAAGGACTAAAAGAACAGGCATGCATTCTGGGGAGAAAAAGGTCAAAGGCGAAATGAACTCCGAGCTCTCGGGAAGAGAATAAGGAAGTCAGGGCAAAGAGGAGGTATCTGCTGAAGAGTTTCTTCAACAGTGGTTTTTAGTCTATTTGTGTTTTTAAGCAACAGAACCACTTGTCTTTAAACAAAATCTAATGAAAAACTCTAACATATGAAATGGTGAAACTACTAATATTTATCAGTATGCCTTTGTTTATAAGCCTACATTAAAGTCAATCAATTTAAAGTTTATGCTTCTTAAAATTATAAACATAAAAATGTCTAAAATTGGTGATAGATGACAGCTGCAAAAACTTCAGCCCTGGCGCCCACTTTACTCCTAGGTTTCAGGTGTACAAAATTTGTTTTTAATTCAAATCACACAAGTAAAATAAAAATATAACCACCCCACTCCAAACAGCTTGCCTTATAATCTCAATTACAGAGAAATGACAGAAGATACTTTATTCTAGGGTCTGAACATTAATAACAGCCAGAGTTTACTAAGTGCTTCCTATGCTGGACCTTGTGTCAGGCACTTCACATGAAATCACCCCTCCTCTCTTGCAACGAACCTACATGGTTGGGACTATCAATTTCCCCATTCTGTGGAAGATAACTCATCACTGTGCTACCTGGGTCATTAAATTGTGCAGCACAGCACAATTAATGGACAAATTGGGTTTTTTTTTAACTAAAGAGTTAAAATATATTTAAAAAATAAAGCTAGAATTCTGCATTTGCAGAACAGTTTACAACATACTGTCGAGGAAAAAGAAAATACAAGTTAGATCAGGCGATTCCCAATGTTGGTCATTAGGTGTCACCATCAGCCCAGAATGGTTTATCTGCAGGCAGTTGAGAGGGCGAGGATGTAATTCCTTTGGTTAACTTTGAGCAAGAAAGGAAAAGACAAGTTCATAGTATCTACAAGAGCATTCACAAGTTGTGACTAATTTAGAAAGTTCTGTATTCAACTAGAAGATTCAAGTCATCTTCCATGTGAAATTCTACAATTTAGGAAATTATGGAAGATTATTATAATTTTATACAAACATAGAAGTGACTAAGTCGTTTACAACACGAAACCAAATCATTCAGATGATCCAAAATTATAGACAACACAAATATACAGATACTGTCAGAAATATGCTTTTGAAGTCACTTCTAAATATGCAGGTCTAGAAAATTACACTGTGGGTCTGCCTTCAGATTATCATCATCGATAACTCTACCATTTTACCTTTACATCGTGCCTATTGGCAAAGTAATCTCACATTGTTCCGTGTACTCTAAGCAATAGCTTTGTGACCAGGAGAGGTGTCACTCACCTCGTGTCTTTATAAAATAAGTGCCAAAGGGTTGAGGTTAAATGACTAGCCCAAGTCAAACCGCTGGGCAGGCCGACCGCTACCACTTCAAAGACTTTTCAGATTGGGAGGTTTTACACATTTATTTTCATGCTGAATCCCTAAACCCAGATTAATAACTTCTTTACGGCTGATTTTCTGGCTTTCTTAGCAAGCTGAAATCAGTAAATCACACTTTATTTTTTCCTCTGCTAGTCATACCATAGCCTTCTGGTAGGTCTGGAGGAGTATGTAAATGTGTCCTGCTCATGTAATTTCTATGTCGTTGTGACCGGACTCTCCTCTCGGCCAGTCTGGGATCCGAAGACTGTCCACACGTTGCACCATTTGTTCCACTAATTGGAGTGTTCTCATCAACAAAGCAGCTAAGAGGTCTGCCGGGACTAGAATATTCAGATGCTGGTCTATTGAAAAGTAACAGGGGAAAAAAAAGTTACTCAAGTGCGATATCGAAAGTAGAGTTCTCTAGACGACGTACGTACTGCAGGGACAATCACAAGGAAATGGAGTGATCAATGCAAATAGAATGATTTCAAGAACTCTGAATCAAAGTAAACCTGACACCTCTAAGTACAAACTCATATGATAAAGCAGACGGTCAGTTATTTATTGAAATAATTTTATACTGATTTTAATTACACTGTATACAAAATCCACGTATATTTACAGATGTGAGTACTAGTTTACAAAGCATTACTTGACTTAGCCTCGGCCTGCCTCTCAGATCTGACTTCCCACCTTTCTCTCACTCCACTTCTGGACATTCTTCCTGTTCCCTGAACTTGCCAAGATCAGTTTACCTTTAGTACTGGAAAGGAGCTCTTCCTCCCACCTCAAAAACTTTTTTCTCTTATTCTCCCTAGGCCAGACAGGCTCCTCCTTGTCATTCAAATCATAGCTTAAGGTTAAATGTCTGAGAGGTCTTTCCTGACCTTCAATCCTAAAGTAGTCACCCAGGCATTTGGTAAGTACATCACCCTAGTTTCTCAGCATAGCAATTATTTGACACTTTTTTTTTTTAATCTGTACCCTTGTTTTCCCTTACTAGAATATTTACTGAGAGAAGAAAGTCTGCCTGGTTCATTTCCCACTATATATATCCTCTGTACCCGGAACAGTGCTTGGCATACACACACACACACACACACACACACACACACACACACACACACAATGAATAAAGATGATGATGTGACTCTTCAAAGAACTTCCAGTATACTGGTAGGTAATCCAAAATGTAAGAGGATAATCAAGAGTTAATTTTTTTTAATGTTTATTTATTTTTGATAGAGAGCATGAGCAGGGGAGGGGCAGAGAGGGAGGGAGACACAGAACCTGAAACAGGCTCTAGGCTCTGAGCTGTCTGCACAGACCCTGACACAGGGCTCGAACCCACAAACCGTGAGATCATGACCTGAGCCAAAGGCAGACACTTAACCAACTAAGCCAGCCAGGTGCCCCAAGAGTTAATTTTTAAACTAACATTTACAACCACAATCAACTTTATACTGGTGGAAATTAAAGTGAATTTCATCAGTTAAAGGAGTTAGAAGGAAATGGACTTCACTAAAGCACTGACACAGGTACACATTCATTTACACTCAGATACAATAAAAAGGTTCTTGGACTTCAGTAAAATCCTTGGCAGTTTAATACTAGAAATACAACTCTCAAGTATCTTTTAAAATGCCAACGTGAGCTAAGCTTTTACCTGAGAATCATAATATAATAGGGAAAACTGTGATTTAATGAGTTCGGCAATTAATCCCCAATAAATAAAAGTGGGTATAACTTAGAGAACCATTTGATGATCTATGTCTGGTGCCAGACCTGCTTAGGAAAAGGGGGTGGAGGGCTAAACAAACACTCACTAGAAGTGGCAAATAAACTCTGTTCTGACTTTTAAAGCAAAAAAGGAAATTCAGCCACTTATCCTATTCATTATCAGTTACTTTAAAAAGTACTTTCTTGGAATTTCCAAAAATTCTCTTACTTCCTCATGTCTCTACACATTAAGCTCCATGAAGGCTGTTCGACCTCGTTCCCTGTTAACAGAGCAAATGATGAGCACAGTGCCTGGCATAGAACCATTTGGTGAACTGAATGATCACGGTTACCACCATTCTGAACACTCTTCACCGCCTTCCCCTCACCTGGTAAAATTCGAACATTCTTCAGGATTTAGTTCAGAAATTCCCCTCCTTCAGAGTTTTCCTTTGCAATTTCTACCATCCCCTTGCTCCCCGCTCTAAGTTAAGGGGCCCTCCATATGGTCTCAGAGCATCTGCATTCTTATCTTGATCACAGACCTTACTAGATGTAATATAATGATATAATCGTACCCCTACATGACCGAACAAATGAAGATCCGGTATATATATTCTCTTATAGCCATTCAATAACAGACTCAAAAAAAATTTTAACAGTCCCAGAAATGAGATGGCTTCTCAATTTATTCAGTTAACTTATTTAATCAATACTTACTAATTACCTTCACAGGCCCTAGAGCTGCAATAACAGGATGACTTGCTAAACAATCTTCATCGAAAATTACTTTTTGAAAATAATAATGGCACTTGCTAGGGGTGCCCAGGTGGCTCAGTCGGTGAAGTGTCTGACTTCAGCTCAGGTCATGATCTCACAGTTTGTGGGTTCAAGCCCCACGTCAGGCTCTGTGCTGACAGCTCAGAGCCTGGAGCGTGCTTCAGATTCTGCGTCTCCCTCTCTCTCTGCCCCTCCGCTGCTCACACTTTGTCTCTCTCTCAAAAATAAATAAACGTTGGGGCACCTGGGTGGCGCAGTCGGTTAGGCGTCCGACTTCAGCCAGGTCATGATCTCGCGGTCCGTGAGTTCGAGCCCCGCGTCAGGCTCTGGGCTGATGGCTCGGAGCCTGGAGCCTGTTTCCGATTCTGTGTCTCCCTCTCTCTCTGCCCCTCCCCTGTTCATGCTCTGTCTCTCTCTGTCCCAAAAATAAATAAACGTTGAAAAAAAAAAAATTAAAACAATAAATAAATAAATAAATAAACGTTAAAAAATTAAAAAAATAATAATAATGGCACTCGCTGTAAGATCTACTGATCTTGAGCAGTATAAACCAAGAAAGGAAATCTGGTAAGACTGACAGATAACCAGAAAGTGACAACTTCAGGAAGGCAAACAGCACAACCAGGGAAAGATATTTGTATGTTCTTACCGTGTTGGGCGTTCCCACTGTGTAGTTCTTGTTATGTGGTTTAGATACTGGATTCTTCCAGAGGCAGTTCGCCTTTCTTCCCAGCTTAAATAAAAATTGAGAGATAAGGCATTAATAAGAAGGTGGATACAGAATGTTTTTAAGGCAATAACTGAGCCAGGAAGACATCTGCTGTTATAAATCAGGAATGACAAACTGAAAATCATTACACAGAATACAGGAATGTTTTTCAACTTATTTTTAAAATGTACACGGTATCTTCTGGAATTCTGAAACTTCTACAATATTTACACTGAGGTGTGCCTAACATTCTCCATCAGCCAAACTCAGAATTTTTCAATAATGTCATTAAGGCTCAACTAAATTACACCATGTCTTCAGAATTTAGTGGCAAAAAAAAAAAAAAATGCCATACTAAAAATAAAAATCACATCTAATTTTTAAAATTAAATCTAACATTAAAGCATATAAAAGCTTTTTAAAACATTTAGCCTACCCAAATTAATTTTTTAAAAAGATTGGTACTTCCTCCTCAATAACTTTTTAATGCATGTAACAATAATAAAAAAAAAGGGCAAATGACCACAGAAATGTAATAATATTAATACTTCCACCAAAACCCAAGCAGAGGTTTAGAGGCCATAAAAACCAGGAAATAAAGAAATGCTAAGAGGTCTTTTCCTGTGATTACAATCAGAATACAGTACCGACTGTATTATAAAGTGTACACCAAGTTTTTAAAGGATACATCATAAAAACAAATGGGAAAAAAAGTACGATAAAGAACCAAAAGCTTAGAAAAATAAGCCTTGCATTGTTGTAATCTCTTAACACTGTTTAGTTATTTCGTCCCAAACTTGCCCTTCAAAATTACCAAAATCTACATCCCATCCACAAAAGTTAACATTTAGATCAAGGAGCTAAAGTGAGGTATAAATAGAATTAAATTATGGCAATTTTTAAGAATTTAAACAAAGTGAGCAAATACCCTGACTTGCATGTAAAATTCCATATCAAAAATAATTGAAGTCAAAACTCAACCAATTATATACTTGAAATAACTCATTGTACGTAAACTACACCTGATTCAAGTTAAATATGAAGTCAGAAAGTGTCAGCACTAGTATCAAACAGAGAAAGCAGTGATCAAAAGCATGAGATGTGGAATCAAGGCTTAATTAAATCTGTGTGCCAGTGTACCATCCACTATGTGGCCTTTAAGGCAAGTTTACTTAACTTCTCTGACCCAGTGTTTTTAATCTGTGGAATGAATGAGGGTAACAACAGTAGTGGCAGGAGTAATAACAGTAGCTGATCATTTATATATATTATCTTAATATTATATATATTTATAACATAAAATATATTACTATATATTAAGCACTTACTATATGCAAACATTGTGCTAAGTGCTTTACACGAATGATCTCATTTAATCCTCACAATTTATGGCATATACACTATTATCACCATCCTCTTCTAGAAGTAAATATAAACCAATGCTCACAGAAGTTAAATGAACTGATTAAATCCATAAAGCTTGTAAACAGAAGAGGAAGGACTGGAATCCGGATGGTCTAATTCCAGAATCACATGCATGTGAGTTAAACCATCTAATGTATGACATAAAATGCTGACAACAGTATCTGACACACACATACTCAACAAATGTTCCCATGTTTTTGTCATTTTTACTCCACAAATCTCTATTCCATCCCTCTAAATGGAGTTATGTCTCAGATTCAGCATTTATATGCCCTGTTTTGAATAATTTAATCATGCAAAAAAGTTGTTCTTTTAAATACATAGTATTTACAAGACAGAGATATCTGCAAGAAATTTGATGGTCTCCTAGTCAAAACTCTTAACAAATAAATGTAACACATTTAATTCATGGTTTATTTTATAAATTTGACTTGACAAGGTTCCTTGCTAATTTTCCAAGTACAAGGAAAATCTAGATTCTGGAACTGATCAGCAAATTTCTAAAGTATACAATAAATGTCAACTTATTTGTCATTATTTGAAGGACATTATCAACACATTTCTCTAATGATTTCAGCTTACCCATCTGGTAAATCATTATCAAATAAACGACTGCAGTCCACAACTTGTCCTCCTGTGCCTATCCGGTCTCTGGACTGAAGGCTTACTATAACACAACAAAAAAATTACTAAGAATAATTACTAGAAAGATTTTCTACAATTTAAAATATGTATCTTTAAAGACATCTGGCTTATCTTAATACTTTAGAATGGATTCTTTAGCTTCTAATAAATTCTATATTTTCTTTTTCCATGAGATATTTCCCTTTAGGAGTGATATTAGAATTTTATGATTTTCTATGCTTTATCATGTTCATGGAGGGGAGTCTAAATCCTTTCGGCCCATTGTAATGGGGCAATGCAAGCCTCCTACTATACTTAAGAGAGGCATTAAAGGTATATTCACATACAGAAGAACTGGAAAAGTTCGTATCAATTTGGGTTTAATTCTTGACCCATCTTTAAAATACTTAACAAAACACACCAGATTCTGGCAACAGGGCAACACTTAGATTCCATCAGTCAAAACCCTACATCAGTATCTAGTGTGGTGTAAAACTACCACTATAAATTTGGAAGCAAGAGACGTAAACTCTAGACCAGGCTCTAATACCTAGTTTAGCACTGTGACCTTGAACAAAACACTTAAAATCCTAAAAGTTTACATAATCCCAATCTAAATAATGAGGAAGCTAGGCTAACTGATAAGCCTGAAGTCCTTCCTTGCTGCTTTAATATTCTTTAATTCTATTTTTCGTAATTCTCCTCAAAGATAGAAAGGAACAGGCAAATTTGACTATAACCAAACTTTTTTTTTTAACGTCTATTTCTTTTGAGAGAGAGAAAAAGAAAGAGCACTCATACAAGGGGGTGGGAGGGGCAGAGAGAGAGAGAGAGAGAGAGAAAGAGGGGAGGGGGGAAGGGCGAGGAGAGGGAATCCCAAGCAGGCTCTGCACCATCAGCGCAGAGCCCAATGTGGGGCTCGAACTCATGAACTGTGAGATCATGACCTGAGCCGAAGTCAGATGCTTAACTGACTGAGCCACCCGGTACCCCAACTATAACCTAACTTCCTAAACAGTTACTACATAAAGTATGATATTTTAAGACCCTTCATTCTAGGAAGGATCTCAAAATTCTAAAATCATCCAGTTCTGTAAAACTTTTGAAAAATCAGAAAGTTCAACACATCACTCCTTTATATGAGTATCGTTTATAGGTGACAACATGGTAATACACCTCTCTTCAGTGAATATAAGCAAAATGTTATATGAAAGTTGTACTAGAAAACATTAACCAGTTTTTATACAGAAAAGCTAACTGAAATGCTTACCAATATATAATCACTGTAAAAACGATGTATTTTCTCATTAGCATTGTTTAGAATAATATTAAGGCTCAAAATTAAGGATTTCATGAGCTTCAGCTCCAGAATGCTATATTACAAGACACCTAAGCAATTTCTAGGTTTGTGTTTTTAAATGGTCTAATTCTAGCGATATAAGGAGTCATAGAAGTACTATGTTTATAAGAGCGCTGTTCATTAGCACTAAAACATCAGAAACAATCTAAATAAACAGCAATAATCGACTGGCTACATTAATTATTTGCCCACCATGGACTACTATACAACATTAAAAATGCTATAGAAATGGGGGACCTAGGTGGCTCAGTCAGTTAAGTGTCTGGCTCTTGATTTTTGCTCAGGTCATGATCTCATTGTTCATGGAATCAAGCCCCGCATCAGGCTCTAAGCTGACAGTGCAGAGCCTGCTTGGGATTCTCTCTCTTCTCTCTGCCCCCCACCCTCCAGCTTGCACTCTCTCTCAAAATAAAAAAATATATAAATTTTAAAAACATTAAAAAAAAAACACTCTTTCAAAAATGCTTTAGAAATAAATCTATGAACAACAACAGCAACAACGAAAGATGTTTAGGACAGATTAAAACAGGTTATTTAAAATTCTGCACAGTATAATCTCATTTAAAAAAAACAGAAAAGGTATATACATCAAGCTAATAACAATGATGGCATATTATGGGTGTTCCTTATCTTCTCTATTTTTATATTATAACAAAAAAAGAAAAACTTCACAAGACATGGGAAGAACGGAGTAACAGTTTTAAACGTAACAGGGAAAAGATTTATAAACTTGAATCAGTCATCTCAATTTGGTAGATTTTTTTTTAACATTTTATTTTTTGAAACACAGATAATGAACAGGAGAGGGGCAGAGAGGGAAACACAGACTCCAAAGCAGGCTCCAGGCTCTCAGCTGTCAGCACAGAGCCCGATGCGGGACCCGAACTCACTGGCTGTGAGATCATGACCTGAGCCAAAGTCAGACGCTCAACAGAGTGAGCCACCCAGGCACCTCTGGGATATCTTTTCCTAAGGTAATACTCCAAGAAAAGGATAAAGCTAAGTGTCCAAAAATGCTTACAACTTTCAATGTTATAATAGCAAAAAAATGACTTAACCGTCCAATAATCAAGTTTTGATATATTGATATAATTCACCCCTTGAACACTAATAATGGTTACAGTAAGTGAAGGAAAACAAAAATTTTACATTCACTGAACCAAAACCATAAAAAATATACACACATAAAAGTATATAAAATTACTAGAAAGGGATATATATTTTTTAAAATTAGTATTCTAGCATACTTTTCTTCATTTCTCAAAAAGTGTTATGAATATGTATAATTATTTTTTTAATGTTTATTTTGAGAGGGGGAGAGAGAGAGCATGAGCAGGGGAGGGGCTGAGAGAGAGGGAGAGAGAGAATCCCAAGCAGACTGTACTGTCAGCACAGAGCCCAACACAGGGCTTAAACTCACAAACCATGAGATCATGACCTGAGCCAAAATCAAGAGTTGGATACTTAATAGACGAGCCACCCAGGTACCCCTATAATTATTTGCAAAGGTCTAATTCAGCAAGAACTGGAACTCATTCTGTTTTTAAATGGCAGGATCATGAAGCATAATGTGAGTCCAACTCATCTCTACTATGAAAACTAAATTCATACAAAAGCTTCAAATTTAACTACACATGCACACATTTTAAAGTAAAACATTCCTTTTTTATACAGTATACTCCATAGATATATTTCTAATTGCTGACAAAGGAAAGCTGATTGTTTTTATAAATGCCAATTTACACCTAGTAAAACTATTTTGTTACTACTGGACATTAGTTGGCAAATATTATATGACATGCGAAATCAAATTAAATGTGATTGTTCTTACTTTAAAGTTTGCCAGCTATGCCAGTTATGCCAGCATTTATTTTTGAGGTTTTTTTTACTCCCTTCTCAATCTAAGAATGACAGGAATTCTCAATAAGGCTGCAGTGTAGATACTTCCCTGTGGTAACTACAACAGGGCTTTGTTAGGTCGCTACTCTGGCAATTCACTAACTATGAACCCAATTCATTTCCTGGGAAAATGAAGCCCTTCAAAAGTAACTTCAGTAACTGAAACCTCTGACAGGTTCATAATGCAATCAACTTATCCTAAATTCTGCTCTGTAGTGAAGTGGTGGGATCCCACTTGCATTTTATTGTTTTTAAGAAGCCTCAAAGGAGTCCATCTCAGTGTCCTACCACATGATGTATCTTTTTTTTTTTTTAATGTTTATTTTTGAAAGAGAAAGAACACAAGCAGGGGTGGGGGTGGGGGGGAGAGGGAGACAGAATCCTAAGCAGGCTCCAAGCTCTGAGAGCCTGAGGCAGGGCTCGAACCCAAGAGCCGTGAGATCTGACCTGAGCCAAAGTTGGGCGCTTAACTGACTGAGCTACTCAGGCACCCCTACCACACTATGTATCTTGATCAAAGCTCAATCCATCAATTCTTAGGTCTCAGAAAATTTTACCTTTAAGCCCTTCCTCTGAATCAATTCAAGACAGACCTTATGAGTAAAGTAATAGCTTCTCCCCTTTTTCAATCAGTGCTATACTATCCTTCATTTTTTTTTCCAATTAGCACATTATAAAACTGTAAAGCATTAAACAAAGTTCAATAGAATATTCTTATCAAAAACCAGTTTAAGGATTATTTTTAGAAAACTTTCAGATCACCTGTAAAAGTTTATCTTAGTGTGCTACCATATATTCGCATACTTTAAATGAATGCCTAAGGGATCAATAGTTCTTTACATTAGGAGCCTCTATTTTTTTTTATATTATTCATAGTTTGAAGGGGTTTTTTTAAATAATTTTTTATTTTATTTTTTTTTAATTTTTTTTTTTCAACGTTTATTTATTTTTGGGACAGAGAGAGACAGAGCATGAACAGGGGAGGGGCAGAGAGAGAGGGAGACACAGAATTGGAAACAGGCTCCAGGCTCTGAGCCATCAGCCCAGAGCCTGACGCGGGGCTCAAACTCATGGACCGCGAGATCGTGACCTGGCTGAAGTCGGACACTTAACCGACTGTGCCACCCAGGCGCCCCTTAAATAATTTTTTAAATTAAGGTACCCAGGAACCTGGATCCACTGTTTGAAATATTTTATGTGACTCATTTAATTTAAGCCAATACAATGAAGCTATAGTTAGTGTACTTGGATTTAAAAGATACACAGAGTTTAGGTCAGTCTGAATGATGCCAAAATTTCACACAACTTTAAATTTCCACACTTACCTACTATCTGTCCTCTAACTGTATCATTGTCATTTGGCCCAAGTTTGCATAGATCCAACCTCTGATCTATTTGAAATCAACAAAAAAAGCAATTAAAAAATAAGCTGATATCAGAGCTTCTAACATCTATAGAGTGATGGTAAATTTCCATAATCCAATGGCAACCAGGCCTATAATTTAAATAATAACATTTTAAAGATGAAACAAACATTTAAAATCTCTAACTGTATATATAATTGGTACAAATGTCTTAACAACAGTTTTGATAAGTCTGGATTTCAAAAACTCTAAGTCACTGGTGTATATACATTGCCAACATGCAATTACTTTTTCTCCAAAGATTTCAGACACTTGTCTTGAGTCTTGGCTTGTCACTTAATAGCTGTTGTCCTTAAGCAATTTATCCCTGAGTCTTGATTTTCTAACGTAGTACCTACACCTCATATTTTTGAAGGATCAAATCAGGTAATTATGTAAAACTCTTAGGTACCTGGCATATAAGTGTTCAATAAATGTGAGTTATTATCACTGTTATTTTTTATCTAACCATTTCAAATGACCTCCATACACATAAAGTAAATACTAATAAGAAGCCAAGTATAAACTGTAAGATAAGGGTTTGAGTCAGTTCTACTAACTCATTTAGGAGCAACTCATTTATTCTCTCATGCCTCATCAATAGAACAGACATAACACTGACCTGGCCAGTTACAGGAAGGAACAGTGTCACCCACAGCACGCTGCTTTTTACTTTGATTATAGCACTTAAAACTGAATTCTTTTACAGATATATATATATATATATATATATATATATATGCATGCCATCTATTCAAAGAAGTCATGAATTGATAAAAAGGAGGAGACCATACATTAGTCTCTGAATTCTCTGCTCCTAACTGGCAGAACGCTGTACAGTGTGCTCAATAAACATTTGATAAATTAAGTATTATTGCATATCAAAAAGGTCAAGGAAATAAATGCAATGAAACATCCACAGGCAGCACAAAGAAAAAATCTGTGTCCCACCAGATTTATCCAGCCAAAAAGAGAAACTTTTTCCCCTTGCAAAATAAACAGACGCTACCAAATCAACTGTACAGTAGACTTCTGCAAGGCAATTCCTCTTCTCTTGTTCAGTCCTTCCAGTGTGTCCTGCTCCCTCTGCCAGCACAGGCCAGCAGGCCTTTGCCCTGGTTTCTCAGAGGACAGGATCCATGCCCCTTTTCACCTTTACATCCACCATGGATTTGAACAGTACCTGGCACATTAAAGGTTTGATAAATGCTGGCTAAACTGAACCAAAGATAAGGTCATCCATGTGGCCTGTAAGTCTTCAGTTTGCCTGCTGGGTTGGGTAATAAAACAGTTCATTTTTATATACTAGACCTCTTCCCATCCCAGCGTCCTCTATTTCCTTTTGGGTCAGCCACCTTGTCAACTCAGAAATACAAGAAATTCTCAAGTGCCTTTAAATTCCCCTGACTCCAGAGCCAGAGCTTCTGGCACAATTTTCTTCCTTTTTCTTCTTAACAGATCAACACATATATCTGGACTGTGGCATCATACTACAGTAAAAGGGATTGTCTCTTAATGCATCTAATACTCCAAGAAAAATTTACTCTTTTTTTATTAATTTCTTTAGCTAGATTCCATGTGAATTTCTGTTTAGCAGAGGTATCTGGACTAAAATCCCATGACAATGAATGACTAGCAATATTTTTTACATTATATGAAAAAGAATTCTGTAAAAACAACAAAAAAATTTTGTCAAAAAAGTTATCTTCAGCTATGTCCCAAAAGAAAGACCTTCCAAAAAGATGTTTTGTCACCTGGTTACTGCCAATCCAATACAAAAATCATTTCTAATGTCTTAACCTTGGTCTGATCTTCTAAATGCCCAGGCTAGTGTAAAACTAAGCTATAATTAAGCAGTTAACACAGCTGTCTTACAATCAACATCTTACCTTTCTAGAACTTTTAATTTTAGTTTTATATATCATTCTTATTCACTAATAATTCTCCTTTAACTGCCACCTTAAACACTCCAGTCACCTAAATAAAACTCATTTTATCTCATTAATCCACCAAAACCAGAGAAGGGTGCTAAGAAATTTTAAAAAGGCATATACACTTTGACACCCTTCTTTTTACTCTTGGATATCAAACATTTCCTAACACTTATAAATTCACTGTACACTAAGTATCAGCTCTGATTCAGTTCAAGTCTCACTATTTTAAATGTTTCATTCTTTTTATAAAGTCCATAAAATAAATTTAAACAAGAATTTTTACCAATGTTTCAAACATACATAGGAAGTTAAATTTTTGGATCCCTGCCCACCCCCTGCAAAAACAAACATACACATACATATATTTTTTTTGAGGGGGGACACAAGTGAGCAAGGGACAGAGAGAGAGAATCTCACAAGGGGCAGAGAGAGGGAGGGAGGGAGAGAGGGAGAGAGACAGAGGTGGGGCTCACCGAAAGCAGGGCTCATGTTTTTTTACCTGAAGCAGGGCTCGTGCTCACACCAAGTGGGGTTCAAGCTACCTGA